>NC_060177.1:37412146-38012146 GCF_021184085.1 Oncorhynchus gorbuscha | reverse complement strand
GGGAACCATTATTTGAATGCAGGGTTCTCTATACAAAATAACAAGAGGGTGGGGGGACCTGTATCAGTGATTTTGACTGGATAGACATATCATCTGCAAAGATATACAATACCAGTTAAAAGTTTGGACACACCTACTCATTCAAGGGTTTTTCTTTCTTTATACTATTTTATACAATGTAGAATAATAGTGAAGACATCAAAACTACGAAATAACACATACAGTGCCTTGCGAAAGTATTCGGCCCCCTTGAACTTTGCGACCTTTTGCCACATTTCAGGCTTCAAACATAAAGATATAAAACTGTATTTTTTTGTGAAGAATCAACAACAAGTGGGACACAATCGAGCGTGCAAAATTATTCAGCCCCTTTACTTTCAGTGCAGCAAACTCTCTCCAGAAGTTCAGTGAGGATCTCTGAATGATCCAATGTTGACCTAAATGACTAATGATGATAAATACAATCCGCCTGTGTGTAATCAAGTCTCCGTATAAATGCACCTGCACTGTGATAGTCTCAGAGGTTCTGTTAAAAGCGCAGAGAGCATCATGAAGAACAAGGAACACACCAGGCAGGTCCGAGATACTGTTGTGAAGAAGTTTAAAGCCGGATTTGGGTACAAAAAGATTTCCCAAGCTTTAAATATCCCAAGGAGCACTGTGCAAGCGATAATATTGAAATGGAAGGAGTATCAGACCACTGCAAATCTACCAAGACCTGGCCGTCCCTCTAAACTTTCAGCTCATACAAGGAGAAGACTGATCAGAGATGCAGCCAAGAGGCCCATGATCACTCTGGATGAACTGCAGAGATCTACAGCTGAGGTGGGAGACTCTGTCCATAGGACAACAATCAGTCGTATATTGCACAAATCTGGCCTTTATGGAAGAGTGGCAAGAAGAAAGCCATTTCTTAAAGATATCCATAAAAAGTGTCGTTTAAAGTTTGCCACAAGCCACCTGGGAGACACACCAAACATGTGGAAGAAGGTGCTCTGGTCAGATGAAACCAAAATTGAACTTTTTGGCAACAATGCAAAACGTTATGTTTGGCGTAAAAGCAACACAGCTCATCACCCTGAACACACCATCCCCACTGTCAAACATGGTGGTGGCAGCATCATGGTTTGGGCCTGCTTTTCTTCAGCAGGGACAGGGAAGATGGTTAAAATTGATGGGAAGATGGATGGAGCCAAATACAGGACCATTCTGGAAGAAAACCTGATGGAGTCTGCAAAAGACCTGAGACTGGGATGGAGATTTGTCTTCCAACAAGGCAATGATCCAAAACATAAAGCAAAATCTACAATGGAATGGTTCAAAAATAAACATATCCAGGTGTCAGAATGGCCAAGTCAAAGTGCAGACCTGAATCCAATCGAGAATCTGTGGAAAGAACTGAAAACTGCTGTTCACAAATGCTCTCCATCCAACCTCACTGAGCTCGAGCTGTTTTGCAAGGAGGAATGGGAAAAAATGTCAGTCGCTCGATGTGCAAAATTGATAGAGACATACCCAAGCGACTTACAGCTGTAATCGCAGCAAAAGTTGGCGTTACAAAGTATTAACTTAAGGGGGCTGAATAATTTTGCACGCCCAATTTTTCAGTTTTTGATTTGTTAAAAAAGTTTGAATTATCCAATAAATGTCGTTCCACTTCATGATTGTGTCCCACTTGTTGTTGATTCTTCACAAAAAAATACAGTTTTATATCTTTATGTTTGAAGCCTGAAATGTGGCAAAAGGTCGCAAAGTTCAAGGGGGCCGAATACTTTCGCAAGGCACTGTATGGAATACTGTAGTAACCCCAAAATATTTTAGATTGTTCAAAGTAGGTCCCGTTCACTCAGCGGTCCAACTCATCCCAAAACATCTCAATTGGGTTGAGGTCGGGTGATTGTGGAGGCCAGGTAATCTGATATAGCACACCATCACTCTCCTTGGTCAAATAGCCCTTACACAGCCTGGAGGTGTGTTGGGTCATTGTCCTATTGAAAACCAAATGATAACCCCACTAAGCGCAAACGAGATGGGATGGCGTATCGCTGCAGAATGCTGTGGAAGCCATGCTGGTTAAGTGTACCTTGAATTCTAAATAAAACACTGACAATGTCACCAGAAAAGCACCCCCCCCCACCCTCACACCTCCTCCTCCCATCACACCTCCTCCTCCATGCTTCATGGTTGGAACCACACGTGGAGAGATCATCCGTTCACCCAGTCTGCGTCTCACAAAGACACGGCAGTTGGAACCAAAAATCTCAAATTTGGACTCATCAGGCCAAAGGACAGATTTCCACTGGTCTAATGTCCATTGCTCGTATTTCTTGACCCAAGCAAGTCTATTCTTCTTATTGATGTCCTTTAGTAGTTTCTTTGCAGCAATTCATCTATGAAGGCCTGATTCACACAGTCTCCTCTGAACTGTTGATGTTGAGATATGTCTGTTACTTGAACTCTGTGAAGCATTTAATTGGGCTGCAATTTCTGGTGCTGGTAACTCTAATGAATTTATCCTCTGCAACACAGGTAACTCTGTGTCTTCCTTTCCTGTAACGGTCCCCATGAGAGACGGTTTCATCATAGCGCTTGATGGTTTTTGCAAACTGCACTTGAAGAAACTTTCAAAGTTCTTGAAATGATGCGCACTGACTGACCTCCATGTCTTAAAGTAATGATGGACTGGCATTTCTCTTTGCTTATTTGAGCTGTTCTTGCCATAAAATGGACTTGGTATTTTACCAAATAGGCCTATCTTCTGTTTACCACTTCTATCTTGTCACAACACAACTGATTGGCTCAAACGCATTAAGAAGGAAAGAAATTCCACAAATTCACTTTTAAGAAGGCACATCTGTTAATTGAAATGCATTCCAGGTGACTACCCCATGAAGCTGGTTGAGAATGCCAAGAGGGGCGGCAGGTAGCCTAGTGGTTAGAGCATTGGACTAGTAACAGAAAGGTTGCAGGCTTGAATCCCTGAGCTGACAAGGTAAAACTCTGTAGTTTGGCCCCTGTACATGGCAGTTAACCCACTGTTCCAAGGCTGTCAATGAAAATAAGAATTTGTTAATAACTGACTTGCCTAGTCAAATAAAGGTAAACAAAAAAAATCAAAAGAGTGTGCAAAGCTGTCATCAAGTCAAAGGGTGGATACTTTGGCTCCAGGTCATCTATAAGTCTTTGCTTGGTAAAGCTCTGCCATATCACAGATCATTTTTCACCATAGCAACACTCATCCGTAGCACGCTCCAGCAGGTATATTTCACTGGTCATCCCCAAAGCCAACACCTCCTTTGGCCGCCTTTCCTTCCAGTTCTCTGCTGCCAGTGACTGGAACTAATTGCAAAAATCACTGAAGTTGGAGACTTATATCTCCCTCACTAACTTTAAGCGTCAGCTGTCAGAGCAGCTTACCGATCGCTGCAGCTGTACACAGCCCATCTGTAAATAGCTCATCTAACCAACTACCTACCTCATCCCCATGTTTGTTTTTGTTTTTCTGCTCTTTTGGACAACATTATTTCTACTTGCACATCCTCATCTGCACGTATATCACTCCTGTTTAAATTGTAATTACTTCACCACTATTGGCCTATTTATTGCCTTACCTCCTTACCTCATTTGCACACACTGTATACAGATTTTTCTATTGTGTTATTGGCTGTACGAAACAGGAAATGTTAAATAAATACCAGAATTCCTATAATATCCTACAATATTCAATGTGTGCAAATTGTTATGGTATTTGGGTTGATTTACAGTGACATTAAGGATTTGACCATGCTTTTTGAAGTGTCATGGCATAGGCCCTACCACTCTCATTGTTTCACTAGCAGCGATGCAAATGCCGACTGTGGGGTAAGTAAATAAAGAGACTTACGCCATATTGTTGGTCATTTTGTCTCTCAGGATCAATGGATGAATCAATTTATGTCAATTTAAGAATATTCCACGTTGGTGTACAACCACTTTTATTTCTCTAAAATGTTGTTTGTTTACATCCCTGTTAGTGAGCCTTCCTCCATTGCCAAGAGAATCCATCCACCTGAAAGGTGTGGCATATCAAGAAGCTGATTAAACAGCGTGATCATTACACTGGTTCAGCATGTGCTGGGGACAATAAAATGCCACTAGAAGGTGCAGTTTTGTCACACAACACAATGCCACAGATGTCTCAACTTTTGAGGGAGCGTCCAATTGGCATGCTGACGGCAGGAATGTCCACCAGAGCTGTTGCCAGAGAATTGAATGTTAATTTATCTACCAATGCTGTTTTAGAGAGTTTGGCAGTACGTCCAACCGGCCTCACAACCACAGACCAATTGTAATCACGTCCGTAACTCCGCATCTTCAACTGCAGGATCGTCTGAAACCAGCCACCCGGACAGCTGATGAAACTGTGGGTTTGCAAAACTGAATATTTTTTGCACAAGCTGTCAGAAACTGTATGGGTGTGGTTGGAGGCGTGGCCAAACCTACAGATGCCAAACCTACAGGTGCCAAACCTACAGGTGCCAAACCTACAGGTGCCAAACCTACAGGTGCCAAACCTACAGGTGCCAAACCTACAGGTGCCAAACCTACAGGTGCCAAACCTACAGGTCTACAACTGGGGTAGGCCATCATTTCAAATAAGAACGTGTTCTTAACTGATTTGCCTAGTTAAATAAAATAAAAAATAAAAAATAAATAAATACATTTAGGCTGAAAAAATAGGAATTTAAGTCCTCTTCTCCTATATTGCACACTGTTTTGTCTGAAAATATACATGGAATAGTTCAGAGCCACCTGTGTCCATTGGACATGAATTTATGTTGGATTATGGACTTCATTACCTTTTTGTGTTCTTAGAGGGTTTTTCAATTATATGTTTTATATCAATATTTTGTTGATTTACCTATCAATTTACGAGATGGTCAGTTTGGAATATCTGTAAGTCTGACAGTATAGGAGTGTTTGGGAAATGTACAGTGCCTGCGGAAAGTATTCAGACTCCTTGACTTTTTCCTGATTTTGTTAAATTACAGCCTTATTCTAAAAACTTTTTTTTTCTTAACCCCTGAAGAAATCTACACGCAATACTAATTTAATTTGCTATGAGACTCGGAATTGAGCTCAGGTGCATCCTGTTTCTGTCTACTTGAGATGTTTCTACTACTTGAATGGAGTCCACCTGTTGTAAATTCAATTGATTAGACATGATTTGGAAAGGCACACACCTGTCTATATAAGGTCCCACAGTTGGCAGTGCATGTCAGAGCAAAAATGAAGCCATGGGGTTGAAGGAATTGTCCATAGAGCTCCGAGACAATGTTGAGGCACAGATCTGGGGAAGGGTACCAAAAATGTCTGCGGCATTGAAGGTCCCCAAGAACACAGTGGCCTCCATCATTCTGAAATGGAAGAAGTTTGGAAGCACCAAGACTCTTCCTAGAGTTAGCTGCTCTGCCAAACTGAGCAATCAGGGGAGAAAGGCCTTGGTCAGGGAGGTGACCAAGAACCTGATGGTCACTCTGACAGAGCTCTAGAGTTCCTCTGTGGAGATGGGAGAACCTTCCAGAAGGACAACTAGATCTGCACACCAATCAGGCCTTTATGGTCGAGTGGCCAGACGGAAGCCATTCCTCAGTAAAAGGAACATGACAGCACGCTTGATGTTTGCCAAAAGGCACCTAAAGACTCAATATTCTCTAGTCTGATGAAAACAAGATTGAACTCTTTTGCCTGAATGCCAAGTGTCATGTCTGGAGGAAACCTGGCACCATCCCTACAGTGAAGCTTGGTGGTGGCAGCATCATGCTGTGGGGAGGTTTTTCAGTGGCAGAGACTGGGAGACAAGTCAGGATCGAGGCAAAGATGAACGGAGCAAAGTACAGAAAGATCCATGATGAAAACCTGCTTCAGAGTGCTCAGGACCTCCGACTGGGGGCGAAAGTTCACCTTCCAACATTACAAAGACCTTGTGCATACAGCCAAGACAATGATGGAGTAGTTTTGGGACAAGTTTCAATGGCCTTGAGTGGCCCAGACAGATTCCAGACTTGAACCCAATCGAACATCACTGGAGAGACCTGAAAATAGCTGTGCAACTCTCGACATATATCCTGACATAGCTGGAAAGGATCTGCAGAGAAGAACAGAGAAGAACTCCCCATATACAGGTGTGCCAAGCTTGTAGCGTCCTACTCAAGAAGAACTGACACTGTAATCGCTGCCAAAGGTATTTCAACAAAGTACTGAGTAAAGGGTCTGAATACTTATGTAAATGTTTCAGTGAAAAATGTTCTATACCTTAGAAGAAAAAAATCTTTGTCAGTATGGGGTATTGATAAAGAAAAATTAATAATTTAAACAATTTTAGAAGAAGCTGTAACTTAACAAAATGTGATAAAAGTCAAGGGGTCTGAATACTTTCCAAAGGTACTGTGTTCCTAGGTTGTGGCTTCACGGTGGGCACGGTGGTGTTTCGTTTAGTTTATTTGATCATTTTAAACATTTTAAACAAGGTACACAAAGTATGCACTTGAATCAGAGGAAAAATACAAAAACGTCAACAACTTATTTTCATTGTGGTCCTTTTTCACAATAGCATTTGGCATGTGTGGCAGGATAAAAAAACAGAAGCTAAAAATGGCAGATCAATTTTGTAATATAATGACATAAAAACACAACAATGTATACATACTATACACAAAGGAACACTATTTGGTCATCATCGATGGGCTAGAAGGGATTTCTCACAGAGGCACACTATCCATTAAAACCTCTTGGTACTACCCATCCCGGATCCGGGAGTGTTGTCATCAACTGACACTAATTACCATAACGCAACGGACATAGCTATTACTAGAAAATATTCATATTCATGAAATCACAAGTTAAATATATTGAAACACAGCTTAGCCTTTTGTTAATCACCCTGTCATCTCAGATTTGGAAAATATGCTTTACAGCCAAAGCAAGACAAGCATTTGTGTAAGTTTATCGATAGCATAGCATTATGCCTAGCTAGCAGCAGGAAACCTGGTCACGGAAATCAGAAAATAAATAAAATTAAATCGTTTACCTTTGATGAGCTTCGGATGTTTTCACTCACGAGACTCCCAGTTAGATAGCTGGCTGAGAAATCGACCGGACATATATGTTCCAAATATTCCAAATTAGCTCCATAATATCGTCAGAAACATGGCAAATGTTGTTTATAATCAATCCTCAAGGTGTTTTTCAAATATCTATTTGATAATATATCAACCGGGACAGAGGGCTTCTTAGTAGGAAAGAGAGAAACAATCAAATCAAATCAAATCAAATTTATTTATATAGCCCTTCGTACATCAGCTGATATCTCAAAGTGCTGTACAGAAACCCAGCCTAAAACCCCAAACAGCAAACAATGCAGGTGTAAAAGCACGGTGGCTAGGAAAAACTCCCTAGAAAGGCCAAAACCTAGGAAGAAACCTAGAGAGGAACCGGGCTATGTGGGGTGGCCAGTCCTCTTCTGGCTGTGCCGGGTAGAGATTATAACAGAAAATGACCAAGATGTTCAAATGTTCATAAATGACCAGCATGGTCAAATAATAATAAGGCAGAACAGTTGAAACTGGAGCAGCAGCACAGTCAGGTGGACTGGGGACAGCAAGGAGCCATCATGTCAGGTAGTCCTGGGGCACGGTCCTAGGGCTCAGGTCCTCCGAGAGAGAGAAAGAAAGAGAGAATTAGAGAGAGCATATGTGGGGTGGCCAGTCCTCTTCTGGCTGTGCCGGGTGGAGATTATAACAGAACGTGGCCAAGATGTTCAAATGTTCATAAATGACCAGCATGGTTGAATAATAGTAAGGCAGAACAGTTGAAACTGGAGCAGGAGCATGGCCAGGTGGACTGGGGACAGCAAGGAGTCCTCATGTCAGGTAGTCCTGGGACATGGTCCTAGGGCCCAGGCCAGTTGAAACTGGAGCAGCAGCATGGCCAGGTGGACTGGGGACAGCAAGGAGTCATCATGTCAGGTAGTCCTGGGGCATGGTTCTAGGGCTCAGGTCCTCCGAGAGAGAGAAAGAAGGAGAGAAGGAGAGAATTAGAGAACGCACACTTAGATTTACACAGGACACCGAATAGGACAGGAGAAGTACTCCAGATAAACAAACTGACCCTAGCCCCCCGACACATAAACTACTGCAGCATAAATACTGGAGGCTGAGACAGGAGGGGTCAGGAGACACTGTGGCCCCATCCGAGGACACCCCCGGACAGGGCCAAACAGGAAGGATATAACCCCACCCACTTTGCCAAAGCACAGCCCCCACACCACTAGAGGGAAATCTACAACCACCAACTTACCATCCTGAGACAAGGCCGAGTATAGCCCACAAAGATCTCCGACACGGTACAACCCAAAGGGGGGAAACCCAGACAGGCCGACCACAACAGTGAATCAACCCACCCAGGTGACGCACCCCCCCAGGGACGGCACGAGAGAGCCCCAGCAAGCCAGTGACTCAGCCCCGTAACAGGGTTAGAGGCAGAGAATCCCAGTGGAAAAGGGGAACCGGCCAGGCAGAGACAGCAAGGGCGGTTCGTTGCTCCAGAGCCTTTCCGTTCACCTTCCCACTCCTGGGCCAGACTACACTCAATCATATGACCCACTGAAGAGATGAGTCTTCAGTAAAGACTTAAAGGTTGAGACCGAGTTTGCGTCTCTGACATGGGTAGGCAGACCGTTCCATAAAAATGGAGCTCTATAGGAGAAAGCCCTGCCTCCAGCTGTTTGCTTAGAAATTCTAGGGACAATTAGGAGGCCTGCGTCTTGTGACCGTAGCGTACGTATAGGTATGTACGGCAGGACCAAATCAGAGAGGTAGGTAGGAGCAAGCCCATGTAATGCTTTGTAGGTTAGCAGTAAAACCTTGAAATCAGCCCTTGCTTTGACAGGAAGCCAGTGTAGAGAGGCTAGCACTGGAGTAATATGATCAAATTTTTTTGGTTCTAGTCAGGATTCTAGCAGCCGTATTTAGCACTAACTGAAGTTTATTTAGTGCTTTATCCGGGTAGCCGGAAAATAGAGCATTGCAGTAGTCTAACCTAGAAGTGACAAAAGCATGGATTAATTTTTCTGCATCATTTTTGGACAGAAAGTTTCTGATTTTTGCAATGTTACGTAGATGGAAAAAAGCTGTCCTCGAAATGGTCTTGATATGTTCTTCAAAAAGAGAGATCAGGGTCCAGAGTAACGCCGAGGTCCTTCACAGTTTTATTTGAGACGACTGTACAACCATTAAGATTAATTGTCAGATTCAACAGAAGATCTCTTTGTTTCTTGGGACCTAGAACAAGCATCTCTGTTTTGTCCGAGTTTAATAGTAGAAAGTTTGCAGCCATCCACTTCCTTATGTCTGAAACACATGCTTCTAGCGAGGGCAATTTTGGTGCTTCACCGTGTTTCATTGAAATGTACAGCTGTGTGTCATCCGCATAGCAGTGAAAGTTTACATTATGTTTTCGAATAACATCCCCAAGAGGTAAAATATATAGTGAAAACAATAGTGGTCCTAAAACAGAACCTTGAGGAACACCGAAATGTACAGTTGATTTGTCAGAGGACAAACCATTCACAGAGACAAACTGATATCTTTCCGACAGATAAGACCTAAACCAGGCCAGAACATGTCCGTGTAGACCAATTTGGGTTTCCAATCTCTCCAAAAGAATGTGGTGATCGATGGTATCAAAAGCAGCACTAAGGTCTAGGAGCACGAGGACAGATGCAGAGCCTCGGTCCGATGCCATCAAAATGTCATTTACCACCTTCACAAGTGCCGTCTCAGTGCTATGATGGGGTCTAAAACCAGACTGAAGCATTTCGTATACATTGTTTGTCTTCAGGAAGGCAGTGAGTTGCTGCGCAACAGCCTTCTCTAAAATCTTTGAGAGGAATGGAAGATTTGATATAGGCCGATAGTTTTTTATATTTTCTGGGTCAAGGTTTGGCTTTTTCAAGAGAGGCTTTATTACTGCCACTTTTAGTGAGTTTGGTACACATCCAGTGGATAGAGAGCCGTTTATTATGTTCAACATAGGAGGGCCAAGCACAGGAAGCAGCTCTTTCAGTAGTTTAGTTGGAATAGGGTCCAGTATACAGCTTGAAGGTTTAGAGGCCATGATTATTTTCATCATTGTGTCAAGAGATATAGTACTAAAACACTTGAGCGTCTCTCTTGATCCTAGGTCCTGGCAGAGTTGTGCAGACTCAGGACAACTGAGGTTTGGAGGAATACGCAGGTTTAAAGAGGAGTCCGTAATTTGCTTTCTAATAATCATAATCTTTTCCTCAAAGAAGTTCATGAATTTATCACTGCTAAAGTGCAAGTCATCCTCTCTTGGGGAATGCTGCTTTTTAGTTAGCTTTGCCACAGTATCAAAAAGGAATTTCGGATTGTTCTTATTTTCCTCAATTAAGTTAGAAAAATAGGACGATCGAGCAGCAGTAAGGGCTCTTCGGTACTGCACGGTACCATCCTTCCAAGCTAGTCGGAAGACTTCCAGTTTGGTGTGGCGCCATTTCCGTTCCAATTTTCTGGAAGCTTGCTTCAGAGCTCGGGTATTTTCTGTGTACCATGGAGCTAGTTTCTTATGAGACATTTTTTTAGTTTTTAGGGGTGCAACTGCATCTAGGGTATTGCGCAAGGTTAAATTGAGATCCTCAGTTAGGTGGTTAACGGATTTTTGTCCTCTGGCGTCCTTGGGTAGGCAGAGGGAGTCTGGAAGGGCATCAAGGAATCTTTGTGTTGTCTGTGAATTTATAGCACGACTTTTGATGTTCCTTGGTTGGGGTCTGAGCAGATTATTTGTTGCAATTGCAAACGTAATAATGCCTGCATTTGTCCTTTACGCACAAAACACTCTGAGCGACTTCAGCTGACCACTGACGCAATGACGCAATGTTGACGTTCAGGCTCATTTTTCAAAATAAAAGCCTCTAACTATGTATTGTAACACTAGACACATTAGGGAAGCCATAGAAAAGGGAATATGGTTGATATCTCATTCACTGCTCAATATGGACGCATATGAATGCAGAGGTTTCTAAATAAGAGTCACTTCCTGATTGGATCTTTCTCAGGCCTTCGCCTGCAATATCAGTTCTGTTATACTCACAGACAATATTTTTACAGTTTTGAAACTTTAGAGTATTTTCTATCCTAAGCTGTCAATTATATGCATATTCTAGCATCTTGTCCTGAAAAAATAGCCTGTTTACTTTGGGAACGTTATTTTTCCAAAAATGAAAATACTGCCCCCTAGATTCAAGAGGTTTTCAACAGTATTTCACAATTCCTTTATAAAGCTACTCAGATTGGGAATTGTTTTGACAGAGGCAGACTATTCCACTCAGAGGCTCCTGAATATAAACAAAAACCATTCCCTGCCAGGCTTCTGAATCTATACTCACACACATTAGCTATCCGAGCTCTAGTGTTGTTGTTGTGTGAATTTCTAACATGGGGAAAGTAGTCAGACAAATACCTAGGAGCTGCTCCATGGATTAAAAACGGACTCCTACCAATATGAGTACATTAGATTCAATATCAGCCTATTCAGGTTGATCTAGGCTATATGAGGGGTATACTACGAAGCAGGTTTAATGAGTCAGCCAGCTAACTTTTCTAAATATTCTTACGTAACTTTTATTTTTTAGAAAGATAAGCTTGAAATGTAAATGATCTAGTTGAGTTAACAACCAAAAACACATATCTGGGTTTAGCTTTCTTAACCTCTTACTCCTACCTGACAGGCAGGCGTCCCATCTAGACATCTGGAAATGCAAATGCGCTACGCTAAATGCTAATAGTACTAGTTAAAACTCAAACGTTCATTAAAATACACATGCAGGGTATTGAATTACAGCTACACTCGTTGTGAATCCAACGAGTCAGATTCTTTAAATGCTTTTCGGCAAAAGCATGAGAAGCTATTATCTGATAGCATGTAACACCCCAAAAGACCCGCAGGGGACGTAAACAAAATAATTAGCATAGTCGTCGCTACACAAACCGCACAAATAAAATATAAAACATTCTTTACCTTTGACTATCTTCTTTGTTGGCACTCCTAGATGTCCCATAATCACTATTTGGTCTTTTTTGCGATTAAATCGGTCCATATATAGCCTAGATATCGATCTACGAAGACTGTGTGATAAACGGAAAAAAATAGCGTCTTGTAACGTCATTTTTTTTAATTAAAAAAGTTGACAATAAACTTTCACAAAACACTTTGAAATACTTTTGTAATGCAACTTTAGGTATTAGTAAACATTAATAAGCGATCAAATTGATCACGAGGCGAAGTATATTCTTTAGCTGTCCGTCTGGAAATAATGTCCGGGTAAATCTCAATCAAAATCTCAACCAAAATATCCGGTTGGAGACTGGAAGAAATGCACTGCCTTGTGTCTGTTTGACCAAGAAACAAATAGTAGGCAAATGACAAGACTCTAGACAACGTGTGGAAGCTGTAGGTATTGCAACCTCAGCCCCATTAAATGTGGTTCACCTTTATCAATGGGTTCAAGTCACGCATGGATATATTTTTCCATTTTCAGTGATCAGATTTTCCTGCACTTTTCGATGAAACGCACATTCTGTTATAGTCACAGCTGTGATTTAACCAGTTTTATAAACGTCTGAGTGTTTTCTATCCACACATACTAATCATATGCATATACTATATTCCTGGCATGAGCAGCAGGGTGCTGAAATGTTGCGCGATTTTTAACAGAATGTTCGAAAAAGTAGGGGGTAGGAGTAACAGGTTAATGAACCAGAAAATGTGTGGTTATTTCTGGTTGTTTATCAGCTAGTTGACTAACTCATTGATCCTATTTTGAATGTGGCAGGGTCTACAGACAAACAAGGACTACAAAGGAAAAAAACAACCAGCCACATCGCAGATGTGTAAAAAATATTTTGCTTTTACCTGTTTTTCATGGTATCCAATTGGTAGTTACAGTCTTGTCCCATTGCTTCAACTTCCGTAGGGATTCAGGAGAGGCAAAGGTCGAGAGCCGTGCGTCCCCCGAAACACAACCCAGCCAAGCCTCACTGCTTCTTGACACATAACCCGGAACTCGCATAACCCAGAACTCAATCACACCAACATGTCGGAGGAAACACCGTACACCTGGCGACCATGTCAGCGTGCATTGCACCCGGCCTGTCACAGGAGTCGCTAGAGCGTGATGGGACAAGAACATCCCTACTCTACCCTAACCCGGATGGATTCAAAGAAAGTGCTAGCTAATGCATTAATCCAATGTCATTTTGACTATGCTAGAACTTCCTGGTTTGTATGACGCCTCATGGGTCTCCCAGCTGCACCAGAGCCTGGACTTGAACCATGATCTCTAGTGGCACAGTTAGAACTGCGATGCAGTGCCTTAGAACACTGCGCCACTCTGGAGGCACAATTGTTGTGAATTGTTAGATACTACTGCACTGTTGGAGCGAGGAACACAAGCATTTCGTTACACCCGCAATAACATCTGCTAAATATGTCTATGTGACCAATACAATTTGACTTGAATTGATTTAGTATTCCACTCTCATAGTCAAAATGACATTGGATTAGCGCATTAGCTAGCACTTACTTTGAATCTTTGTCCAACAGCTTAGAATTCCTAGCCAAGAGCTTGGTCCTGGCAGTGACCTTACCACTGCCTGGTTCATTAACCTGTTACTCCTACCCCCTACCTTAGCAGCCATTTTCCCCCAGGTTGCTCAAGTTGCCATCTACTGTACGTCTGGTGTATAAGTATTTAACTGCTGTTTTGGCTGTGAGTACCTATCCTTCTAGCTGTACCCTGAGGTGCAGAGACAACTCGTTTTCTATGAGCCATGCAAGGATGTTAGTGAGCTTTGCACTCGGTATACTCTCCAGTGTGGTTTAGTTTTTGTGAAAAACCAGGAGTGTCAAATTATCTGCATAAAGAAACAGGTGACATGAGCGAGCATCCTTCATACCCTTTAGGAAAACATAGGAAGAGTCACATGAATCACAATCAGCATTGATGAAAGAGCTTACTGGTCTCAGGCTATCACCAATGTATGCTGAAATGTAGGCGTTAGAGAAAGCAGAGGAAGGTGTGTGTGTTTTAAACTGCTTGCCTGCTCTAAAAGACAGAGCTGATGAGCCCCTAATGTCCCCCCTTACCCATCTACCTTTCATTTCCTCTCCTCCTTTTCTCCCCCTCTCATTCTGTCCTTCCCCAGCAATCTGACACAGACTTTCTGCTGACATGGGTGGGTTTGCAGAGAAAGGATGTGTGTATGTGTGTGCATGTTGTTACTGATGTCTCGTTGTTGTTTCCTGGACGCTACCTGGCCCTGAATGCACAAAGGAAGGGAGACCGTTTTTCATTGTGAATACTAAGTAGTTCTTTGGGAGGTGGAGAGAGTTCCATATTTATAATATCATCAACCTCTGCTATGTTCAGACCCAACCAGCACCAATATGTTTTTTGAACATATGTTTCATTCAAGAGATGCCACTACATTAGAGAGTAGATTATGTTCAGTATGTAAATAGCATGTTTTTTTGTTTGTTTTTGCATATCTCTTATTGAATTAGAGACACTACCGTGACTTCAATTCTTAACCTCCTCTGTTCTTTGTGTCTTTTTAAACAATCCAGAGTAGGCTAGGCTGGGTTCAGTATATAAGTAACATCGCCACATCTCTCTGCTCCTCCTCTGAACCCTCATTAGTGAGCGATAAAATCCAACCATCCTTGGCCCATTATAGTAGTAGTATCACAGACGAAACATTGATCTCCTTTTCGGACTTATTTCTGCTGCTACATGTCTATTGATCTGTCTCTCTTCATAGCACAGCAATGCTTACAATGTAAACAAGCAGCTCAGAGGCACCGTAATGATGGAAGTGTTGCTGTTTGGAGGATAACGAAGGCAGATGTCCCACTGAGCCACATTTGACTGGTTGAGGCAAGAGGCCTCACTCTTACACAAGGGATAGGGGTTACCTAGTCAGTTGCATACCTGAAAGCATTCAACTGAAATGTGTTTCAGCGAACCCCTCTGAATTAGAGAGTTCCGGGGGGCTGCCTTAAACGACGTCATCGGCGCCAGCGGAGCAGTTGTTATTGGGGGTTAACTGCCTTTCTCAAGGGCAGAACGGACCTTTCAGAACAGACCTTTCGACCCAGCGACCTTTCAGTTACTGGCCCAATGCTCTTAACCGCTAGGCTAACTGCCGCACTTTCTGAACGTGCATATGCTCTAAATATATCTTTCCCACCCCACCTTTCACTTAAAAAAATAAAAAAATACTGTTCTCCACTCTTTCCCTGTCTCACCCTCCTTTCCTCTCTCTGAGGATGCTGGTGTATCTACCAGAGGCCCTGATCAAAGACAGAGGCCTCAGACATGAAGGTTTCCCAATTAGCCTGAGCATGACTCAGAATATGTCTCTCTTTCACTCTCTCCCTCTCTCTCTCTCTCTCTCTCTCTCTCTCCTCTCAATTTGTTTTCTAGTTGTTCGTCATATGCTCGGTTGAACACTAAAAAGACTGAGGATGTGGCAAATTGGAGGAGGGAACGCATAAGAGGGAAACATGAAGGGAAGTGATGTTTATTCACGACAAGATGTAAGAAACGGGAGAAAGACGAAACACGGCTGTCAGTTGTGTTTGCTGTGCTTGTTTCGTTTGTAGATTGATCTAAAATGTTCTCCTTTACAGCGGAGAGTCGATGCTGAATGAGATGTTCCAGAGACAAAATTAACATTTGTTGTATAATTTCACTGCAAGAAATGCATAATTCTGCAGGCGTTAATATCCGGTGTCCATATTTGAGTTACTGTTCCATTGAACCCAGACAGTATACTTCAATGAGGGATTTCATGGATACAGCTTTTCCCAAATAATACCTTAAGCGGGATATGAGCTACTATCCGGGAATACTGTGCTCATGTAAACGTGGTCGTTGACTGAGTCTTTAGAGAAATACACTCTTCTTCTGTTGTACCTCCTCCCACCATGCAGCCACGGCCACCTATTGCTTCTTCTGTTACACATGCTACAACATCGTCTAACCGACTGTCAACTCCATCGTCTTGTTTCCCCTTCTACTGTTCCCTCAGAAGCGTCCACCTACCGACAGAGATGGCCGTCTCGCTTCACGTTCCTAGGAAACTATGCAGTTTTTTGTTTTTTTACGTGTTATTTCTTACATTAGTACCCCAGGTCATCTTAGGTTTCATTACATACAGTCGAGAAGAACTACTGAATATAAGATCAGCGTCAACTCACCATCAGTACGACCAAGAATATGTTTTCCGCGACGCGGATCCTGTGTTCTGCCTTACAAACAGGACAACGGAATGGATCGCATGCAACGACCCAAGAAAACGACTCCGAAAAAGAGGGAAACGAGGCGGTCTTCTGGTCAGACTCCGAAAAGGGCACATTGCGCACCACTCCCCAGCATCCTTCTTGCCAATGTCCAGTCTCTTGACAACAAGGTTGACGAAATCCGAGCAAGGGTGGCATTCCAGAGGGACATCAGAGACTGCAACGTTCTCTGCTTCACGGAAACATGGCTCACTGGAGAGACGCTATCCGATGCGGTGCAGCCAACGGGTTTCTCCACGCATCGCGCCGACAGAAACAAACATCTTTCTGGTAAGAAGAGTGGCGTGGGCGTATGCCTCATGACTAACGAGACATGGTGTGATGAAGGAAACATACAGGAACTCAAATCCTTCTGTTCACCTGATTTAGAATTCCTCACAATCAAATGTAGACCGCATTATCTTCCAAGAGAATTCTCTTCGATTATAATCACAGCCGTATATATCCCCCCCAAGCAGACACATCGATGGCTCTGAACAAACTTTATTTAACTCTTTTCAAACTGGAAACCATTTATCCGGAGGCTGCATTCATTGTAGCTGGGGATTTTAACAAAGCTAATCTGAAAACAAGACTCCCTAAATTTTATCAGCATATCGATTGCGCAACCAGGGGTGGTAAAACCTTGGATCATTGTTACTCTAACTTCCGTGATGCATATAAGGCCCTGCCCCGCCCCCCTTTCGGAAAAGCTGACCACGACTCCATTTTGCTGATCCCTGCCTACAGGCAGAAACTAAAACAAGAGGCTCCCACGCTGAGGTCTGTCCAACGCTGGTCAGACCAAGCTGACTCCACACTCCAAGACTGCTTCCATCACGTGGACTGGGACATGTTTCGTATTGCGTCAGATAAAAATATTGACGAATACGCTGATTCGGTGTGCGAGTTCATTAGAACGTGCGTCAAAGATGTCATTCCCATAGCAACGATAAAAACATTCCCTAACCAGAAACCGTGGATTGATGGCAGCATTCACGTGAAACTGAAAGCGCGAACCACTGCTTTTAATCAGGGCAAGGTGACCGGAAACATGACAGAATATAAACAATGCAGCTATTCCCTCCGCAAGGCTATTAAACAAGCTAAGCGTCAGTACAGAGACAAAGTGGAATCTCAATTCAATGGCTCAGACACAAGAGGCATGTGGCAGGGTCTACAGTCAATCATGGACTACAAGAAGAAACCCAGCCCAGTCACGGACCAGGATGTCTTGCTCCCAGGCAGACTAAATAACTTTTTTGCCCGCATTGAGGACAATACAGTGCCACTGACACGGCCTGCAACGAAAACATGCGGTCTCTCCTTCACTGCAGCCGAGGTGAGTAAGACATTTAAACGTGTTAACCCTCGCAAGGCTGCAGGCCCAGACGGCATCCCCAGCCGCGCCCTCAGAGCATGTTCATCGACTACAGCTCGGCATTCAACACCATAGTACCCTCCAAGCTCGTCATCAAGCTCGAGACCCTGGGTCTCGACCCCGCCCTGTGCAACTGGGTATTGGACTTCCTGACGGGCCGCCCCCAGGTGGTGAGGGTAGGCAACAACATCTCCTCCCCGCTGATCCTCAACACGGGGGCCCCACAAGGGTGCGTTCTGAGTCCTCTCCTGTACTCCCTGTTCACCTAAGACTGCGTGGCCACGCACGCTTCCAACTCAATCATCAAGTTTGCGGACGACACAACAGTGGTAGGCTTGATTACCAACAACGACGAGACGGCCTACAGGGAGGAGGTGAGGGCCCTCGGAGTGTGGTGTCAGGAAAATAACCTCACACTCAACGTCAACAAAACTAAGGAGATGATTGTGGACTTCAGGAAACAGCAGAGGGAACACCCCCCTATCCACATCGATGGAACAGTAGTGGAGAGGGTAGCAAGTTTTAAGTTCCTCGGCATACACATCACAGACAAACTGAATTGGTCCACTCACACTGACAGCGTCGTGAAGAAGGCGCAGCAGCGCCTCTTCAACCTCAGGAGGCTGAATAAATTCGGCTTGTCACCAAAAGCACTCACAAACTTCTACAGATGCACAATCGAGAGCATCCTGGCGGGCTGTATCACCGCCTGGTACGGCAACTGCTCCGCCCTCAACCGTAAGGCTCTCCAGAGGGTAGTGAGGTCTGCACAACGCATCACCGGGGGCAAACTACCTGCCCTCCAGGACACCTACACCACCCGATGTTACAGGAAGGCCATAAAGATCATCAAGGACATCAACCACCCGAACCACTGCCTGTTCACCCCGCTATCATCCAGAAGGCGAGGTCAGTACAGGTGCATCAAAGCTGGGACCGAGAGACTGAAAAACAGCTTCTATCTCAAGGCCATCAGACTGTGTAATTTGTAAGTCGCTCTGGATAAGAGCGTCTGCTAAATGACTTAAATGTAATGTAAATGTTAAACAGCCACCACTAACATTGAGTGGCTGCTGCCAACACACTGTCATTGACACTGACCCAACTCCAGCCACTTTAATAATGGGATTTGATGGTAAATTATGTAAATATATCACTAGCCACTTTAAACAATGCTACCTTATATAATGTTACTTACCCTACATTATTCATCTCATATGCATACATATATACTGTACTCTACATCATCGACTGCATCCTTATGTAATACATGTATCGCTAGCCACTTTAACTATGCCACTTTGTTTACTTTGTCTACATACTCATCTCATATGTATATACTGTACTCGATACCATCTACTGTATGCTGCTCTGTACCATCACTCATTCATATATCCTTATGTACATATTATTTATCCCCTTACACTGTGTATAAGACAGTAGTTTCGGAATTGTTAGTTAGATTACTTGTTGGTTATCACTGCATTGTCGGAATTAGAAGCACAGGCATTTCGCTACACTTGCATTAACATCTGCTAACCATGTGTATGTGACAAATAACATTTGATTTGATTTGATCATCAATCTCCCATGCACCTCCTCCTTTCCTACTTTATGAATTGTCAGCCGAAAAGTATTTGTGTGGTATTTAGTTCATTAGCACACATCTACATAATGGATGCTTGTACATGTTCTAGGTTGTGTTTTATGTTCTAGGTTTATCTTCTAGTACCCTAGTTCTGCCTCGATTCCTTTTTCTAACAGGAATCACATGTTCATGTTCTAGATCTATTCATGTTCTAGGACAGTTTATGTTCTAGTAGTGTTTATGTCCGAGGTTTGTTCAAGTTGCCAGAGTTCTAGGTCTGTTCTCTCTCTGAGCCAGTTGTGTTTATTATTATTATTGTTGTTTTATTTACCTTTATTTCAACAGGGAAATCATATTGAGACTAAGGTCTCTTTGGCAAATGTGCCCCGCACAATACAAAACAAACATGTCAATAGGCAGGTATAGATAAACCCACATTAGGTTAAATAAAGGTTAAATAAAACACACAAAAAAATAAACAAAAATAAACAAAACACAGTAAATTAAAACACACACATTCTTCATTATAAAAATCCTGTGTCAGCTGTCTGAATTGCCTTAGGGACACCAAAGCAAGCAATTGAAACATATTTGAGAGATTATTCTAAACATAGGGTAACTAATCTAAACAGTGAAGTTTGGTGAGTTGGAAGCTTGTGGGGCAGGGCTTTGTAAACAAAATTAGTGTAATGATGTGATCTGCGTGACATTAAAGATCACTTTAAAGACTTATACTGTAGATCACTATCTGAGTGAGAGGGTAATGATGCCCTGCAAATGGGACTCATCCCAAACTCATTCTCTCCCCCTGTCTCCTGGAACAACCCCATTAACATTCTCACACACAGAGATGCCAGGCAATACAAACACTGTCTCAATGACCAGCTACTGACCACTGGGAAGATCAACACTGTTATTTTGTTTTCCATCACGTAGGTCATAGGATGAGTCAGAAATAGTGCCCTATTCCTTAAGACCAGACCCAAAAGTAGTGCACTAAAATATAGAGAATAGGGTTCCATTTCAGACGCACAATAAAGATCAAATAGACCTGTTTGTTTTTCTATTTGTGTAGACCAGGGATGGGCAACTTTGGTGGGGGTGGGGGCCACAGAAAATCTGAAGTCATCTTGAGGGGGTACAGTGACTCACGGGCCTGCATACCCACATCCATACTGTGCCCACACATGCATTCAGAGCCTTTTGGGGGCCCTAAGTGACATTTTGTTGCTGTCCCCATCTTGACAGCAGCGATAAACATTTAGTTTTCTTTAGTTCATTTCCACAGTTCTACAGATTTTGCCGTGGCACGTAAAGAAAATGTAGAAATGTTCTAACTCATTTCATGCTATTCTTAAAAAACAAAATATATTCTTCAGGAAAAAGGTTCTATATCAGTTTCAGAGATCTTTGGAGATTATTCCACAAGTAAGGGTGAAACAAAAACTTGAAAGCATATTTACGTAACTCCAGAGCAATCTCCAGAGTTAGCCATCCCTGAGACCCGGTCTCATATGTTTACAAGTTAACAATGAAGTAAGGTTTGCCGGAAGTCTATGCAGGAATGCTTTATAAACAAAAAGAGATCAATGCATCGATCTATGAAATTTCAAAGGCTAGGCTACTATCTGATGCAGAATTCAGTGATGTAAAGGAAGCCTGCCTTAACACCACTAGAGAAAAACACAGTGTCCTGTCAGTCAAGTAATCTTTTTACCAATTACATGACACCTGATCCATACCCATTGCAGACAATATTTGAATCAATAAAAGAGTGGAGCTGCACATTGCTTCCTCCTATCCATATGCTTAACCACATAATTTAACACCAAACACCAACAGAGATGGACACCTATAGCACCCAAGATGATTGTCAGTGTCACACCCTGATTAGTTTCAGCTGTCCTCGTTAATTGTCTCCACCCCCTCCAGGTGTCACTTATTTCCCCAGTGTATTTATCCCTGTGTTTCCTGTCTCCCTGTGCCAGTTTGGCTTGTATGTTAGTCAAGTCTACCAGCGTGTTTTTATATACTCCTTTTGCTATTCTCTTTTTTGATAGACCTCCCAGGTTTTTACCCCTGCCTGACTCTGGGCCTCTTTCCAGTCTGCTTGATCATCCCGCCTGGCCTGACCTTGATTCTGCCTGCCCTTCGGTACCGTTTGAACTCTGAACTGGGTTTGACCCTTTTGCCTGTCCACGACTATTCTCTCGTCTTCCCCCTATTGGATTAATAAATATTGTGACTCCAACCATCTACCTCCTGTGCCTGCATCTGGGTCTCACCGTGTGTCATGATAGTCAGATTACCAATGTGTCAATGACTCCACAATCAGGGGAGCAGAAAGCTGCAGCAAGACAGGATCAAGCAAATCATTTTTTAGGGTCTCTCTCTCTCCCCATCTCTATCTCTGTCTCTCTCTCTTAATTTCTTTTCTCTCTCTGTCCTGCTCCCAAGTAAAAGGTTGTGGAAATGAAAACAAAGATGAATGAGAATTTTACTGATTTTCCAAACAAGCCAACTGGAGGCAGGGAGAGGGAAGAGCATTTAACTGATTGACCAGTGTCAATTATACCACAATTTCTTTCAAATAAAAACCCTGCAGAGATACAATGCTAATTAAAAGCATCAGCAATCAGCTACCGCCATCAGATTGGTTAGTTGTGTGACTGACAGTAGGTAAGACTTGGCAAATCAACACAGTCTGAATCCGCTATTGTATAATAGAGGTATAGAATTAAAGATTACCTTATTGGCCCCACACTGTTCAACACTCCAAACGTTGTCTGTAAGTTATGGACATGCTGTGCGGCGATCTATTCCTCTGTAATTGTATACATCTGCTCTGCCTATCCGATGACAGAGAGCTGAAGAAAAGAGATGGAGTGAATTAAAGAGGGATAGAGATTAGGGGAGAGGGAGCCTTCCCTTCATCTGGGTATAGGTGTAGTGAAATGATCACAGAGAGCTGTGATAAAGAGATGGACCAAAGCCATCCATCTCCTAGATTAAATGTATCCTTGACATCCTGAGGCTGGTATAGGAAAGAGCTGAGGTCTAGGAGAGAATTGTTCTCTTTATCCATCTCTCTCTTTCTCTCTCACCATCTCTCTGTCTCTCCTCCCCCCCTCTCTCCCCATCTATCTTGCAATGTCACTCTTTCACTCTCTCTCCATCCCTCTGTCCCGCTCTCTCTTTTTCTCTCCCTCTCTGTGTACATGTTCATTACCTACTACGTTTAATTATTATTCTATTAAATGAATCATATAACAATTGATTCATTTGTAATTTGGGGCAACACGGGTAGTGATGCCCCAAAAGTTTATTTAATGGGTTACTGTCTCCCGAATTAACTCAAGGCTATATAGACATCATACCATTCACCAATTAATAATTTCCTCATATCAGTCTCATTCTGAACATAATTGACTTCGTAAATCTACATGATCCCTAACTTAAGTGATGAATCAGCTATACACAAATTGGTTTAATTATTCATTTACTAACTAACTAAATAATCACACAGAAATACATAAACACACAGTATAGGTTATGGATTACTAACATAACATAATGAAAACAGTCCCTAGTGGACTAACCTGATATGACGGGGGGTGGGGAAATATAAAGAGCGGGAGAGACACTCGGGAGAACCACTCGATGGGGAGTAGTTCCCGACTATGGAGTGTAGTTCGTGGAAAGTCTCTGGTTGTCAACCAGAGGTCATAATGTTTTTCTTAGTTGTAAGCTTCTTTGTCTCAGAATGTTTTTTTGAATGGATACCTCAGAGGTGTACCACCCAGTGGTGAGAGGGATCTGTTATTCCCTCCCAACTTTGGTCAATTGTCCTAGACTACTTTACATGCAAAGGTGCAGAAGGTGCATGTTTTGGTCTAGTCTTCACCTTCTTCAAGTGTCGAGAGTTTCACAGGGTCTTACCATTTTTTGGTCTTGTAGTTTTAACCATTTCAACGTGTGGACCACGTCCTCACGTTCTCTGGTCTGTATTTAAATTCTCAGCGAGTCCTTTAAAGCACTCTGGCCTTGGAAGGCAGTTACATCATGCTGACATGAACTCTGACATAATTAGGGGTGTACTTAGTGAGTGTGCAACAGACATGAAAAACCATTATCTCATTATCTCATCTTTAAAAAATAGTTTATTATTTAATCATATAAGTTTTACAACATTTAGATGTAAATCTGATATATACTGTGTGAAAGCTCTTAATGTTACAATGTTCCCATTATAACGTCTTTATAATAATTTTAATAACATCACAAAATAGACATTAATTTCCCATATTCCATCTGTCATCATTCCCAACATTCTTTATGTTAGAAATATTGTTTCAATGTCCATTGTTTGAAGTTCTTAGGCAAGAGTCTCTCTAAACACACAGCACATTACTTTGTTCAATACTGCAGGGCAAGAGAGAGGAAGTTTACGACCGGCGTTAAGTCATAAAACTGGCCCAACTCCATCCCTCTCCCCCTCTGCAGGAGAGAGCTCTGTAGAGCTGATCCACTGTAACCTGACCTTTTGGATCTTCACAGGAGAGTCATGACACATTATATTTACAAAGGTATGTGGACAGCCCTTCAAAGTAGTGGATTTGGGTATTTCAGCCACACCAGTTGCTGACAGTTGTATAAAATCAAGCACACTCCAAAGACAAACAAAGACAAACATTGGCAGTAGAATGGCCTCATTGAAGAGCTCAGTGACTTTCAACATGGCACAGTCATAGGATTCCACCTTTTCAACAAGTCAGTTCATCAAATTTCTGCCCTGCTAGAGCTACTCTGGTCAACTGTAAGTACTGTTATCATGAAATGGAAACGACAACGGCTCGGCCGTGAAGTGGTAGGCCCTACAAGTTCACAGAACAGGACTGCGAGTAACGTCTAAAAATCGTCTGTCCTCAGTTGCAACACTCATTACTGAGTCCCAAACTGCCTCCGGAAGCAACGTCAGCGCAATCATTTTTCATCAGGAGCTTCATGAAATGGGTTTAAATGGCCACGCAGCTGCACACAAGCCTAATATCACCATATGCAATGCCAAGCATCGGCTGTAGTGGTGGAAAGCTCGCCGCCATTGGACTCTGGAGCAGTGGAAAAGCGTTCTGGATTGATGAATCACGCTTCACCATCTGGCAGTCTGATGGACAAATCTGTGTTAGACGATTGCCAGGAGAACGCTACCTGTCCCAATGCATAGTACCAACTGTAAAGTTTGATGGATGTGGAATAACGGTCTGGGGCTGTTTTTCACGGTTCGGGCTAGGTGCCTTATTTCCAGTGAAGGGAAATCTTAACGCTACAGCATACAATGACATTCTAGACAATTCTGTGCTTCAAACCTTGTGGCAACAGTTAGGGGAAGGGCCATTCATGTTTTAGCATGACAATGCCCCCGTCCACAAAGCGAGGTCCATACAGAAATGCTTTGTTGAGATCAGTATGGAAGAACTTGAATAGCCTGCACAGAGCACTGACCTCAGCTCCATCGAACACCTCTGGGATTCATTGGAACGCCGACTGAGAGCAAGGCCTTATCGCCCAACATCAATGCCCGACTTCACTAATGCTCTTATGGCTGAATGGAAGCAAGTCCCCGCAGCAATGTTCCAACATCTAGTGGAAAGCCTTCCCAGAAAAGTGGAGGCTGTTATAGCAGCAAAGGCGGGACCAACATATTAATGCTAATAATTTTTCAATGAGATGTTCAACAAGCAGTTGTCCACATACTTTTGGTCATGTAGTGTACCTCATTCTCAGCCCCCAGAAACGGGGTTTCATCCATCGCTGTCTCCCAGAAAGCCTGGCCTTTCACCATGGTTGCCATGGAAATATTAGACACGGAGACGAAGTTGAGCCTTGTTAGCAACACTAACCACATACACACACACTAATGCTCATGTGAAAACTTCAAAGAATTTGGTTGTCTTCCAGGAAGGCAGGATGAGGGGATTAGTATTCCGTAGATACCTTGCTTCCCGCTCACACAGACACACAAACACACACACACACACACACCATGTTTCGCCTCCCACTGCATTAAATGGTGCCAAAAGAGACCTCCACCTGTATGTATGTGTTCCTACTAAAATGCTGAGACCATTATTTATGTAGCTTTTAATGTGTTCTCCATTTGATATTCAGAGTGCTTCTGGACCTCCATCACAGGCTCTGCCACTGCTTCCCTGCGACCCCATTTTGGATCTATCCCAAGACGCTTGCGGCTCCCAATACCGGTCAGTTGCAGGCACACGGCTCCGTCTGGCACTCTGTTCCTTGGTAGAGCCAGTTAGGCACTAAGCTAATGCCATTCTACTTTTCTTACGCAAATTACCTGCTAATATGCTGATCAGTTAGCTGCGCTGCCTTGTTGACTAAAATGACATACCCAAATCTAACTGCCTGAAGCTCAGGTCCTGAAGCAAGGATATGCTTATTTTTGGTGCCATTTGAAATGAAACACTTTGAGGATGGTGGAAATGTGAATGGAAGGCAGGAGATTATATCACAATAGATCTGGTCAAAGATAATACAAAGGAAAAAACAAATGTTCTTTTGTACTTTTTTGTACCACCATCTTTGAAATGCGATAGAAAGAGTATAATGTATTATTCCAGCCGAGGGGCATTTTAGATTTTGGCCACTAGATGGCAGTAGTGTACGTGCAAAGTTTTAAACCAATCCAATGAACCATTGCATTTCTTTTCAAAATGTTCTATCAAGACTGCCCAAATGTGCTTAATTTGTTTATTAATAACTTTTCATATTCAACATTGTGCACTCTCCTCAAACAATAGCATGGTACTCTTTCACTGTAATAGCTACTGTAAATTGGACAGTGCAGTTAGATTAAAAAATTATTTAAGATTTCTGCCAATATCAGATATGTCTATGCCCTGGGAAATGTTCTTGCCATTTACAACCTCATGCTAATTACATTAGCCTATGTTAGCTCAACCGCCCTGTGAATAGGTCACCGATCCTGAAGAAGTTTTAAAGGAGACTTGTAGCAGAGAGGTACATAGCAGAGAGGAGAGGTCTGTGTATAGAGCTGCACGTGGTAGGATTAACCTGACATGGAGCATGTGTTTCACCTCCTTCTAATCTACCTCTGCATGTTTTGCATTTTTTCATCTCTCTCTCTCTCTCTCTCTCTCTCTCTCTCTCTCTCTCTCTCTCTCTCTCTCTCTCTCTCTCTCTCTCTCTCTCTCTCTCTCTCTCTCTCTCTCTCTCTCTCTCTCTTACTCTGTTTATCTCTCTCCCTCTCTCGACAACCACTGTGTTGCCTAATAATCCAGTGACTGCAGTCTCTATCCATCTTTCTCTCTGTCTCTTTCTCTCTCACTTTCTTTCTCTCGGTCCCTCTCCCTCTATGGTTGCTACTACAGACCACTTTAATCCGGCCCGACCAGGTAATCCCTGTGGGGTAGGCACCACCTAATCCCTGTCAACCTGACAGCCAACACACACCACATATGTAAACATACACGTGTACAAACACACACACACATGCATTTAGGGCTCAATCTATATCGCTGATTGCACAATAGAAATTTGAATGTAATTTCAGACTGAGCTGACAAATACAGCATTTTACTGTGAATGCAGTCTCTGCTAACATGGGAACATTGCCTTTCAATTTCAGTCATGGTGTAACGCTGAACCTCTGCAATACGGATTCTCACACATACGGTATGCACACACGCAGACAAACTTAATCAAACTAAACACGTATGTACAAACATACAATGCACGCACTTAAACAAACAAAATGTGTGTGTACAAACATTTAACACACGCACACATGCAGAAACACGCACACAGACCCACAGACTTAAACACACAACATATGCATACACACAAACACATTTCACATACAAGAACAAGAAGAAACACAGCGAGACTAAAGTGGCTATTAGATTAGCTGAATAATTCCAGACGTGATCCATGCGGAAATTAGACAGACTGTTAGACAGTAGAGGACACACATGCTTCACCGTCTCCACTACATTATCAATCAATCAATGAATCAAATGTATTTATAAAGCCCTTCAGCTGATGTCACAATGTGCTGTACAGAAACCCAGCCTAAAACCCCAAACAGCAACCAATGCAGGTGTAGAAGCACGGTGGCTAGGAAAAACTCCCTAGAAAGGCCAGAGCCTAGGAAGAAACCTAGAGAGGAACCAGGCTATGAGGGGCCAGTCCTCTTCTGGATGTGCCGGGTGGAGATTACCAACCATAAAAGCGATGATGGCCTTCTGCTGCACAGCATTCTGATTAATATTACCTTAATTAATAATATTACTTCTATTCTATCGAAGCCTCCAGTAATTATGCTGCAATATTTTGTGTCAGGGAGCTAGGGTCAGTCTGTTGTATCTGGAGTATTTCTCCTGTCTTATCCGGTGTCCTGTGTGAATTTTAAGTATGCTCCCTCTAATTCGCTCTCTCGCTTTCTCTTCTCTAGGAGGCCCTGAGCCACCTCAGGACTACCTGGCCTGATGACTCCTTGCTGTCCCCAGTCCACCTGGTCCTGCTGCTGCTCCAGTTTCAAATGTTCTGCCTGCGGCTATAGAACCCTGACCTCTTCAACGGATGTGCTACCTTGTCCCGGACCTGCTGTTTTCGACTCTCTCTCTCTCTACCGCACCTGCTGTCTCTAACTCTGAATGATCGGCTATGAAAAGCCAACTGACATTTACTCCTGAGGTGCTGACCTGTTGCACCCTCTACAACCACTGTGATTATTATTATTTGACCCTGCTGGCCCCATATGAACGTTTGAACATCTTGGCCATGTACTGTTATAATCTCCACCCGGCACAGGCAGAAGAGACTGGTTCCTCTCTAGGTTTCTTCTTAGGTTCCGGCCTTTCTGTGGAGTTTTTCCAAACCACCATGCTACTACATCTGCATTGCTTGCTGTTTGGGGTTTTAGGCTGGGTTTCTGTATAACACTTTGTGACATCAGCTGATGTAAAAAGGGCTTAATGAATAAAGGTGATTGAAATAAATGGTGTTATTCAGGGTAACCTCATGGTATGGAAGACAGGGTTAATATTGAAAGAGCGTAGTGTACTGTGCATGCAGCGTCCTTTATAGTGTTCCTTTATCATAATGCCATTCTTATGTGCTGTTCGTGGTCATATTAGAGATACAATGTTACTTTAAGGTGCCGAAATGGCAAGATATTTACATCCAAATGACAAGATGAAGTGGTAAATATAGTTCTCAATACACTGGACATGACATTATCAATCCTTGGTGCCAATAGTAGATGTTGAGCATTGAGCTGAAATCTCATTTGGCACCATGTTGTTAGACATTGATTTTCATTGTAAATACCAATGGAAACAGCAAATAAGTGCTTCCTCATTTTCTGTATACCCTGACTTTAAATGTAGAGTGTGGTGATGGAAAGGTACTACACTATATCCACTCCAGAACTGTTATTCTCCCACACCTCCAGGGAGTGGTTATTGACAGTGTGTGGATAATGACCTCTCTGCCTGCCACTGGGGAGCTAATATGACTTATTGACCATGAGGACTGAGGACGACCGGCTGATGTAGGAGTTGTCATAGCAATGTTTCCTGCAATTTCATCTGACCTGAGCCCTAGGACCATGCCCCAGGACTACCTGACATGATGACTCCTTGCTGTCCCCAGTCCACCTGGCCATGCTGCTGCTCCAGTTTCAACTGTTCTGCCTTACTATTATTTGACCATGCTGGTCATTTATGAACATTTGAACATCTTGGCCATGTTCTGTTATAATCTCCACCCAGCACAGCCAGAAGAGGACTGGCCACCCCACATATGCTCTCTCTAATGCTCTCTCTAATACTCTCTTTCTTTCTCTCACTCTGAGGACCTGAGCCCAAGGACCGTGCCCCAGGACGACATGACATGATGACTCCTTGCTGTCCCCAGTCCACCTGACTGTGCTGCTGCTCCAGTTTCAACTGTTCTGCCTTATTATTATTCGACCATGCTGGTCATTTATGAACATTTGAACATCTTGGTCATGTTCTGTTATAATCTCTGCCCGGCACAGCCAGAAGAGGACTGGCCACCCCACATAGCCTGGTTCCTCTCTAGGTTTCTTCCTAGGTTTTGGCCTTTCTAGGGAGTTTTTCCTAGCCACTGTGCTTCTACACCTGCATTGCTTGCTGTTTGAGGTTTTAGGCTGGGTTTCTGTATAACACTTTGTGACATCAGCTGATGTAAAAATGGCTTAATGAATAAAGGTGATTGAAATCTCTTCCTCCTGGACTGCACCATACTTGCCAGTTCTTGCTGTGAGATGTTACCCCACTCTTCCACCAAGGCACCTGCAAGTTCCCGGACATTTCTGGGGGGATGGCCCTAGCCTTCACCCTCTGATCCAACAGGTCCCAGATGTGCTCAATGGGATTGAGATCCGGGCTCATCGCTGGCCATGGCAGAACACTGACATTCCTGTCTTGCAGGAAATCACTCACAGAACGAGCAGTATGGCTGGTGGCATTGTCATGCTGGAGGGTCATGTCAGGATGAGCCTGCAGAAAGAGTACCACATGAGGGTGGAGGATGTCTTCCTTGTAATGCGAAGCATTGAGAGAGCCTGCAATGACAACAAGCTCAGTCCGATGATGCTGTGCCACACCGCCCCAGACCATGATGGACCCCCCACCTCCAAATCGATCCCGCTACAGAGTACAGGCCTTGGTGTAACGCTCATTTCTTCGACGATAAACGCGAATCCGACCATCACCCCTGGTGAGACAAAACTGCGACTCATCAGTGAAGAGCCCTTTTTGCCAGTCCTGTCTGGTCCAGCGATGGTGGGTTTGTGCACATAATCAAAGTAGTTTCTGGTGATGTCTGGTGAGGACCTGCATTACAACAGGCCTACAAACCCTCAGTCCAGCCTCTCTCAGCCTATTGCAGACAGTCTGAGCACTGATGGAGGGTTTGTACATTCCTGGTGTAACTCGGGCAGTTGTTGCCATCCTGTACCTGTCCCACAGGTGTGATGTTCAGATGTACCGATCCTGTGCAGGTGTTGTTACACGTGGTCTGCCACTGCGAGGATGATCAGCTGCCCATCCTGTCTCCCTGTAACACTGTCTTAGGTGTATCACAGTAATTGCCCTGGCCACATCTGCAGTCCTCATGCCTCCTGGCAGCATGCCTAAGGCATGTTCACGCAGATAAGCAGGGAGTCTGGGCATCTTTCTTTTGGTGTTTTTCAGATTCAGTAGAAAGGCCTCTTTAGTGTCCTAAGTTTTCACAACTGTGACCTTAATTGCCTCCATTTGTAAGCTGTTAGTGTCTTAACAACCATTCCACATGTGCATGTTAATTCTTCATGGTTCATTGAACAAGCATGGGAAACTGTGTTTAAACCCTTTACAATGAAGATCTGTGAAGTTATTTGGATTTTTACGAATTATCTTTGAAAGACAGGGTCCTAAAAAAGGGACATTTCTTTTGTTGCTGAGTTTATTTATTTAGCAAGCTAAAAACAGAGTCTAATGTTAGCTACCTCACTGCTGGGAGGATGTTATGTCATTGGAGTAGTGGGTGAGTGACCGACTATTTCTCCTCAACGGTATTCAGTGACAACAGCTAGAGATGCAGGTGTCATTTGGTTAGATGGAATGAAATATGAATTGCTTTGCTAGTTAGCTATACTGAACTTGACCATCTGTTATCCAGCTAGCATATCTCTTGCATTTGTAAATTCACTCTGGCTATCTACTCGACTTCATAGCACTCTTGTCTGACTGTGCCAGAGCGCAGAATATTTGATGAATTTATGAATGCGCAACACCCACTGAATATGACCGGTGTCAGTAAATGTCTGCAAACAAAGTAATTAAATTGTTGCCAGCAGCACAGTTAGTCACTAAATCTCTAGATCACTGTTTCCTAATCCTGGGATCCCAAAAGGGGTGGACATTTCTGTTTTTGCCCTAGTACAACACAGCTGATTCAAATGATTAACTCATCATCTTTGATGATTTGAATCAGGTGTGTAGTGCCAAGACAAAAACTAAAATGTTAACACCTTTGCGTCCCCAGGACTAGGATTAAGACACACTACACAGCCTAACTAGCTCTGCTAGGGTGAGTAAAAAGGTCAGAGATGAGGTGTTCTCTCATTTGTGTCTGGAAGTAGCTAGCAAGCTAGCTACATTTAGCCAGTTAGCTAGGGCGCATGTCTGCCTTTGTCAGGAACCCTAATCCTCAGCCAGAGTGTTCAGAGTCAATTGTACAGTGTGCTCTGACAACGCTCTGAATTTATGAATGACCCAGAGTGCACTCTGACACACTGGAGGCAATTTAACAATGCACCCTTCGTTGTCAATCAAATGTACTTGGTGTCGATCAAATGACAGATCAAATGGCAGGCAAGTTCACATTCAGTTATCAAAACATTGGTTGGGACAAGCATGCATTGGCAGACAAGCTGCAGAAGGACGAGGAGGCTACTATTTCCCATTGTTTATCAGTGCAATTTTGACGGCCAACTACCTGAAAACATTTGAGAGGTTAGACTGTATTTAATATTCCCTCGTATGATTTCAGGTCATCTCATTGTTGATGAGAAAGTTGACTGTAAAGTTCCAAAATGTAAGAGGACTCCCGTGGTATTTAAATATTTGCAAAAATCTATTCAGGTGTATTCCGTGGCATTTGGGTGAATGTGTTTTAATGATCTGAAATTTCACTGTTGCTCCTGCCTGTAAACACACAGTCCAGTTCAAAGTGAATGACGGCAGGCCCATGTGGCAAATGGCTTATTTGCATAAAGGCCTACAGTCACTCTGATTGGCATGGTGCACCGGTCTGAGTAGACTTCTGTCCTGGACAAGACAATAGTTTTTATTAGGTTTTATTTACTGCAGTGTCTATAATTCTTCAAACGCACAGCCGCTTTCCCTCACTATATTCCTATAGAATTTTCACAAATGCCATCATTCCCAAACAATCTATGAAATTATGAAAATGTGAAAATGACCATATATACAGTATCTAAGTGCTCGCTTGTCAGATGTATTTTTAAAGGTATCATGTCCTTCCCAGGGGTGTACAGTGTATGAACAGATTTTAATACAATTTCATGTTGCTATAATTCTGTCCATTTGTTTCCAAGCTCTCCAGTTTTCCTCCATAAATCAAAACAATGCAAGCTTCACTACTGTAGGTACAGTACATGTGGGAACAACACACACACACATGCATGCTCTCATGTACACTATTGTTCAAAAGTTTGGGGTCACTTAGAAATGTCCTTGTTTTTGAAAGAAAAGCACATGCTATGTCCATTAAAATAACATCAAAATGATCAGAAATACAGTGTAGACATCGTTAATGTTGTAAATTACTATTGTAGCTAGAAACTGCTGATTTTTAATGGAATATCTACATAGGCATACAGAGGCTCATTATCAGCAACCATCACTCCTGTGTTCCAATGGCACGTTGTGTTAGCTAATCCAAGTTTATCATCTTAAAAGGCTAATAGATCATTACAAACCCCTTTTGCAATTATGTTAGTACAGCTAAAAACTGTTGTTCTGATTAAAGAAGCAATACAACTGGCCTTCTTTAGACTAGTTGAGTGTCTGCAGCATCAGCATTTGTGGGTTCGATTACAGGCTCAAAATGGCCAGAAACAATTAACTTTCTTCTGAAACGCATCAGTCTATTCTTGTTCTGAGAAATGAAGGCTATTCCATGAGAGAAATTGAAACTGAAGATCTCGTACAACGCCGTGTACTACTCCCTTCACAGAACAGCTCTAACCAGAATAGAAAGAGTAGTAGGAGGCCCCGGTGCACAACTGAGAAAGAGGACAAGTACAGTAGAATGTCTAGTTTGAGAAAAAGATGCCTCACAAGTCCTCAACTGGCAGCTTCATTAAATAGTACCTGCAAAACACCAGTCTCAACAACAACAGTGAAGAGGCGACTCCGGGATGCTGGCCGACAGTGTATTTCTTATGATCTTCAGTCATTGTTGCTTTAGATAAGTGCACAGCAAATTTATTCTGGTTGTCTGTTTTTTCCCTCATTTAAAACCTCTTAGATGTAAAGTCCCCTGTTTAGGGGACCTGCATGTTTCTGGCACCGGTTCCGACCAACATTTTCTCTTATGAATCTAAATGTGGACACCATAGATCGAAAAGGGTTGCATTAAGCGATAACCCTTATTCTTACAAACACAGGAGTTTGTCTCTTCTGTCTGTATGAAGTAGGGTGTGAAATCTGACACCATTTGAGCTGGGATGTCCGTCCTACCATTTAATTCTCTCTTCTGACTGTCTGTCAACTCCTGGCTAAACCCTACATTACAGCCACCAACAACGTATATATTTTTGTGCTGTAGCACATTCAGAGATTGATTTATAGCCATCAATCTAAAATAATTCATAGATTTTAAACAATAACCACTGTTTGTCATAGACGGATATGATTAAAATGAGATGAAAGATGAGTTGCTAACGAGTTCAGGAAGCCAAGCTAGAGCTCTTGTGATCAAGAGAGACATTTAGAAAATATGCACATAATCTCTTAACAGGCAAAACCTTAGTTAGTCATTATATGAATTGATTATGCTATATCTCAAGCCTTACTCATACAGTTTTGTTGCATAGGAGATTGTGTCCTCAAAATTGACTACACCTCAGTATATGTATAAATATTTTTACCAGAAAGGTGAGATTTTAACGTCTTGGAGTAGGCCTATGCAGAATGACTAGTTCTTGTTTATGGCCCTCTCATGATAAAGAATTACTTTGGGGGATTATGTGGATTACATTTAGTTACATTTAAGAAGTCCTGGATATGATCATAGAAAATCTCATTTGAACTCACATACTGTTCAGGGATATAAATAGAAAGTAGCATTGTAACTGTTGGATTATTAATCGGGTTAGGTGACGTTTCCTGCCATGTATTGTGGATTTTGTTCTGAGAAATGCCGTGGAAATGTTTCCTAACGGGGATCACCAAGGACGGTTTGACATTTGTGCGTGTGACTGGGAACAGATGCATCTCCAAGCAGAGAGAGACATTTCAAACAGAGATATAATTCTCAGTGTTATTTCTACATAATGTCAAAGGCTCTGGATGGATCAACATTGACTCACTGAAGAGTACATACTCTACTGATTTCCTCTTGTCTGAACAACAAAAATAAACATGCCATGTTTGCAGCGAGAAAATATTTTTACCCATCTGAGCCTGTGTGTTTGTGTGTTTGCGCGTGCTTGCATGCGTGCACTTGCATAGGTTTGTGTGTGTCGGTGTCACGCCCTGGTCTTAGTATTTTGTGTTTTCTTTATTATTTTTGGTCAGGCCAGGGTGTGACATGGGTTTATTATGTGGTGTGTTTTGTCTTGGGATTTTGTAGGTATTGGGATTGTGGTATAGTGGGGTTGTCTAGAAAAGTCTATGGTGCCTGAAGTGGTTCTCAATCAGAGGCAGGTGTTTATCGTTGTCTCTGATTGGGAACCATATTTAGGCAGCCATATTCTTTGAGTGTTTTGTGGTTGATTGTTCCTGTCTCTGTTAGTTTGCACCAGAATAGGCTCAGTCACTTTGGTTTTTCTTTTTTTCCTTGTTTTGGAACAGAAGAAGAGAACGAGCGCCATTCTCCTTGCGGAGAATGGCCAACACGATTCGGTTTGCTTGGAAGGAAAAAGAGTTGGAGCCTTTAGGACGGGAAACTTTTGGAAGGATAATATTGATGGGGATTCTAAAGCTGACGGTGAAGGACGTGTTTTGTTTCCAAGGCAACTCGTTGGAGGGAGCATACGATGTGGCACTATATACAGAGGAGAAACAAGATGATATCTTGAGAAGGGCAAGAGCAGTGGGAGGTGAGAGGCCGATGAGCCACTATGAAATAACAAGCCTGGCGAAGAATAACTTTAGGGTTGTAACTGTCAACATTTACAACCCTTACGTTAAGGACGAAGAGGTGAGGGCTTTTCTGGGGAGATACATGGATAACGTCTCCTCAGCAAGGTACCTCAAAGACTCACTTGGGTTTTGGAATGGGAGGAGAGGCTTCCAGGCCCTCCTCAGAGAGGACCCAAAGGGACATGTTGGCTACCTCCATCCTCCTGCTATGTTCTCTCTAGGGGCTGACAGGGGGACGTTGTTTTATGCACGTCAGCCCCCATTTTGCAGGCGCTGTATGGCCTACGGACACATATTCGCCTCGTGCAGCACAAGAAAATGCAGATTTTGTGGATCTGAGGAACACGAGGCGAGGGATTGTGACAAGCCTAAGACGTGCCACGGGTGTGGCTCGTCAGCACACCTGTGGCGGGGGTGCCCGCCTCGTCAGAGGTCATATGCGTCTGCGGCTGGGGGGGTGATCAGGAGCAGGGGATGGGGGAAGAAGAGGGGAAGGAAGCACACCTCATGACCAGAGTACAGGTCCAGAGGGGAAGGCCGCAAGGAAGGAGGAGGAGCAAGAAGCGGCGGATGGAAGAGAGAAGGAAATGGACGGCACGGGAGTAGGAGAACCAGGAAAAGTGGCGGAAGAAGGCAACCGAGTGGAGGAGCATGAGAGAGAAGAAAGCGAGGGAGGAGTGGTGGAGAAGGAGATGGTGGAAGAGCAAGTGGACTGGGGGGAAAGTGCCCTGGTGGAAGAGATGAGGGGTATGGTGGAGGAGCTGGCGGGGGGGAGGGTGGTATCTCTCCACTGCCGCCATCACCAAAGAAGAAAATGAAGAGGGTGCGATTGGCCGACAGTGAGAGGGAGGGGATGGCCAAGAGAGTGATGGGGGTGGGAGAAACCTATGGGTTGCTGCTGGTTTCCCCAGGCCCTCAACTTCTGTTGGGTGGGGACACACCTAACAAGACTCAGGACTGGGTACAGGAGGAGGTGGGGAGTTTTTTGTTTGGGGACTCAGCCTCCCCGATTTATTATTATTATTTTTTTCCAAACCAGCTGCAGCACTGGGGAGGAGTGTGGGGGTGGGCACCCCGGAGCCAAACACTATTCCTGCATCCTGGGTTGGTGAGATGGAGGAAGAGGGGGGATGTCGGGAGTACGGATGGTGTTCTCACCAGTAGATATGGAGCAGGGGAGCATCGGGAGAGTCTCCTGTTTTTTGTTTTTTTTCTGTCTGGGTTTAGAATTTGAGTGTATTACATGTTTTTATTTTTTCATGGGGTCTAATTTTACTTTTGTTAGTTTAAATGTAAGGGGTTTAAGGGATTTTGTTAAGAGGGCGGTTTTTAGTTATTTGGAGGGTGTCGGGTTTGATTTTTGTTTTTTACAGGAGGTTCACCTGAGGGATGGAGGGAATGTTAGTAAGTTTAAGAGGGAGTGGGACAAGGGGGAGTTATTTTGGGGTATTGGGGGGGTGCACTCATCGGGGGTAGGGATTTTGTGTGGGCACAGGGAGGTAAAAGTGGAGGATTCTTTTGTGGTAATGCAGGGGAGGGTTATAGGGGTGGATGTCACGATAAGGGATTGTAAATTTAGATTAGTGGTGGTGTATGGGCCACAGGTGGTGGCAGACAGGAGGGAGATGGTGGACTATCTGACGCCCCTGTGTGTCACAAATAGGAAATTAGTGATAGGGGGGGATTTTAATACAGATTTAGGAATAGGGGGGGATACCAGTGCAGGCGCCATTGCCGGGCTCATGGCTTGCCATGGTCTGGTAGATGGTGGTCTGCACACTACTCTGAAAATGGCCGGTCCTACATGGCGCAACTCCAGGGGGGGGTTGAGCGGAGGCTCGACTATATTTTTGTACCCAGGTCTTTGGGTAAGTTGTCTGGGCGGCTGTTGCCTGTTTACTTTTCGGATCACGACGGGGTGCTCCTGCAGGTGGGGTCGCCAGTCTGCCTCTTTGGTAGGGGGTACTGGTACGGGATGTGCTGGAGGAGCAGGCTTTTGTTGACGGGTTTTATGGTTTCTTTTGGAGGCTTGAAGGCCTCTGGTCCATGTGCGAGGGGGTGTTAGAGTGGTGGGAATTAGTTAAGGTGAGGATTAGGGCTTTTATAATAGGGTATTGCAAGAGGAAAAAAAGGGAGGAGATGAGGGAGGTGGATCGTATCCAAAGGTTAATTGAACTCTAATACGAGGCAGGCAACCTCGGCGGGTCTTTTGACTGGGAGAGATCCGCAACCCTAAAGGCGCAGCTCAGGGAGTTGCAGGAGCGGAAGGCTCGAGCTTTCCTGGAGCGTGCGCATAGTGGCTTTCTAGAACATAATGAGACTTGTTCTGCTATGTTCTTTAAGTCGGTTAGGGCCAGACAGAGTAGGAAGGTAATGCATGGCGTTAGGGAAGAAAATGGTAGTATAGTTAAAGAACCAGAGGATATGGTCAGGGTGACAACGGATCATTTCCAAGGTTTATTTAAGGAAAGGGAAATAGATGTAGAGCAGGGAAATGTGTTTTTAGAACACTTGTCCAGGCGGGTGCCGGAGGACATTAGAGAAGTGATGGAGGCTCAGATCTCACTAGAAGAGGTTGAGAGCGCTCTTAGGAGGATGGGAAAAGGGAAGGTCCCTGGGATGGATGGGCTGCCGGCTGAGTTTTATCTCAAGTTTTGGGGTATACCTGGACCAGTGGTCCTCGAAGTCTTGAAGGCCATCCTTGAGACGGGGGTCCCGGGGGGATCAATGGCTGTTGGTGTGCTGTCACTTTTATATAAGAAGGGGGAAGTAACAGACCTTGGCAACTGGCGGCCGTTGACCATGCTGTGTGTAGATTACAAGCTACTTGCAAAGGTTTTAGCAGACCGGTTGCGCACAGCCCTACCCTACGTCGTCCATGAGGATCAGACGTGCGGGGTAGAGGGCCGCTCTATTAGATGGAACCTACAGTTAATCAGGGACTCCACCGCTTGGGTTGAAGATAGAGGACTGCCTTTAATGGTAGCAGCGCTAGATCAGGCGAACGCCTTTGATCGCGTGAATAGATCCTTTTTATTCAGAGTGTTAGGTTGATTAGGATTTGGGGAGAAGTTCATAGGATGGATTCGTACATTATATGTCGGAGCGGGGTGCCGAGTTAGTGTAAATAGTCACTTGGGTGACGTTTTTGACCTCTCGTCTGGGGTCAGGCAGGGGTGCCCACTCTCGGCTCTCCTCTTCGTTCTGTACATGGAACCTCTGGGGACTGCCATTAGGGCAGACACAGGGGTGGAAGGCTTGCTGATCCCTGGAAGTGGTGGGCTGCGTGTTAAGATGATGCAGTACGCCGACGACACTTCCTTGCTGCTGTGCAAGGACTCGTGCCTGACAAGGTCCCTTGCCATCTTTGGGGATTTTACCCGAGCGTCGGGAGCAGTTCTGAACCATGCAAAGTCTTCCGTCAAGTTTTTCAGAAGATGGCGCGGTGGAACGGATGTGCCTGGGGGGTTATCTCTCTGTGAGGGGGCCCTGAGGATTCTCGGGGTCCATTTTGAGACCTCCGGCTCAGCGACGCTAAACTGGAACATGCGTATCGCAGTGGTACAGAGGAAGCTAGCAATGTGGAAGGCTAGGTATTTGTCTTTTATGGGCAAAGTCCTGGTCCTAAAGGTGGATGTGTTGCCGTTTCTTTTGTATTTGGCATACATCTACCCATTGCCGGCTTGTCTGAGGAGGCCTCTAGTGAGGCTTGTGTTTCAGTTTATGTGGAGTGGCAGGTGCGAGTGGGTCGCCAGGGCACGCATGATCTGTCCCATCGGGGAGGAAGGTAGGGGGGTGCCACATTTCCCCTTCAAGCTGGACACAATTTTTGTTTATTTCTTGTTAACGGAGCTTGCTCAGCCAGTGACACACCCGTCCGGTTAAATCCTGCGGGTGTTCTTCTCGTATCAGGCGAGAAGCGTAATGGTGTGGTCTAACACGGGTCCTCGGGCGGAACAGCTGCCGTGGCACTTTGGTCATGCGGCCAAGTGGCTGCGTGTGCACCCTGAGGTTGAAGTTGCCCGAGTAGGTTTAGATTACAGGCACCTGTACGAGGAGGTCAGAAAGGCAGGGAGTCTGGCGCCTGTAGTGGGCATCTCGGAAGTGGTCTGTGAGGCGCGTGGTCTGGACAACAGGCTCAAGGACCTGAATTGGTTGAGCCTCCATAAGTGCTTGCCGGTACGTTCCATCATGTACCAGTATAGTTTGGTGCAATCCCCCACCTGTCCAAGATCCTCTTGTGGCAGGGAGGAGACTGTGTGCCATATCTTTTGGGACTGTGCCTTTGCCGGAGTAGTATGGGCTAGGGCACGGGTTTTGTTAGGTTTGGTAAGGGGGGATTTTGTATTGACGTGGGCCAGGTTAGAGAGAGGTGTAGGAAGAGCGAGAGGGACGGATAGGGACAGGTTTCTGCTCTGGCTTCTCATGAGTCTCTTTAAACAGGGGCTGTGGGAAGCAAGGCAGAACATGGTGAAGACAGGGAGAGATTGGGGGCTGGAATGGATAGTGAGGAGGGTGGAAGGAGATTTGAGGGGGAGGATGAAAAGGGAGGAGAGGAAGTGGGGTCAGCATGCTGCTCGGGAGAGGTGGAAGGGAGGTTTAGGGCTGGGTGTCATTTAGATTTGTAAGGGGATAGATTAGGGACGGGGAGATAGGGAAAGGTATTTTGTAGGGTGACGGGGAGGGAAGATGCTCCCCTGAGGTTTTGTTTGGGGTTTTTCTTTAGTTAAATTAAAATACCATTATTGGAGTATGTATGAAAATTATGAGTTGTAAAAGAATGAATGGTAATGAAGGTAATAAATTATTTTTTATTTTAAATAATTTAAAAGATAGGCTGTTTAGGTTTTCACGTTACGTTTATTGTTTTTGTATTGTTAGTGGTTCATCTTCATTAAAGATGTATCGAATTAACCATTCTGCATTTTGGTCCTCCTCTCTTTCACCGGAAGAAAACCGTAAAACAGTCGGATGCCTCAAGTTCCATTATTGCATGATTGACAGATCATCTCTTCGATCTTATCCCACAGAATCCCTTTGCTCACATTCCAGATGGCCAGGGTCTGTCCTTCCAGCTTGAGGGGAGCTGAGTGACTCTGACAGCTGCATGCAGTTTCCAACCTTTCTTTTATTGTGCCTTGTGGTGCTATATGTATTCATCTGCTTTTCCTGTGACCCCGAGTATTCTTATTTCTTTCTCGATCTCTGTGTGAATCCTTTTCTCTCTCTCTATTGTTCTTATCTCTCATACTCTTCCCATTCAAACCTTCTGTCTCTGTCATCTCTCTCCTCTCTTTTGTCTCTACTGCTCTCTCCTCGTTCCACAATCTCTCTCTCTCTCTCTCTCTGACTCTTTTTTTCCCCTCCCCCCTCTCCTCTCCCTGGTCTGCCCGTGGGGTAGATGTCAGACATCTCCCCTTCAGTCACCGTTAGTCCTTGGTGGGCAGAGACAGAGATTGCTGCGGGGGCCAACTCATGACTAGCTAATTATGACACGGAAGCTCTGATCCGCCATTAGAACTGTCAATCGAAGCCTGGTCATTTGGTGATGAAGGCTGTTCTGTCTCCCTAGGCAACAGTAATATCTGTAGAGGAGGAAGAATGAGAGTGTGAATCTGATCTTTGCTGTTTATGGAAAACAAGCTTTCAACTTTAAAGGGGGAAGAATGAAGAAAGTTGGTTTTGCTTTAGTTCACAATATATTTTTTTTGCCTCTTGTTTGCAGTCCTTGAGATGTACACCAGGACTGTTTGGGCCCATAGTAAACCTTGCAAAGTTGTAAATGATTTTTGCTATAAAGTGCATGAAGTATCACTTTTCAAGGCAGAAAGCGCGCTGTGAGCAAAGAGCTGAGAGCAGGGGGGGTATAGAACACTCAGCACCATTTCAGATCCAGAGAGAGGTTGAAAAGCCAATTATACAAGACGCTGGTTGATTACGATCATTAACAGATCCATATGGTCTAATCCACAGAGACTGTCTCTTTTACTAATTAATTCAGCATAGCTGTTCAGCTTTTGCCGTCTTCGTATCCTGTAGGTACAGTACTGAGTAGCCGGGATGGATGGGATGCTGAGCACCATGGTAACATAGACAGCATTTATTATATGTTGTGCCTTTTTCTCCAGAGGATCCCAATGTATTCTAAGTGTGTGTGTGTGTGTGTGGGGGGTGGGGGATCTGTACTGTAAAATAAATTGAAGCTCCCCCCCTCATTGAATTAACTCAAAATAATGTTTATGACCACAAATAACAATAACTGTAGCAACCCAGTGTTTATGAACGTGGATATCAACATGCCACTTCAGCATGCTTGTGTGACACAGTTGATGCCAAGCAGGGCTAAGGGGCCAGAAGATTTGAGGGTTCACCGACCACCACAGACGTGCTCACTCTCCCTGCCTATTTCATTACACTTATGATCAGAGCTGGCTGCAAACAATGATCAGCTAGGGGGAAATCAGATTTTCAACATTTTGATGCCATATTTATTTATATAAAATATATGCAACAAATTTTCCACCACCATGTTTCTGTGCTAATGCAGCACACAACCAATAAACAAAGCATATCGACTTTGGACACTTATATCATGGTTTGCGTTTTCAACACCACAATAAATAATGCATCCCTCCCTACCTTGTAGGCTTACCCAGAATCAAAAGTGTCACACATGTCCCCACTCCCCCTCCCTGGCTCTCGAAGGTGCCAGGCTCCTGCCACCATCATTAAGCACACCTGCCTTCCACCCGTCATGTGCATCAGCGATCATTGTACTCACCTGGACTCAATCACCTCTGTCATTACCTCACTTATATCTGTCTGGTTCCCTGCTTCAGCATTAATTGTTGCTTGTCGTAGTTTACCCGTGTGCTGATGTTGTTCCTGTTTTGTTACCTGTCTGTTCCTGAATAACTTTTGACTCCCGGTACCTGCTTCTCATCTCCAGCATCAGTTAAAAGAAAATTGAAACTTGACCATCTCCAAATTAAACTTTTTGGTGTTTTGTAACAGATGTCTCTTTCTAGTCATCAATTTTATTTCTCAGTTTAAAAAAATATATATAGTAGACAAAGGTTATTGCACAATTCAGTCAGGGACTTATTTCCATTGTTGTCCCTATTTATTTTGTACATAAATACATAGACACAATACAGAGATAGAGATGAAAAAATGCACAACCTCCAGATGAGTATGAGGGGGGTGTTTAAGTACATTTCTTACAAGCTTGTTTGGCTGGTAGCTTAGATGTTTGGGGCTGCTGGTGAACCATGAAGTGCAGGCATAATCAATTTAGGATGTCTATGGCTACGTTTCCATCCATCTAGCGACCGACTCATGTGAACATGAGTTTTACCAGACATTTTAGAAAATGTATGGACATCCATATGCTTCTGGTCCAACCTGGCACAGCCATCGCAACAATAAACGAAGGATGTTGGCCTGCCATGTTTATTGACCTATTCAAAGCTTTTGACACTGTTGATTTATGGAACTCTGTTAAATAAGCTGTCTTCGATTGGACTGGTCTCTGATATTTGCTTACGTTTCAATAATTATCTACATGAAAGAACCAAAGCCATCATGGCAGATGGTATCAAATCTGCCAGTTTCTAGAGCTTCAAAAAGGTGTCCCACAACGCTCGGTACTAGGGCCACTATTGTTTACTATCTATCTTAATAACATCAATGATAATATGAGACCTTTTTTAATTAATTTATACGCTGACAACTCTGTTATACTCCATTGCACCCACTATTGGCCGAGCATTTGAAATCTTACTTTTTGATAGTGCACTTTCTAATTTTAAGTTGGTGCTGAATCCTAATAAAACAAAATATATGCTCTTCTCTAGACTACATCATTTAAATCTCAATGACTATTCATAAATGACCAGCCTAAATAGTATAGAAGTTTAACTTGTTCCTTATTAGAAATATCTTGGTATATGGCTAGATGACAAGTTGTCTTTCGAAACATATCTGAGCTGGTAAAGAAAGTTGAAATGTAAGATTGGTTTATTTTACAGAAAGAAAATGGTTCAGGCCACCTTTATGTGTGTATTGGATTATGGGGATATTTACATGCCTGCTGCAGCGTCCACACTTCAACCCTTGGGTGCTGTATGTCGTTGTGCTCGGAGGTTCATTTCTGGCTCTGGTTTTAAAGCTCACCACTGTTCCTTATGTCTAGAAGTAGGTTGGGCCTCTTTAACCGCCAGAAGAGAGCAGCAGTTTGTCATTTCTCTATGAATCGTTAATGCAAAAAAACATCCAATGTATCTGACATCTCTAATCTCTTATAGAATGACTAATTATAAAACTAGGTCAATTCATTACATTACACTTCAGATCCCCCCCCCTCCAACTTTCTACACAGATTGGAAAATGCACCTTTAGTTATGCTGCACTTCACATGCAGAACAATTTACAAAAAAACCTCTTAGATTGGAGGTTCTGGTCCCTCGGTTATTTAAAAAAATATATATTTATGATCTTTAAAATGAAAAATGTTCATTGTTTTTCTTATTGCGTATATGTCTTAAGTCTGTGTATTTGTGCATATATGTTTTTCTTATTGCGTATATGTCTTAAGTCTGTGTATTTGTGCATATATGTTTTTCTTATTGCGTATATGTCTTAAGTCTGTGTATTTGTGCATATATGTTTTTCTTATTGCGTATATGTCTTAAGTCTGTGTATTTGTGCATATATGTTTTTCTTATTGCGTATATGTCTTAAGTCTGTGTATTTGTGCATATATGTTTTTCTTATTGCGTATATGTCTTAAGTCTGTGTATTTGTGCGTATATGTCTTAAGTCTGTGTATTTGTGCATATATGTTTTTCTTATTGCGTATATGTCTTAAGTCTGTGTATTTGTGCATATATGTTTTTCTTATTGCGTATATGTCTTAAGTCTGTGTATTTGTGCATATATGTTTTTCTTATTGCGTATATGTCTTAAGTCTGTGTATTTGTGCATATATGTTTTTCTTATTGCGTATATGTCTTAAGTCTGTGTATTTGTGCATATATGTTTTTCTTATTGCGTATATGTCTTAAGTCTGTGTATTTGTGCGTATATGTCTTAAGTCTGTGTATTTGTGCATATATGTTTTTCTTATTGCGTATATGTCTTAAGTCTGTGTATTTGTGCATATATGTTTTTCTTATTGCGTATATGTCTTAAGTCTGTGTATTTGTGCATATATGTTTTTCTTATTGCGTATATGTCTTAAGTCTGTGTATTTGTGCATATATGTTTTTCTTATTGCGTATATGTCTTAAGTCTGTGTATTTGTGCATATATGTTTTTCTTATTGCGTATATGTCTTAAGTCTGTGTATTTGTGCATATATGTTTTTCTTATTGCGTATATGTCTTAAGTCTGTGTATTTGTGCATATATGTTTTTCTTATTGCGTATATGTCTTAAGTCTGTGTATTTGTGCGTATATGTCTTAAGTCTGTGTATTTGTGCATATATGTTTTTCTTATTGCGTATATGTCTTAAGTCTGTGTATTTGTGCATATATGTTTTTCTTATTGCGTATATGTCTTAAGTCTGTGTATTTGTGCATATATGTTTTTCTTATTGCGTATATGTCTTAAGTCTGTGTATTTGTGCGTATATGTCTTAAGTCTGTGTATTTGTGCATATATGTTTTTCTTAAGTCTTAAGTCTGTGTATTTGTGCATATATGTTTTTCTTATTGCGTATATGTCTTAAGTCTGTGTATTTGTGCATATATGTTTTTCTTATTGCGTATATGTCTTAAGTCTGTGTATTTGTGCATATATGTTTTTCTTATTGCGTATATGTCTTAAGTCTGTGTATTTGTGCGTATATGTCTTAAGTCTGTGTATTTGTGCATATATGTTTTTCTTATTGCGTATATGTCTTAAGTCTGTGTATTTGTGCATATATGTTTTTCTTATTGCGTATATGTCTTAAGTCTGTGTATTTGTGCATATATGTTTTTCTTATTGCGTATATGTCTTAAGTCTGTGTATTTGTGCATATATGTTTTTCTTATTGCGTATATGTCTTAAGTCTGTGTATTTGTGCATATATGTTTTTCTTATTGCGTATATGTCTTAAGTCTGTGTATTTGTGCGTATATGTCTTAAGTCTGTGTATTTGTGCATATATGTTTTTCTTATTGCGTATATGTCTTAAGTCTGTGTATTTGTGCATATATGTTTTTCTTATTGCGTATATGTCTTAAGTCTGTGTAGTGCATATATGTTTTTGTGCATATGTCTTATGTTTTGTGCTTATGTTTTTCTTATTGCGTATATGTCTTAAGTCTGTGTATTTGTGCATATATGTTTTTCTTATTGCGTATATGTCTTAAGTCTGTGTATTTGTGCATATATGTTTTTCTTATTGCGTATATGTCTTAAGTCTGTGTATTTGTGCATATATGTTTTTCTTATTGCGTATATGTCTTAAGTCTGTGTATTTGTGCATATATGTTTTTCTTATTGCGTATATGTCTTAAGTCTGTGTATTGTCTTAAGTCTGTCTGTATTTGTGCATATATGTTTTTCTTATTGCGTATATGTCTTAAGTCTGTGTATTTGTGCATATATGTTTTTCTTATTGCGTATATGTCTTAAGTCTGTGTATTTGTGCATATATGTTTTTCTTATTGCGTATATGTCTTAAGTCTGTGTATTTGTGCGTATATGTCTTAAGTCTGTGTATTTGTGCATATATGTTTTTCTTATTGCGTATATGTCTTAAGTCTGTGTATTTGTGCATATATGTTTTTCTTATTGCGTATATGTCTTAAGTCTGTGTATTTGTGCATATATGTTTTTCTTATTGCGTATATGTCTTAAGTCTGTGTATTTGTGCATATATGTTTTTCTTATTGCGTATATGTCTTAAGTCTGTGTATTTGTGCATATATGTTTTTCTTATTGCGTATATGTCTTAAGTCTGTGTATTTGTGCGTATATGTCTTAAGTCTGTGTATTTGTGCATATATGTTTTTCTTATTGCGTATATGTCTTAAGTCTGTGTATTTGTGCATATATGTTTTTCTTATTGCGTATATGTCTTAAGTCTGTGTATTTGTGCATATATGTTTTTCTTATTGCGTATATGTCTTAAGTCTGTGTATTTGTGCATATATGTTTTTCTTATTGCGTATATGTCTTAAGTCTGTGTATTTGTGCATATATGTTTTTCTTATTGCGTATATGTCTTAAGTCTGTGTATTTGTGCATATATGTTTGTCTTCTTCTTTGTGTTGAAAACAGTGCTGTACTACAAATGAGACCTTGGTCTCAGTTGATCCCCTGTATAAATAAAAGCTTTTCCCCGCACTTCACTACTGGGGCTCTTTAAAGACCTCTCACTGCAAGAGGACAGCAGTAGTAGACCACAGAGCCCCTCTTTAATGATCACACATCTGCAGAGAGACAGAGAGCGAGTGAGCGAGAGTGAGAACAAGAAAGAGAAAATGAGAGGTTTTTTTCTCTCTCACTCTGACAGGGTGTTTAGTGTCCAGATAAAGAAGGGATGAAGTGGGAATATATAGCGTCCAGGGGGAAGCAAGGGAAGACAGGTCTGAATAAATGACTAGGGGAGAGAACAGTAATTGGATATGATAAATCATTGGTGGATATAGATTTGTTAAATTATTAGTAGTGTGTGTTGGGGGGGCGTGTGCAGCGTGCCCGACTGTATGTGACAGGCGCGTAGTCATAAGTAATAGCTTTTTCAAGGTGTGTGTGTGTGTGTGTGTGTGTGTGTGTGTGTGTGTGTGTGTGTGTGTGTGTGTGTGTGTGTGTGTGTGTGTGTGTGTGTGTGTGTGTGTGTGTGTGTGTGTGTGTGTGTGTGTGTGTGTGTGTGTGTGTGTGTGTGTGTGTGGTATTTGACAGCCAGGTAGACAAAGAAGCAATTGGTCTTTCTTGATGTGGAAACCATGTGTGAGCATGTGCATTGGTGCACTTGTGTGTGTGTCACATTGTTTTCTATGCCTATACTTTATGTGCACCTGTGAATTTGTGTTCAAATTAAGCTTCTGACTAAGACTATCCAGTCAACAAGGTATCACAGTCTCACTTCAGAATCAGACTTTTCAGAAAGGGAATAAACGTCTGTGTATGAAGTGAAAGTAAACATCCATGTATTACAATTAAGTTTAGGCATTAACTTCCGAGTGGTTAAGGTTTGGGAAAGGCTTAAAACAAACAAAAACAAAACATTTGTATACGACAGTATTCCTCCCGATGTCTTTTTAAATATTTGAGAGTAGATGTATTTCCTTCCCTTGATAAAACAATTGCCAGAAACCATAATTAACGGAATGCTCAAATCAATTCCATCTGACCTCAGTAGATTAAATCATATCCCAGTTGCTTTAACTGGCAGAAAATCTCATGTCAAAATGAACATATTGTGTCGGCAGATTTTCTGCAGTTCAATGCTTCCCATGGCTCCCCCTTTTGGCTATTGGGATACAATTCATAGTGCAGTTTCAAAATGTAAATAGCAAGCTAAACAATCCCGGAAAAAATGAACACATTTACAAAAAGGGAAAGCCTTAAGAGGACTATCCGTACTGCATTAGAAATTGTATTTCCAGGCACTAGCATTTCGCCCTATCCTAAATTGGTTTACACATGATTCTTCTGCACCCTGGCTGAGTATAGCGAGAAATGGCTACTCCGATTGGCCTGGATGAGGTGGTCTTTACTGATATACAGTGCCTTCAGAAAGTACTCTCAGCCTTTGACTTTTTCCATATTTTGTTGTTACAGCCTGAAAAAAAATGTATTAAATTTAGATTTTTGGGGGGTCAATAGCCTACACACAATAACCCATATTGTGAAAGTGGAATTATGTTTTTCTTAATTTTGTACAAATTAATAAAAAATGAAAAGCTGAAATGTCCAAAGTCAATAAGTATTCGACTCTTTTGCTATGGAAAGCCTGAATAAGATCAGTAGTAAAAATGTGCTTAACAAGTCACATAATAAGGACTCATTCTGTGTGTAATAATATTGTTTAACATTTTGAATGACTACCTCTTCTGAATGACTAACCCACACATTAAATTATCTGTAAGGTCCCTCAGTCGAGCACTGAATTTCAAACACCAAGACCAGTGAAGTTTTCCAATGGCTCGCAAAGAAGTGCATCTATTTTTAGATTGGTACAACTAAGAAAACAGCCATTGAATATCCCTTTGAGCATGTTGAAGTTATTAATTATACTTTGGATGGTGTAACATTACATCCCTTCAAAGATACATTATTCCTTTCTAACTCATTTCCCAAAGAGGAAGGAAACCGCTCGGGGATTTCACCATGAGGTCAATGGTGATTTCAAAACAGTTACATAGATTCATGGCTGTGATAGGAGAACTGAGAATGGATCAACAACATTGTAGTTATTCTACAATACTCAACTAATTGACACTTTGAAAAGAAGGAAGCCTGTACAGAATACAATATTCCAAAACTTGCATCCTGTTTATGGCAAGGACATATTTTGCCCTGAATAAAAAGTGTTATGTTTCAGGGAAATCCAATAGAACACATAACCGAGTACCACTCTCCATATTTTCAAGCACAGTGTTGGCTGCATCTTGTTATGGGTATGCTTGTAATCGATAAGGACTGGGGAGTTTATCACAATATAAAAGGAATGTTATTGAGCTAAACACAGGCAAAATCCTAGAGGAAACTCTGCTTTCAACCAGACACTGGGAGGTGAATTCACCTTTCAGCATTACAATAACCTAAAACACAATACCAAATCACCACCGGAGTTGCTTACCAAGAAGACAGTGAATGTTCCTGAGTTGCCGAGTTACAGTTTTAATTTACAAATAAATTCATTAAAAAAATCCTACAATGTGATTTTCTGGATTTATTTTTCTCATTTTGTCTGTCATAGTTGAAGTGTACCTATGATGAAAATTACAGGCCTCTCTCATCTTTTTAAGTGGGAGAACTTGCACAATTGGTGGCTGACTAAATATTTTTTTGCCCCACTGTATGTATTTCTTTGATTGTTTTTATGTATCTATAACCCACTCCACCCCCCAAAAATGGTCAAAACTAAATTGAAAGTTAGTCTGATTTTTCTCCACTCTCATTCTGTCTTAGTGAGTGTCAAAGGTAAAATAAACTAAGTCTCTCTATTGATCTCTGAGTGTATTTGTGTGTCCCACTCTCTAACCCCTCTCTTTCTATCTCTCTCCACCTCCAACCCCCCTCCTCTTCCATTCCTATCTATAGCTGCAACAGTCGGCGTATCATGACACATTTGGCTCCAGTGACAAGATGGATTCCCTCATCAGCCTCTATAATTTAATGAATTAACCAATCAAATATGAATAAGGACACACTCACTTCCCCCGAACACGGCCACTGAAATCGAGAGAGAGAGAGAGAGAGAGAGAGAGAGAGAGAGAGAGAGAGAGATGAACACAGCCACTGAAATGCACAGAGAAATCTGAGCGAGAAAGAGAGAGGAAATTTATGGATTACGGAACACAGAACAAATTTACAGAAACCAAAGCCAGTGGGACTTTAATTGTGTAACTTGTTGGAGAAAATCAATGGTAAAATTTTACATTGTAAAAGAACATCATGATCTACGATAAACCAACCAACAGACGTCTAAAAGTAGCTCCTGAAAAGTCTCTCAGCATTTTCCTTGAGCTGTTGTGACATGAAAAAAACATGTCTGCAATTATATTATCTCGCTTCCCGTCATGAAGCTGCCTGTGTTTCTAAACTGAAACCTATTATCATCTGTATTTTCTATACGATCGAAAGGCTAAATAAGGAAAAATAATTATGTCCCTACTTTGCTTTTCCAACCAAGGTCTGTGATTTAAAGGAGAACAAATTAAATCAACTCAGAGGACAACGAAAGTATATGAAAAGCATATTTCCTGTACTATCAACTTCCATTATCCTCTACAAGAGTTGCTGAAAATGTTTCACCGGTAATTACATACTGACTAAACTGTCTGAAACCTTCTAGTTTCCCATTGTGTTATGGTGTTAGGCAATCGCAATGCCCAGTGAACTAGTGATGTGGGGATGTCTGTCTTTGTCACTCTCCAAACCAATATAAAGTTGTCTTCTATTGCTCTGAGGTCTGACAGGTGACTCAACATCTGTGTGGACATGCACACACACACACGCTCATGTGAGCGTACGCACACGCATACAGGCACGAGCACGTGCTCACACTTGCGCACACACACACCATTAGTAATGTCACAGGTTAGAGGAGCAGAGCGCTACTGTATAATTCTGTTTACTCAAAAGAACTTGAACTGTTTCTTATCGTCTGAGATTCCCATGGATTGGAAAGCTGCCGCTGTCGTCCCCCTCTTCAAAGGACCTATATCTATCCTACCCTGTCTTTCTAAGGTCTTCGGAAGCCAAGTTAACAAACAGATTACCGACCGTTTCGAATCCCACCGTACCTTCTCCGCTATGCAATCTGGTTTCCGAGCTGGTCATGGGTGCACCTCCGCCACACTCAAGGTGCTAAATGATATCATAGCCGCCATTGATAAGAGATGTTACTGTGCAGCCATATTCATCGACCTGGCTAAGGCTTTTGTCTCTGTCAATCACAACATTCTTATTGGCAGACTCAACAGCCTTGGTTTCTCAAATGATTGCCTTGCCTGGTTCACCATCTACTTCTCTGATAGAGTTCAGCGTGTCAAATTGGAGGGCATGTTGTCCGGACCTCTGGGAGTCTCTATGGGGGTGCCACAGGATTCAATTCTCGGGCCGACTCTCTTCTCTGTATACATCAATGATGTCACTCTTGCTGCTGGTGATTCTCCACCTCTACACAGACGACACCATTCTGTATACCTCTGGCCCTTCTTTGGTCACTGTGCTAACTAACCTCCAGATGAGTTTCAATGCCATACAACTATCCTTCTGTGGCCTCCAATTGCTCTTAAATGCAAGTAAAACTAAATGCATGCTTTTCAACCAATCGCTGCCCACATCCGCCCGTCCAGCATCACTACTCTGGACAGTTCTGACTTAGAATATGTGGACAACTACAAATACCTAGGTGTCTGGTTCGACTGTAAACTCTCCTTCCAGACTCAATCGGCTTCCTATTTTGCAACAAAGCAGCCTTCACTCATGCTGCCAAACATACCCTCGTAAAACTGACCATCCTACCGATCCTCGACTTTGGCGATGTCATTTACAAAATAGCCTCCAACACTCTACTCAACAAGTTGGATGCAGTCTATCACATTGCAATCCGTTTTGTCACCAAAGCCCCATATACTACCAACCACTGCGACCTGTACACTCTCGTTGGCTGGCCCTCGCTTCATACTCATCGCCAAACCCACTGGCTCCAGGTCATCTACAAGTCTCTGCTAGGTAAAGCCCCGCCTTATCTCAGCACACTGGTCCCCATAGCAGCACCTACCCGTAGCACGCACTCCAGCAGGTATATCTCACTGGTCACCCCCAAAGCCAATTCTTTATTTGGCTGCCTCTCCTTCCAGTTCTCTGCAGCCATATTGTAATTACTTCACCACCATGGACCAGTTATTGCCTTTACCTCCCTTATCCTACCTCATTTCCACATGCTGTATATAGACTTTTCCTACTGTTGATTGTAATGTTTGTTTATTCCATGTGTAACTCTGTGTTGTTTTACGTGTCGAACTGCTTTGCTTTATCTTGGCCAGGTCGCAGTTGCAAATGAGAACTCCCAACTAGCCTACCTGGTTAAATAAAGGTGAAATAAAAAACTTGTTCTACCCTTCAGGGATTTTCAGATGGAGGTTAGCAGGGACTCAGAGACCTTGGTTCCACACAGCAGTGCAGGCAGAACAGATGAAGATGGATTGGAGGGGATCTCTGACACTGTAGGGAAGCAGAACCAAGACAGAGGTATAGGAACACACTCACACACTGAGAGCACATTACTCCACCCCGCAGGCCAAGGTTCTCAGCAGAAAGGTTCAGTGCTTTCCTTGGCTGGTTTTCAAAACCAAGACACAGCAGTTTCCTCTCTTTCTTCCCTCAATCTTTTTATGTTTCTTCTGGCTGACCACTTTGCTGAGTCAGCTGATGAGTTGCTTTGCTTTCTGTGTTTGATGATCCCTCCCTCTTTTCTGGGGTGTGTGCGTGTGTGTGCAAGCGTGCGTGCCTGCCAGGTTTGTCTGTCTGTCCGTTCATCCATCTGTGCATACAGTAGGAGGGATCAGTCAATCTGACACATCATTAGCCACACTGACAGAAGGGTCACAGCTTAAAGTCCTAAAGGCAGAGGAGAGGTCAAATCCATACATCCTTCTAATCTTCACCCCCATATCTCCTCACCCCACTCTCTTTTTCAAACCTACCCCACAGCCTCAGGCACTCACCTCCTTCTTTATTCCCCTCTGCCCATCCTCTCCCAATGTCTATGTAAAAACAGTTGAGACTTAATAATACCCCATCTTAGGGATAGGAGTCCCGCTAGGGGGAGAACTTCCGGTGAAACTGGATGCCGCGCAATTCAAATAAATATTATGGATTTTAAACATTTATGTACATATAAGTGTCATATTGGCTGAAAGCTTAAATTCTTGTTAATCTAACTGCAATGTTCGATTTACTGTTGCTATTACAGCAAAAACATGCCATGCGATTGTTTGAGGGAGTCGCCCCACATCAAAATATTTTTCCACTGGCACAGGTTTGATACATTCACAAATCAAAGTTAAATATTCACTTAACTTTTGAAAATCTTCCTCTGATATTTCATACAAAGGGTCCCAGCTATAACATGTAGTGTCGTTTTGTTAGATAAAATCCTTCTTTGTGTACCAAAAAGTCAGTTTACTTGGTGTCCTCGACTTGAGTAATCCACTCATTCAACTTGCAGAGAAAGGAATCTGAAAATCTGCCACTAAACTTTGTTTCAACAAGTCAAAATAAGTTTATATTTACTCCTCAGATACCCTAAATTGTAATCAAACTATAAAATTTCTTATAGAAAGAAGTATGTTCAATAGGAAACTGATTTTAGCCGGTGCGTAATGTCTTCATGCACGCGCAAATACGAATTTCCAAGACTGTGTCCTTCTGCTAAAACTGATATTTCTCATTTGTTTTTGAAATTACATGCCTGAAACCTTGAACATAGACTGCTGACACCCTTTGGAAGCCATACGAATTGCATCCAGGGAGCTAATTTTCAATATGACCATTTCCTTTCTAAGAGGATGGTCTCTCTCTCTCAAAAAGAATTCCAGTTGGTTTTTCTTTGAAATTTTCTCCTACCATATCTATTGTGTTATATTCTCCGACATTATTTTAAAATTTCTACAAACTTCAAAGTGTTTTCTTTCCAATGGTACCAATTATATGCGTATCTATGGCTTCAGGGCCTGAGCTACAGGCAGTTTACTTTGGACAAGTCATTCAGACAGGTTTAGGGGGAAAAAGGGGCCTAGCCCTAAGAAGAAATTAAAACTCATATTCTCAGTAATTAGTGTTCTCTCTGAATCTCGACTGCAACCACCCCCCTTTCAACCCTCCCAGATCTGATCTTTGATCGGCATTAACAGCTTAAAATCACTGAAACACATACCCTGTGATCTAACAATGCAGTACCGATGCAACTTGTTATCATTCTGTCAGAGCCACAAAACATTTGGTGAAAAACACATCCATGCCCAATGTAATGCCTTTCCCCTATTAGACAAATAGGAAATACTTTATTTTACTTGTCTACACACTGGCTTAATCATTTCGCTCTGAATGCTTTCTGCTTCCATGTACCGTGGCTAAGAGAGGCAATCTGGATTGGTTTGTAGCGTTTGTTGTTCTGACTTTCCTGTGTCTCGTCGTTAATAATGCAACTCTTGCGCATTTGAAGAATTGTTTCCAGCCAGCGAACTGAAGTAAATCTGCCAAACCTCTCCAAAGTTAGTTTACTTTCTTTTTTAACAACCTTGAGAAATGAAGTGAATAATTTCTTTAAAATCCTTCCTTCCTTTGTAGATATACTGCTTTTCCACACAACAAATACATTATTTCCCTGGAGTCGATTATTGATAAGGAGTGAAAAAGTAACGATCCTCGGTCACTGAAAGGCCTTGAATTTTTCTCTCCGAGTCCATCAATGAAGGTTGACAACCCACAGAAAACACTTTGCCTTGGAAAATGGGCCCTTTTTGTTGCTTGGTTACTAATCTCTTGCCAACCTTCCTCCCGCCTGTCAACTGGATAGGAGCACAGCTAGAGACATTTTGCACCCTCGACAACCACTGTGATTATTATTATTTGACCCTGCTGGTCATCTATGAACATTTGAACATCTTGGCCATATTCTGTTGTAATCTCCACCCGGCACAGCCAGAAGAGGACTGGCCACCCCTCATAGCCTGGTTCCTCTCTAGGTTTCTTCCTAGGTTCTGGCCTTTCTATGGAGTTTTTCCTAGCCACCGTGCTTCTACACCTGCATTGCTTGCTGTTAGGGGTTTTAGGATGGGTTTCTGTACATCTCTTTGTGACATGAGCTGATATAAGAAGAGCTTCATAAATACATTTTATTGATTGATTGAATGATTGATTGAATTTCTCTATCTCATGGCCTCTGCTAGAAGGATGTCAGACAGAGGATGCTACAGGCTGAAATAAATACTCTACCCATCGTACACCTAAATGTGTCGTCCTGACTCATCCGTTTGCACATCCTTTTCAATTATTAACTGAATTAAGGGCCAGAACGATCTCACTAGGAGGACTGCAATCTGCTTTTAATGTGGAAGAACGGATAGGCCTATTCCTCTTTCTTCATTGTGAGAGAAGTAGAATGGAGTGGAGTAAATCTTGATTTGAATATGCGTATTGCTTTAAAGCTGTCACATGTCAACAGCATTGTACAACTACAGGCCAGGCTGCAAATATACAGTGTAGTCAAACTGAATATTTGGCACAGCGGTCACAACCAACCAACTGTTTCATTCCTTGCAATTGAGCTGAAGCATTATAAATCATTAAAGTCAGACATTTACTACCATTCATCTATTAGGCTACGTACCAGAGGTTTTAACTTTCAAGCCCCGGTAAAAAAACGAACCAAAGACTAACGCCCTAGATGCATATTGGTCGGACAGCCCACTCCACAGATATACAGCTTTGGACCCAGTGACAATGAGTTTGCAGCCAGCGGGATCAGGGCAGAGGGGAAAGATTGATGTTGTACATTTTCCCTCCAAACTTCCCTCCACTCCCTCTGTTGCACAGTGAAGTGTGACAGAACATTTTACAAGCATCCCCAACACCACTGTGGTTATGAAACTGGGCCATTTAATGCCGCATGTGGGGAGTATTCTGGCACAAAATGGCTGCCATACATCACCCAAGGCGGTAGGTTGGTAGACCAGGGGTGAAATGGGGTTTGTCAAACACATAAGAGCAAACGCATACGCGTGTTTGTGTGTGTTCGCCATCACAGTGGTTAATGACTCTCCAAACAGCACTATAATAAAACAAATTCATCAGGGAAAGAAATGTTTTGCTAATCAGAGAGCTAACGAATCTTGCGGCATGGCGACAAGTATTGCTGAAGATGATTAACTCCCTATGTGATTGACTTTGACAACTTTATTCTCCTCTCTCTGCTCTCAGACACTAACACAAGGTACAAACTCAACACTAACTGAAATCAATTGGAATTGAAGCGGTTGAGCAATATAAAGCAAAATAAGAAGATATGAATGAAAGAATCCAGAATAAATCAAGGAAATCATCTGAAGCAAAACAAGAAAGAGTCCTTTCTAATTGAAGCTACTCCTTCCCGTCACTACTCTCCCGATTGCAGAAAATGCTACCGAGAAGCAATGAAAAGAGCACAATACCTGATATTTCTTACTCTCTCCCCTTTTGCTCTCTCTCTTTCAATTGAATGTTAAGGGCTTTATTGGCATTGGAAACATATGTTAACATTGCCAAAGCAAGTGAAGTTGATAATAAACAAAAGTGAAATAAACAATAACGTTCTCTCGCTCTCTCTCTCCTTCCCTCGTTTTCTCCTTTGCTAACATCCGTAATACACTTCTGGCAGGAACAGATGTGAGATGAAGCAATAAAGAAGTGATGGGCTATAACAGGCCCCTCATCGTTCCTAAAGTTTGGTGTGTTTGTGTGTGTGTGATCCTCTGGGAAATGATCTGAGACCAGAGTGCAGTCCCCTCATGGCTGGCAACAGATGCTGGATATGCTAACCCCCTATAATACCCCTATAACAAGGTCACTCACCCACAGAGACGGGAAGACCGATATTACTGTATGGGACACACTAACACACTACCACGCAGTGTATGGTGAACACAGATGTCGGTGCCTTTCTTTTTCTATGGCACACTTCTGTGTATAGAGGGAACAAGGGCTGCCAACCTAACTCCACTTGCATCTAATTGATATGTCATTTTGAAAGTTAACTTGCCAGTATGTGTGTAAACCAATAAAACGAACAACATGACAGAGGACTCAAGGCACAGAGGCAACTGTAGCACATACACGTGTTAAATCGCCTATATAAATGCTCTAGATAGACAGTTGTTCTGAATCCACAGATTAGACAGTGGCGGTTTCCAAGAGCATGTTTCAATTGGCCTCTGCCACTTTGTCATTCTGATTCATTATCACAACAGTTATTTCTGATCTACAGCCTCCTCATTCTGTTCCTTTGCTCTCTTCATTTCTTTCTCGCGGGTACTCACTTCTCTTAATCCTTAACAGGCCTCTGTTGTCGCCGCTCTCTCCTCCATTGACTTGTCTACCATCTTTGTCAAGTCTCCCCTCATCTTCTTTTCTTAATATCGTTTCTCTGTTGTGTACTCGTTTTCTGTCCCCTATTATCTCTCCTTTCTTCTACTTGTTTCTCTCTCTTTTCTCTGCTCTTATCCTCTAATCTCTTTTCATCTATCCTCTCCTCTATTCTTGCGTGCGTACGTGTGTGTGCGTGCACATGTGCGTGTGGATTTGTATGCCTGAGTCACCAATTACACTGCTGCGAATTCCCCAAAAAACATACTTCCCTATTCCTGATTTAGATATACTGTAATTACAGCCAGTAAGGTGAATTTGACCCAGAACATTGACCCAGAACAAACATAATAACATGATTGTCTCTTTATTTTAGTGCATTCTGCCTCAATACTTCTGCCTTTTTTGGGGGGGGTCTTTTCTTCATCTTTCATTTCTCTCTATTTTTATCACCACTCTTGTCATCTCTCCTCCACACCCTCTATCTTCCCCAAGTCTCTTTGTTTGCACCTCTTCTGTTCTTTGTTGGTTTACCTGTTTTCATATCTCCTACTATAACCGTGTTGAATCCATAAAGTATTACCTTGCCATTACACAAAAGCCCGCAGCCCTTGCAAGACAAGGGAAACAACTACTTCCAGGTCTCAGAGCGGTTGACGTCACCGGTTTAAACGCTACCAGCGCACACCGCTAACTAGCTAACCATTTCACATTGGCTACAATAAATCAAATCAAGCGGTATTGGTCAGATACACGTGTTTAGCAGATGTTATTACGGGTGTAGTGAAATGCTTGTGCTTCTAGATCCGACAGTGCAGCAATATCAAACAAGTAATATCTAACAATTTCTTAACAAATACCTAATACCCACAAATCTAAGTAAAGGAATGGAATGCAGGACATATAAATATATGCATGAGCAATGTCAGAGTGGCATAGACTAAGATACAGCAGATAGTATAGAATACAATATATACATATGAGATGAGTAATCCAAGATATGTAAACATCATTAAAGTGACATTATTAAAGTGACTAGTGTACTAGTGTTCAAGTTATTAAAGTGGCCAATGATTTCAAGTCTGTGTATGTATGTAGGCAGCCGCCTCTCTGTGCTAGTGATGGCTATTTAACTGTCTGATGCTCTTGAGAGAGAAGCTGTTTTTCAGTATCTCGGTCCCAGCATTGATGCACCTGTACTGACCTCGCCTTCTGGATGATAGCGGGGTGAACTGGCAATGGCTCAGGTGGTTGTTGTCCTTGATGATCTTTTTTGCCCATCCTGTGACATCGGGTTCTGTAGGTGTCCTGGAGGGCAGGTAGTTTGTGCAGACTGCACCATCCTCTGGAGAACCCTGCAGTTGTGGGCGGTGCAGTTGCCGTACCAGGCGGTGATACAGCCCAACAGGATGCTCTCAATTGTACATCTGTAAAGGTTTGTGAGGGATTTAGGTGACAAGCCAAATTTCCTCACGTCGGCCACGGAGAAGGAGAGCCCACAGTCCTTGGTGGCTTGCCGCGTCGGTGGCACTGTGTTATCCTCAAAGCGGGAAAAGAACGGATTTAGTTTGTCTGGAAGCAAGATGTCGGTGTCCGCGATGTGGCTGGTTTTCCTTTTGTAGTCCGTGTTTGTCTGTAGACACTGCGACATACGTCTTGTGTCGGAGCCGTTGAATTGCGACTCCACTTTGTCTCTGTACTGACATTTTGCCTGTTTGATTGCCTTTCTAAGGGAATGACTACACTCTTTGTATTCTGCCATATTCCCAGTCACCGTGCCTTTGTTTGAATGCACTAGTTCGCTTTCAGGTTTGCGCGAATGCTGCCATTAATCCAATGTTTTCTGGTTAGTGTCACGCCTTGGTCATTGTATTTTGTGTTTTCGTTATATATTTGGTCAGGCCAGGGTGTGACATGGGTTAATATATTGTATTTTCATATTGGGGTTTGTAGTATTTGGGATTGCGGCTGAGTAGGGGTGTTGTATAGGCTTGGCTGCCTGAGGCGGTTCTCAATCAGAGTTAGGTGATTCTCGTTGTCTCTGATTGGGAACCGTATTTAGGTAGCTGGGTTTCACTGTGTATTTCGTGGGAGATTGTTCCTGTCTCTGTGTAGTTTCACCAGATAGGCTGTAATTAGATTTCACGTTCCGTTTGTTGTTTTGTATTTTATAATAGTTATTTAATGTATCGCGATCCTTCAGTGTGCCTCGCCTGTTCAACACGGGGGCCCCACAAGGGCGCGTTCTGAGCCCTATCCTGTACTCCCTGTTCACCCACGACTGCGTGGCCACGCACGCCTCCAACTCAATCATCAAGTTTGCGGACGACACAACAGTGGTAGGCTTGATTACCAACAACGACGAGACGGCCTACAGGGAGGAGGTGAGGGCCCTCGGAGTGTGGTGTCAGGAAAATAACCTCACACTCAACGTCAACAAAACTAAGGAGATGATTGTGGACTTCAGGAAACAGCAGAGGGAACACCCCCCTATCCACATCGATGGAACAGTAGTGGAGAGGGTAGCTAGTTTTAAGTTCCTCGGCATACACATCACAGACAAACTGAATTGGTCCACTCACACTGACAGCGTCGTGAAGAAGGCGCAGCAGCGCCTATTCAACCTCAGGAGGCTGAAGAAATTCGGCTTGTCACCAAAAGCACTCACAAACTTCTACAGATGCACAATCGAGAGCATCCTGGCGGGCTGTATCACCACCTGGTACGGCAACTGCTCCGCCCTCAACCGTAAGGCTCTTCAGAGGGTAGTGAGGACTGCACAACGCATCACCGGGGGCAAACTACCTGCCCTCCAGGACACCTACACCACCCGTTGTTACAGGAAGGCCATAAAGATCATCAAGGACATCAACCACCCGAACCACTGCCTGTTCACCCCGCTATCATCCAGAAGGCGAGGTCAGTACAGGTGCATCAAAGCTGGGACCGAGAGACTGAAAAACAGCTTCTATCTCAAGGCCATCAGACTGTTAAACAGCCACCACTAACATTGAGTGGCTGCTGCCAACACACTGTCATTGACACTGACCCAACTCCAGCCATTTTAATAATGGGAATTGATGGGAAATGATGTAAATATATCACTAGCCACTTTAAACAATGCTACCTTATATAATGTTACTTACCCTACATTATTCATCTCATATGCATATGTATATACTGTACTCTACATCATCGACTGCATCCTTATGTAATACATGTATCACTAGCCACTTTAACTATGCCACTTTGTTTACATACTCATCTCATATGTATATACTATACTCGATACCATCTACTGTATGCTGCTCTGTACCATCACTCATTAATATATCCTTATGTACATGTTCCTTATCCCCTTACACTGTGTATAAGACAGCAGTTTTGAAATTGTTAGTTAGATTACTTGTTGGTTATCACTGCATTGTCGGAACTAGAAGCACAAGCATTTCGCTACACTCGCATTAACATCTGCTAACCATGTGTATGTGACAAATAAAATTTGATTTGATTTGATCATGAGTAACCACCACCACAGCATTTCGGTCCGACTCTCTTTCGACAAACGAAGAACAACGTTACAGAATCACCCACCACACACGGACCGAGTGGCGTGGAAACAGGCAGCGCCAGCTGGAGCAGCAAAAGGAGGATGAATTATTCGGAGAATGGACATGGGAAGACGTGTTGGATGGTAAAGGTTGTTACACTTGGGAGGAGATACTGGCCGGAAGAGATCGCCTCCCATGGGAACAGGTGGAGGCACTAAGGAGAGCAGAGGCAGCTGGAGATAGGAGCCGACGATACGAGGGAACACGGTTGGCAAGGAAGCCCGAAAAGCAGCCCAAAAAAATTAAATGGAGTATGGGTATGCCAGGTAGGAGACCTGCGCAAACTCCCTGTGCTTACCGGGGGGCTAGAGAGACCGGGCAGGCACCGTGTTATGCTATGGAGCGCACGGTGTTTCCAGTGCGGGTTAGTCGGCTGGTGAAAAATGTGCCAGCCTCACGCACCAGGCCTCCTGTGTACCTACCTAGCCTTGCACGTCCTGTGCCAGTCCTTCTCTCAGGCTCTCCAGTACACCTTCACGGTCCAGTCCATCCTGTGCCACCTTCACACACCAGTCCTCCGGTAACAGCTCCCCGCACCAGGCTTGCTGTGCGTGTCCTCGATCCTGTAGCACCAGTTCCAGCACCACGCACCAGGCCGCCAGTGCGCCTCGCCTGTTCAGCACAGCCAGAGCCTTCCTTCCCTCCAGCGCTGCCGGAGCCTCCTGCCTGTTCGGAGCAGCCTGAGCTGCCAGTCTGCAAGGAGCTGCCAGTCTGCAGGGTGCTGTCAGCCTGCATGGAGCAGTCAGAGCTGTCAGTCTGCATGACGCAACCAGAGCTGTCAGTCTGCAAAGAGTTGCCAGTCTGCAAAGAGCAGCCAGTCTGCAAGGAGCTGTCAGTCTGCAAGGAGCTGTCAGTCTGCAAGGAGCTGTCAGTCTGCAAGGAGCTGCCAGTCTGCAAGGAGCTGTCAGTCTGCAAGGAGCTGCCAGTCTGCAGGGTGCTGTCAGCCTGCATGGAGCAGTCAGAGCTGTCAGTCTGCAAGGAGCTGTCAGCCTGCATAGAGCAGCTAGATCCGCCAGTCAGCCATGATCTTCTAGATCTGCCAGTCAACCAGATTCTTCCAGATCTGCCAGTCAACCAGATTCTTCCAGATCTGCCAGTCAACCAGTCTCTTCCAGATCTGCCAGTCAACCAGTCTCATCCAGATCTGCCAGTCAACCAGTCTCTTCCAGATCTGCCAGTCAATCAGTCTCTTCCAGATCTGCCAGTCAATCAGTCTCTTCCAGATCTGCCAGTCAACCAGATCTGCCAGTCAACCAGTCTCTTCCAGATCTGCTAGTCAACCAGAATCTTCCAGATCCGCCAGCCAGCCAGGATCTACCGGAGCCTACTACCGGCCTGAGCTTCCTCTCAGTACTGGGCTTCCCCTCAGTCTCGAGCTGCCCCTCAGTCCCGAGCTGCCCCTCAGTCACGAGCTGCTCCTCCTTTCTGTTGTTTTTAATTTGGTGCCCTGCAATTTCACTTGCTGTTGTCGAGGTGGGACGCCAACATCCCACTGGTACCAGAGAGGTTTAAACAGCTGCAGTCTGAATAATTGTTCTCTAGTTTGTAGATTTCTTAGCCATTTCAATGTGGGAATGATCTCCACATTCTCTGGTCTTGTCCTTTGGTAGAGTTGTAGTTTGAACAACACACCAGCATCACCCAGCATGTTTTGGTCTCTAGAGTAGTACTTCTTCTCTGTTGAAAATTTCAGAGTTCCAGCCATTTGAACCCAGGAACTCCCATCCCTGCATTTTTGACTAAATGTACATTTAGTCAAATAAATGTACAAGTCCTTTTTATTAGCACATGTCTTGGAGGGCGGATTCATACCTTTTGTCCCAATGTCTGTGCTTACGTGTGTGTGGTCACTGACTAGTTAAAACTTTCTATGAACATTTTAGAAGGCTAACCACATTACATATTCTCGCAAATAGTTTCCTATTTAATCATATATTTTATACAACAATCAGATGCAAACCCCATAATTGAGAAGTATATACAAACAAAGAAACGGTAATGTGTGTCTCCTGTCCTTCATGAGGTCACCAAATGAAATAAACTCGACATGACTGTTCCTTAACCTCTCTGGGATATGTGGGATGGTAGCGTCCCACCTGGCAAACATCCAGTGAAAATGCAGAGCGCCAAATATAAATAAATGACTATAAAAATTTTACTTCCATGAAATCACACATTCAATATACCAAATTAAAGCTACACTTGTTGTGAATCCAGCCAACATATCATATTTCAGAAATGCTTTACGGCGAAAGCATACAATGTTATTATCTGAGGATAGCACCCCAGTAAACAAAGACAGACAAGCATTTTTTAACCCTCCAGGCTCGACACAAAATGCATAAATAAAGATATAATTCATGCATTACCTTTGACGAGCTTCTTCTGTTGGGACTCCAATATGTCCCATAAACATTACAAATCATACTTTTTTTCGATTAATTCTGTAGCTATATATCCAAAATGTCCATTTATTTGGCGCATTTGATCCAGAAAAACACTGGTTCCAACTTGTTCAACATAACTACAAAAGTTACCTGTAAGCTTTGTCCAAACATTTCAAACTACTTTTGTAATACAACTTTAGGTCTTTTTTAGTGTAAATAATCAATGAAATTGAAGACGGGATGATCTTGGTTCAATACTGGAGGAAAACAAATTGTAGCTAGCTTTCAGATCACGCGCCTCTAACAAAGAGTACACTTCCCTCTACCCTCATTCTGAACAGTGTTACTTCTTAATTTCTCAAAGGAAAAACTTCAACCAATTTCTAAAGACTGTTGACATCCAATGGAAGCGATAGGAACTGCAAGAATGTCCCTTAGAAATCTGTCTTCCCAATGAAAACCCTTTGAAAAGACAGTGACCTCAAAAAAAATCTGAATGGTTTGTCCTCGGGGTTTCGCCTGCCAAATAAGTTCTGTTATAGTCACAGACATGATTTAAACGTTTTAGAAACTTCAGAGTGTTTTCTATCCAATGTTTTCTATCCAATATGCATATCTTAGCATCTGGGCATGAGTGGCAGGCAGTTTAATTTGGGCACGCTTTTCATCCAAAATTCCGAATGCTGCCCCCTATCCTAGAGAAGTTAAGCATCCACGGACCACTCGAACTGCTAGGAATACAGAAATCCTGTTCAATTATTCAACCTTTTGATGTCCAAGTGTCTCTGTGTTCCACCGTCACATTCCAATCTCGAATAATACAGTGCCCAGAAGCAGAGTACTTTACAACCACCACAAAGCGCCCCCCTCTCCCTCTGCAGCAAAGAGAGTGGGCGCTGTAGAGCGGGCCTACTGCAGCCTGATCCTTCAGATCTTCACCGGAGAGTTATGACATAAGAGTAGGGGTGTTAACCCCGGTGTCCTGGCAAAAATTCCCAACTGGCCCTCGTACTGTACCATCATGGCCACCTAATCATCCTCAGCTTCCAATTGGGTCATTCATGCCCCTTCCTCTCCATAGTAACTATTTCCCACGTCATTGCTGGCAATTTACCTGGTAATACAAGGTTGTTGTTTTTTTAAACATACATATGATGAGGCATAAAAAGTTTCAACACCAACGTTGTACCATTATTATACATCTAGTTCAATCGATTTTCCCTCCCCCCACATTTGAAATGCCTGCCTGTTTCTACTGAGCTAATTAAACCCATGAAAGTGTTTGGAATTTCCAAAAAAATCCTTATCCAGGACTGCTACACAATCCCCTAGAACATTTCGTGTGTTTAGAATGCCAAGATGGGCTCTGCGATAATCACACTCACATTGTGGAGTCACAGCATTAATTAAAAATGACCTTTAGGAGGCGGCAATTAGCCAGCCTAAGCTCCACTCCCTCCAAAAGAAAAGCGTAGAATTAACAACAGTTAACAGGAATCAATAGCCGTGTCTATTATCAGGCTGGGGTCTGGGGAAATCGGTTGAGATGCAGGGAGATCTAATCAGTCAGGATCACAACAGCATTATACGATGGGACAGAATGCTGAGGAGGAGACATACAGTGTGCACAGCTTAATCTGGTGAACAATAACTTCTCGGGCTTATGGATAATAATTATTTACCGCAAAAGATGATTTCAGCTGAAGCTCCTGGACTCCTGAAGTGGTGATTGTTTTCTGAAAGTAGTTAATAATGGATAGTTGTTCTTTACTTTCTAACTCTACAGTAGCTCAAAATTTGACTGAACCATTTTTCAAAACCTTGACCCTTGTACTTTCATTATCCAACCTCTAATCCTCTTCTCTAAAAGCCTATGATAGCCTTGACTTCTGCATTTCAGGCGTACATCTTCGCCACTGTCACGACTTCTGCCGAAGTCGGTGCCTCTCCTTGTTCAGGTGGTGCTCGGCGGTCGACGTCACTGTTCTTCTAGCCATCATTGATCCATTTTTTATTTTGAATTGGTTTTGTCTTGTCTTCCTACACACCTAGTTTCAATCCCAATCATTACCTGTTGTGTATTTAACCCTCTGTTTCTCATCATGTCTTTGTCAGAGATTGTTTTATGTTCATTTTTGTGTTGTTTGTATTTGGTGCGTGACGGGTCCTCGTACCTAATTTGTTTAATTTGTATTTTATGGTTTTGGAGTTATGTTTTGTTTATTAAATTACTCCATTTTACCAAGTTTAATTCTCCTGCGCCTGACTTCCCTGCCACCTGTACACACGATTGTGACACCCACTGGGCAAAAACCGGTCGAGTCAATGTTTTTTTCTATGTCATTTCAACAACAAATCTACATAATTACATTTAATTCATATGGAAATCTGATTGGAATTGCACCAAAAATATCACCCAACTTTTTACCCAAATCCAATTTCATGGAGATAATTAATGTTGAATTGCTGTTAGTTGACAACTCAACCAAATGTAAATCAAAATAGACGTTGAACTGACTGACGTCTGTGCCCAATGATCTCTTTTCTTCAGGGATTCTCTGTCATCTGTCATCTTTTAGCTAACAGACTGTTGAACTTCACTATGAGCAGTCAGGTTGATTTGCTCAAATAAAAATAATCTTCTTAGCAATACATGTTTACTAATTTGTGTCAAGGTTTTATCCCTTTTTGACGTAATTTCTGTCTATGTTTGACCCTGGTAATGAGGTTTGACACACTGTGCCGTAGTTTTCACCAAAAGATCAGTTGATTGCTTCTGCCCTCCTAGGTCTCTGTCTCTGTCACCTTTCCTATATTCAAGCCTCTGAATTGGTCATTCAGTCATAGAGCAACATTTTGAATATCTAAAAGGATGAGAGTGTGCAGTACTTATTATTATGCTCTTTCCTTTGGTAAGAGTGACCAAGGTTGTTGGCCGGATTTTTTTTTATATATTGGTATTTCAGAATTTCCGTGTAATCAGACTTGCTGTCTTCCTCGCCAAACGCAGGCAATTACAAAAAGTGAGGGGAACTTTTAATCTGGTAGCATATGATGAAGCTTTGATGGTATTTTGTCTCTATCTGAGAAAAGTTTGCGTGTGAACAGGATGCTGTCAATCTGTCTTCCCAAGAAGGGCCAGGGGGAATAGTACAAAGCAGGATCAATGAAATACCAAAAATAACTACAGATTTTCTGGTTCATTATGAAAGATAAACTTAGATATGTGTTTGTGGTTGTTAAGTCAATTACACCATGCCCATTTCAAGCGTATCTTTCTCAAAAATGTTAAAGTTAGTTCAGAATATTTGGTCAAGTTAGCTGGCTAACTCATTGATGCTGCTTTGTAGTATATCCCTCTGGAGGGCAGATAGAGTAGGATGGCAACAGACAGAAATCTGTCTCCTCATGTTGAGTATGTCTTTCTGCGTGTCTGTCGCCCCCTTTCATTAAAACGCCATTATACCCCAGCTAATGGAGAGTTAATGAGGACAAGCTCGGCGGATCGTCCTTCAAGTATGGCTCAGGGGCGACTAATCGCTGCCTGATTCCCTGTCTGAGAGGATGGGACTGGAAACATACACAGTACGAATCGACTGACACTTGGGAGTCTGGACCACATGCAGGAGCCCTGGAGGGTCGAGATAGAGAGTGAGAGAGAAAGACTGTGCATAGATTAGAGGTTGACCATTATGATTTTTCAACGCCGATACCGATTATTGGAGGACCAAAAACCCGATACCGATTAATCGGCCGATTAAATTTTTTTAATGTCAATTACAACAATACTGTATTAACACTTATGTTAACTTAATATAATACATCAACAAAATCTATTTAGCCTCAAGTAGATAATGAAACATGTTCAATTTGGTTTAAATAATGCAAAAACAAAGTGTTGGAGAAGAACGTAAAAGTGCAATATGTGCGATGTAAGAAAGCTAACGTTTCAGTTCCTTGCTCAGAACATGAGAAAATATGAAAGCTGGTGGTTCCATTTATCATGAGGCTTCAATATTCCCAGGTAAGACATTTTAGGTTGTAGTTATTATAGGACTATTTCCCTCTATACCATTTGTATTTCATTAACCTTTGACTATTGGATGTTCTTATAGGCACATTAGTATTGCCAGTGTAACAGTATAGCTTCCGTCCTTCTCCTCGCTTCTCCCTGGGCTCGAACCAGCACCACAATGACAACAGCCACCACATTGAAGTAGCCTTACCCATGCAGAGCAAGGGAAACAACCACCCCAAGGCTCAGAGTGAGTGAAGTTTGAAACGCTATTAGCGCACGCTAACTAGCCAGCCATTTCACTTCGGTCACACCAGCCTAATCTCGGGAGTTGATAGGTTTGAAGTCATAAACACTGCAATGCTTGATGCACAACGAAGAGCTGCTGGCAAAACGCACAAAAGTGCTGTTTGAATGAATGTTTACGCGCCTGCTTCTGCCTACCACCGCACCGCTCCATCAAATATTTAGATACTTGTATGCTTGTATGCTCAGTCAAATTATATGCAACACAGGACACGTTAGATAATATCTAGTAATATCATCAACCATGTGTAGTTAACTAGTGATTATCATATTATATATTATTATCATTGATTGTTTTTTATAAGATAAGTTTAATGCTAGCTAGCAACTTACCTTGGCTTACTGCATTTGCGTAACAGGCAGTCTCCTTGCGGAGTGCAATGAGAGAGAGGCAGGTCGTTATTGCGTTGGGCTAGTTAACTGTAAGGTTGCAAGATTGGCTCCCCCGAGCTGACAAGGTGAAGATCTGACTTTCTGCCCCTGAACGAGGCAGTTAACCCATCGTTCCTAGGCCGTCATTGAAAATAAGAATGTGTTCTTAACTGACTTGCATAGTTAAATAAAGATTAAATATAGTTTTTAAAAATATAAAAAATTGGCGCCCAAAAATACAAAAAATATGAATTAATCGGCCACTCCGATTAATCGGTCGACCTCTAGCATAGACAGATACAGATAAATAAATGAAATGGGTATTCTGTGGGGGGGGGTTCTTGCTTGTTTTGCATGTTATATATATGTGACAAATATCATTTAGCAAACAATGTAAAAATATATACATATCATTGAGTGAAAAAGCCACGTACAAACATGGTCTCTATTTTATTTCCTTGAGTAAGGCCGCTCCAAAATGCAGGTGTTTCAGCCTAACTCGGTGCTTTCTGTGGTGGTGGGGCAAGCCAGCAGAAAATACAAACCGTTGCACCGTGATTGGCTCTGTTCTGTCACTCATGGGGACACTATGTCACCTCCAAGTCTAAGGGGTAGAGCTAGAAAATTCTATCCCTTAGGTGCTGCCATAGACCTACGTACATTACAAGTGCCCATCCAAGAAGGCTCAAGGTCATAGGACATAGATAGAATTACATGAGATCACAATATATTTTATTTATTTATTTTATTTCACCTTTATTTAACCAGGTAGGCAAGTTGAGAACAAGTTCTCATTTACAATTGCGACCATGCCAAGATAAAGCAAAGCAGTTCGACAGATACAACGACACAGAGTTACACATGGAGTAGAACAAACATACAGTCAATAATACAGTATAAACAAGTCTATATACAATGTGAGCAAATGAGGTGAGAAGGGAGGTAAAGGCAAAAAAGGCCATGGTGGCAAAGTAAATACAATATAGCAAGTAAAACACTGGAATGGTAGTTTTGCAATGGAAGAATGTGCAAAGTAGAAATAAAAATAATGGGGTGCAAAGGAGCAAAATAAGTTAATTAATTAAATACAGTTGGGAAAGAGGTAGTTGTTTGGGCTAAATTATAGGTGGGCTATGTACAGGTGCAGTAATCTGTGAGCTGCTCTGACAGTTGGTGCTTAAAGCTAGTGAGCAAGTGACATAACCTCAGCAAAAAAAGAAACGTCCCTTTTTCAGGACCCTGTCTTTCAAAGATAATTCGTAAAAATCCAAATAACTTCACAGATATTCATTGTAAAGGGTTTAACCTTTCTAGGGCAGGCATCTGCTAGAAGAACCCCTCCACAACATTCCATTGAAAAGATAGCGGCGGCAGGGTAGCCTAGTAGTTAGAGAATTGGACAAGTAACCGGAAGGTTGCAAGTTCAAATCCCCGAGCTGACAAGGTACAAATCTGTCGTTCTACCCCTGAACAGTTAACCCACTGTTCCTAGGCCGTCATTGAAAATAAGAATTTGTTCTTAACTGACTTGCCTAGTAAAATAAAAAAATAAAAAATAGCAAGCGAAATTCATAAGTATCTTTTAGAAATATGTAAGTTTCACACATTAACAAATCCAATACAGCAAATGAAAGATAAACATCTAGTTAATCTACCCATCGTGTCCGATTTCAAAAATGCTTTACAACGAAAGCAAAACATATGATTATGTTAGGTCATATCCAAGTCACAAAAACACACAGCCATTTTTCCAGCCAAAGATAGGGGTCACAAAAAGCAGAAATTTAGAAAAAATAAAAACACTAACCTTTTATGATCTTCATCAGATAACACTCACAGGACATCATGTTACACAATACATGTATGTTTTGTTCGATAATGTGCATATTTATATCCAAATATCTCAGTTTACATTGGCGAGTTGCGTGCAGTAATGTTTTTATTCCAAAACATCCAGTGATTTTGCAGAAATATTCATAATAAATATTGATAAAAGATACAAGTGTTATTCACAGAATTAAATATAGACTTCTCCTTAATGCAACCGCTGTGTCAGATTTTTAAAAAAACAACAGAAAAAGCATAATCTGAGAACAGGGCTCAGAACTCAAAACAGCCAGAGGAATATCCGCCATTTTGGAGACAACAGAAGCTGGAAATAACACCATAAATATTAACTTACCTTTGATGATCTTCATCAGAAGGCACACCCAGAAGTCCCAGTTCTACAATAAATGACTGGTTAGTTCCATAACGTCCATAATGTATGTCCAAATAGCCACTTGTTAGCGTGTTCAGCCCAGTAATCCATCTTCATGAGGCACTTCATGCGCAGGCACTTCATCCAGACAAAAACTCAAAAAGTTCCATTAGAAACATGTCAAACGATGTATGGAATCAATCGTTAGGATGTTTTAAACATAAAACATCACTAATGTTCCAACCGGAGAATTCCTATGTCTGAAGAAAAGCACTGGAACAAGAGATAACTCTGTCGGGAGCGCTTGTCACGAGACTGAGACACTCTGCCAGACCACTGACTCAAAGAGGTCTCATGAGCCCCTCCTTTATAGTAGAATCCTCATTCAAGTTTCTAAAGACGGTTGATATCTAGTGGAAGCCGTTGGAAGTGCAACTTTACATATCTTAATGTATATTCGGTAGGCCAAGCTTTGGAAATCTACATCCCACTTCCTGGTTGGATTTTTCTCATGTTTTTGCCTGCCAAATGAGTTCTGTTATACTCACAGACATCATTCAAACAGTTTTAGAAACTTCAGAGTGTTTTCTATCCAATACTACTAATAATATGCATATATTAGCATCTGGGACAGAGTAGGATGCAGTTCACTCTGTTCACTCCAAAAGCGAAAATACTGCCCCCTATCCCAAAAGAGTTAAACACGGTTTCCCATGCTTGTTCAATGAACCATAAACAATTAATGAACATGCACCAATGGAACGGTCGTTAAGACACTAACAGCTTACAAACGGTAGGCAGTTATGAAAACTAGGGCACTAAAGAGGCCTTTCTACTGACTCTACTGAAAAACACCAAAAGAAAGATGCCCGGGGTCCCTGTTCAACTGCTTGAACATGCCTTAGGCATGCTGCATGGAGGCATGAGGACTGCAGATGTGGCCAGGGCAATACATTGCAATGTCTGTACTGGGAGACGCCTAAGACAGCGCTACAGGGAGCCAGGACGGACAGCTGATCATCCTCGCAGTGGCAGCCCACGTGTAACAACACCTGCACAGGATCGGTACATCCGAACATCACACATGCGGGACAGGTACAGGATGGCAACAACAACTGCCCGAGATACACCAGGAACGCACAATCCCTCCATCAGTGCTCAGACTGTCCGCAATAGGCTGAGAGAGGCTTGACTGAGGGCTTGTAGGCCTGTGTAAGGCAGGTCCCTCACCAGACATCACAGGCAACAACGTCACCTATGAGCACAAACCCACCGTCACTGGACCAGACAGGACTGGCAAAAAGTGCTCTTCACTGATGAGTCACAGTTTTGTCTCACCAGGGGTGATGGTCAGATTCACATTTATCATCTAAGGAATGAGCGTTACACCGAGGCCTGTACTCTGGAGCGGGATTGATTTGGAGGTGGAGGGTCCGGCAATCAAATCAAATCAAATCAAATTGTATTTGTCACATACACATGGTTAGCAGATGTTAATGCGAGTGTAGCGAAATGCTTGTGCTTCTAGTTCCGACAGTTTAGTAATAACCAACAAATAATCTAACTAACAATTCCAAAACTACTGTCTTATACACAGTGTAAGGGGATAAATAATATGTACATAAGGATATATGAATGAGTGATGGTACAGAGCAGCATAGGCAAGATACAGTAGATGGTATCGAGTACAGTATATACATATGAGATGAGTATGTAAACAAAGTGGCATAGTTAAAGTGACTACTGATACATGTATTACATAAGGATCCATCATAGTCTGGGGCGGTGTGTCACAGCATCACCAGACTGAGCTTGTTGTCATTGCGGGCAATCTCAACGCTGTGCGTTACAGGGAAGACATCCTCCTCCCTCAAGTGGTACCCTTCTTGCAGGCTCATCTTGACATGTCCCTCCAACATTACAATGCCACCAGCCATTCTGCACATTCTGTGCATGATTTCTTGCCAGACAGGAATGTCAGTGTTCTGCCATGGCCAGCGAAGAGCACGGATTTCAATCCCATTGAGCACATCTGGGATCGGAGGGGTGAGGGCGAGGGTAATCACCCCCAGAAATGTCCGGGAACTTGCAGGCGCCTTGGTGGAAGAGTGGGGTAACATCTCACAGGAAGAACTGGCAAATCTGGTCCATTCCATGAGGAGGAGATGCACTGCTGTACTTAAAGTCCAGACTCAGCTAGAATTTGAACGTATTTTCATCCATATATCAGTAAACAGGTTTCAATCCAACCTTTGTGTGGGAGTAAAGTACTGTACAGTACATGTCAGATAAAGCATTTCATGACAGGCTGGTTGGTTGGAAACAAAACAAATTGACAAAATAAAATACGCTGGACAAGGTGGGATCTTTTTGTGTTGGTAAAATGAATTATGTCAGAAATGTCGGTGGAAATGCTTTCATACTGACATAAGAAACGTCATATCGAAGTAAACTGGGAGTCACGCGATGACATGTTTGACAAATGAATCTTGCTCTTTTGTCCATAATAATAATCTCATCACGTGCGCTTTACAGATAGCACATGCACTCTAGCGAACAGCGCTAACACAAGAGTGGCACACTCACTATATAACGCAATTGTTTTTGCGCGAAAACCATCATTAGAGTTGAAAATGCAATAGAAACCCATTTAACTTGTATTATTTATTCGGTACATGGCAATTTAACCTCAAAATGTATGTCTATGTGCAGTATGTCATCACACACAGCCTTTTATCTGCTACAAGCCAATTAGATGGAAACACATCTCTGGTGGGTAAATGTGCATATTGTTTTATTGTGGATATTTAAATATTTGCATGAAAATCTGCCGCCAATTGGACGGAAACCCAGCCACTGTCACAATACATTTGTAGCTAACTGTATTTGTGACCCGATTCAGGAAACGAGGCGTATGTAGCAAGTCACAACTTCACAGTAGAGCCGTTTGAACGTTTATCAAAATGTGTTTTTTTTTGGCAGAAATGCCTTCTCGAACATGTGAACTTTCATGTGCCTTATTAACCTCAGTCATTGTATCATTTCAAATACTAAGGTACAGAGCCAAAGCAGCAACTAAAATGTGTCACTGTCCCAATACTTTTGGCACTCACTGTATGTTACTCTAACCCTTTTAGGTACAGTATCTCTTTTACTTTTATTTATATATTTTTTTTATTTCAGCTTTATTTAACCAGGTAAGCCAGTTGAGAACAGGTTCTCATTTACCATTGTGACCTGGCCAAGATCAAGCAAAGCAGTGCGATACACAGAGTTACACATGGAATAAACAAATGTACAGTCAATAACACAATAGAAAAGTCTATATACAGTGTGTGCAAATGAAGTAAGATTAGGGAGGTAATGCATGAAATAGGCTGCAGTGGCGAAATAATTACAATTTAGCAAATAAACACTGGAGTGATAAATGTGCAGAAGATGAATGCAAGTAGAGACGGGGGAAAGGAACACAAAAAATATATAGTGCCTTGCGAAAGTATTCGGCCCCCTTGAACTTTGCGACCTTTTGCAACATTTCAGGCTTCAAACATAAAGATATAAAACTGTATTTTTTTGTGAAGAATCAACAACAAGTGGGACACAATCATGAAGTGGAACGACATTTATTGGATATTTCAAACTTTTTTAACAAATCAAAAACTGAAAAATTGGGTGTGCAAAATTATTCAGCCCCTTTACTTTCAGTGCAGCAAACTCTCTCCGGAAGTTCATTGAGGATCTCTGAATGATCCAATGTTGACCTAAATGACTAATGATGATAAATACAATCCACCTGTGTGTAATCAAGTCTCTGTATAAATGCACCTGCACTGTGCGTGCTACGGGTGGGTGCTGCTATGGTGACCAGTGAGCTGAGATAAGGTGGGGCTTTACCTAGCAAAGACTTATTGAGGACCTGGAGCCAGTGGGTTTGGTGATGAATATGAAGCGAGGGCCAGCCAACGAGAGCAAACAGGTTGCAGTGGTGGGTAGTATATTGGGCTTTGGTGACAAAACGAATGGCACTGTGATAGACTGCATCCAATTTGATGAGTATTGTGTTGGAGCCTATTTTGTATATGACATCGCCGAAGTCAAGGATCGGTAGGATAGTCAGTTTTACGAAGGTATGTTTGAGAGCATGAGTGAAGGATGCTTTGTTGCGAAATAGGAAGCAGATTCTAGATGTAGATGCTTGGTATGAGTCTGGAAGGAGAGTTTACAGTCTAACCAGATACCTAGGTATTTGTAGTTGTCCACATATTCTACCGTCCAGAGTAGTGATGCTAGGCGGGCGTGCAGGTGCGGGCAGCAATCGGTTGAAGGGCATGCATTTAGTTTTAGCAATTGGAGGCCACGGAGAGAGAGTTGTAGGGCATTAATGTTCGTCTGGAAGTTAGTTATCACAGTGTCCAAAGAAGGGCCAAAGGTATACAGAATGGTGTCATCTGTATAGAGGTGGATCAGAGAATCACCAGCAGCAAGAGCGACATCATTGATGTAAACAGAGAAAGTAGTCGGCCCGAGAATTGAACCCTGTGGCACCCCTATAGAGACTTCCAGAGGTCCGGACAACATGTCCTCCGATTTGACACACTGAACTCTGCCTGAGAAGTAGTTGGTGAACCAGGAGAGGCAGTCATTTGAGAAACCAAGGTTGTTGAGTGCTGATAAGAATGTGGTGATTGACAGTCGAAAACCTTGGCCAGGTCGATGAATACAGCTGCACAGTATTGTATTTTATTGATGGTGGTTATGATATCGTGTAGGACCTTGAACATGGCTGAGGTGCACCCATGACCAGCTTGGAAACCAGATTGCATAGCAGAGAAGGTACGGTGGGATTCGAAATGATCGGTGATCTGTTGGTTAACTTGGCTTTCTTGCAAAGGCAGGATAGGATAAATACAGTATAGGTCTATATCAGTTTGGGTCGAGAGTGTCTCCCCCTTGAAGAGGTGGATGATCGCGGCAGCTTTACAATCTTTTGAGATCTCAGACGATATGAAAGAGAGGTTGACCAGGCTAGTAATAGGGGTTGCAACAATTGCGGCGGATAATTTTAGAAAGAGAAGGTCCAGATTGTCTAGCCCAGCTGATATGTAGGGGTACAGATTTTGCAGCTCTTTCAGAATATCAGCTATCTGGATTTGGGTGAAGGAGAAATGGGGAGGCTTCGGCAAGGTACTGTGGGGGGTACAGAGCTGTTGACTGGGGTAAGGGTAGCCAGGTGGAAAGCATGGCCAGCCGTAGAAAAATGCTTATTGAAATTCTCGATTGTCGTAAATGTATTGGTGGTGACAGTGTTTCCTAGCCTCAGTGCATTGGGCAGCTGGGAGGAGGTGCTCTTGTTCTCCATGAACTTTACCTTGTCCCAGAACATTTTGGAGTTTGTGCTATAGGATGCAAATTTCTGTTTGAAAAAGCTACCTTTTAACTTTTTACTCTTTATCTACCAATGATCTTACGCTTTCCTTACTGATTCGATTGCCCTGCCCACTTCACTTCACTCCTCACCCTACGCAACAGTGGCCAATCCAAAACAACAGATGCCGTGGATAGAAAAGAGCAGACGCTCTGAGATGACCCCCCACCAAGACCAAGCTACTACTACTACTACTTTCTTTATGATAGCTGTCAGTTCTGAAGCTACTAAAAAGGCTCACAGAAGTGCAAGAGGCAGATGGGAGCATTAATGTTCCCAACTGAAATCTCTGTTATGCCATTGTTTTTTCATCAAGTTGGACGATTTAAGTCAAACTGCCAGAGGTATTTCTTCCAGTTGTGTTGAAACATGGTTACATTTTGTCAATCTGACAATAATTTCTAAAGATTATTTCTCAATTCAATAGTGTTTGTATAACACAAATAAATTAAATTAATCTGTAATAATAAATTAATGTAAAGCATTTTTAATTTGGTGTTACCACTGTCCAACAGTAGATACAAATACTCTGACATACCCAGACATACTACAGATTTTACTATTCAGAGCAAGAGCCCAGTTTGCAGAGATCTCACCGCCTCACAGGTTAATTTGAGTTCAGCAGGAGAAATCTCTCCCTCTGTGCGATTTTGTAAACATTACTGGTCTGTTAATGGTTTACTATACCCTATAGCTGGAAAACCTTAAATTATTGGAAAACGAGCTGATTCCTGTTAATTAAAAGACAGGATTAGCCAGTGTGTAGGAGGGAGGGAGAGAAAAAGGGATGGAAGGAGGAGGGAGCCACAGGCAGACGAGCTCAAGGTGACCTCTGACAAAAACATGCAAACAGCAAATGCCGCGGACACACAGAGACGGATGAAAGCAGATACAAAATGCATATGTATTTGTCACTGTCCATTTCAAAATGTCTGTTTGGCCGCGGCCCAACAAGACACACATAGTACATTACATTACAACAGGTTGAAACTTTTTCGATCTAGCTCCCAATTTGCTTGCCAGATGCGATGCATTACTAGAGGTGCTCCCTCCGTGTCTTATTTCAGTGCTTACAGACGGTCTCCTTTCAGTAGTGAGTTACAGATTTAAAAGGAACTTTATCCCTAATCTATGTACCCGGAGACCGAAAATGGTTAGCTTGGAACTCTCGCTATAATATCTCCCTGATTCTAGAGCTTGGACACCATTACGTACATAGGCTCTCAGAACATGAGCTTTGTGCAGTAAGCTTCCTCAGCTGCCCTGAGAAATCTGGCTGCAGAGCCATGACGTTTCACCAAGGATTTCACTCCAGTCCCTGCACCTTTCCCCATTTCTCCATTATCCTATGCCATGATGTTGCTCTCTTTCTCACTCACTCACTCACTCACTCACTCACTCACTCACTCACTCACTCACTCACTCACTCACTCACATTCTCTCTCTCACACACACACACAGAGTTGACCCCCCCCCCACAAAAACAAATGCATATCCTCTCCTCTCTCACACCCTCTTTTTTTCCCTGTCTCTCTCTTTTCACAGTGGAGTATATCACATTAAGCTCTAATAGGCAGCTTAGATGAGCACCCAAAGCACCACGGGCCATTACCTACTCCATTTTAAGAAGATCTATTTAGTAATAACCGCTGGTTACTGGAAATTAAGGCACCTGCCTTCCGGCCAGGCTCTGTAATGTTAATCTCTGCAGACAAGTTTTACCGATGCGGCTTCACTGACTAAGCAGGAAAGTTGAAGAGGACGAGAGGAAATAGGTGGCAGAGGGAGAGAATGTTTGTGAGAGTGTGCAAGAGAGAAAGGAGATAGAAAGAAGGTCAGATAAAGAATGCACACACACATATGAAACTGACATAGTAAAATGTATCTATTCAATACTTGGTGGTCAAGATAAGAGTTGATATATTATATTCCCTCTTAGACAGGTGGGTTTTCTCTACAAACCCAAAGAAACTACAAACCCAAAGCGGGCTGGTGCACCAGATTTTGGACCCCTGATTTTACATTCCATACAGCCAAATCATTGCCTTCAGCAAGACAATAACAAGTTGTTAGCGCTTAGGCTATAACCTCCCACTCGGCACAGATGTCAGTTCAACATCTAGTTTTAATTTATGTTTGGTTGTGTTGTCAACTGATGTGAATTCCACTTGAAATCAAGAAATAATATCACCATGTCATTGGACAGGTTAAAAGTCGGGCGGGAAAAAATGTCCATATGTTGATGACTTTTTGCAAATCCAATCAGTTTTCCACATTGACTCAACATCATCACATTGAATTATTTTTTTGAAATGATGTGGAAACAATGCTGATTCAACCTGTTCTTGCCCAGTGGGCTTACATACCTAGGCTAGGTTGCAGTAGATTTCCTTGAAAAATCAAAAAACAATGAGAGCAGCTAAAGCCCTGAGAATCCTCCCTCCAGTTGTCGTCACAAATTGTGTTAAATATATTAACATCTGTACCGAGCTCCACCTACATTTCTCATTCCAGGGCCTCTATGAGTTCATTCTCACACTAATCAGTTCCTGCCTGACCTTTGACCTTTGCCCAGAGGGCTGGTAAGCAAAAAGGGCTGAGAAGCAAATATTTTTCCTTCATCCCTCTCTGTAAACCTTTTCATTGTCTTCTCCTTTTTAATTCTCTCAATCTCCTCCCCGTAGCCTGGCAAATGAGAGGTGTCCCAGACAAAAGGAAAGAGAGAAAGAGAGATAAGGGGAGAGTATTTCCGCTGTCACAATGCCAGAGATTTGTGTGGATCCATATTGAGACAAGTTTTACACAGTCAATATGGAGATGCAGTGAAAAAGGTTATTCGAGAGAATAGCGAATGTACTATAGCCTGCTATCGAAAACAGCAACAACCAGACAGATGAAACCCAGACAATCTCCCTAAGGCTTACGAATATCAGGTCCCTGAAGGGGAATTTCTGGTAAATCACATTCAACACATGAATAACTCTCCCATTACATTTCTGACTTTTGCTCTCGATTTCTCATTCTTGTTCTCTCACTCTTTATTTATTTTCCTCCCATGCACTCCACCCACACACTGCTTCTGACTGCTCAAACCAGACTGTGGGTATCTGAAGGCGATTCCTTCTTCTCCTACCCATGTGTGTTGGGTATTATGCTATGGACCTGAGAGCATTGCCCTATTGCATGGTGGTTCCTCCACTCCCCACTGTGGTCTTTCTTATTTTCTCTCTTCTCGCAGTGTGTCTCAGACTGTGCAGACATTGTGATCCAGTATGTGCTGATTATGCCAACTGCCCACTAGACTATTGCTTCCCAGAAGCAGCCCCGCTGTCTCACTGTGCCCTATAGGTGGAGGGGAAGGGAAACAGACACATTGTCAAGGCCCAACATACTCTTGATTGAGACTGAGTCTGAGTCTCAATTGTAATCCTATTCACTATAGTTAACTACTTTTAACCGGAGCCCCTACAGAGCAAAGGTCAAAGGTTTGATTTAGAGTGTCTGATCCAGTCTCCATTACAGGTTTACTGAGTGAGGCATATCATTAGGGATTGATTGAGTATGCTTTGTCTTTAGAAAATCGGAGGTTGTTCTAAGGTTAGGACTATACCACAGGAGGCTGCTGAGGGGAGGACGGCTCATAGTAATGGCTGGAACAGAGCGAAAAGAATGGCATCAATATACCATTCTACTTATTCCGCTCCAGCCATTACCACGAGCCGTCATCCCAATAACGAAACCACCAATTATTAAGGTACCACCTGTGGCCTATACCAACACACATACCAGCTAAAACTTCAGATGAAAAACTTTCTATAAGGTTCCAGTAGAAACAAAGCCAATTGTTTTTTCTATTTTTTATTAAACTTGATTTAACTTGAACACTTGAAAAAATGATTTAACACGGGAGAGACATATCATATTCATCCAATTACATTCTTCTACAATGACACAGGGCAAGACCCAGATGCAGACACCAGAAGCAGATGTTTCAAGTCTCTGATATTTATTGAAAAACAAGAGGCAGGCAAGAGGCAGGTCGAGGACAGTCATAAGTTCATAAACCAGGTCAGAGTCCAGAAGGTACAGGGCGGCAGGCAAGCTCGAAGTCAGGGCAGGCTGAATGGTCAGGCAGGTGGGTACAGAGTCAGGGCAGGCAAAGGGACAGAACTGGGAGGACTAGCAAAAACACGCTGGTTGACTTAACAAGACAAGATGAACTGGCAACAGACCGACAAGACACCGGTATACAAACAAATGGAACAAATGGGAGACACCTGGTAGGGGGAGGAGACAAGCACAAGACAGGTGAAACAGATCAGGGTGTGACAGTATCCCCCCCTCCTACCTGGGCGCATACCTGGTTGACCGTGGTGTCAGTAGTGGAAATCGGTGATGAGGCCCAGATCCAGGATGTCTTTACTGCTGGGAACAAGCACCTCTCCTCCGGGCCATGACCCTCCCAGTCAACCAGGTACTGGAAACCCCAGTCCCGTGGTCAAACACTCAGGAGGTGTCTCACCTTGTACGCCGGATATCCATCGATGACACAGGGAGGAAGGGTGGACCTGGAAGCATAAGACAAAGGGCTGTGAGACAAGGGCTTAATCCTGGACACATGAAAAGTGGAATGTATATTGAGGGTACAGGGTTACAGAAGATGAACATCAGTGGGATTGAGGACTTTAGAGATGGGGAAAGGACCAGTAAAATGGGTGGGGGACTCATAGGTCTCCACCCGGAGGGGCAGCCATACCCTCGGCCCGAGACGATAGTGGGGACCCAGAGTCCGGTGGCATACCGCTTGTCAATGATACCTGGAGGTGGTGTTGAGAAGAGCCGACTGAGCTCTTTTCCAAGTACGCCAACAACTGCGGATGAACATCTGGGCCATGGGTATGTTGACTTCTTCTTGCTCCCGGAAGAGCGGAGGCTAATACCCCATGGAGCACCTGAAAGGGTAGAGCCCAGAGGCCGAGCAGGGAAGAGTGTTCCGAGCATACTCCACCCAGACCAGTTCCTGGCTCCAGGTGGTGGGCTTGGTCAAGAAGAGGCACCGAAGTGTCGTTTCCAGGTCTTGATTGGCACACTCCGACTGGCTGTTGGACTGGGGATGAAACCCAGAGGACAGGCTGGCCGACAACCCAATAAGGGTGCAGAATGCCTTTCAGAATCGGGACGAGAATTGAGGACCACGATCAGAGACCATGTCGACAGGGAGTCCATGGATTCGGAAGTGCTACTTCCGACGTCTGGGCCGTCTCCTTGGCTGAATGCCCTGCGGCACCACAATACAGACAACTGTTGGAGCTCAGCCTATGTGAATGTTCCTTCGGCGAAAATATAGCTCTGCCAGTTGCATAGCATCCAGAGTGAACGAGTCACCCGTCCCCGATGATTCCCAAGTGATCTCGGGTGGCTTCGGTCCTCTCTGAAGTACAGATGTCCGGATCTCTTCGGAGAGGAACAAGTAGCAGCGAATGGGCGAGTTTGACTGAGACCAGACCTCCTCTCCCTCATGCGTTCTTGTAGACGCCCATCAATCCTGTTAAGGCCATGAGGGAATCGAGGTCAAAAGGTAACTCGCCAGCTAGCCTACTTCAGCAGTACTGTATCATTTTAATCATTTTAGTCAATAAGATTCTTGCTACGTAGCTTAACTTTCTGAACATTCGAGACGTGTAGTCCACTTGTCATTCCAATCTCCTTTGCATTAGCGTAGCCTCTTCTGTAGCCTGTCAACTATGTGTCTGTTTATCCCTGTTCTCTCCTCTCTGCACAGACCATACAAACGCTCCACACCGCGTGGCCGCGGCCACCCTACTCTGGTGGTCCCAGCGCGCACGACCCACGTGGAGTTCCAGGTCTCCGGTAAGCCTCTGGAACTGCCAATCTGCGGTCAACAAGGCAGAGTTCATCTCAGCCTATGCCTCCCTCCAGTCCCTCGACTTCTTGGCACTGACGGAAACATGGATCACCACAGACAACACTGCTACTCCTACTGCTCTCTCTTCGTCCGCCCACGTGTTCTCGCACACCCCGAGAGCTTCTGGTCAGCGGGGTGGTGGCACCGGGATCCTCATCTCTCCCAAGTGGTCATTCTCTCTTTCTCCCCTTACCCATCTGTCTATCGCCTCCTTTGAATTCCATGCTGTCACAGTTACCAGCCCTTTCAAGCTTAACATCCTTACCATTTATCGCCCTCCAGGTTCCCTCGGAGAGTTCATCAATGAGCTTGATGCCTTGATAAGCTCCTTTCCTGAGGACGGCTCACCTCTCACAGTTCTGGGCGACTTTAACCTCCCCACGTCTACCTTTGACTCTTTCCTCTCTGCCTCCTTCTTTCCACTCCTCTCCTCTTTTGACCTCACCCTCTCACCTTCCCCCCCTACTCACAAGGCAGGCAATACGCTCGACCTCATCTTTACTAGATGCTGTTCTTCCACTAACCTCATTGCAACTCCCCTCCAAGTCTCCGACCACTACCTTGTATCCTTTTCCCTCTCGCTCTCATCCAACACCTCCAACACTGCCCCTACTCGGATGGTATCGCGCCGTCCCAACCTTCGCTCTCTCTCCCCCGCTACTCTCTCCTCTTCCATCCTATCATCTCTTCCCTCCGCTCAAACCTTCTCCAACCTATCTCCTGATTCTGCCTCCTCAACCCTCCTCTCTCCTCCCTCTCTGCATCCTTAGACTCTCTATGTCCCCTATCCTCCAGGCCAGCTCGGTCCTCCCCTCCCGCTCCGTGGCTCGATGACTCATTCCGAGCTCACAGAACAGGGCTCCAGGCAGCCGAGCGGAAATGGAGGAAAACTCGCCTCCCTGCGGACCTGGCATCCTTTCACTCCCTCCTCTCTACATTTTCCTCCTCTGTCTCTGCTGCTAAAGCCACTTTCTACCACGCTAAATTCCAAGCATCTGCCTCTAACCCTAGGAAGCTCTTTGCCACCTTCTCCTCCCTCCTGAATCCTCCTCCCCTCCCCCCCCTCCCCCTCTCTGCAGATGACTTCGTCAACCATTTTGAAAAGAAGGTCGACGACATCCGATCCTCGTTTGCTAAGTCAAAAACGACACCGCTGGTTCTGCTCACACTGCCCTACCCTGTGCTCTGACCTCTTTCTCAATTAATCTTCTCCTTTCCCCCTTCTGATGACCAGGTGGCGAATCGCATCTCTGCATGTCTGGCAGACATATCAGTGTGGATGACGGATCACCACCTCAAGCTGAACCTCTGCAAGACGGAGCTGCTCTTCCTCCCGGGGAAGGACTGCCCGTTCCATGATCTCGCCATCACGGTTGACAACTCCATTGTGTCCTCCTCCCAGAGCGCCAAGAACCTTGGCGTGATCCTGGACAACACCCTGTCGTTCTCAACCAACATCAAGGCGGTGGCCCGTTCCTGTAGGTTCATGCTCTACAACATCCGCAGAGTACGACCCTGCCTCACACAGGAAGCGGCGCAGGTCCTAATCCAGGCACTTGTCATCTCCCGTCTGGATTACTGCAACTCGCTGTTGGCTGGGCTCCCTGCCTGTGCCATTAAACCCCTTCAACTCATCCAGAACGCCGCAGCCCGTCTGGTGTTCAACCTTCCCAAGTTCTCTCACGTCACCCCGCTCCTCCGTTCTCTCCACTGGCTTCCAGTTGAAGCTCGCATCCGCTACAAGACCATGGTGCTTGCCTACGGAGCTGTGAGGGGAACGGCACCTCAGTACCTCCAGGCTCTGATCAGGCCCTACACCCAAACAAGGGCACTGCGTTCATCCACCTCTGGCCTGCTCGCCTCCCTACCACTGAGGAAGTACAGCTCCCGTTCAGCCCAGTCAAAACTGTTCGCTGCTCTGGCCCCCCAATGGTGGAACAAACTCCCTCACGACGCCAGGACAGCGGAGTCAATCACCACCTTCCGGAGACACCTGAAACCCCACCTCTTTAAGGAATACCTAGGATAGGATAAGTAATCCCTCTCACCCCCCCCCCTTAAGATTTAGATGCACTATTGTAAAGTGACTGTTCCACTGATGTCATAAGGTGAATGCACCAATTTGTAAGTCGCTCTGGATAAGAGCGTCTGCTAAATGACTTAAATGTACATGTAAATGTAATCCCCTCCGACAGTCACATAAAGGAAGGTATCGAACAGGGACTCTGGATTGAAGGCACTCTCGGTTGCCAACGTGCGAAAATCTACTGCGTAGTCTGCCACACTATGGGAGTCTTGTAATCCAAGTTGTTTTCAAGCTGCCTCTCTCCCAGCCACCGGAGAATCTAACACTTTACTCACCTCCACCATGAAATCTTCCAGACGAAGGCAAATGGCGGATTGCTACTCCCAAACTGCAGTAGTGCAGGACAACGCCCTTCCAGACATTAGCGTAGTCAGATACGCTATCTTCGACCGATCCGAAGGGAACGAAGATGGCTGCAGCTCAAAAATGAGGGAGCACTAGGAAAGAAACACCCGGCAGGTTCCAGGATCCCCAACATAACGCTCTGGGGGTGGTAAGCAGGGTTCTGGAGGTGGTAAGCAGGGTTAGTGGGATTACTGAAGGTCTGGGAGGTCTCTGTTCTGTCATGCTACCTGTGAGATACTCCACTGAATTTCTCCAGTAACGTCTTAAAACCCTGGTCGTGGCATTTTGCCAGCGAATGGAGCCCTTCCATTAGGTTCTGGAGTAACCCCTTGACAACATTCCGCTGAAAAGGCAGTGCCCGAAATTCAAAAATATTTATTTGAAACATGTAACTTTCACACATTAACAAGACCAATAGAGCAAATGAAAAATAAACTTCTTGTTAATCTACCCATCGTGACTAATTTAAAAAATGCTTTACAGCAAAAGCACAACATATGATTATGTTAGATCACCGCCAAGTCAAAAAAACACACAGCCATTTTTCCAGCCAAAGATAGGATTCACAAAAAGCAGAAATATAGATAAAATGATTCACTAACATTTAATGATCTTCATCAGATGACACTCATGGGACATCATGTTAAACAATACATGTATGTTTTGTTCGATAATGTGCATATTTATATCCAAAACTCTCAGTTTACATTGGCGCGTTACGTGCAGTAATGTTTTGATTCCAAAACATCCTGTGATTTTGCAGAAATACTAAAAATAAACATTGATAAAAGATACTAGTGTTATTCAAATAATTAATGATAGACTTCTCCTTAATGCAACCACTGTGACAGATTTCAAATAAACTTATTAGCAAAAAGCATAATCTGAGAACGGCGCTCAGAGCCCAATCCAGTCAGAGAAATATCCTCCATTCTGGAGTGAGCAGAAGTCAGAAATAACACACCTTTGATGATCTTCATCAGAAGGCACTCCCAGGAATCCAAGTTCGACAATAAATGACTGATTTGTCCAATAAAGTTCCATAAAGTCCATCATTTATGTCCAAATAGCCTTTTGTTGTTAGTGTTTTGCCCAGTAATCCATTTTCATGAGGCGTGAGCACTTCGTCCAGACAAAAACTCAAAACGTTCTGTTACAGGTCGTAGAAACATGTCAAACGATGTATGGAATCAATCTTTAGGATGTTTTTAGAATTCCTATATCTGAAGAAAAGCACTAGAATGAGAGATAACTCTGTTGGGAGCGCACATCACGAGCCTGAGACACTCTGCCAGACCACTGACTCAGACAGGTCTCATGAGCCCCTCCTTTATAGTAGAACCCTCAAACCAGTTTCTAAAGACGGTTGACATATAGTGGAAGCCGTAGGAAGTGCAACATAAGCAATATTACACCGTAACTTCAATAGGGTCTGAGTTGAAAAACTACAAACCTTAGATATCCCACTTCCTGGTTGGATTTTTCTCAGGTTTTCGCCTGCCATATGAGTTCTGTTATACTCACAGACATCATTCAAACAGTTTTCTTTTACCCCCTTTTCTCCCCAATATCTTAGTATCCAATTATTAGTAGTTACTATCTTGTCTCATCGCTACAACTCCCGTACGGGCTCGGGAGAGACGAAGGTCAAAATTCATGCGTCCTCCGAAACACAACCCAACCAAGCCGCACTGCTTCTTAACACAGCTTGCATCCAACCCGGAAGCCAGCCGCACCAATGTGTCGGAGGAAACACTGTGCACCTGGTGACCTTGGTTAGCGCACACTGCGCCCGGCCCGCCACAGGAGTCGCTGGTGCGCGATGAGACAAGGATATCCCTACCAGCCAAACCCTCCCTAACCCGGACAACGCTAGGCCAATTGTGCGTTGCCCCACGGACCTCCCAGTCGCGACAGAGCCTAGGCGCGAACCCAGAGTCTCTGGTGGCACAGCTAGTGCTACGATGCAGTTCCCTTGACCACTGTGCCACCTGGGAGGCCACCTGAATGTGGCACATTCAAACAGTTTTCTATCCAATACTAATAATAATATGCATATATTAGCATCTGGGACAGAGTAGGAGGCAGTTCACTCTGGGCACTCTATTCATCCAAATGTGAAAATTCTGCCCCCTATCCCAAAAAGGTTAATGGTCGCTCCCTGCAGGGAGAGGAGCGTTACTGAGCCGGTCCGCATCTGCCCCGCATCTGCTGGGTCAGTCACGGCCAATTCGTACCAGGCTCGAGGTCAGGGCAGGCTGAATGGTCAGGCAGGCGTGTACAGAGTCAGGCCAGGCAAAGGGTAAGAACCGGGAGGACTACAAAAAAAAAGACTAAGAAAAACAGAAGCACAGAAAAACACACTGGTTGACTTCACAAGACAAGATGAACTGGCAACAGACAGACAAGACACCGGTATAAATACACAGGGACTATAACAGGAACAAATGGGAGACACCTGGTCGGGGGGTGAAGAGAAGCACAGAACAGTTGAAACAGATCAGGGTGTGACATTTTCAAAGTCTATAATTCTGAAATGCCTAGGTGTGAACTGGGCTCGAGCTACCTATATATGTGAAATATTCAGGACGTCTAAATGTTTAGTGTTTATGTGACTCGGTGTCTGGATGTTTTACCCTGAGTCAGCAATGTTGTATTCTGTTTTACTGTGATTTCAAATCAAATCAAATTGTATTGGTCATACACATGTTTAGCAGATATTAACAGTACACACAATACATACAAACTAAAAGTAAAATAATAGAATTAAGGAATATGTAAATATTATGATGAGCATTGTCAGAGTGGCATAGACAAAAATACAGTAGAATAGAATACAGTATATGCATATGAGATGAGTAAAGCAAATACAGTGCTCAAAAAAATAAAGGGAACACTTAAACATCACACTGTAACTCCAAGTCAATCACACTTCTGTGAAATCAAACTGTCCACTTAGGAGGCAACACTTGACAATAAATTTCACATGCTGTTGTGCAAATGGTATAGACAACAGGTGGAAATTATAGGCAATTAGCAAGACACCCCCAATAAAGGAGTGGTTCTGCAGGTGATAACCACAGACCACTTCTCAGTTCCTATGCTTCCTGGCTGATGTTTTGGTCACTTTTGAATGCTGGTGGTGCTTTCACTCTAGTGGTAGCATGAGACGGAGTCTACAACCCACACAAGTGGCTCAGGTAGTGCAGCTCATCCAGGATGGAACATCAATGCGAACTGTGGCAAGAAGGTTTGTTGTGTCTGTCAGCGTAGTGTCCAGAGCATGGAGGCGCTACCAGGAGACAGGCCAGTACATCAGGAGATGTGCAGAAGGTCGTAGGAGGGCAACAACCCAGCAGCAGGACCGCTATCTCCGCCTTTGTGCAAGGAGGAGCAGGAGGAGCACTGCCAGAGTCCTGCAAAATGACCTCCAGCAGGCCACAAATGTGCATGTGTCTGCTCAAACGGTCAGAAACAGACTCCATGAGGGCGGTATGAGGACCCGACATCCACAGGTGGGGGTTGTGCTTACAGCCCAACACCGTGCAGGACGTTTGGCATTTGCCAGAGAACACCAAGATTGGCAAATTCGCCACTGGCGCCCTGTGCTCTTCACAGATGAAAGCAGGTTGACACTGAGCACATGTGACAGACGTGACAGAGTTTGGAGACGCCGTGGCGAATGTTCTGCTGCCTGCAACATCCTCCAGCATGACCAGTTTGGCTGTGCGGCTTTCGGGGGCCGCACAGCCCTCCATGTGCTCGCCAGAGGTAGCCTGACTGCCAATAGGAAATACTGGCAAAGAAAGGAACACAAGAATAGGTAACAGTAACAAACTCTGTTCTTAGTATCTGCCATTACTGGAATTATCCCTTTCACTGATAACCATTTTTATGAAAAAGTTCTGCTTGTGACTCTCTGAGTAACTTTGGATATGAGCATGTGAACTTAATGAAATCATACGTTTGAAAGACATAGTGCAAACATTGAGTTTTTTTTCCTTGTGTCCCTGATAAGATCTCTGACCCTCCAGAGTCTCTGTCACAGCTCCAGTGGAGAGGGACAGGATAGAGGGACAGGGTCAGTGGATATTCACCCCTACCCAACCTGCCCATCTGGACATGTTTCTCCACCGAGACGTTCCACCAGACAGGGGGACAAGGGGGTACAGGGTACACCTGCAGGGGGTTGAGGAGGAAGCGAGGGGAGTGATTCAGCACTTTAGCAGTGAACTGAACACACATTTACTGTACCTTACGCACAACCTAAAATACACACACGCACACATCTCCAGACGGTGTCCTCACAGTACAGTGCTTAGCCGCATTGTGATGTTGGCTTTGGATGCCGTCAGAGAATATCACGCTCTGGCAAGCAGATAAAAGGCCCGTGGAGTGGGCAGCAGGAGAACTCTGATCGCTCCCGGCTTCTAGTTACCAGAAAGAGAAACCCCTACAGCTGCTCCCTTCACAATCCCACTACGTCAGATTAGCTCACTCTCACAGCACTGAGTAAAGACAGTGAAACAAGTTCAGTGAAGCTAGACTGTAACCGTGGGCATTCTGGCAAGCTTAGAGAAGTTTTTGGTTTTCATACAGCTGCTTTATGGAAGTAAAACTTGATTAGTTGAAAACAAAGGATGGAAGGGAATGAAAGAGTGTGAAGGGACACAACTGTTGACCATTTCTAGGCAAACTAACTGTTTTTAGATAATAATATAATTTGATCAATTAACAAAAAATGTAAGATTGTTTGACACAAAAGAGTGTTAAAGGTATGCTGACATTGTCCAGACATGCTTTTGTATGAATAGTGGCTTTATAGTTCATTAAATTAAATTAATTCAATTATAGTTCATTAAAGACAGAAGATGGAACTAACAAGAGTGAAGGTACACAATAACAGTTGCTAAATTAAAATAGCATGAAATTAAGTCATCAGGGTTGGAGAGTAACGGATTACATGTACTCAGTTACATGTAACTGATTACCAAAAAACTGTAATCCGTTACGTTACCAGCAAAAAACATGTCATCCGATTACAGATACTTTTGTAAAACTAGGGGATTACTTCTAGGATTCATTTTAAGTTCAGAAAGGATGTTTGAGAAAAAAACACCTGTTTTCTCAATGACTGTCACGACTTCCACCGAAGTTGTTCCCTCTCCTTGTTCGGGCGGCGTTCGGCGGTCGACGTCACCGGCTTTCTAGCTGCCACCGATCCATGTTTCATTTTTCCTTTTGTTATGTCTGTTTACACACCTGGATCCCATCTCATAATTATGTTCCTTATTTTAACCCTCTGGTTTCCCTTTCTGTTTTGTGCATGGTTGTCTTTCGTGTGTTGGAGTTCGAGTCCTGTTTTGTCCTTGTTTTGTAACTGAAATGTTGTTACGTTCTTGGATTGAGTAAACACAGTGTTTTTTTTTGTTTTACTCTTACCTGTAGGACACAGCGCCTGACTCCTTCGCTATCTTCTAGATAGACTCTGACAATGACATTCAAATCAGCATTGAGAAAAAGTTCAAGTTTTTTACACTGGAGTGAGTCCGACCAGGTGTTGGGTTAAATGCGGATGACACATTTCAGTTGAATGCATTCAGTTGTGCAACTGACTGGGTATCCTCCTTTCCCTTTCCCTATGATGACACACCAAATGCCTTTGATTCCATAAGAGCAGCATTTCTTTTTCAACCATGTTTTGAAGAAATTGTCTCTATCTGTCTTTATTAAAGGGATAATTCACACAGACAACGAAATTACACATGGGTTTTCTTACCTGCAAGCAGTCTATGAACACGGTATGACAGCAATCCAAGCTTTGGTTTAGTTTCACTGGCAATGTTTCCACATGCTAACATTTTGCATTTGTGGCACAAATCCAATTCAAGTCATAGGAGCGATATGAGCATTTTCCTGCTTTAGGGTAGAGAAATACATTTTATTATTTTTCATACTGAGACCAAGGTCTCTTTTACAGATGAGCCCTGAATTACATAAATTACAGAAAATACACACATCAAAATAGAAAATGCAAGCAGAAAGAACAACATGGTCATAACAAACTAACACATTCATCAGTAATAAGGTCCTCAATCAGGCTTCTGAATTGCCCTCGAGGCACCAAAATATCACATTTAAGATGAAAATGTTCTACAAATGAGGTGCAAGAAAGCTAAAAGCTGATTTACCTAACTCAGTAGAGACCAAATGAATTTCCATAGTTAACCATTCCTGAGACGAGATGTCTAAAGTTTAGTAAAGATGTTAGGTACAGTGGGACTTTTTGTAAAAAATGGCAATGCATCAACCAACTTTGGGTTGTGTTTCAGAGGACGCATGGCTCTCGACCTTCGTTTCTCCCGAGCACGTACGGGAGTTGTAGCGATGAGACAAGATAGTAACTACTAACAATTGGATACCACGAAATTGGGGAGAAAAAGGAGGTAAAATTCAACAACAAAATAAATAAAATAATAATAATAGCCTAATCGTATTATATCTGTATTGAAGTAGAAAGCAATGGGTTAGTAACCAACCCATAAAGTAAAACGTTACATACATTTATGGCCAGCTACATAAAGTCTGACATTGATTTATCCTGCAATAGATGTCGTTCGATTGGTAAAACAAATTTTTCTTCTAATGCCTCTTAAGGGGAAATACTGTGCTGCTCTGCTGCTGTGTTGACATTGTCCAGACTGTTATTTTTCATAAGAGCAGTTGTTAAATGAGAATAAAAGTTAATGAATTATTTAGAGTGCATTATCAAACAGTGCTGCTGCCCACACAGCCCACAGGCAGTCTGGGTAACGTAGGCGTCTTGCCCCCCTCTGCTCCTGAGCGGAGCTATAGTACAGTATACTGCAGCCCACCACTGTGTCCCTGTATGATACGAGGCTCTGTTTTTACTCATCCAAAAGAATCCACACAGACATTGAGAAAAATAACCATAACATTTTAGGTGAATGGGCCATCCCATTATCCAAAACAATGCAATGTCCAATACAATATACTGTACCTGGAGATTGTATCAGGTGGAATGCAATTTTTCACAGCAACACACAGTGGATTTATGGGCTGTTACATGATGAAAGAGGAGAGACAGATGAGAGGGAGGGGAAGGGAGGAGGAAGAGAGAGTGAGAACAGAAAGAAAGCAGGAATGAAACAGATGGTAAATTATTTCTGCTTACAGAATGGCATCCCATTACCACCAAATGTCATCTCATCTCAGTGAAAACTGCGACAGATGTATTTGAATATTGCCATGCAGAGAAGTTAAGAGACAGGACAGGGTATTGACGGCAAGGACAACATTATATTAATCTCTTTCTGTCATGTTTTGTCTTAGATTGTCTTGTCATTTTGCTTTTCCCTCTGTTCATTTTCCCCCTGCTGGTCTTTTTAGGTTCGTTCCCCTTTTTCTCTCTCCCTTCCTCTCTCTCTTCTCTCTATCGTTCCGTTCCTGCTCCCAGCTGTTCCTATTCCCCTAATCAATCATTTAGTCTTCCCACACCTGTTCCCGATCCTTTTCCCTGATTAGAGTCCCTATTTCTCTCCTTGTTTTCCGTTCCTGCCCTGTCGGATCCTTGTCTATTGTTCACCGTGCTGTGTCTATGTATCGCCCTGTCGTGTCGTGTTTCCCTCAGATGCTGCGTGGTGAGCAGGTGTCTGAGTCTGCTACGTTCAAGTGCCTTCCCGAGGCAACCTGCAGTTCTTGATCAAGTCTCCAGTCTGTTCTCGTCATTACGAGTAGAATTATGCCTTTTGATTGTAAAGTTACTTTACTGGATTAAAGACTCTGTTTTCGCCAAGTCGCTTTTGGGTCCTCATTCACCTGCATAACAGAAGGATCCGACCAAAGAATGGACCCAGCGACTACAGATGCTCGTAACACTGCCGTCGAGATCCAAGGAGCCATGCTCGGCAGACACGAGCAGGAATTGTCTGCTGCTCGCCATGCCGTGGAGAACCTGGCCGCTCAGGTTTCCGACCTCTCTGGACAGTTCCAGAGTCTTCGTCTCGTGCCACCTGTTACTTCCTGGCCTGCCGAGCCTCCGGAACCTAGGGTTAATAACCCACCTTGCTACTCCGGGCAGCCCACGGAGTGCCGCTCCTTTCTCACCCAGTGTGATATTGTGTTCTCTCTCCAACCCAACACATACTCTAGCGAGAGAGCTCGGGTTGCTTACGTCATTTCACTCCTTACTGGCCGGGCTCGAGAGTGGGGCACAGCTATCTGGGAGGCAAGGGCTGATTGTTCTAACAATTACCAGAACTTTAAAGAGGAGATGATTCGGGTTTTTGACCGTTCAGTTTTTGGTAGGGAGGCTTCTAGGGCCCTGGCTTCCCTATGCCAAGGTGATCGATCCATAACGGATTACTCTATAGAGTTTCGCACTCTTGCTGCCTCTAGTGACTGGAACGAGCCGGCGCTGCTCGCTCGTTTTCTGGAGGGACTCCACGCAGTGGTCAAAGATGAGATTCTCTCTCGGGAGGTTCCTTCCAGTGTGGACTCTTTGATTGCTCTCGCCATCCGCATAGAATGACGGGTAGATCTTCGTCACTAAGCTCGTGGAAGAGAGCTCGCGTCAACGGTGTTTCCCTGCTCCGCATCGCAACCATCTCCCTCCTCTGGCTCAGAGACTGAGCCCATGCAGCTGGGAGGTATTCGCATCTCGACCAAGGAGAGGGAACGGAGGATCACCAACCGCCTGTGCCTCTATTGCGGATTTGATGGACATTTTGTCAATTCATGTCCAGTAAAAGGCCAGAGCTCATCAGTAAGCGGAGGGCTACTGGTGAGTGCTACTACTCAGGTCTCTTCATCTAGATCCTGTACTACTATGTCGGTCCATCTACGCTGGACCGGTTCGGGTGCTACATGCAGTGCCTTGATTGACTCTGGGGCTGAGGGTTGTTTCATGGACGAAGCATGGGCTCGGAAACATGACATTCCTTTCAGACAGTTAGACAAGCCTACGCCCATGTTTGCCTTAGATGGTAGTCATCTTCCCAGTATCAGATTTGAGACACTACCTTTAACTCTCACAGTATCTGGTAACCACAGTGAGACTATTTCTTTTTTGATTTTTCGTTCACCTTTTACACCTGTTGTTTTGGGTCATCCCTGGCTAGTATGTCATAATCCTTCTATTAATTGGTCTAGTAATTCTATCCTATCCTGGAACGTTTCTTGTCATGTGAAGTGTTTAATGTCTGCCATCCCTCCCATTTCTTCTGTCCCCACTTCTCAGGAGGAACCTGGCGATTTGACAGGAGTGCCGGAGGAATATCATGATCTGTGCACGGTCTTCAGTCGGTCCCGAGCCAACTCCCTTCCTCCTCACCGGTCGTATGATTGTAGTATTGATCTCCTTCCGGGGACCACTCCTCCTCGGGGTAGACTATACTCTCTGTCGGCTCCCGAACGTAAGGCTCTCGAGGATTATTTATCTGTGTCTCTTGACGCCGGTACCATAGTGCCTTCTTCCTCTCCGGCCGGGGCGGGGTTCTTTTTTGTTAAGAAGAAGGACGGTACTCTGCGCCCCTGCGTGGATTATCGAGGGCTGAATGACATAACGGTTAAGAATCGTTATCCGCTTCCCCTTATGTCATCAGCCTTCGAGATTCTGCAGGGAGCCAGGTGCTTTACTAAGTTGGACCTTCGTAACGCTTACCATCTCGTGCGCATCAGAGAGGGGGACGAGTGGAAAACGGCGTTTAACACTCCGTTAGGGCATTTTGAGTACCGGGTCCTGCCGTTTGGTCTCGCCAATGCGCCAGCTGTTTTTCAGGCATTAGTTAATGATGTTCTGAGAGACATGCTGAACATCTTTGTTTTTGTCTATCTTGACGATATCCTGATTTTTTCACCGTCACTCGAGATTCATGTTCAGCACGTTCGACGTGTTCTACAGCGCCTTTTAGAGAATTGTCTCTACGTGAAGGCTGAGAAGTGCTCTTTTCATGTCTCCTCCGTTACTTTTCTCGGTTCCGTTATTTCCGCTGAAGGCATTCAGATGGATTCCGCTAAGGTCCAAGCTGTCAGTGATTGGCCCGTTCCAAGGTCACGTGTCGAGTTGCAGCGCTTTTTAGGTTTCGCTAATTTCTATCGGCGTTTCATTCGTAATTTCGGTCAAGTTGCTGCCCCTCTCACAGCTCTTACTTCTGTCAAGACGTGTTTTAAGTGGTCCGGTTCCGCCCAGGGAGCTTTTGGTCTTCTAAAAGAACGTTTTACGTCCGCTCCTATCCTCGTTACTCCTGACGTCACTAGACAATTCATTGTCGAGGTTGACGCTTCAGAGGTAGGCGTGGGAGCCATTCTATCCCAGCGCTTCCAGTCTGACGATAAGGTTCATCCTTGCGCTTATTTTTCTCATCGCCTGTCGCCATCTGAGCGCAACTATGATGTGGGTAACCGCGAACTGCTCGCCATCCGCTTAGCCCTAGGCGAATGGCGACAGTGGTTGGAGGGGGCGACCGTTCCTTTTGTCGTTTGGACAGACCATAAGAAACTTGAGTACATCCGTTCTGCCAAACGACTTAATGCCCGTCAAGCTCGTTGGGCGTTGTTTTTCGCTCGTTTCGAGTTGTGATTTCTTACCGTCCGGGTAGCAAAAACACCAAGCCTGATGCCTTATCCCGTCTGTTTAGTTCTTCTGTGGCTTCTACTGATCCCGAGGGGATTCTTCCTTATGGGCGTGTTGTCGGGTTGACAGTCTGGGGAATTGAAAGACAGGTTAAGCAAGCACTCACGCACACTGCGTCGCCGCGCGCTTGTCCTAGTAACCTCCTTTTCGTTCCTGTTTCCACTCGTCTGGCTGTTCTTCAGTGGGCTCACTCTGCCAAGTTAGCTGGTCATCCCGGTGTTCGAGGCACTCTTGCGTCTATTCGCCAGCGCTTTTGGTGGCCGACTCAGGAGCGTGACACGCGCCGTTTCGTGGCTGCTTGTTCGGACTGCGCGCAGACTAAGTCGGGTAACTCTCCTCCTGCCGGTCGTCTCAGACCGCTCCCCATTCCTTCTCGACCATGGTCTCACATCGCCCTAGACTTCATTACCGGTCTGCCTTTGTCTGCGGGGAAGACTGTGATTCTTACGGTTGTCGATAGGTTCTCTAAGGCGGCACATTTCATTCCCCTCGCTAAACTTCCTTCCGCTAAGGAGACGGCACAAATCATCATCGAGAATGTGTTCAGAATTCATGGCCTCCCGTTAGACGCCGTTTCAGACAGAGGCCCGCAATTCACGTCACAGTTTTGGAGGGAGTTCTGTCGTTTGATTGGTGCGTCCGTCAGTCTCTCTTCCGGGTTTCATCCCCAGTCTAACGGTCAAGCAGAGAGGGCCAATCAGACGATTGGTCGCATACTACGCAGCCTTTCTTTCAGAAACCCTGCGTCTTGGGCAGAACAGCTCCCCTGGGCAGAATACGCTCACAACTCGCTTCCTTCGTCTGCTACCGGGTTATCTCCGTTTCAGAGTAGTCTGGGTTACCAGCCTCCTCTGTTCTCATCCCAGCTTGCCGAGTCCAGCGTTCCCTCCACTCAAGCGTTTGTCCAACGTTGTGAGCGCACCTGGAGGAGGGTGAGGTCTGCACTTTGCCGTTACAGGGCACAGACTGTGAGAGCCGCCAATAAACGCAGGATTAAGAGTCCAAGGTATTGTTGCGGCCAGAGAGTGTGGCTTTCCACTCGCAACCTTCCTCTTACGACAGCTTCTCGTAAGTTGACTCCGCGGTTCATTGGTCCGTTCCGTGTCTCCCAGGTCGTCAATCCTGTCGCTGTGCGACTGCTTCTTCCGCGACATCTTCGTCGCGTCCATCCTGTCTTCCATGTCTCCTGTGTCAAGCCCTTTCTTCGCACCCCCGTTCGTCTTCCCTCCCCCCCTCCCGTCCTTGTCGAGAGCGCACCTATTTACAAGGTACGTAGGATCATGGACATGCGTTCTCGGGGACGGGGTCACCAATACTTAGTGGATTGGGAGGGTTACGGTCCTGAGGAGAGGAGTTGGGTTCCGTCTCGGGACGTGCTGGACCGTTCACTTATTGATGATTTCCTCCGTTGCCGCCAGGATTCCTCCTCGAGTGCGCCAGGAGGCGCTCGGTGAGTGGGGGGGGTACTGTCATGTTTTGTCTTAGATTGTCTTGTCATTTTGCTTTTCCCTCTGTTCATTTTCCCCCTGCTGGTCTTTTTAGGTTCGTTCCCCTTTTTCTCTCTCCCTTCCTCTCTCTCTTCTCTCTATCGTTCCGTTCCTGCTCCCAGCTGTTCCTATTCCCCTAATCAATCATTTAGTCTTCCCACACCTGTTCCCGATCCTTTTCCCTGATTAGAGTCCCTATTTCTCTCCTTGTTTTCCGTTCCTGCCCTGTCGGATCCTTGTCTATTGTTCACCGTGCTGTGTCTATGTATCGCCCTGTCGTGTCGTGTTTCCCTCAGATGCTGCGTGGTGAGCAGGTGTCTGAGTCTGCTACGTTCAAGTGCCTTCCCGAGGCAACCTGCAGTTCTTGATCAAGTCTCCAGTCTGTTCTCGTCATTACGAGTAGAATTATGCCTTTTGATTGTAAAGTTACTTTACTGGATTAAAGACTCTGTTTTCGCCAAGTCGCTTTTGGGTCCTCATTCACCTGCATAACACTTTCACTCTGCCACTTCTCTTTATTAGATAGGAGAATGTGGTGAGACACGGGGATAGGTGTTGGAAACGACACCCATCAACTCAGCGCAATGAGGAGAGGGAGTTTGGAGCGTTCCGGATGTTAGTGTAAGTGACTTCCCTCTGTTGTGAACAATGTTCTTAGGCAGCACACAACATAAACACACACACATTCATCCTCATTCTCCCTCCCCTCTGTCTTTTTCTCTCTATACATAATGTCTCTAAGTCCCCCCCACCCTGTCTCTATTTCTTTTCCTCTCTTACACATTCTTCTTTCTCTCCCTCTGTCTCTCACCTCCTCCTTACCCTCTCGTTCATCGGTCTACACTCAAACCACATAACACACGCACGCATACAAACACACACGTGCACACAGAAAAAAGTTGACTCTTCTCAAAGCTTCCAAAGGTATCTGACACACTCAGCAGTGTTGCCTGATGGTACCTCTCAATGCGTCTCGTTTACAGCTACAGTAAACCGTAAGAAAAATACACAGATGTTCACGCCCTGACCATAGTTTGCGATGTATGTTTCTGTGTTTTATTTGGTCAGGGTGTGATCTGAGTGGGCATTCTATGTTGGATGTCTAGTTTGTCTGTTTCTGTGTTTGGCCTGAGATGGTTCTCAATCAGAGGCAGGTGTTAGTCGTTGTCTCTGATTGGGAACCATATTTAGGTAGCCTGTTTTGTCATTGTGGGTGATTGTCTATGTTAGTTGCTTGTGTCAGCACATTTCGTAAATAGCTTCACGGCCGGTGTTTGTTTATCGTTTAGTATAGTTTGTTCAAGTGTTCTCTGATTATTCAATTCACGATGAACACATATCACGCTGCATTTTGGTCCTCCGATCAGGTGAGGAGGACGACGATCGTGACCCACCACAAAAGGACCAAGTGGCGTGGTAACGGGTAGCAGCAGAGATGTCGGGACACCTGGACATGGGGAGGACGTTTTGGACGGCAAGGGTTGCTACACATGGGAGGAGATCCTGGCTGGAAGGGATTGGAGGATGACGATCGTGACAACAGAATGCAGAAGGTGAAAGTCATATTGCCAAGCAGATTAACCAATTTCAACTGTAACCAGTATGCCAGAATGAATCACTGAAACTGCTGAAAAGTGTGTGTGTGTGAGAAACAGGCAGAGCAAGAAAAAAATGACAGATGAGTTGGAGAGAGGAATGTGTCTACGGAAAGTACTGAGACCCCTTGACTTTTTACATTTTGTTGTGTTACAGCCTTAATCTACACACAATACCCCATAATGACAAAGTGATTCAAGTGTCTGAATGTCCTTGACTGGCCCAGCAAGAACCTGGACTTGAACCCGATCGAACATCTCTGGAGAGTTCTGAAAATAGCTGTGCAGCGACGCTCCTGATCCAACCTGACAGAGCTTGAGATGATCTGCAGAGAAGAATGGGAGAGACTCACCAAATACAGGTGTGCCAAGCTTGTAGCGTCATACCCAAGGAGACTCGCTGCTGTAATCGCTGCCAAAGGGGCTTCAACAAAGTACTGAGTAAAAGGTCTGAACTTGATATTTTTTTTTTTTTATAAATTATTTTAATAAAACCTGCTTTTGCTTTGAGTAAAAAAACTATTGAATCCGTTTTAGAATAAGGCTGTAACGTAATAAAATGTAGAAAAAGTTATGGTCTGAATACTTTCCAAAGGCACTGTATATCCAATAGCAGATGGTAGCAGGTGCCCATGTTATGTAAAAGTAATCACCTATCCTGGCCAAGACCTAATAGTTTCCCACTCTTCCTACATTTGTTTTCTTGTAATGACTGAGTGTGGATCTCCACCATGGTGAATTGCATGACTCGGGTGCCAAAGAGAAGGGTTTTTAACAATAAGGGTATTGAATTTTGATGATTTTCTGTCGAACTCCACGTCCTGGTAGAATGCAGGCTTGCAGTATACATGTTCACACGAGGTTTAATTTATTCCACTTGGACTGTATATGTTTTATACATCACTTCAATCATGGTCCAACAAAGGTTTTAAGATGTTTTGTTATCATACTGTCCGCCTCAGCCCTTACATCACCCTGGCTGAGTCATCACCGTAGCAACATATTGTGCATTTTATGGTGTCTCCTGGTGGTCATTAGCTGGACTCTGATACTCTCTTTAATTGCATTGTAGTATTTACTCTTCCTGTCGTCCAAATAAGAATAAAACAATTACAACAAAACAGCCTACATCATAAATAAAACAATCATACGAGACATTATTATAAACTGGGTGGTTCGAGCCCTGAATATTGATTGGCTGACAGCCGTAGTATATCAGACCGTATACCGTGGGTATGACAAAACATTTCTGGGGAACACAACTAGACTGCTGATGAACTACTCTCCACAGACGGACCGGCAACTTCAATAATAGAGGCTGGAGAGAGAAGGGTTGGGACAGGGTAAGCAGGTCCGGAGATGAATCCAAGGGAGTAGTAGTGTCGAATCCAGGACAGAGTAGCAGGATGACAAGACATGGACGAGAGTGGGCAGATCTGTAGCGGAGAGGAAAACATCATCAGGCAAGGAAAACATGCACAACAGGATCTGAATAGTAACAACTGGCTAGAAATTAAGACTGACTGAGCAGAGATTATGATCTGGCAGTGTGGAAGTGGCAGGGCTGAGTATTTGTAGAGGTCTTGATTATGGAACAGGTTGCAGCTGGTGGGGATCTGCTCTGACTCCAGCACACCTGTCTCTGCCCACCCAATCACACACGGGGAGTGGCGGCAGGTCAAGAAGACACAGGATAAGCAGTAGAGGGCGTTGCAGAAGCAGATGTGACACTAACAGTGAAATGCTTACTTACGGGTCCGTTTCCAACAATGCATAGTTAAGAAATAGAAAGTGACATGAGGAATAAATACACAGTGAATAACTACACAGTGAATAACAAATAATAACAATGTATGTAAAAGTAGCATGGCTATATACAGGTTGAACTAGTACCGAGTCGATGTGCAGGGGTATGAGGTAATGAAGGTGACTAGAAAACAGGATAGATAATAGACAGTAGCAGCAGCGTGTGTGTGTGTGTGCTTGTGGATGGGTGTGTGTGTGGCGTCAGTATGCATGAGTGCGCCTGCTATGTGTGTGTGTGTGGCATCAGTATAAATGTGTGGGCATATATAGTGTGTGTGTATGTCTTTGTTGGGATGTCATTGTAAGTACTGTATGTGTGAGTGTCTGGGTAGTCCAGTGTGTGTGCATAGAGTCAATGCAAGAGAGATAATGCTAAAAATGGTCAATGCAGGTAGTCCATGTAGCTATTTGATGAGCTAGTTAGCATTCTTGTTTAGCCATCTTATGGCTTGGTGGTAGAAGCTGACGTGCCCGCTACACAACTATATCCCTTGCCATGCGGTATCTGAGACAACAGTTTATGGCTTGGGTGTCTGGAGTCTTTCACCATTTTTGGTGCCTTCTTCTGACACCGGCTGGTGTAGAGGGCTTGGATGGCAAGGGGCTTGGCCAAGTGCGGTACTTGACCCTACTCACCCTCCACTGTAGCACCTTGCCTTGCAGCTGCCATACCAAGCGATGATGCAGCCAGTCGAGATGCTATCAATGGTGCAGCTGGGGAACTTTTTGAGGAGCTGAGGGCCCATGCAAAATCTTTTCAGCCTCCTGAGGGAGAAGAGGCACTGACTTGCCCTCTACACAACTGTTTGGGTGTGTGTTAATTCCTTAGTGATGTGGACACCCAGGAACTTGAAGTTCTCGACCCCCTCAACTACAGCCCATCGATATGGATGGGGGCATGATCGCCCCTCCATTTCCTGTAGTCCACGATCAGCTCCTTTGTCTTTCTGATGTTGAGGGTGAGGTTGTGGTCCTGGCACCACACTGACAGGTCTCTGACCTTCTCTCTGTAGGGTGCCCCATCGTCGATGACAAACTTGATGGTGTTGGAGTCGTGCTCGGCCATGCAGTTGTGGGTCAACCAGGAGGGGACTAAGCAAACACCCTCATCTGTTGATCTGTTTGGGTGGTATGCAAATTGGAGTGGGTCCAAGGTGTCTGGGATGATGGTGTCGATGTGAGCCATGACCAGCCTTTCAAAGAATTTCATGGCTATAGATGTGAGTGCTACAGGGCGATTCTCATTTGGAAGGAGACTATGGTGATCTGTTTGAAACAAGTTGGTATTACAGAAAGGTTTGAAAATGTCAGTGATGACACTTGCCAGCTGGTCGGCGCACGCTCTGAGTTCGCGTCCTGGTATTCCGTCTGGACTTGCAACCTTGTGAATGTCAACCTGTTTAAAGGTCACGTGTTTAACCTGTTCTACCCCAATACGGAGAGCTACGGAGAGCGAGATCACATAGTCATCTAGAACAGTTGTTGCATGGTTCTGTGTTGCTTGCATCAAAGCAAGCATTGAAGGCCTTTAGCTCATCTGGTAGACTCGCATCGCTGGGCAGCTCAAGGCTGGGTTTCCCTTTGTAATCCGTGATAGTTTGCCAAGGCAGCAGCTACTCTTCCTAGGGTCCAGCAAAATTGAGGCAGTTATACCATTTTAAAAACCTTACAACACATTCACAACAGATTTCACAAACACACCAAGTCTGTGCCCCCAGGCCCCTACTCCATTACCACATATCTACAACACAAACTCCATGTGTACGTGTGTGTATAGTGCATATGTTATTGTGTGTGTTTATGCATGTGTCTGTGCCTGTGTTTGTGTTGCTTCACAGTCCCCATTGTACCATAAGGTGTATTTTTATTAAACAATTACATTTTATTTTTCTGCTTTCATGAGTTACTTGATGTGGAATAGAGTTCAATGTAGTCATGGATATGTAGTACTGTGCGCCTCCCGTAGTCTGTTCTGGACATGGGGATAGGGTATACACGGATGTCTGAAATGCGTGCCAGTAGTTCAAACATACAGCTCAGTGCATTCAACACGGCAATACCTCTCAGAAGTACAAGTAGTGATGAAGTCAATCTCTCCTCCACTTTGAGCCAGGACATGCATATTATTAACGTTAACTCTCTGTGTACATCCAAGGGTCAGCCATGCTTCCCTGTTCTGAGCCAATTGCAAGTTTCCTCTTTGTGGCACGTGACCAAATTTCTGAACAGTAGTCCAGGGCCTGTAGGACCTGCCTTGTTGATAGTGATATTTTTGTCTTTGTTCGGGAGTAGGACCAGGCAAAATTGCATATGAATGGACCTAGGCATATTTGGATATCCAACTAAAATCTTGATTCTCCCTGAAAAGGCCTATCTGAGATGATAAAAAAGGAGAAGTGTGATTGTATAGATTGTAATCTCTGCCCGGTAATTTCTTGTTGTCCAAAGTCACCCGTTATCACGGCTCAGGCTAAGACCCAGATGCAGAAACAGGAGGTGGATAGTGCGAGTTTATTAAAGTACAAGGGGCAGGCAAAAAGGTCAGTCAAGGTAGGCAAAAGTCTGTAATCCATATCAGATTTAGGCAGGTAAAGGATGGCAGGCAATCGGGAAACAGGAGACAAAGGGCTGTGAGACGGTTTTAATTCTAGATACAGTACCAGTCAAAAGTTTGGACACACCCACTAATTAAAGAGTTTTTCTTTCTTACTATTTTCTACATTGTATAAAAATAGTGAAGACATCAAAACTATGAAATAACAAATATGGGATCATGTAGAAACCAAAAAAAGATGTCCATATTTGAGATTATTCAAAGTAGCCACCCTTATTCCTTGATGACAGCTTTGCACACTCTTGGTATTCTCTCAACCAGTTCAGGTGTGCCTTGTTTAAAGTCAATTTGTGGAATTTCTTTCCTTAATGCGTTTGAGACAATCAGTAGTGTTGTGAAAAGGTAGGGGTGGTGTATAGAAGATAGCCCTAGTTGGTAAAATACCATGTCCATATCATGGCAAGAACAGCTCAAATAAGCAAAGAAAAGTGAAAGTCCATCAGTTAGAGATAGGGGGCAGTATTTCCACTTTGGATGAATTGCGTGCCCATAGTGAACTGCATCAAAATCTGTCCTAAATTGCTAATATATGCATATTATTATTAATATTGGATAGAAAACACTCTGAAGTTTCTAAAACTGTTTGGATTATGTCTGTGAGTATAACAGACCTCACAGGGCAGGCAATCTTCCAAACAAGTTTTGAAATCCTGAAAGTTGGGGCAACTTTGACGTCATCGCCCCCTCCCTTGCCAACAAGTTATGGATCTGGAAACACTTCCTACGTCTTCCACTAGATGTCCTCATTCAGTAGAAAGTGTAATGGAGCATTTGCTGTGAACTTTGATCTAATGGGAAGGAAAGTAGTAGGTGTCACAGGAGAATGCCATTTTGTTGTGACGCATCTCTCTTTGAGTGCTATGGCTGTTCCAATCAGCCCCAGATGAAAATCCTGAACATCCTGAAGCTTTATTCTGGGGCGGCAGGGTAGCCTAGTGGTTAGAGAGTTGGACTAGTAACCGGAAGGTTGCAAGTTCAAATCCCTGAGCTGACAAGGTACAAATCTGTCATTCTGCCCCTGAACCACTGTTCCTAGGCTGTCATTGAAAATAAGAATTTGTTCTTAATTAACTGACTTGCCTAGTTAAATAAAGGTAAAATAAAATTCTGCATTTTCTTTGACCTGTAATATGTCTTTTGGAAGTTTTCAAACTAAATTATCCATGGACCAGAAGTAATTTTTTGGGCATGTGAGCTGAAAGTGCTACTTGGACACTAGAATTGAGCATTATGGAACAAAACGATGTATTGTTGTACTAGGAGGACTCCTTACACTACATTCTGATGAAAGATCATCAAAGGTAAGGGAATATTTATGTTGTAATTTTGTATTTCTGTTATTGTTACGTCTGAGCGCCATCTCAGATTATTGCAATGTTAGGCTTTTTCCGTAACGTAAAAAAAAATGTGACACAGCGGTTGCATTAAACTGTTGGACTGTTGGAAAAGCATTCCAGGTGAAGCTGGTTTAGAGAATGCCAAGAGTGTGCAAAGCTTTTATGAAGGCAAAAGGTGGCTACTTTGAAGAATCTCAAATACAAAATATATTTTGATTTGTTGAAAACTTTTTGGGTTACTACAATATTCCATGTGTTATTTCATAGTTTATGTCTTCACTATAACTCTACAATGTATAAAATAGTAAAGAATAAAGAAAACCCCTTGAATGAGTAGGTGTGTCCAAACTTTTGACTGGTACTGCATATATGGACAAATCGGAGGGGACACGTGCCCATGTGCTCCCTATTGGCATGACACCTCTGATTGAAATACCCATGCAGATGCAAAGTTTGTTAAGCGAGTTTTGGTAAAATCTCCCTCAGTTTTTTAATGTTACACTTCCGGCGCCGACAGAGATGGCCGCCTCGCTTCGCGTTCCTAGGAAACTATGCAGTTTTTTTTTTTTTTTACATGTTATTTCTGACAATGGTACCCCAGGTCATCTTAGGTTTCATTACATACAGTCGAGAAGAACTACTGAACATAAGAGCAGCGTCAACTCACCATCAGTACGACCAAGAATATGACTTTCGCGAAGTGGATCCTGTGTTCTACCTTTCATCCAGGACAACGGAATGGATCCCAGCTAGCAACTTCGAAAAAGGGAAAAACGAAGCGGTCTTCTGGTCAGACTCCGGAGACGGGCACATCGTGCACCACTCCATAGCATTCTCCTCGCCAATGTCCAGTCTCTTAACAACAAGGTTGATGAAATCCGAGCAAGGGTAGCATTCCAGAGGGACATCAGAGACTGTAACGTTCGTTGCTTCACGGAAACATGGCTCACTGGAGAGACGCTATCGAAGACGGTGCAGCCAGCTGGTTACTCCACGCATTGCGCCGACAGAAACAAACATCTTTCTGGTAAGAAGAGGGGCGGGGGTGTATGCTTTATGGTTAATGTGACGTGGTGTGGCCAAAATAACATACAGGAACTCAAGTCCTTCTGTTCACCTGATTTATAATTCCTCACAATCAAATGTAGACCGCATTATCTACCAAGGGAATTATCTTCGATTATAATCACAGCCGTATATATTCCCCCCCAAACAGACACATCGATGGCTCTGAACGAACTTTATTTGACTTTGCAAACTGGAATCGATATATCCGGAGGCTGCATTCATTGTAGCTGGGGATTTTAACAAGGCTAATCGGAAAACAAGACTCCCTAAATTTTATCAGCATATCGATTGCGCAACAAGGGCTGGAAAAACCTTGGATCATTGCTATTCCAACTTCCGCGACGCATATAAGGCCCTGCCCCACCCGCCTTTCGGAAAAGCTGACCACGACTCCATTTTGTTGATCCCTGCCTACAGACAGAAACTAAAACAAGAAGCTCCCGCACTGAGGTCTGTTCAACGCTGGTCCGGCCAATCTGATTCCACACTCCAAGACTGCTTCCATCACGTGGACTGGGATATATTCCGTATTGCTTCAGACGACAACATTGACGAATACGCTGATTCGGTGTGCGAGTTCATTAGAACGTGCGTTGAAGATGTCATTCCCGTAGCAACGATTAAAACATTCCCAAACCAGAAACCGTGGATTGATGGCAGCATTCGCGTGAAACTGAAAGCGCAAACCACTGCTTTTAATCAGGGCAAGGTGACTGGAAACATGACCAAATACAAACAGTGTAACTATTCCCTCAGCAAGGCAATCAAACAAGCTAAGCGTCAGTATAGAGACAAAATAGAATCTCAATTCAACGGCTCAGACACAAGAGGTATGTGGCAGGGTCTACAGTCAATCATGAATTACAAAAAGAAAACCAGCACTGTCACGGATCAGGATGTCTTGCTCCCAGGCAGACTGAATTACTTTTTTGCCTGCTTTGAGGACAATACAGTGCCACTGACACAGCCCGCAACTAAAACATGCAGACTCTCCTTCACTGCAGCCGACGTGAGGAAAACATTTAAACGTGTCAACCCTCGCAAGGCTGCAGGCCCAGACGGCATCCCAAGCCGCGCCCTCAGAGCATGCGCAGACCAGCTGGCTGGTGTGTTTACGGACATATTCAATCATCCCTATCCCAGTCTGTTGTTCCCACATGCTTCAAGAGGGCCACCATTGTTCCTGTTCCCAAGAAAGCTAAGGTAACTGAGCTAAACGAGTACCGCCCCGTAGCACTCACTTCCGTCATCATGAAGTGCTTTGAGAGACTAGTCAAGGACCATATCACCTCCACCCTACCTGACACCCTAGACCCACTCCAATTTGCTTACCGCCCAAATAGGTCCACAGACGATGCAATCTCAACCACACTGTACACTGCCCTAACCCATCTGGACAAGAGGAATACCTATATGAGAATGCTGTTCATTGATTACAGCTCGGCATTTAACACCATAGTGCCCTCCAAGCTCGTCATCAAGCTCGAGACCCCGGGTCTCGACCCCGCCCTGTGCAACTGGGTACTGGACTTCCTGACGGGCCGCCCCCCAGGTGGTGAGGGTAGGCAACAACATCCCCACCCCACTGATCCTCAACACTGGGGCCCCCCCAAGGGTGCGTTATGAGCCCTCTCCTGTACTCCCTGTTCACCCACGACTGCGTGGCCACACACGCCTCCAACTCAACCATCAAGTTTGCGGACGACACAACAGTGGTAGGCTTGATTACAAACAACGACGAGACGGCCTACAGGGAGGAGGTGAGGGCCCTCGGAGTGTGGTGTCAGGAAAATAACCTCACACTCAACGTCAACAAAACTAAGGAGATGATTGTGGACTTCAGGAAACAGCAGAGGGCACACCCCCTATCCACATCGATGGAACAGTAGTGGAGAGGGTAGTAAGTTTTAAGTTCCTCGGCGTACACATCACAGACAAACTGAATTGGTCCACCCACACAGACAGCATCGTGAAGAAGGCGCAGCAGCGCCTCTTCAACCTCAGGAGGCTGAAGAAATTTGGCTTGTCACCAAAAGCACTCACAAACTTCTACAGATGCACAATCGAGAGCATCCTGTCGGGCTGTATCACCGCCTGGTACGGCAACTGCTCCGCCCACAACCATAAGGCTCTCCAGAGGGTAGTGAGGTCTGCACAACACATCACCGGGGGCAAACTACCTGCCCTCCAGGACACCTACACCACCCGATGTCACAGGAAGGCCATAAAGATCATCAAGGACAGCAACCACCCGAGCCACTGCCTGTTCACCCTGCTATCATCCAGAAGGCGAGGTCAGTACAGGTGCATCAAAGCTGGGACCGAGAGACTGAAAAACAGCTTCTATCTCAAGGCCATCAGACTGTTAAACAGCCACCACTAACATTGAGTGGCTGCTGCCAACACACTGACTCAACTCCAGCCACTTTAATAATGGGAATTGATGGGAAATTATGTAAAATATATCACTAGCCACTTTAAACAATGCTACCTAATATAATGTTTACATACCCTACATTATTAATCTCATATGTATACGTATATACTGTACTCTATATCATCTACTGCATCCTTATGTAATACATTTATCACTAGCCACTTTAACTATGCCACTTTGTTTACATACTCATCTCATATGTATATACTGCACTCAATACCATCTACTGTATCTTGCCTATGCCGCTCTGTAACATCACTCATTCATATATCTTTATGTACATATTCTTTATCCCCTTACACTTGTCTATAAGGTAGTAGTTTTGGAATTGTTAGCTAGATTACTTGTTGGTTATTACTGCATTGTTGGAACTAGAAGCACAAGCATTTCGCTACACTCGCACTAACATCTGCTAACCATGTGTATGTGACAAATACAATTTGATTTGATTAAATATCTGCTACGAATTACGATTCAAAGATGTCTGCAGATGTCAGCTATGACATAACACCTTGATTCTTCTGGTTATTGAACTAGAGTAAGTGAAGTGCATTTACGCTCAATGACAGAATTACAGTAACAAAATTTCATCATGGGTCCCTGATCTGTACTATACAGAAATGCATAATTATGGATACCAATACCATTCTCTTCATTGTGATGTGTCCTGAATAGGTACAAAGATATACATATGCAATATCCTCCTTTGCATATTTGGGTATTATTCTACACACGGGCTATTATTCAAATGAGCTCTGCCCCCAAATAAGATTACATTTGGTTGGTCCGGATCAAATTCCAGGCGCACAATTGACCCAGCGTCGTCCGGGTTTGGCCGTCATTGTAAATATGAATTTGTTCTTCACTGACTTGCCTAGTTAAATAAAGGTTCAATAAAAAATAACAATATAATACTGTGCTCTACTGTACTGAACTCTGCTCTACAGTACTGTACTGATCTATACTCTACTGTACCTACTTTACTGTCTGTTCTGTACTGTACTGTGCACTACTGTACTGTTCTGTGCAGTCCAAACTTGTGAAACAAAGACGTCTATGTTTGGGCCAAATCAAGGCCAGTCCAGACCAGACCAAGAAACGACATCTGTGGAAGACTGGGAGGACAGATCAAATTTCCACTACTTTTAGTAGACATTGGCGAGAGCTCAGTAAGTGAGGATGATGGTTACAGTAAACGGAAAGAGAGGGGGCTCAGGGGTAGATGTCAGTAAGAGTCAGGAGAGGTGACATTAGCTGAGAGAGAGAGTGAGAGAGGTTTTTCACACTCATGCTGTGACCACCAGACGACAGAGAGAGAAAGAAAACAGTTATGAGCTGAACATAACTGTATGCCAGTGGAATGGGGGGACAATAGCACATGACCCAACTCTGGTTTGTGACTACTATGATTTTGCTTCGTAGCCAATTCAATTGCAGTAATACCTTTATAGATTATTATTGTTTTTACAGGTAACAGAATTGCAAGTTTTATTCACTTAATAAGGCATAAACAAAATGTATATAAGTTAAAACTGTAACTAATTGTTAGGTCTATCTTTACTTTTAGAAAATATTTTAACACGAGAGAATCCAAGAGCTTAATGTGGAGTCAAAACGAATATACATTTCTTTGTACTCTGTCATTTTCCCTCCATCCTTGACTTTCCTAAATATGTCCATGTTAGAATATTAATATCACAAACAGATTTGCATTTTAATCGATAGCAATTTGAATGCACAATGATACCGTGACGAGATCCCGAGGCCCGTTGTCATGCCATTCATCTGCCGCCATCACTTCTTGTATAAGCATGATAATGCCCCATGTCGCAAGGTTCTGTACAGTTCCTTGAAGCTGAAATTGTCACAGTTCTTCCATGGCCTGCATACTCACCAGACATGTCACCCATTGAGCAGGTTTGGGGTGCTCTGGATCTAAGTTTATGACAGTGTGAGCTAGTTCCCGTCAATATCCAGCAACTTCGCACAACCTTTGAAAATGAGTGGGACAACAGCCTGATCAACAGCCTGATTAACTCTATGCGAAGGAGATGTGTCGCACTGCATGAGGCAATTGGTCACACCAGATACTGACTGGTTTTCTGATCCAACTGCCTAACATTGTTTTCAGGTATCTGTGACCAACAGAAGCATATGTGTATTCCCAGTCACGTGAAATCCATAAATTAGTGCCTCATGAATTTATTTCAGTTCACCGATTTCCTTATATGAACAGTTGTGTTTGTTTTTGTAAAGTATACATTCGCACACTTAATAATAATAATCATCATAATCATCATAATAATAAAGACAATGCTAAAGTGACAATGGGTGACAATATTATCACTTGTGAAATTGTATACGAAGAGAAATCCGCCTACAGAGTCACATGCCGGTAAGACGTTTTGATCATTAAACTGTAGTTTCATAAAGAGCAGATTCTGCAGTTTCTAAAACACTTACACTTACTTACCAAATAACTCAACAAATTGAAGACGTGAGCTCTATTTCCAAATAGACCTTTTTCCAAGAACATCCGCTGTTCAATTTGCTCCACATGGGAGCATGCGGCAGGTGTCCACGTACAAAGTTGGTCTCCCCTTTGCTGCCATAACAGCCTCCTCTCTTCTGGTAAGGCTTTCCACTAGATTTTGGAACATTGCTGCGTGGAATTGCTTCCATTCAGCCACAAGAGCGTTAGTGTGGTCGGGCAAGTCTAAATAATCCTAAATGAGTTCAGGAGTAAAGATTTGCATGGACTCACTCTGTGTGCCATATTAGTCTTTAACATGATTTTTGAATGACTACCTAATTCCTCTACCCCACACATACAAATAATTGTAAGGTCGATCAGTGCATTTCAAACACAGATTCAACCACAAAGAACATGGAGATTTTCCAATGCCTCACAAAGAAGGGCAACTTTTGGTAGATGGGTAAAAAATAAAAAGCAGACATTGAATATCCCTTTGAGCATGAAATAAGTTATTAATGACACTTTGGATGGTGTATCAATACACCCAGTCACTACAAAGATGCAGGCATCATTCCTGTGACTTTAAAACAGTTTAATGGCTGTGAAAGGAGAAAACGGAGGATGGGTCAACAACACTGTAGTTACTCCACAATACTAACCTAATTGACAGAGTGACAAGATAGAAGCCTGTACAGAATCAAAAATTCAACCTGTTTGCAACAAGGCACCACAATAATCCTGCAAAAAGTGTGTCAAAGCAATTCCCTTTTTGTCCTATACACAAAGTGTTATGTTTGGGGCAAATCCAATGCAACACATTACTGAGTACCACTCTCCAAACTTTCAAATATAGTAGTGGCTGCATCATGTTATGAGTATGCTTGTAATCATTAAGGACCGGGGAGTTTTTCAGGATTAAGAAAACAGAATGCAGCTAAGCACAGGCAAAATCCTAGTGGAAAACCTGGTTCCATCTGCTTTGCACCAGACACTGGGAGATTAATTCAGCTTTCAGTAAGACAATAACCTTAAACACGAGGCCATATCTACACTGGAATTGCTTACCAAGAAGAAAGTGAAGGTTCCTGAGTGGCCAAGTTACAGTTTTGACTTAAATCTGCTTGAAAATCCTCTTCAAGACCAGAAAATGGTTGTCCAGCAATGATAAACAACCAGTTTGACAGAGCTTGAAGAATTTTGAAAATAATAATAGCCATATGTTACACAATCCAGGTGTGGAAAGCTCCTAGAGACTTACCCTGGAAGCTGAAATTACTGCCAAAGATGCTTCTACAAAGTTTTGACTAAGGGATGTGAATGCGTATTAAAACATGTTTTCGCTTTTTCATTATAGGGTATTGTGTGTAGACGGGTGAGATGTTTTATTTATTTAATACATTTTGATTTCGGGCTGTAACACAACAAAATGTGGAATGAGTCAGGAGGTATGAATACGTTCTGAAGGCACTGTATGTCCTGCATGGTCAAACTTATACTTTTAACGCTACAATCCGCAGTTGTTACATCCATTGTTGGACTTCCAAATTAATAATATATACCCCGTGATTCTTGAAGAATGTAACTTGTAAATGCCAATTGCCGTTCCATCAGAACCCAAAATATCAGCTTGTCTTACTCCAATGTTTGTAAATGTAAACACTGTGTAGCCTCAAAACATTGGCGACCAGTCCCTGCATTGCTCTGCCTATGAATTTGAGTGGTTGCATTTCTCCAAGCCCACCCCTCAGCTTTTTACCAAAACAGAGGCAGGGTCTGTCACGCCCTGGCCGAAGTATTTTGTGTTTATCTTTATTTATTTGGTCAGGCCAGGGTTTGGCATGGGTTTGTGTATGTGGTGTATATGTATTGGGATTGTAGCTAGTGGGGTGTTCTGGTTAAGTCTATGGCTGTATGAAGTGGTTCTCAATCAGAGGCAGGTGTTTATTGTTGTCTCTGATTGGGAACCATATTTAGGCAGCCGTATTCTTTGAGTTTGTTGTGGGTGATTGTCCTTAGTGTCTTGATGTCCTTGTTCTGTGTGTATGTGCATCAGTATTAGGCTGTTTCGGTTTTCGTTACGTTTATTGTTTTGTAGTGTATGTATTTAGATTCGTGTTACGTTAGTTGAATAAAAATGGATCGCAATCTACACGCTGCATTTTGGTCCGACTCTCCTTCACACCTAGAAAACCGTTACAGGGTCGCTGCTTTGTTATTGTTCAAACAGCAGATTCTAGCTTTAGGATTCATTTGACAGCAGGGGTAGAATAGGAACTACATTTTATAAACTGAGATCTTCAGAACCCTTAATAATAATTGATGACTTTACGTCAGGGGTAGGAAACCCTGTTCCTCAAGTGTTGCAGGTACTGCAGGATTTTGTTCCAACTAGGCACCACAACTGGCCAACTGAGCTAATTAATCAGCAGTGATTGCCTAAATTAAATAAAAAACATGAAGTGCCTGCGGCACCAGGGTTGCCCACCCCTGATCTACCTGCTGTCTCTACTAAGGTATGCTGCTCTCCAACATGTATGCACTGTACATCTCAGTGGAATAGGAGTCAAAGAAAAACAACAATACATATATTTTTTAAATCTATTTGAAAATCCCTGACGCACTGTCTCCTGGCGCGATTAATATTTCAGAGAAAACTCAGGAGAAAACAAACTCCAAATGTGGTTTAAAACATCAAGGCACTGTGGAATAAAAAACAACAACTCACTGCAAACTGAGGTTTTCATTTCAGTGGGCTATGACTCAGTATCAAATTAACCTATATACTCTTACCACTAGAGAACTGCCCAGTCCCAAATAAATCCCTATTATTCTATCGCTGTGTGATGATGAATGGAAAAGGAGGTAAAGAAAGGGCATTATATGCAAACTTTGCTGCTATCTAACTTTAGGAGTGCATCGCAGCAGTTTAAATCAGCATCCTGTCTCTACACATTGATGTGGAGAAACTTTATAGGTGAAAGCAAATTCCTTGTGGGCACCTACCACATTGCTTTCACCTACCCTGTGCTTTCAGATCATTGCAGATGAAGGAGAGGAGACAAGGGAATAGGGAGAAGGGAGGATGCATTTTAAAGCATTGGAGCGGGCCACTAGACAGTTAGTAATAATAATCAGTTTATGAGGCCTTTCTGTTGCCTCTCAGGGACTCTGTTGCCACTCAGGGACTCAGTCACACCTTTTAGTTTTTTTTTGAAGTGCAGATTTCTAGAATACTGTAGCACCTGGGCCAAGAAGACACATCCCCCTTGTGTCACCTGTCACTCAATCATCAAGCACACACACCCTTCAATGATGTCTCTACACACACCTTAATAAATTCCCTCCCTCCTGACACATACAGTCATGCAAGCGTACACACACACACACGCACGCACGCACGCACGCACGCACGCACGCACGCACGCACGCACGCACGCACGCACGCACACACGCACACACACACACACACACACACACACACACACACACACACACACACACACACACACACACACACACACACACACACACACACACAGAGAGAGAGAAATACCCTCACAGACATCTAGATCAAAACAAACACTACTCCAGTCTTCCAACACAAACACCTCTCCAGCTCTCCGGGCCGATGATTTGAAATGATTAGTCACGTCTGAGATGAGGCGATAACGATAAATTAATCAACTTCCGTCTGAAAAACGCTCCTCCTCAGTAAGATTGAGAGGTATTGGTGAGCAGGGGAACTAAATCTGTTCCCTTCTCTCTGGTGAGAGGCCATTTACAGAGGAGCTGTTTGCTCTTCAAGCCTGCATGGTTCCCCTTTGTTCCATAAAACAGCATTTGCCATTCCCTGGAGTCTGAAGGAGGTTTTCCTCTCCTTTGATGAAATGTAATCCAATTGCACACTGAGCAAAGGTGGGGAGCACGTTTTGGAGCAGGATTGAGAGTATAGGCTTTCGGATGCTCTCAGGAAAAAGGATGTGAAAAAGTAGTTTGCTATTCAGTCAGTTACCGTACTCCCTGCTGTACCATGTCAGGGTGCAGACACGTTCTGAACACGACAATGAGATTCTGGGAAATGTGAAACCCTAATTGGAAATTGTACAAATCGATTATTGTAAATATTTAGGATTGTGGTGTCATTTTTAAAAAATTATCACATTTATTTAACCAGGTAGGCTAGTTGAGAAGAAGCTCTGTGAACTGTGACCTGGCCAAGATAAAGCAAAGCAGTGCAACACAAACAAAAACACAGAGTTACAAATGGAATAAACAAGCATACAGTCAATAACACAAAAGAGAAAAAAAACTATATATACAGTGGGGCAAAAAAGTCTTTAGTCAGCCACCAATTGTGCACTTTCTCCCACTTAAAATGACGAGAGAGGCCTGTAATTTTCATCATAGGTACACTTCAACTGTAACAGACAAAATGAGGAAAGAAAATCCAGAAAATCACATTTCAACAATTTATTTGCAAATTAATGGTGTCGTCTGCCTAGAGGTGGATCAGAGAATCACCAGCAGCAAGAGCGACATCATTGATGTATACAGAGAAAGTAGACGGTCTGAGAATTGAACCCTGTGGCACCCCCATAGAGACAGCCAGAGGTCCGTGCAACTGGCCCTCCGATTTGACACACTCTGTCTGAGAAGTAGTTGGTGAACCAGGAGAGGCAGTCATTTGAGAACCCAAGGCTGTTGAGTCTGTGGATAAGAATGTGGTGATGGACAGAGTCGAAAGCCTTGGCCAGGTCGATGAATACAGCTGCACTGTATTGTCTCTTATCGATGGCAGTTATGATATCATTTTGGACCTTGAGTGTGACTGAGGTGCACCCATGGGATTCGAAATGGTCGTCAATCTGTTTGATAACTTCTTCGAGATAGGGGGCGCTCTTTTAATTTTGGGATAAAAAACGTTCTCGTTTTAAACAAGATATTTTGTCACGAAAAGATGCTCGACTATGCATGTAATTGACAGCTTTGGAAAGCAAAACCTCTGACGTTTCCAAAACTGCAAAGATATTATCTGTGAGTGCCCCAAAACTAATGCTACAGGCAAAACCAAGATGAAATGACGTACAGGAAATGGTCCAGATTTTGAATGCCCTGTGTTCCAATGTCTCCTTATATGGCTGTGAAAGCGCCAGGAATGAGCCTGCACTTTCTGTCGTTTCCCCAAGGTGTCTGCAGCATTGTGACGTATTTGTAGGCATATCATTGGAAGATTGACCATAAGAGACTACATTTACCAGGTGTCCGCCCGGTGTCCTCCGTCGAAATTATTGCGTAATCTCCAGGTCCATGCGCGTTCCATTTTCTTCAGAGGAGAAACCAAACTGCCACGAATGATTTATCATCGATAGATATGTGAAAAACACCTTGAGGATTGATTCTAAACAACGTTTGCCATGTTTCTGTCGATATTATGGAGTTAATTTGGAAAAAAGTTTGCGTTGTAATGACTTAATTTTCGGGTTTTTTCTTACCCAAACGTGAACAAAACGGAGCGATTTGTCCGACACAAATAATATTTTTGGAAAAGCTGAACATTTGCTATCTAACTGAGAGTCTCCTCATTGAAAACATCTGAAGTTCTTCAAAGGTAAATTATTTTATTTGAATGCTTTTCTTGTTTTTGTGAAAATGTTGCATGCTGAATGCTAGGCTTAATGCTATGCTAGCTATCAATACTCTTACACAAATGCTTGTTTAGCTATGGTTCAAAAGCATATTTTGACAATCTGAGATGACAGTGTTGTTAACAAAAGGCTAAGCTTGAGAGCAAATATATTTATTTCATTTGCGATTTTCATGAATAGTTAACGACGCGTTATGGTAATGAGCTTGAGGCTATAAATAGGATCCCGGATACGGGATTGCTTGTCGCAACAGGTTAACTTGGCTTTTGAAGACCTTAGAAAAGCAGGGTAGGATAAATATAGGTCTGTAGCAGTTTGGGTCTAGTGTGCCTCCCCCTTTGAAGAGGAGGATGACCGCGGCAGCTTTCCAATCTTTGGGGATCTCAGATGATACGAAAGAGAGGTTGAACAGGCTAGTAATAGGGTTTGCAACAATGTTGGCTGATCATTGTAGAAATGAGAAGGTCCAGATTGTCTAGCCCTGCTGATTTGTAGGGGTCCAGATTTTGCAGCTCTTTCAGAACATCAGCTATCTCGATATGGGTGAAGGAGAAATGGGGGAGGCTTGGGCAAGTTGTTGTGGGGGTGCAGAGCTGTTGACCAGGGTAGGGATGGCAAGGTGGAAAGCATTGCCTGCCGTAGAGAAATGCTTATTGAAATTCTCAATTATTGTGGATTTGTCGGTGGTGACATTGTTTCCTAGCCTCAGTGCAGTGGACAGCTGGGAGGAGCTGCTCTTATTCTCCATGGACTTTACAGTGTCCCATAACTGTTGGGAGTTAGTTCTGTAGGATGCAAATTTCTGTTTGAAAAAGCTAGCCTTTGCTTTCCTAACTGCCTGTGTATATTGGTTCCTAACTTCTCTGAAAAGTTGCATATCACAGGGGGTTATTTGATGCTAATGCCATACGCCACAGAATGTTTTTGTGCTGGTCAAGGGCAGTCAGGTCTGGAGTGAACCACAGGCTATATCTGTTCCTGGTTCTATGTTTTTTGAATGGGGCATGCTTATTTAAGATTGCGAGAAAATAACTTTTAAAGAATAACCAGGCATCTTCTACTGACGGAATGAGGTCAATATCCTTCCAAGATATCCGGGCCAGGTCGATTAGAAAGGCCTGCTCGCTGAAGTGTTTTTTAGGGAGCATTTGACAGTGATGAGGGTTGGTCGTTTGACCGCAGACCCATCACGGACGCAAGCAATGAGGCAGTGATTGCTGAGATCCTGGGTGAAGACAGCATAGGTGTATTTGGAGGGCAGGTTGGTTAGAATGATATCTATGGGGGTGCCTGTGTTTACGGATTTGGGGTTGTACCTGGTAGGTTCATTGATAATTTGTGTGAGACTGAGGGCATCAAGCTTAGATTGTAGGATGGCCGGGGTGTTAACCTCTTAAGCCCACCCGACACGCATGCGTCCCATCGAGCCATCTGGAAATGCAAATGCGCTACGCTAAATGCTAATAGCACTCGTTAAAACTCAAACATTCATTAAAGCTACACTCGTTGTGAATCCAGCCAACGAGTCAGATTTTTAAAATGCTTTTCGGCGAAAGCATGAGAAGCTATTATCTGATAGCATGCAACACCCCGAAATACCTGAAGGGGACGTAAACAAAATAATTAGCATAGCCGGCGCTACACAAAACGCAGAAATAAAATATAAAACATTCATTACCTTGCTTTCCCATAGACAATACATGCAAGTGGCGCATTGATACTTTTCCAGTTTTCGGTGATCAGTTTTTCTTGTGCTTTTTGATGAAACACACGTTATGTTATAGTCACAGCCGTGATTTAACCAGTTTTAGAAACGTCAGAGTGTTTTCTATCCACACATACTATTCATATGCATATACTATATTCCTGGCATGAGTAGCAGGACGCTGAAATGTTGCACGATTTTTAACAGAATGTTCGAAAAAGTAAGGGGTAGGCTTAAGTGGTTTTAACATGTCCCAGTTTAGATCACCTAACAGCACGAGCTCTGAAGATGGATGGGGGGCAATCAATTCACATATGGTATCCAGGGCACAGCTGGGGGTCGATAGAAAACGGCAACGGTGAGAGACTTGTTTCTGGAAAGGTGAATTTTTAAAAGTAGAAGCTCAAATTGTTTGGGTACAGACCTGGATAGTAAGACAGAACTCTGCAGGCTATCTCTGCAGTAGATTGTAACTTGGAACAATCGCTGAATCACTGCTGTTTTTAAAATGATGAACAGAATAACATACAGAGGTGTAGCTCAGACCATCTTAAACTAATCTAGGCAGATTTTTATGTTACTCTTTTTTAAACAACCCCTCCTTGAACCTCTAAATACATCCAAATAGGACCCTAGAAGGACATTGTTTATTTAATCTAAACCCCTACACCCTGTGAGGCACACCAGTACCACACAGTGTTCAAGTTCCTGCAGTGTTTGACTTGGAGCCCATTTATCTGCTGGCAAGTAAACAGACAGAGCAGAGTACAGAGCAGCGTGAGTGGATTTAAAGGGGCTGTGCTTTGAGCTGGGGCCAAGCTGGACTGCAGGCCTGTTTTTATGGTGAGGCAGCCAGAGCATCAGAGAAAGGGACAGGCACCATGCTGGGAAGCAGGCTGACCAACCAGTTAGAGACGCCAATTGGAGAGCACACAACCCGAGTCATGAGGCATAAGGGCAGTGGGGTCAGTGTATGTGTGTGGGGAGGGGGAGGGGGAGGGGTGAACTCTAACCTTTAAGTTCAGACTGTTGTCTCTTCTTTGTCTTGGTTTAGAGTGCTGAGTCACCAAGTGCTACAGCACCATGGACAGTGGTTAGGCTAGCTGCATGGTATGTCGCTCACTTTTTCGTTCTCTGTCTTCCTCTCTCTCTCTCCTCTCCAGCCCTGCAGATAGTTCAGATTGATGGGGATAACCTTCTCCCTCCTTAGTCAATAGCCTAGCGCTTAGTCTCCATCACACATATTGAGCCGTCTGAGACACAGACATCCACAACAACAGTATAATTAGCCTTTAGATTATGGAAATCCCCTGAACCAGCCTAACAACTGCTCCCCATTGTGTCTGCCCAATTTGTATTATCTCCAGAGGCTGAATCATAAACCTCCATTAATCAGAAATATTTATGTCCCTGCCTCAAACAGAAGGAGGTCAGAGGTTCCTTCCCTCTCACCTTCTCATCCAATCGGTTTTGAGATGGAGGCTAGGAGAGAGGACCCAAGAAATCAAGGAAATGCAGATTCTCCCAGAGACCGAGGTTCTCTCACTCGCTCTCCCGCTCTCTTTCACTCTCTCGCTCTCTCTCTCTCTCTGGCTTTTACTCTCTCACACACAAAATACACATAATAGACCAGAGTACAGAAGCACATTCATGCCATTATGACAAACCCCTTCAGCAAGAGTGCCTGGATTAATTTAAAGATGCCAAATATAGAGCTAGAGGATAAACACAGGCTAGAGTTTGAAGTAAGGAGAAGAGCTTGAGGCAGATCAGTAAAAGGGGTAAAATATGAAAACCATGTCGGCATTTAGATATGCCTTGTGTGTGGAAGGATGATGCCTTAATAGTATGCCTGAATAATAAATTGCCACATTGGAGTCACTGAACTCACTCACCCATGTTGAAGCGCACAAAAACAACAAGACTTCATGTATGTCATTGATTTTACTCACTGTGTAGTGTACGAGCGCTTATGAAAGAGATATATGGTGTATATATATATATATATATATATATATATATATATATATATATATATATATATTTATTTATATGTGTGTGTGAGTGTGTGTGTTTGTGGTTATATTTGTCACATTTGTCCAAAAGACAGGTTACATAAATGGCCATCAATAAAGTTACCACACACCACATAAGAAACCGTTTACATTACTAGTAAAAGGGTGTGTGTGGGTGTGTTTTGTGTATGTACTGTTTGTGTGTGTTTGTGTGTTCACGCTTGCATTTCAATGAGTGCAGCTTATGTGTAGTTATTGAAGGTGCGTTGATATTACTTGAAAATGTACAGTGCATTCGGAAAGTATTCAGAACCCTTCACCTTTTCCACATTTTGTTACGTTACAGCCTTATTCTAAAATGGATTCAATTAATTTTTTTCCGCTCATCAATCTACCCACAATACCCCATAATGACAAAGCAAAAACAGGATGTTAAAAATTGTTGTAAATTCGTCAATAAAAAAAAATGAAATATTACAATTACATAAGTATTCAGACCATTTACTCAGTACTTTGTTGAAGCACCTTTGGCAGTGATTGCCTCGATCCTGACTAGTCTCCCAGTCCCTGCCCCTGAAAAAAATCCCCAAAGCATGATGCTGCCACCACCATGATTCACCGTAGGGATGGTGCCAGGTTTCTTCCAGGCGTGATGCTTGGCATTCAATCCAAAGAGTTCAGGGAATCTTGTTTCTCATGGTCTGAGAGTCCTTTAGGTGCCGTTTGGCAAACTGTAAGCGGGCTGTTACGTGCTGTTTATTTAGAAGTTGCTTCTGTCTGGCCAGTCTACCATAAAGACCTGATTGGTGAACTGCTGCAGAGATGGTTGTTCTTCTGGAAGATTCTCCCATCTCCACAGAGGAACTCTGGAGCTCTGTCAGAGTGAACCACGGGTTCTTGGTCAACTCCCATGGCCCTTACCCCCCCGATTGCCCAGTTTGGTCGGGCGGCCAACTATAAGAAGAGTCTTGGTGGTTCTAAACGTCTTCCATTTAAGAATGATGGAGGCCACTGTGTTCTTGGGGACCTTCAATGCTACAGGCATTTTTTGGTACCCTTCCCCAGATCTGTGCCTCGACACAATCCTGTCTCTGAGCTCAACGGACAGTTCCTTCGACCTCATGGCTTGGTTTTTGCTCTGGCATGCACTGTCAACTGTAGAACTTTATATAGACAGGTGTGTGCCTTTCCAAATCATGTCCAATCAATTGAATGTACCACAGGTGGACTCCAATCAAGTTGTAGAAACATCAAGGATGGTCAATAGAAACAAGATGCACCTTAGCACAATTTCGAGTATCATAGCAAAGAGTCTGAATACTTGTGTAAATAAGGTATTTCATTGATTTATTTTTAAATTTGCACAAAATTCTTAAACTCTGTTTTCGCTTTGTCGTTATGGGGAAGTGTATGTAGATTGATGAGGTAAACATAAATGTAATACATTTTAGAATAACGCGGTAATGTAGCAAAATTTGGAAAAGGGGTGTGAATACTTTCCAAATGCACTGTATACAGTTCAGTTAGATCACAGTTAGACTAGCATGCTGTTTTCTGTTTGTTTGTGTCTTTTTGTTGTACTAGGGTATAATGCACAGATATACATTCACAATATACACAAAAAAAATCACAATATATTTATACAACTTAGGGCAGTCATTTTAATATGTTGTCATTGATCATAGTTGCCCAATAAGATGATGTACAGAAACCTTGGGTGCTGTTAGTTACTTCACAAGGATGTTGTCATAGCCAGGTTGTCATGGTACTCGTTGTTTGCCATTAATTTTCCATTCTATGGCTGCAATCCAAACTCAATGTAGGCAGCCCACAGCCCTTGAATGACATTTTACATCATCACACCCAACCTCGGGAGATTTATGATTAGAGAGGCAACATCCTCCATGAATTAGAGCTTAAAAGCAACCAACCTAAAGCTATTATTTTACCTAGCGAGCTAACGTAGGTAGCTAGCACTCCTGTCATTCCAATCATCTTGCATTAAGAATGTATCAGGTCAAAGTGGAAAGACAGTTATTCTGAGAGGTGGGTTAGTATTGGGTAAAATGTAAGGAATAAAAAGTAAGCTAGCTAGCTACAGTTACCCATAGCTGGCTAGCTAGTTTTATAGTTCGGTCATTTATTCCAATACATTTCAGAGTCGCAAAAAATATGTTTATGAAGCTAGATATATTTTATAGGCTGCTCACTACAAGACAAGGCCAATTTGCCAATGCTAAAATCAATGTAATCTAATGTATATGTTATTTTTAGCAAGTTATAGTCATAATTTTGTCCCACATGCCAAAAATGCAGCTGTGTTGGTAAATTTAACACTTCGCGGCCATGTGACTATAGTTTGCATTAACTTGTGGGTCATATCAATCCCACATGTGATCAAAGTTTTTCACTCACTACCTCAAGCTAAATCAAAGGCCGAGGGGGCAACATTATTGAACTGGACCTCCACTTAAGATGGCAATCTAACTGCATCCGGTTTTGATGGGGATTCCCCCGAGGGAAAGTGGCTAGCGTGAGGGTGTAAAAATAACGTGTTTGAACTGCAGTCTATGACTCCTGTCACGCTCGTTGTATGGAGGAGACCAAGGCGCAGCGTGGTAAGCGTACATTCTTCTTTAATTAAAGAAAGAACACTGAACAAACAACAAAACAAACGTGAAGCTATATAATATCGCGCACCAAAATAATAAACAAAACAAAGATAACTAAGGTCAGGGCGTGACAGTACCCCACCACCCCACCCCCAAAGGTGCGGACTCCTGGCCGCAAACCTGAATCAATAGGGAAGGGTCTGGGTGGACGCTGGTTCTGGACGCCCCCCTTTTTACACTGGTCCCTCCGCCTTTGTGGAGCTGGACCCTGGATCATCGCCGGAGGCCCCAGACTAGGGATCGTTGCTGGAGACCCCGGACTGGGGACCCTCGCTGGAGGTCCCGGACTGGGGATCGTCGCTGGAGGTTCCGGACTGTGGCCCGTCGTTGGAGGTTCCGGACTGTGGCCCGTCGTTGGAGGTTCCGGACTGTGGCCCGTCGCCGGACGCTCTGGACTGTGGCCCGTCGCCGGACGCTCTGGACTGGGTACTGTCGCCGGACGCTCTGGACTGGGTACTGTTGCCGGACGCTCTGGACTGGGTACTGTCGCCGGACGCTCTGGACTGGGTACTGTTGCCGGACGCTCTGAACTGCCGAGTCGCACTGGATACCTGGTGCGTGGTACCGGGCTGGAGACACGCACCTCAGGGCGAGTGCGGGGAGGAGGCACAGACTTACTGGACTCTGGAAACGCACTGGAGGCCTTGTGCGTGGTGCCGGCACTGGTGGTACCGGGCTGGAGACACACACCTCGGCGTGAGTGTGGGAGCAGGCACAGGATACACTGGGACATGGAGACGCACTGGTGATCTGGAATGTAGAACATAACACATTGCCTGACCAGTAACCCACTCCCCACGGTAAGCATGAGGAATTGGCTCAGGTCTCCAACCTGACTCATCCAATCTCCTCGTGTTGTTGGGGGTGCCTCAGGGGCTTCTGTGCTAGCCGTGTCCCCTCGTATCGTCGCTGTTCCTCCTGTGCTATCTCCACCTGCTTCCATGGCAGGGTCCTCCCAGGTCCAGGGTGTCTTCCACTCATCTTTCTCCCGGGCCTAGGATGTCGACTCCTCTTGAGCACACTGCTGGGTCCTTTTATGGTGGGTTCTTCTGTCATGTTCGTTGTATGGAGGAGACCAAGGCTCAGCATGGTAAGCGTACATTCTTCTTTAATTAAAGAAAGAGCAATGAACAAACTAACAAAACAACCGTGAAGCTATATAAACGAGTGCTGACAGGCAACTAAACATAGAATAAGAACCCACAAATACCCTAGACAAAATGGCTACCTAAATATGGTCCCCAATCAGAGACAACGAAAAACAGCTGCCTCTGACTGGGAACCAATTGAGGCCACCATAGACATACAAATACCTAGACTTACAAAAAATCCTAGATATACAAAACCCCCTAGACAATACAAAAACTAACATAACCTGACCAAACTAAAAAACATAAACAAAACAAAGATAACTAAGGGGTGACAACTCCAAAACATGATGTTACTAAGAGACGTAATGTCATAATGCAACTGCCATGGTTTTTATTATTTTTTATATTTTTATATTTAAAAAATGTATCAGGTCAGAGTGGAAAGACAGTTCCTCTGACGACAGCCAGTTGGTGTTTTGGTGAGAGGTGGGTGAGTATTTGATAATACAGTTGAAGTCGGATGTTTACATACACCTTAGCCAAATACATTTAAACTCAGTTTTTCACAATTCCTGACATTTAAAAAGTTTGCATACACTCAATTAGTATTCGGTAGCATTGCCTTTTAATTGTTTAACTTGGGTCAAACGTTTTGGGTAAACTTCCACAAGCTTCCCACAAAAAGTTGGGTGAATTTTGGCCCATTCCTCCTGACAGAGTTGGTGTAACTGAGTCAGGTTTGTAGGCCACCTTGCTCGCACACACTTTTTCAGTTCTGCCCACACATTGTCTATAGGATTGAGGTCAGGGCTCTGTGATGGACACTCCAATACCTTGATTTTGTTGTCCTTAAGCCATTTTGCCACAACTTTGGAAGTATATTTGAGGTCATTGTCCATTTGGAAGACCCATTTGCGACCAAGCTTTAACTTCCTGAATGATGTCTTGAGATGTTGCTTCAATATATCCACATAATTATTCTCCCTCATGATGCCATCTATTTTGTGAAGTGCACCAGTCCCCCCTGCAGCACAGCACCTCCACAACATGATACTGCCACCCCCGTGCTTCACGGTTTGGATTGTGTTCTTCGGCTTGCAAGCCTCCCTCTTTTTACTCCAAACATAACGATGGTCATTATAGCCAAACAGTTCTATTTTTGTTTCATCAGACCAGAGGACATTTCTCCAGAAAGTTTGTCCCCATTTGCAGTTGCAAACCGTAGTCTGGATTTTTTATGGAGGTTTTGGAGCAGTGGCTTCTTCCTTGCTAAGCGACCTTTCATGTTATGTCATCATAGGACTCGTTTTACTGTGGATATGGATACTTTTGTACCTGTTTCCTCCAGCATCTTCACAAGGTCCTTTGCTGTTGTTCTGGGATTGATTTGCACTTTTCGCACCAAAGTACATTCATCTCTAGGAGACAGAATGCGTCTCCTTCCTGAGCGGTATGACAGCTGCGTGGTCCCATGGTGTTTAAACTTGTGTACTATTCTTTGTACAGATGAACATGGTACCTTCAGGCATTTGGAAATTGCTCCCAAGGATGAACCAGACTTGTGGAGGTCTACAATTGTTTTCCTGAGGTCTATTGATTTCTTTTGATTTCCCCATGATGTCAAGTAAAGAGGCACTGAGTTTGAAGGTAGTCCTTGAAATACATCGACAGGTACACCTCCAATTGACTTAAATTATGTAAATTAGCCTATCAGAAGCTGCTAAAGCCATGACATAATTTTCTGGAATTTTCCAAGCTGTTTAATGGCACAGTAAACTTAGTGTATGTAATCTTCTGACCCACTGGAATTGTGATACAGTGAATTATAAGTGAAATAATCTGTCTGTAAACAATTTTTGGAAAAAAATGACTTGTGTAAAGCACAAAGTAGATGTCCTAACCGACTTGCCAAAACTATAGTTTGTTAACAAGAAATTTGTGGAATGGAAACATTTATTTTAATGACTCCAACCTAAGTGTATGTAAACTTCCGACTTCAACTGTATGTGTGTATAGTATTTAAACATGGAATTAAGCAAACTATCTAGTTATCTGGCTCAGTGGAATTGGAGAAAATTGCTTGTTGTTTGACTTAATATTGATTTCCACTAATTTTATGAAATCCCCTGTCACCCCTCTCCTCCCACCCATCTCTCACTCATCCTATTTTCCCTCTCTCACTCTAGCCGAGATGCACGCACATGTAACTTGGAGGTAATGCTTTTTAATACACTAATGTTAACAATGCAATACAGTTGTTTGAAAATGCTCTCTACACTCTATCCTAGATCTCCTCCATGCATCCATGATGGAGGGTGGTGAAAGCAGTCCAGCTGCTTCCCATGCCTTACTGATGGATGGCCTGCGGAGGCACTGGGCCTGGATGGAGAGGGACTTGGTGCGCAGCGAGATGAGGCTCACGAACCCTGACCCAACAGACCACTGCAAGGGGCCAGGGAAAGACAAAAGATATGGGGAGGAAAAGGCTGGAAAGGGAGTTGGGAAAGATTGAGAGGAAAAGGAAGGTGATGGAGACGGAGGAGTGGAGGAACCAGCAAGATGGATGGGAGATGGAGAGAGAGAAGCTGATGATGGAGAGGCTAGTGCGCGATAGAGAGGGGGAAATGGCGGTGAAGAGGAGGGTAGAGGAAAGGGAGACGTATGAACAGAGGAGGAGAATATTTAGCGATTTATGAGATGGATACATCTGTGAGAGGTGTGCAGAACGGTGGAAAGATGGAATTAATCAGAGAGGAAAAAGATGAGTGGAAGGAGGCCTTGAGAGAGGAGCAGAGGATGAAGTAACTGCAGCAGAAAGACAGACAGAGAGGAGGCGAGACAGAGATTCATGGAGAGGCAGAGGAAGGTGAGACCGGAGGAGAAGAAAAGGAGAAGGGAGGAGAAATGAAAAGGGATATCTAGACAACATGAGCGGAAGAGGAGAGAGGAGGAATGGTAAAAAAAAGGAGCAAGGAGCTAGAGAATTACAATAATAGGTTAAGAAAGGAAAAGGAATGGAGACCGTGCAGAGAGGAGAAAGAGAAAGAAAGGAAAGAGGATCGGAAGAGGGGAGGAATATAATAGGATGCAAAAGGAGGAGGAGAAGAAGAGAGAAGAGCTGGAGAAAATGCGACAAGAGCAGAGGGAGGAGCCGGTAGAGCTGAGGGGGGGGGTGGATGAGATGGAGATGGAGGAGATGGTGAGCGAGCTGGCCACAAATATAAAGCTAGAGAAAACAACTAAAGATTGAGTAGGATAAAAAGAATAGAGGGGAAGAGTTAATCAAGGACAAGTTCATCAAGAAGCTAGAAGAGAGCCTGATGAAAGTGGTAGAGATGAGAAGAGAGATGGAGAGAAAGTCTAATGAAAGGATGAAGGGAATATGGAAGAAGAAAGGAAGAGATTGGAGTAGGAAGAGACAGAGGGAGGGGGGGGAGAAAGAGGAAGCAGGAAAGGGAGATACAGAGAGATAAGAGGCCACAACAATTTGAGGTGGAGAGGATAACAAGACTGGAGAAGAGGGTGAGTGCGCTTTTTGAGCAAAGCCTGGGAGAGTAGAAAAAGACAGAAGAGGAGACCAAGAGCGATATAAAAACATGTGTTGCAGATATTAGAATTGAAGAAAGTAGGAAGGAAAAGGAGCCGAGAGAAAATAAAAAAAAGAGTGTGGCGTTGGAGGGGGGGAACAGAACAGGAGAGGCTAGAAGAGCAGAAAAGGAGATATGAGGAGAAAAAGAAAGAGGAGGACAGGCTAGAGGAAAATAAAAATATAGAGGCGGAGAGGAGAAAAGAGGCAGTGAGGCTAACAAGCCCAACAATGTCAAGGAGATACAACAAAAAAATATCTAATGAATGGGTGGTGGGAAAATAGAATTGATGATAACCTGCCAATTCATGAAGGCCGGTCAACAACAGATTGATTGAGGAAATTATCCCAAAAGACAAAGAGGGGGGGAAAGAAAGAGAGGAGTGATAGAAAAATAACCAAAGGTGATAATGCAGTGAGTGAGAAAATAAAGCAAATGAAGAGTGAGTAAAGGGGGATGAGGGAAAGAAAGAGGAGCTTCATAGTGACAAAGCAATGACCACCAATTTTATTAGGAAAGATTATTGCATGAGTGGGGAAGAAAACAAAGTAAAGAAGGGGGAGAGAAGAATGAGAGAGAGAGTAAGGGAACCCCCAGACTTACTTATAGAATGGACAGAGAGTGATGAACATGTGTGTGAATGGATGGATGACCACTGAATAAGAGAGGCAATGACAGAGAGAAGGGTGAAGGGAAGGAAAAGGAGAGCAGGCCAGACTCCTTCATCCTGAGGAGGTTGGATAAAGGTGCGAAAACTAACCAAAAGAAGACAGAAGAAGAAAGTGAGGAAGGGGAGGAAAAGAATGCCATGAAAAGCATGGATAACATCCAGAGAAAAAAAGAAGTAATGAAGACACAGCATCCAGGCCTAGTGACGAAAGAGGGAAAAACATTGCAGAATGGAGGCAGACAGTGAGAATGAGGAGGAAAAGAATGACGTGAAAAGGAAGGATAACATCAAGAAGGAAAGGTTGGATGATCAGACGAAGGAAAGGGGGAAGGTAGCACTGAAAGAGAGAGGCAATGATAGATGGAAGGGTGCAGGAAAGCAAAAGGAGAGCTGTGAGGAGAAGGCAGGAAAGTATAGATACTATCCAGAAGAAATGTCCTGAAGGCCCAACATCTAGTCATGATAGCACGATTGAGATGATAATGAGCCAATCTGATAAAGAGAGAAACAAGAAAAAGAAAGAGGGGGTTGGAGGTAAACGGGGAGGAGGGGAGAAAGCCAGAGGAGTGAAAGAAGGAAGGGAGGGAGAGGTAGAGCAAAAGAGAGAAGCAGACCAGAGAGGCTAGGAAAGTAGAGGAACTGAGGAGAGTGACGCAAGAGCAAAAAGAGAAGCAAGCAAAAGGGCAGGAAGAAGAGCAAGAGAGGGAAGGAGGAAGAAAGGAGTAGAAAGTGTTGTTTAAAGGAGAGGACTCTAGACAGAGGAAGGAGGGGGGCCTCACGGGACATACAGGATAAAACAGAGAGACGGGGACAGAGGGGGACAGCAGGACAGCATGTCACAGAGCAGAGGTCCTGTAAGCCAGAGGCTAGAGACAGAAAATAAAACCGTAGTAGTAGTTAGTGTAGAGTTATTTATGGCTCTATTCAATCTGCAAAGCTGAAGATTCCACAACGTAAATGGAAAGGTCATTTCCGAATGAGTCGGACATGACGTTTATTTACCATAAAAGCAGTCTCAGCAAAAGCGGGAACTTTGACCTTAAATTTGAATCACGCTTTAAAGCTGAACTCCCACAATGTGGAGTCCTTAATCAATGTTCACATTCAGGTGTGTTGTGAATCGCATAGAAATGAATGTATGTATTTCAATATTTGAATATGACATGTTCATTTTTCACCCCTTCTCTCCCTCCATCTCTTCCTCTACCCCTGTCAGATAGTTCAATTTCTTCACTTCCTCAGCAGGCACGGTGCAATGGTAAAAATGTAGGCTTACTCATTTATCCATTATTCCCTGTGTTACAGTAAGTCCCACTCAGTGGTGTAAAGTACCTAAGTAAAAATACTTTAAAGTACTACTTAAGTTGTTTTTTTGGGGTATCGGTACTTTACAATTTATATTTATGACAACTTTTACTCCACTGCATTCCTAAGGAAAATAATGTGCTTTTTACTAGATACATTTTCCCTAACACCCAAAAGTACTTGCTTAGAAGGACAGGACAATGTCCCAATTCACACACTTATCAAGAGAACATCCCTGGTCATCCCTACTGCCTCTGATCTGGCGGACTCACTAAACACAAATGCTTCGTTAGTAAATGCTTGTCCAAGTGGTTAAGTGTGCCCCTGGCCATCCGTAAAAATATTTTAAAAAATGTGCCGTCTGGTTTGCTTAACATGAGGAATGTGAAATGATTTATACTTTTACTTTGACCTTTTATACTTCAGTATATTTAAAGCCAAAATACTTTTTAGACTTTTACTCAAGTACTATTTCACTTGGTGACTTTCACTTTTACCTGAGTCATTTTCTATTAATAAGATATCGTTACTTTTAGTCAAGTGTAACAATTGGGTACTTTTCCCACCACTGGTCACGCTGATGTCATCCTCTCGTCCTCTCGTCCTCTCGTCTCCTTTCAGACTTTTCCATCTCTGCTACAGGCGGAGGTGCCCTGCGCTCACCACTAGTGCTGCACAACGGTAGAGAAGGGCTGGCGGGATTGATTGATCAATGGATGGATGATTCCCTTTGAATATACCCATTCTCACTTTACTCCCACTGTCTCTCTCTCGAGCCCTTTGCAGATATATTAACGGTCGCTGCAGTATCATTGTCGATAGCGACAATTGAGAACCTTTCCAGAAGAAAAAAGGTGCTGCGGAGGAAGTGTCTGTAGCTTTTCAGAAAGTAGAAATCTGCTCTGGCATAGAATGTTTGGTATTGTTTCTCCCGACAACAATACACGTCGCTGATTGATGTGTTGCTGTGATGTTTTTATGCTGTGTTCCATGGTAGGGTAGCTAGTTGTGTTTTCTTTCTACAAAACGATGACAGCAACTTCAAGTGGCCTGCGCACAGCCAGCTCAATATTATTTGATAGTTGTGGTCTCCTGCTGTACGTTAGACCCGCTTCAGAAGTGCCATTCCTTTACAGACAAGTGAAATGCCTTTGAATCTCTCTCCAGAGATGCGTTCGTGTTGGCATTTAAATACCATACCCTTACAGACAAACAAACATGCCGTTGCCAAGGCGTTGCCAAGGCGTTGCCAAGGCGTTGCCAAGGCGGCACAGTCCATATGTCTGAAAATAGTATTTCTCTATCGTTGCAGCTGGGATATGGGGTTTAGCTAAGATCCTGAAGCCCCTAGAGAGCAACAAGTAGCCAGTAGAGGTGAGTGGAACGGTGGCGGGAAAACATTTTGTAAACTTCTAGAGAGCACACAGAGAATGTTACGTTCATACAGTTGAAGTCTGTTATTCACTGTCAAATGAACTCTGATGCTCTCCCCTCCCTCTCAGATAATTCAGTTTAGTGACAAGAAACTACAACTAAAAAACAAAGTTGTCCTACGAAGAGGGGGGATGCTTTTCTATACTTTTCTGTACCATCTATACACTTTTAATACTGATTGAAGTGTTATGTTATTCATGCATTTCTGCTAGCATCAAACATCTATATGTGTGTTTGTTTATTAATACATCTTCATTAGGAGGTCAAGAGGTGAATTGAGTTCATATTCACAAACACACACACACACACACACACACACACACACACACACACACACACACACACACACACACACACACACACACACACACACACACACACACACACACACACACACACACACACACACACACACACACACACACACACACACTACAAATGTGGCCTAACCAAAATGAAATGAATCTGTTTCCACCAGTTCCACCACCCTCTCTTGTATGAGTTTATCTCTGACAATGACTTCGACATGATCTGCCTCTGTCAAGCCAACCCGCTCCGGCGCTCGACACCGGCAGTTTAATAACCATGGGTCCTGGCAACCCATCATGGCGCACACCTGGCAACCCTCATTACGCACACCTGTGCCTCATCATGAGGCACACCTGGACTTCATCACTACCCTGATTAATTCCCCTTTATCAAGCACTCCCTAACATCAACCTTCAGGCAGTATTGGTTCAGTTTTCGTGTCCAGATGCTGTGCTTGGTTTATATGGTCGTTATTATTAAACTCACCATCTGTGTCTATGTTACATTCTCACTGAAACCATCTTAACGGAGCAGCTCCATCTGTATGCAAAAACATTGAAAAGGCGCCAGCCATAGTCACAGTGGAGGCATTTCTGTTTTTAAACAGACGGCTTTATTTTAAATCCACTGACTGATGCAGATTTTCTGTCTTTTGTGTGCCTTGCCTTTAAATGTGAACAACCATTCCCCCCCCCCCCCAAGACAAGCACTTCTCCGGAACTTATAACCTCTGTATGCTCCAACCTCTACAACATTGTCATTTTTGGAGACTTTAGCATCCATGTTGACCCACCCAACTGCTCTATGGATGCTGCCTTCCTTAACATGCAGGACTGTCTAAATCATGTGCCACATGTAAATGTTCCCCACCCACAACCGTGGACACACACTGGACCTCATTATCGCTGGTGATGTCCCTGCTTCTGACTTGGATGTCATCGAGCTAGGCGTCTCTGACCACTCTAACTCCTCTCCACCGCCCAAAGAGGACCATTAAAGATGGTGGCAAGCGTGTCTTTTTTTTCTCTGATCAGTGTTTGTGGCTGAAAAGCTTTTCGTGGATTTGTCTCCATTTAGCGCCTGAAACTTGCAAAGTGATAACTGAGTCCGCCGTGGTGATACCGGCAAGAACCACCGAGGTTTCTGTAAGACTGAACTTGGTGCCCGGCTACCAGATGGAAGGCATCGCTAATGTTCTTCCAACCCTCTCCGCGACTATTCGACTTGGGTCTAACTGTCAATGGTAACCCGCTGTTGGAGCTAAACGCTAGATCCACTTACCTCTTGGTGCAGGATCTGACTCAAGACAATATTTCCATTCCTCGGGAACACTCAGCAAGGAAATGGATGAATTACTCCTTCAATGATTTTGAACTTGTTGTTCCCGTGATTGGGCCTCTTCCGTCCTCACTTGACCTATGTCGTAAGGGAGGGGCGCTTTTCACGTATCCGTCAAAGGCAATCACAGTAACACCCATATTGCCACTTGACGACACATCGACGTCCAGGCTGAAAAACGATTCTGACAACATGCTGTTGATATACTCCGTCACGGAGGATGATACCGCATCTCCTTCTGCATGTGAGGTACACACTGATGAGGTAACAGCCGATAATTCCCCCACCATGGACATGCCATCACCACCTGATGAAGACCTGTACGATGTCACCAAACCATATCCTGGTTTTCATGCACAAGTACTACAGCTACTACTGTCGGAGGCTGACACTCGTGTCAATGTCACTGAATGACATCAGTTGCGGAAATTGTTTCACAAATATAGAGAGATCTGGTCGACAGACTCGCTGGATTGCGGTGTTACCGGTATTCATGTGGTGTGTATTCCTACACCACCCAGAGCAGCTCCTACGTTTAAGACAATACAAAATTCCGCTTGCAGCATATGCAGCGGTACGAGAGATTATCGACTCCCTCTTAGCTAAGCAGATAATCAGGGAATGTACACACGCTCCTGTGTGGCCTGTTTTGAAACCAACACGTAAGTGGCGGCTTACCATCGACTTACCATAGACAACTCAACAAGCTGGTTCCATTGTCTCGCTGGCCAATGAACAGCTTGACCAAGAGTTGCCAAACGTGGCAAACGACAAGCACTTCTCCACCGTCGATGTGGCGAATGGTTTCTGGACTATGACAGTCGTTCCTCGTGACCGACACAAGTTGGCTTCTTTCTCTTTTTCGAACAAGCTCTTCACGTTCAATTGTTGTCTGTTTGAGTATGCGAACTCCTCAGAGTTGAACATCTTCCTGCACAAGGCAATGCCAGACACAGCCACCAGGGGGACGATAACCTATGTGGACGATGTTCTCATGAGGAGTGAGACTTGGTCACATCACCTCAACGAGATGGACCACGTTCTTACCCAACTCGGGGCAGGGGCTAAGATGGCTATCATGAAAGGACAATGGTGCAGGACCAAGGTAAACAATGTTTGACTTCTGGAAGGTGCTGAGAGCATCCTGCCACAATCTAACAGAATCGAAGCAGTCTGCAACATCAAAACACCTACAAGCCTTCATGCAGTCAAACACTTCTCCAGTTATGTTGGCGGACAAAAGGTGATCATAGAAACGTCACCAGCCAGTGACTTTTCAGAAAAGCCAATGAATCGGTTGTGCTGTACACAACAGCAGAATAGCAGCTTGGCTAATGATGCTGCAGAGCCAGTATGTAGTAGTCGACTATGCAAAGACAAAAAACCTGCCTTTGGGTGGGGCGTTGGAGGTGTGTCAACGCTGTGGTGATGACGACAGAAACTTCACGCCACCCCTGTGTGACGTAGCTCCGATGTTGCCTTCGAACCATCACTACTTCGAAGAGAACGTGTGTCTTGGCCGATGGCATTTGTGGATGGCTGTTCTTACCGTCATCTAGACCACTTGCAAGCTCAGGTGGGATTGGTAATGCACAACGACATTCAGTGCAACCTCTTCAATTTCAGCTGGGCACAAGACAAACCAGTTCACAGAAGTTGCTAATGTACTTATCACTCTGCAATCGGAGGTGAAACACAACTTGTCGGAACTGGCAATCTCCACTGACTCAAACTATGCCAGACTCACCTTCTTATGCCACTTTCCGTTTTGGAAACAAAAGCACATGACTACATCGAGTGGCAAGGAAGTGAAAAACAAACACCTTATTCTAGCTTGTGACGACCTCATAACCAAACACGACCTAGAGGTGTATTGTAAGAAAGTCAAGGGACACTCAAAATCACCTGGTTGTGACAAACTTGGCAACAACCATGCCGACAGCATGGCGAAATCGGGTGCAGTTCACGGCACCCATTGGGTGTTCAATGCTCCGGACGTAATGATCACTTAGGCGCCCATGGAATCTGCAGTAACACATAGCCATGTAGCACCGCAGAAAACATCTTCACACAAACATAATTCACTCCTGAATGGTGACCTGGTAGCAATGCAACACCAAGATGAGTCCCTCGCCACTTTGATATCTTTCCTGTCTGATCCTGTCAGTCACCCAGTGTCCGAACTGGCTTTGGCAGGTTCACACGACTTACGTTCGCTGTACGCAACTAAACAGCACCTCACACTTGTAGACGACCTACTGGTTTATGTTTCAGAAACCGATACCACACAAAGGTGGGTGGTTCCTGAAACACAGAGGGGGATAATGATAGCTCATGCCCATGACGAGCCATGTGGAGACAATTGGGGTGGGGGGGGGGGTTAAGGCTACATATGAAACATTGCAGCAGGCCTCACATGGCACATTACATGTCTAGTTTGCTGCCAGTTTCAACCCTCCAAGCCACTTCACAGAGCACCCTTGCAAGGGTGTGTCTTACACCTGCAGCTCAATCCAGATCGACTGGGTCGGCCCAGTTGCCAAGTCTGCAAGAAGCAACAAGTATCTCCTCACAGTGACTTGCGCATTCACAAAGTGGGCGGAGTGCCTGCCGGCGACCAATGACACAGCGGAAACCATGGCCGTTCTTTAGCTCAACCACGTTTTCAGTTGTTTCGGGCTGCCAGGAGAAACCGTGGACCGAGACCAAGGAACCCATTTGTCAGCCACTGTAATGACCAAAAATGTGGCGACTCCTGTGAGTCAAAGCTAAACTCCACATCACGTTCCTCAGGATCAGAATCCTGAGGGAAATGTGTGGCAGCCAACCACACAAATTCAGACCTCAAACACCCACTGGTCCTGATGCTGATCAGAGGTCTATGGGAATTACATCATTCGATGACTAATGACACTTCCACTGCATCTCCTGTACCAACCGGGAGATGTCGCCGCAGCAAATCATCAACATGTGTTTTAATCGAGTAATTCAAAGTAATAGGTAATTATTCGATAAATAGTAGTCATCACATTAGTGATCGTCACGTCCCGACAAGGCCAAGAGTGTGCAAAGCTGTCATCAAGGCAAAGGGTGGCTATTTGAAGAATCTCAAATATAAAATATATTTTGATTTGTTTAACACTTTTTTGGTTACTACATGATTCCATATGTGTTATTTCATAGTTTTGATGTCTTCTCTATTATTCTACAATGTAGATGTCACACCCTGGCCTTAGTTATCTTTGTTTTCTTTATTATTTTTGTTAGGCCAGGGTGTGACATGGGTGATTTATTGTGTTCGTCTTGTCTGGGGGTTTATTAGATTAATAGGGTTGTGTTCAGTTTAAGTCTATGGTTGTCTAGAGTGGTTCTCAATCAGAGGCAGGTGTTTATCGTTGTATCTGATTGGGAACCATATTTAAGCAGCCATATTCTTTGGGTATTTTGTGGGTGATTGTTTCCTGTGTCAGTGCCACACGGGACTGTTTTCGGTTTTTACGGTTCTTGTTTTGTTAGTTGTGTTCATGTTTGAGGTTTCCTATTAAAACCAGGGACACTTACCACGCTGCGTATTGGTCCGATCCCTGTTTCACCTCTTCAGAGGAAGAAAAACGTGACAGTAGAAAATAGTAATAATAGGGGAAAACCCTTGAATGAGTAGGTGTGTCCAAACTTTTGACTGGTACTGTATGTTATTAGGTAGATGTAAAGACCAGATTAAATCAAGAACAGTCTGATGGGTGACAATATTATTAGCCTATCACTTGTGAATTATATGTTATCACAAGCCCAGCCCAGTGTAGTAAGGCAAGAAAGGGGTGGTCCACAATCTGAATCCTTGCACTTTTCATTGAAGATCTTGATCCCATTTCTAGCCTTTCTGGGCTAAAACCTCATTATTCCAAGTGTACCATAGTACGTATTGGATCGTTAAAAGACAGTGTTTACACTACCTTGTAGTTCAACAGTAAAATGAGTGGATGGTGAAGAAGACATACTTGGAATTCACATCTCCAAAAAATGTATTTACTTACCACAATCAATACTTGCCACATTGATTAACTCTTTGGTCCTATTACAATTGACTTACTTACTAATGGCGCTGCCTACTCCAAACATCTCGTATTTTGAATCATATGAGCAAATAATATTTCATTTGATTTGGAATGCTAATAAGCCAGACACAATTAAACATGCCTATTTGTATAATGAATATGTGTTTGGGGGGGGGCTAAAATGATTAACTATTAAAGCTCTATACCTTTCACTACAAGCGTCACTCATACATAAGTTATACTTCAACCCAAATGGTTCTCCAGTAGATTTTTAAGAAAATTGCCTTTTTGCCTTTATACTGATTACAACTTTCCATTTCCGACTCATAAAAAAAACGGCCCTTTCAAAAACAAGCCATACAAAGCTGGTTACAATTTCAGTTTTATCCGCCAGAAAATATAGAACAAATATTATGGTTAAACTTAATACATTTAAAATTAGGATGTTATGAATCAAAATGGTGGAGTCACACATACAGTGCATTCGGAAAGTATTCAGACCCTTTGACTTTTTCCACATTTTGTTACATTAGTCTTATTATAAAATTATTATAAAATGGATGAAAAATAAATCCTCATCAATCCACACAAAATACCCCATAATGACAAAGCGAAAACAGGTTTTTTCAAAATTCTCAGCAAATTTGTTACAAGACCTTATTATTTTGACCCTTTGCTATGAGACTCGAAATTGAGCTCAGGTGCATCCTGTTTCCATTGATGGCGAAGGGTACCAAAACATTTCTGCAGGCCAAATAACTTAGTAAAATGATGCACATTAATCTGTTTACAACAGGTGTAGTGCCTAACTGGCATACATATGCAGCACGTGAGTTTACAGTTTGGGGAAGATCATTTTCACCATATAAATGCACATTTATAATTATAGCAGTACATGCATAATTGCATTTGCGGTCACTTTTGACAATGGTTTTTCCCGCTAATTGAATGCATTTAAAAAAATAAATGCCTGTTAGTACTCAAAGTTATGGAAAGATATGGGCCTGTGTGAACCAATTAGTTTCTCATGAAGTGTAATGTATATTCTTCCACTATGTGCATTTGCTGTGCTTATAATGTGAAGAAATAGCCTAATAGTTTATCAACATTTTAAGCTAAACGGACTGATCTGTTGTCAGCCTCGTTGCTTAAAAAAGTTTTTTTTTGATACTAGTGGTTGTATTAATTTAGGGTCTATCACATCCCACAGCTGTCCCAGACTATGTTTGGAATATTTATTTCTCACACAGCATAGAACAGGTCAACGTTTGTACTATGGGGGATAGTAGATTGACATAGTATGTCAATAGTAGAAAAGTTGATAGGCTAGTACTTTTGCTGTTCATTAGGCCTACTTATTTTGTTGGCTGACAAAGTAAATGTGGACCGTTCCACAATCTTCAATATGTGCCTCGGAATTAGATAAGGACATGCGTGTCTGTCTTCACCTATAGCCTGTGAGAAAGACCCGATCACGTGACAGGCTTTGGCTAATAAGAATTGAACTATCTGAGAGAGCCATGTGAGTGAGAGGTGCTTTGGCGCACGCACCCGGGAGAAGGGAATTATAATTATTTTACTCAGCCCAAGGGCTCAACGGCGCCGCAATAGCATGGATTGTTTTAGGGGGCATTACGGACACACAAAGGGGATGCCGCCGGCAAATTCTAGGAATTATCAAGTGCTTGCCAAACCGGAATGAGAAACTGATGAAGTGTGTACAGCCTGGGCAAAATAACTAAGCAGAGCTCATGCCTTTCAAGCTACTTTTTTCAAATCATCATTAGAGTCGCATCATGCTGCCTTTGAACATACAGTTGAATACTTCATCCTATAGAACATAACATTTGTGGGCAGAACTGAAAAAGTGTGTGCGAGCAAGGAGGCCTACAAACCTGACTTAGTTACACCAGCTCTGTCAGGAGGAATGGGCCAAAATTCACCCAACTTTTTGTGGGAAGTTTGTGGAAGGCTACCCAAAACGTTTGACCCAAGTTAAACAATTTAAAGGCAATGCTACCAAATACTAATTGAGTGTATGTAATCTTCTGAACCACTGGGAATGTGATGAGAGAAATAAAAGCTGAAATAAATCATTCTCTCAACTATTATTCTGACATTTCACATTCTTAAAATAAAGTAGTGATCCTAACTGACCTAAGACAGGACATTTTACTAGGAGTAAATTGTGAAACACTGAGTTTAAATTTATTTCGCTAAGGTGTATGTAATCTTCTGACTTCAACTGTATGTAAATAAGGTATTTCTGTTTTTAATCTTTAATACATGCACAAACATTTCTAAAAACCTGTTTTCATTTGTCATTATGCGGTAGGCTGTAACGTAACAACAAAATGTGGAAAAGGCAAGGGGTCTGAATATTTTCTGAAGGCACTGTAGTTAATTACAATCATCACACATACATTTGCATTTATCAGAGCCTCTTCCATGCCAGAAATACAATTTGTCAGAATCGGACCCAGTCACAAGGATATTTGTTTGTTCCACACCAACTTCCCCATCATTTATCTTTGTCTTTTTCCCCCCTAGTACTTCTAGTATAAGATGTCTGATTGCCCTACTCTCTGGAGATATTGAAACCGAAGGCGCTACATTCCTAGCAGTTTAGCATTGTTCTCTTTGTTGGTTTTAACAGTTGCAGGCAGAGAACGCATTGCCAGGGAGGACGCTGAGAGTTATTAGCAGACATAATGCGCCCAAAAGCCCCACAGTCCTACCATGCTAACTGTTTAGCGTATTGCTGTGAATTTGTTTTAGCGGTTGCTTTGAGTCACGCTGAGAGTACATTGCCAGTGTGGAAACTAATGGCTGCTTGCCAAGTGTTTAGCTCTCATCCAGAGCACTTCCCTCTGCTCTTTCAGCACCATGGACAGCAGTCAGAACGTCAGCATATAAATCTTCCCCCCTCTCTTGTTTTCTCTCTCTCCCTCCTCTCAAGATACTTAAAAGCTCATGTCCACAGAAACAGAGAGATGTCCACAAGTACTGGGGCACTGGGGATTTGATAACCTTCTATTGCCTCTCTATATCTCTCTCTGCCTCTCTATGCCTGTCTTTGTCTGGCAGTTTTGACCCTGATATGAGCAGATCTGATCTGATATGAGTACTGATACCTACTGGTCCTGTCTAGCCATGTCTGATAGCATCTATCTAACTTTCTCTCTCACACTCTGTACTAGTCATCTGTTCTCCCTTTATCTCTCCATCTTCTGAGCCCTCTGTCTCTCTCGGTCTGTCTCTCTCTTTCCTTCTAGAACTGAGGCGGTTGTTGTCAGTGTGCTTCTGTGTAGTTGCAGTCAGATTTTCAGGCTGGAGAAAACAGAATTCCATCTATAGCTAGATGTATTCCAGGGAGTATACGTTTTTGTCTTAAACTGTTGTCTAGTACTTTTTGCTACGTAGGCCCATCTACTTTTAAGTGCTGTAGCCTACTTGGTGTGTGAACTGCTGACGGCTCATAACTTGCAGCTGATGGTTGACAAAATCAACCAGGATTAAGGGGCAGGGAAGTGTGTGACTGTTGTTGTTTTGGTAATCAGTGACTCTATTAGAGGGGGAGTCGTTTCTCCTCTCCTAGGTAATCAGTAATTAATACCAGGAGGTGTGCTCTTCACCTTTGCAAGGCGATTAGCAACTCGTTTTAATACTTCAGTCTCCCCTCAGCGGCTGTTTTCTCAGCGGCTGTTGTGTCAGTAGCGGTCTCGTCGGCGAAACAATGAGTGTTCTGCCGAGTTGTTTGAGGAAGCCTCTACACCATTCTCACACTTGAGTATATTACCTAGTTATTTTCAGATGTTCTTATTTCGCTGTTTTGTAGCGTTGTCAACTATGTGTATGTTTTCTATACTGGTTTGCTCCTCTCCCTGTAGGCTTTACAGATGCTCCCCTACACTTGTCTGCAACTCTTGTAATTTTCTGTACCCTGAATACACAACCCATGTGGAATTCCTGGTCTCTGGCAGCGTTTGGACCTGCCAATCTGCGGTCAAGAACGCAGAGTTCGCTCAGCCTATGCTGCCCTTCAGTTTCTAGTTTTTGTCCCTGTCGGAGACATAGATCACCACAGAAAACACTGCTACTCCAGCTGCTCTCTCTTCCTCTGACTACATGTTTTCTCATAGTCCGAGAGCATCTGGTCATCATTGTGGTGGCACAGGGCAACCCTTATAGCTTCAATGAGCTTGACTATATTCTAATTTCCTGATGATGGCTCACCGCTCATCGTACGGGGTGAATTCAACCTCCCAGAGTCCACCTTCAATGAATTTCTTTTCACCTCTTTCTTTCCCCTCCTTGACTCTTTTGATCTCCCCTTTTCCCAGTCCCCTCCCATTCACAAGGCAGGCAATATGCTTGACCTAATCTTTAATAGAGGCTGTTCACCAACTAATCTCACTGTAACCCACCTCCAGGTCTCTGATCACTATTTGTTTCCTTTTCTGTCTCCCTCTCCTCCAACCCTACCCACTCAGCCCCTACCCAGATGGTCATGTTCCATCTCTCCCCCACTACTCTCTCCTTTTCTATCCTATCATCTCTCATTTCTGCAAAATCCTTCTCTCTCATTTCTCCTGAATCTGCTTCATCGAACCTACTCCCTTTCCACATTCTATGACTCGCACTGTCCTCTATCCTCCCAGCCAGCTCGGCCCTCACCTCCTGCTCCAGGGCTGAGTGAGTCATTGTGAGCTTACAGAACAGGGCTGCGGGCACCTGAGCAAAAATGGGGTGAAATTAATCTTCCGGAGAACCTATCACCCTTTCACTCCCTCCGTTCTACATTCTCTTCCTCTGTATCCGATGCTAAATCCACTCTCTATCACTCTACATTTCAAGCTTCTGCCTCTACCCCTAGGGAACTCTTTTCTACCTTCTCCTCTCCTTAATCATCCACCCCCTCAGCAGATGACTTTGTCAACCACGTTGAAAATAAGGTTCACGACAACTGTGCCTCATTCACTCAGCCAATTGAGTCCACTGATCGCCCTCACACATAACTAACCTATGCCTTGACCTCTTTCTCCCCTCTCTCTCCAGATAACATCCTACGATTAGTGAGATCCATCCGCCTGCTCGACCCCATCAACTCCTCTCTTCTCTGGAAACCTTCTCCCATTGCTCACTTCCCTCATCAACTCTTCCCTGACCAATGACTGTGTCTCCTCTGTATCCATTGTAATGGAAATTACCATCAAGGAGTCGTCGTGTCATTTAGTAAATTAACTTTATTAATCTTCACGCCATTGGAGAGGTTACAACAAATTTGGCACACTCAGTACAGTGCTCTACCAGGGGGCTGTCCCCGAGCTGTCCCCGAGCACCTTTTATACTAAGATACAAACAACTTTTTTATTACACCTTTATTTAACCAGGTAGGCTAGTTGAGAACAAGTTATCTTTTATAACTGTGACCTGGCCAAGATAAAGCAAAGCAGTGCAACACAGACAACAGCACAGAGTTACAAATGGAACAAACAAATGTACAGTCAATAACACAATAGAAAAGTCTATATACAGTGTGTGCAAATGAGGTAAGATAATAAATAGGTCATAGTGGTGAAATAATTACAATTTAGCAATTAAACACTGGAGTGATAGATGTACAGAATATGAATGTGCAAGTAGAGATACTGGGGTGCAAAGGAGCAAAACATTTTTTTTAAATAACAATATGGGGATGAGGTAGTTGGATGGGCTATGTACAGGTGCAGTGATCTGTGAGCTGCTCTGATAGCTGGTGCTTAAAGTTAGTGAGTGAGATATGAGTCTCCAGCTTTAGTGATTTTTGCAATTAATTCCAGTCATTGGCAGCAGAGAACTGGAAGGAGAGGCGGCCAAAGAAAGAATTGGTTTTGGGGGTGACTAGAGAGATATACCTGCTGGAGCGTGTGCTACAGGTGGGAGATGCTATGGTGACCAGCGAGCTGAGATAAGGGGGGACTTTACCTAGCAGGGTCTTGTAGATGACATGGAGCCAGTGGGTTTGGCGACGAGTATGAAGCGAGGGCCAGCCAACGAGAGCGTACAGGTCACAATGGTGGGTAGTATATGGGGCTTTGGTGACAAAACGGATTGTACTGTGATAGACTGCATCCAATTTGTTGAGTAGGGTATTGGAGGCTATTTTGTAAATGACATCGCCAAAGTCGGATTGGTAGGATGGTCAGTTTTACAAGGGTATGTTTGGCAGCATGAGTGAAGGATGCTTTGTTGCGAAATAGGAAGCCAATTCTAGATTTAACTTTGGATTGGAGATGTTTGATATGGGTCTGGAAGGAGAGTTTACAGTCTAACCAGACACCTAAGTATTTGTAGTTGTCCACGTATTCTAAGTCAGAGCCGTCCAGAGTAGTGATGTTGGACAGGCGGGTAGGTGCAGGTAGCGATCGGTTGAAGAGCATGCATTTAGTTTTACTTGTATTTAAGAGCAATTGGAGGCCACGGAAGGAGAGTTGTATGGCATTGAAGCTTGCCTGTAGGGTTGTTAACACAGTGTCCAAAGAAGGGCCGGAAGTATACAGAATGGTGTCGTCTGCGTAGAGGTGGATCAGGGACTCACCAGCAGCAAGAGCGACCTCATTGATGTATACAGAGAAGAGAGTCGGTCCAAGAATTGAACCCTGTGGCACCCCCATAGAGACTGCCAGAGGTCCGGACAGCAGACCCTCCGATTTGACACACTGAACTCTATCAGAGAAGTAGTTGGTGAACCAGGCGAGGCAATCATTTGAGAAACCAAGGCTGTAAAGTCTGCCGATGAGGATGTGGTGGTTGACAGAGTCGAAAGCCTTGGCCAGATCAATGAATACGGCTGCACAGTAATGTTTCTTATCGATGGCGGTTAAGATATCGTTTAGGACTTTGAGCGTGGCTGAGGTGCACCCATGACCAGCTCTGAAACCAGATTGCATAGCAGAGAAGATATGGCAAGATTCGAAATGGTCGGTAATCTGTTTGTTGACTTGGCTTTCGAAGACCTTAGAAAGGCATGGTAGGATAGATATAGATAGAGATAGAGATCTTCCTCTGTTTGCAATCCCAAGGATCCCAGCTACAACATGAATGGTCGTTTTGTTAGATAAAATCCTTATTTATATCTCAAAAAGTCTGTTTAGTTTGGCACCATCGATGTCATTAATCCACTCGTTCAACATGAAGACAAAGGAGTCCAAAAAGATAACGCTAAACTTCATCCAAACAAGTCAAACAACGTTTCTATTTAATCCTCAGGATCTCTAAAAAAGTTGAAAAGTTGCATATCGCGGGGGCTATTCGATGCTAATGCAGTACACCACCGGATGTTTTTGTGCTGGTCAAGAGGCAGTCAGGTCTGGAGTGAACCAAGGGCTATATCTGTTCCTGGCTCAAAGTTTTTTGAATGGGGCATGCTTATTTAAGATTGTGAGGAAAGCACTTTTAAAAATAACCAGGCATCCTCTACTGACGGAATGAGTTCAATATCCTTCCAAGACATCCGGGCCAGGTCGATTAGAAAGGCCTGCTTGCTGAAGTGTTTTAGGGAGCATTCGACAGTGATGACGGGTGGTCGTTTGACCTCAGACCCATTACGGACGCAAGCAAGGAGGCAGTGATCGCTGAGATCCTGGTTGAAGACAGCAGAGGTGTATTTGGAGGGCAGGTTGGTTAGGATTACATCTATGAGGGTATCCGTGTTTACGGATTTGGGGTTGTACCTGGTAGGTTCATTGATCATTTGTGTGAGATTGAGGGCATCAAGCTTGGATTGTAGTATGGCCGGGGTGTTAAGCATGTCCCAGTTTAGGTCAACTAACAGCACTAGCTCTGAAGATAGATGTGAGGAAATCAATTCACATGTGGTGTCCAGGGCACAGCTGGGGGGCATGAGGTGGTCTATAACAAGCAGCAATGGTGAGAGACTTCTTTCTGGAAAGGTGAATTTTTAAAAGTAGACGCTCAAATTGTTTGGGCACAGACCTGGATAGTAAGACAGAACTCTGCAGGCTATCTCTGCGGTAGATTGCAACTCCACCCCCTTTGGCAATTCTATTTTGTCATAAAATGTTATAGTTAGGGAAGCTTTTAGGAGCTTTTAGGAGTGGAGCTAGGCACTGCAGGGCCTGGATTAACCTCTACATTACCAGAGAAACTGAGGAGGAGTAGGATAAGGGTACAGCTAAAGGCTATAAGAACTGGTCGTCTAGTGCGATCGGAACAGAGAGTAAAGGAGCAGGATTCTGGGTGCGGTAGAATAGATCAAGGCATAATGTACAGGCAAAGGTATGGTAGGATTTGAATACAGTGGAGGTAAACCTAAGCATTGAGTGACGATGAGAGAGGTATTGTCTCTCGAGACACAATTTAAACCAGGTGAGGTCACCGCATGTGTAGGAGGTGGAACAAAAGGGTTAAAGGCATATTGAGCAGATCAGGAGGCTCTAAAGTGAAATAAGACAATAATCACTAACCAAACAGCAATGGACAAGGCATTTTGATATTAGGGAGAGGCATGCATAGCCGAGTGATCATGGGGTCCAGTGAGTAGCTAGGCAGGCTGGAGACACGGCGATTAAGGGCCGGGTCTAGCAGGCTAGCAGAAGGGCCTTAGAGGGACGTCACAATGGAAGAGGTTGTTGTAGACCCCTTGTGCAGGACTCCGTGTAGTAAAAGGGTCCAGGCCAATTGCCAAAATAGGTATTGTAGCATAAGAAATTGGCTGATGGACCTCTTCAGCTAACAGTCCGATATGTTCTAGACAGCTAGCGGGCCGGGGCTAGCAGGCTAGCAGATGGGCATTCAGGGGACGTCACGAAGGAGAAGCCTGTTTAAAAACCTCCTCGGTAGTCCAGTCGTGAGGGATCAGCGGGGCTCCGTTATCGGCAGTGAAAGGAGTCCAGGCCAATTGGCAAAATAGGTATAGCCCAAGGAGTGGCTGATGGACCTCTTCAGCTAGCCAGGAGATTTAACTCCAGGCTAAATTGGTGCTAGCCTTCGTATAGAGACGTTAGCCAGGAGTATCCACAGTAGCTGCAATGATCCAGGTGAAAATGTTTGGAGCTTATGGTAGGAATCCGGAGATATGGAGAAAAACACAATTCATCCTCAGCTCACACACACACACACACACACACACACACACACACACACACACACACACACACACACACACACACACACACACACACACACACACACACACACACACACACACACACACACACACACACACACACACACACACACACACACACACACACACACACACACACACACACACACACACACAGAAACTTCCTCCTCAAAGGGACCTAGTTATAAAACGTCATATAGAATATATGTATTACATTATAGCTACAAATAAACAAAACTATATAGCCAGGATTAAACAATTCCTAAGCTTATGTCATAATTTTTCCACCACACCATCCTCCTAGCTCTTCCGCTGCCTTCGACACCATCAGATCCTCCTCTCCTGGGCATCTCAGGCTATGAACACTGTTGGATTGCATCCTTCCCAGCAGGCCGCTCTTACCAGGTGACGTGAAGAGGATCTGTGACTGCACCATGTACTCTTACTACTGGGGTCTCCCAGGTCTTGATTTGGACCATCATCGTCTCTCCTACCATTGCTATGCGGATGACAGTACTTGAGTGTCATCCCCTCTTCTGACATCCAGGTGGCAGCACACATCTCTGCCAGCCTGGCAGATATCTCAGCTTGGATGTCGGCACACCACCTCAAGCTCCACCTCGACAAGAAAAAGCTGCTCTTCCTTCCGGTGAAAGCCTGCCCGCCAACATCTCTCCATCATGATTGACAACTCCATGTTGTCCCACTCCCAAAGTGCTAAGAAGCTTCGCGGGACCTGGAACAACCTGTCATTCTCTGCAAACATTAAAGCAGTGATTAAATCCTGCGGGTTAATGCTCTTCAACAGTCGTAGAGAATGACCATACCTCACACAGGAAGTGGTAAAGGTCCAAATCCAGGCACTAGTCATCTCCCGTCTGGACTACTGAAACTAACTGTTGGTATTTGGTATTTTGTATTTTATTAGGATTCCCATTAACTGTTGCACGGGGTGCACACAAAACATGAAACATGAGATAATACAGAACAGTACAAGACAAGAACAGCACAAGGACATAATTCCATAAATTTTAAAAAGGCACACATAGCCTACACATCAATTTATACACACAAACTATCTAGGTCAAATAGGGAGAGGCGTTGTGCCCTGAGGAGTTGCTTTATCTGTTTTCTGAAACCAGGTTGCTGTTTATTTAAGCAATATGAGATAGAAGGGAGTTCCATGCAATAATGGCTCAAAATAATACTGTACGCTTTCTAAATTTGTTCTGGATTTGGAGACTATGAAAAGACCCCTTGTGGCATGTCTGCAAACAATTTGGAATTTTCAACACATTTTCAACACACCACCAAATACAATGCTTTTAGATTTAGAGTCGTTTAGGACTAGTTTATTACTGGCCACCCATTCAAAAACAGACTGCAACTCTTTTTTTAATGGTTTCCGTGATTTCAGTAGCTGTGGTTGCTGATGCATATAGTATATAGTTGAATAATCTGCATATATGGACAAACATTCTTTGTTTAACCTCTAGCGATGAGCAATCCCGTGGGAGCGTAATCATAGCCTCAAGCACATTACCAGAACGCAACGTTTCCTATTCATAAAAATCGCAAATTAAATGAAATAAATATATTCAAACACAAGCTTAGCCTTTTGTTAACAACACTGTCATCTCAGATTTTCAAAATACGCGTTACAGCCAACGCTAGACAAGCATTTGTGTAAGTTTAGCATAGCATAATGCTATGCTAGGCTGTGCTGGCAGCAGGCAACATTTTCACAAAAATAAGAAAGGCAACCCAATTAAATCATTTACCTTTGAAGAACTTCAGATGCTTTCACTCAGGAGACTCCCAGTTAGATAGCAAATGTTCCTCTTTTCCAAAAATAATATTTTTGTAGGCAAAAAACGTCACGTTTGTTCATCCTGCTTGGCTGAGAAATCTACAGAAAAATACTTCAACTATAATGCATTAGCATAACGCAACTTTTTCTATTCATGAAAATCGCAAATGTACGCGAGATGGCATAGCAGTTCAGACGTCTTTTGTCCTCGTCTTGTCGTGTCCTGTATATATATATATATATATATATATTTACAACTTTTTTTCACGTACATTTTATTTTTATTTTCCATCAACTCATCTTCAAAACATTCTCCTGCAACCCGCCTCACCAATTTATATTTATAAATAAGTATTATTTACCTCAAATCTGCAATCCTCCAAGAAGTTAGCCAGAAGCTAGCCAGAAACTCCAAGAAGCTTGCCAGAAACTAACCAGAAGCTAGCCAGGAGCTAGCTAGAAGCTAATCAGAAGCTAGTTCAGAAGCTAGTTCAGAAGCTAGTTAGCTTCTTTACTGGCAAATCGTTAGTATTCAGCTAACCACGGTTTGTGGGCATCAGCTATCGGAATGGAACATACCGGACCAATTTTTCTCTCCATGTCCTTGGATTTCAACTGCTCTCTGGACATTCATTCCCGGATCTCACAGCTAGCTAGCTGCTATCCGTGTGTCTATCTGCTCTCATCAATTCCGGAGCAAACATCAATTACTCCGGAGCTAGCCAGCTCCGTCAACCACTCCTGAGCTCCGTCAATCACTCCTGGGCTGCAGTCACCTATCCGGACCCGTTTTACTGCCTACGCGGAGCCCCACCGGGCCTTCACAACTGGAATGCCGACGTTATCTACCCGAAGGAGATCCGGCTGGCTCCTCCGTCGCGACGTTACCTGAACGCCCATCTGCGGCCTGCTAACCGTTAGCTGTCTTACCAGCTGCTCTCAGAATAGACAATCGGACAATTTATTTATTTTTATTATTATTATGTTTCTTCTTGGGCCTCTATAAGTATATCTATTGTTTTTATTTTATTTTTGTTGTTGTGTGATTTGGACTAATCCCCTCTACCACACGGAACCCCACTAATCTACTGACGGAACGCAAGAGGTGGCTAACAACAGACCTCCATCCTATGCTAGCTTGCTACCGATGTTCTGGCTAGCTATCTAAATCGCCGTGACCCCCAAACCAACCACTCCACTCACTGGACTATTTTGATCACTCGACTAAGGATGCCTCTCCTTAATGTCAATATGTCTTGTCCATTGCTGTTCTGGTTAGTGTTTATTGGCTTATTTCACTGTAGAGCCTCTAGTCCTGCTCACTATACCTTATCCAATTTATTAGTTCCACCACCCACACATGCAATGACATCTCCTGGTTTCAATGATGTTTCAAGAGACAATATCTCTCTCTTCATCACTCAATACCTAGGTTTACCTCCACTGTATTCACATCCTACCATACATTTGTCTGTACATTATACCTTGATGCTATTTTAAACAATTTGAACTTCTACTTTTAAAAATCCACCTCTCTAAAAGCAAGTCTCTCACCTTTGCCGCCTGCTATAGACCACCCTCTGCCCCCAGCTGTGCTCTGGACACCATATGTGAACTGATTGCCCCCCATCTATCTTCAGAGCTCGTGCTGCTAGGCGACCTAAACTGGAACATGCTTAACACCCCAGCCATCCTACAATCTAAACTTGATGCCCTCAATCTCACTCAAATTATCAATGAACCTACCAGGTACCCCCCAAAGCCTTAAACACGGGCACCCTCATAGATATCATCCTAACCAACTTCCCCTCTAAATACACCTCTGCTGTCTTCAACCAAGATCTCAGCGATCACTGCCTCATTGCCTGCATCCGTAATGGGTCAGCGGTCAAACGACCTCCATTCATCACTGTAAAACGCTCCCTGAAACACTTCAGCGAGCAGGCCTATCTAATCGACCTGGCCGGGGTATCCTGGAAGGATATTGGAGAGAGGATGCCTGGATATTTTTTTTAAATGCCTTCCTAACCATCTTAAATAAACATGCCCCATTCAAGAAATTTAGAACCAGGAACAGATATAGCCCTTGGTTCTCCCCAGACCTGACTGCCCTTAACCAACACAAAAACATCCTATGGCGTTCTGCATTAGCATCGAACAGCCCCCGTGATATGCAGCTGTTCAGGGAAACTAGAAACCGTTACACACAGGCAGTTAGAAAAGCCAAGGCTAGCTTTTTCAAGCAGAAATTTGCTTCCTGCAACACTAACTCAAAAAAGTTCTGGGACACTGTAAAGTCCATGGAGAATAAGAACACCTCCTCCCAGCTGCCCACTGCACTGAAGATAGGAAACACTGTCACCACTGATAAATCCACCATAATTGAGAATTTCAATAAGCATTTTTCTACGGATGGCCATGCTTTCCACCTGGCTACTCCTACCCCGGTCAACAGCACTGCACCCCCAACAGCAACTCGCCCAAGCCTTCCCCATTTCTCCTTCTCCCAAATCCATTCAGCTGATGTTCTGAAAGAGCTGAAAAATCTGGACCCCTACAAATCAGCCGGGCTAGACAATCTGGACCCTTTCTTTCTAAAATTATCTGCCGAAATTGTTGCCACCCCTATTACTAGCCTGTTCAACCTCTCTTTCGTGTCATCTGAGATTCCCAAAGACTGGAAAGCAGCTGCGGTCATCCCCCTCTTCAAAGGGGGGGACACTCTTAACCCAAACTGCTACATACCTATATCTATCCTACCATGCCTTTCTAAGGTCTTCGAAGGCCAAGTCAACAAACAGATTACCGACCATTTCGAATCTCACCATACCTTCTCTGCTATGCAATCTGGTTTCAGAGCTGGTCATGGGTGCACCTCAGCCACGCTCAAGGTCCTAAATGATATCTTAACAACCATCGATAAGAAACATTACTGTGCAGCCGTATTCATTGATCTGGCCAAGGCTTTCGACTCTGTCAACCACCACATCCTCATCGGCAGACTCGACAGCCTTGGTTTCTCAAGTGATTGCATTGCCTGGTTCACCAACTACTTCTCTGATAGAGTTCAGTGTGTCAAATTTACATTTACATTTACATTTAAGTCATTTAGCAGACGCTGCTGTCCGGACCTCTGGCAGTCTCTATGGGGGTGCCACAGGGTTCAATTATTGGACCGACTCTCTTCTCTGTATACATCAATGAGGTCGCTCTTGCTGCTGGTGAGTCCCTGATCCACCTCTACGCAGACGACACCATTCTGTATACTTCCGGCCCTTCTTTGGACACTGTGTTAACAACCCTACAGGCAAGCTTCAATGCCATACAACTCTCCTTCCGTGGCCTCCAATTGCTCTTAAATACAAGTAAAACTAAATGCATGCTCTTCAACCGATCGCTACCTGCACCTACCCGCCTGTCCAACATCACTACTCTGGACGGCTCTGACTTAGAATACGTGGACAACTACAAATACTTAGGTGTCTGGTTAGACTGTAAACTCTCCTTCCAGACCCATATCAAACATCTCCAATCCAAAGTTAAATCTAGAATTGGCTTCCTATTTCGCAACAAAGCATCCTTCACTCATGCTGCCAAACATACCCTTGTAAAACTGACCATCCTACCAATCCTCGACTTTGGCGATGTCATTTACAAAATAGCCTCCAATACCCTACTCAACAAATTGGATGCAGTCTATCACAGTGCAATCCATTTTGTCACCAAAGCCCCATATACTACCCACCATTGCGACCTGTACGCTCTCGTTGGCTGGCCCTCGCTTCATACTCGTCGCCAAACCCACTGGCTCCATGTCATCTACAAGAACCTGCTAGGTAAAGTCCCCCCTTATCTCAGCTCGCTGGTCACCATAGCATCTCCCACCTGTAGCACACGCTCCAGCAGGTATATCTCTCTAGTCACCCCCAAAACCAATTCTTTCTTTGGCCGCCTCTCCTTCCAGTTCTCTGCTGCCAATGACTGGAACGAACTACAAAAATCTCTGAAACTGGAAACACTTATCTCCCTCACTAGCTTTAAGCACCAACTGTCAGAGCATCTTACAGATTACTGCACCTGTACATAGCCCACCTATAATTTAGCCCAAACAACTACCTCTTTCCCAACTGTATTTAATTTATTTATTTATTTTGCTCATTTGCACTCCATTATTTTTATTTCTACTTTGCACATTCTTCCATTGCAAAACTACCATTCCAGTGTTTTACTTGCTATATTGTATTTACTTTGCCACCATGGCCTTTTTGCCTTTACCTCCCTTCTCACCTAATTTGCTCACATTGTATATAGACTTGTTTATACTGTACTATTGACTGTATGTTTGTTTTACTCCATGTGTAACTCTGTGTCGTTGTATATGTCGAACTGCTTTGCTTTATCTTGGCCAGGTCGCAATTATAAATGAGAACTTGTTCTCAACTTGCCTACCTGGTTAAATAAAGGTGAAATAAATAAATAAATAAAAATGAAATGAAATAAATATATTGGCTCACAAGCTTAGCCTTTTGTTAACCTGTTAACTGTCATCTCAGATTTTCAAAATATGCTTTTCAACCATAGCTACACAAGCATTTGTATTGATAGCTAGCATAGCATTAAGCCTAGCATTCAGCATGCAACATTTTCACAAAAACAAGAAAAGCATTCAAATAAAATCATCTACATTTGAAGAACTTCGGATGTTTTCAATGAGGAGACTCTCAGTTAGATAGCAAATGTCCAGTATTTCCAAAAAGATTACTTGTGTAGGAGAAATCGCTCCGTTTTGTTCATCATGTTTGGCTAAGAAACAAATCTGAAAATGCAGTCTCTACAACGCCAAACTTTTTACCAAATTAACTCCATAATATCGACAGAAACATGGCAAACGTTGTTTAGAATCAATCCTCAAGGTGTTTTTCACATATCTATTCGATGATAAATCATTCGTGGCAGCTGTGTTTCTCCTCGAAGCAAACGAAAAATACACGCAGGTGGAGATTACGCAATAATTGCAACGGAGGACCCCAAGCGGACACCTGGTAGATGTAGTCTCTTAAGGTGAATCTTCCAATGATTTGCCTACAAATACGTCACAATGCTGCAGACACCTTGGGGAAACGACAGAAAGTGTAGGCGCATTCACAGCCATATAAGGAGACATTGGAACACAGCGCATTCAAAATCTGGCGCACTTCCTGTATGAAATTTCATCATGGTTTCGCCTGTAGCATTAGTTCTGTGGCACTCACAGACATAATCTTTGCAGTTTTGGAAACGTCAGAGTGTTTTCTTTCTTTCCATATGTCAAGTATATATGCATAGTCGAGCATCTTTTCATGTCAAAATATCTTGTTTAAAACGGGAACGTTTTTCATCCAAAAATTTTAATAGCGCCCCCTAATGCATAACTGGTTAATGTCAGTGGCAGGTCATTGGTAAAAGTAAAAAATAGTAGAGGACCTAGAGAGCTGCCCTCTGGTACACCACACTTTGCATGTTTTACATTAGAGAAGCTTCCATTAACCTCTAGTGACGCCCCAGCCCGTGAACGGGACCATTGTCATCATCTGACACTAATTAGCCTAACGCAACAAACATAAATATTCCTAGGAAATATTCCTATTCATGAAAATCACAAATGAAATATATTGAGACACAGCTTAGCCTTTTGTTAATCACCCTGTAATCTCAGATTTTCAAAATATGCTTTACAACCAAAGCTAGACAAGCATTTGTGTAAGTTTGTTGATAGCCTAGCATAGCATTTTGTCCAGCTAGCAGCAGGTAACTTGGTCACGGAAATCAGAAAAGCAATCAAATTAAATCGTTTACCTTTGATGAGCTTCGGATGTTTTCACTCACGAGACTCCCAGTTAGATAGCAAATGTTCCTTTTTTCCAAAAATATAATTTTTGAAGGCGAAATAGCTTCGTTTGTTCTTCACGTTTGGCTGAGAAATCGCCGGGAAATTGCAGTCACGAAAACGGCAAAAAATATTCCAAATTAGCTCCATAATATCGACAGAAACATGGCAAACGTTGTTTATAATCAATCCTCAAGGTGTTTTCAAATATCTATTTGATAATATATCAACCGGGAATGGTGGCTTCTTAGTAGGAGAGAGAGTAATGGCTGCATTTGTCCTTTACGCACCAAACACTATGAGAGACTTCAGCTGGCCACTGACGCAATGTTGACGTTCATTTTTCAAAATAAAATCCTGAAACTATGTATTGTGACACTAGACACATTAGGGAAGCCATAGAAAAGGTAATCTGGTTGATAGCCCATTCACTGCTCAATAGGGACACATAGGAACGCAGAGCCTTCTAAATAACAGTCCCTTCCTGTTTGGATTTTTCTCAGGCTTTCGCCTGCAACATCAGTTCTGTTATACTCACAGACAATATTTTTACAGTTTTGGAAACTTTAGAGTGTTTCTATCCTAAACTGTCAATTATATGCATATTCTAGCATCTTGTCCTGACAAAATATCCCGTTTACTATGGGAACATCATTTTTCCAAAAATGAAAATACTGCCCCCTAGTCACAAAAGGTTAATTTGTTTACAGAGAAGTAGTATTGTATTTGGTCAAACACAATTATTTTCCAACAGTTTGCTTAGAGCTGGCAGCAAGCTGATAGGACCAGTAAAGACCAGTTTACCACTCTTGGGTAGCGGAATGACTTTGGCTTCCCTCCAGGCCTGAGGACAAAGACTTTCCTCTAGGCTCATATTAAAGATTAAGGAGTAGGCTACCATCCTCCGTAGCTTCCTATCTAAGTTGTCAATGCCAGGAGGATTGACATTATTGACCATTAACAATACTTTCCCCACCTCTCCCTCTCTAACTTTACAAAATTAAACCTTCAATGCTTTTCTTTCCCAAGTTCTCTCATGTCACCCCACTCCTCCGCACACTTCACTGGCTTCCAGTCGAAGCTCGCATCCTCTACAAGACCATGGTACTTGCCTATGGAGCAGCAAGAGGAACAGTCACTCCCTAGCTTCAGGCTATGCTTCAAACCCTACACCTCTGGTCTCTTGGCCCTCCCACTCATACAGGAGGGAAGCTCAGCCCAGTCAAAGCGCTCTCTGTCTTGGAACTCCAGTGGTGGAAACAGCTTCCCCCTTCAAGCTATGACAGTAGAGTCCCTGCCCATCTTCTGAAAACATCTGAAACCCCACCTCTTTAAAGAGTATCTTCAATAATACCACAGAATCCCCTCCTCATCCCCACCATATTTATTCATTTAAATACCAATTCACTTACAGTGATTGTATGACTCCACAAAGCTCATTCTAGGGGAAAAGTCTTATTGCGTTCCAGAGGCTCTGGAAGATAACCACTCCCTTTGTGGAAGGCTGTTTGAGGCCCTTCGATTTTTCTGATGGATTTCTTTCAAAGTTTGTCATGTTCTTTGCTGTTACAGGAGAGGCCGCTGAGTGTTCCTACTGTGTCTATTGAGGAAGCAGAAAAGGTCAGGGCTTTAATATCACACTGTGACTCTGGGGGGCCTGGCTGGGTCTGCCTCAGTGAGACTTACTCATGTCTAAGGCAGACACTGACAACACTGCACCAAGTGGACAAAGACATAGAAATGTCACTTAGAGCTGACCACAATGTGTGGGGAGAGAGAGAAGATGGGGGAGGAGAGGGACCTGGAGAGAGGTGTCAGAAAAGAAAGAGCATATAGAGACTGCGGGTGAGAGATGGAGAGAGATGTGAGGAAGGAGTGAAAGCGAGAAAGAGAGAGGGGTAAGTAGCAGAAAAAGAGAGGAAAAGAGAGAGGTAATTTCATGCGTTTAACAAGCATTGTTTCTGTAAATGCGTTCATCTTTCAGTGCAATATTCTTTACATTAATTCAGGCAATTCATTTAGGTTTTAATTGTTAATAAAAAAGGGTTTTATATAAAAAAATAGAGCGATGAAAACTGGAATATGGTTATTATTTATCTGCAGTATTTCAATCCTTCCATGTCCTCCACTTCCCAACTCAGTACTTAATTAACCTTAGAAGCACTCAGCTGGAGTAAGCACACAGTCTGAGTGCAGACTGTGCTGTGTACACTATATATTGTAATACATGTCATTACCAGCAAAACAATTATACTTTCATGACCGTAAAAACCTCCCTTGTTATAATTTCTACTAATTACTGTGCAACTCAGCAACAACCACTGGTAAGAGGCCAACAGAGCTCTCCTGATACACATAAATAAAAGCAGTGAGTTTGTTGCTGATATTTTCTACCATGACGCATATGTAGTAAGAGAACATAGCCATCCATCCAGGCATCCATCTCACCCGTTTAACTCCCGATGATAAAAGTCTCCATCGTGCCATAGAGACTTTACCATTATGATATAGACTCTGAGGAAGGCCATGACATTTTGTAAAGGTCTCACAGATCCCAGTACAGCGGGGGGTTTTAAGAGATGGACTGAATTTAGGTTCTCTAGAGGTGATGGACAGTATTACAGAACTGTTAGCGTAAGTATAAATAAACTGTGGGCTTTTTCAGTGAACATTATAGTTTGAACTTCTGTTAAACTCCATCAGAGAAATATAAAACAGTTATCCACTGTACAATATGACTCAAACTGATTGTTTGCTGGCAACCTACATAACAGAACCATACTAGAAAGCCATGATCAAGTCATATTTATTACTCTGGACTCTTGGACTCTTTTTTAAAAGGTGTTGGTAACTGAATACACGGAATGTGTCTGAAAGTGGGCGTGTTGAAAGAAGTGGGTGGATCATCAGTGATGGGTGTGAGATCAGCGCTCTGTGATTGGTTTTGATTGAGCAGTGTTTAACTGCATTTTCATTGCTCAGCTTCTGTGTGGTGATACTATTGGTTTGTTGGGACCGATGGTTTGTTCACGTAGCAGGTTAGGAGAATGAGCATAGCAGGTTAGGAGAATTATCGTAGCAGGTTAGGAGAATTAACATAGCAGGTTAGGAGAATGAGGTTAAGGTTAAGAAAAGGGTTAGGTTTAGGCTTAGCTAAAATGTTCTTACAGTTGGAGCTACACAAAACAGTCTTGAGTGGCAACAAATCTGCTCAGTTAGCTGTTTGCTTTCCATACACGCACTTGATACGGCCATTTATGTTGACACCAATGTTCTGGCAGCCATGTTAAGTTGCAGTTACCCATGACTCCTTTTTTTCCCTTTGCCTTTGAGTGCTATCAGGGAGAGTGCTTGGTGTTTCAGCACAATAAACAGTGGTCAGAGTAGCTGTATGGTATCCCTCTCTGGCTCTTTTTAATGGGGCAGGAACAGAACAGAAAGCCGATGGCGATCTTCAAATAGACCATTAGCATTTCACTCAGAGCAGATGGGTTTGATATAAATACGTTCTTGGAAATTGTTTTAATTTCAATGGTGGACTGCGGTGTATAAATAAATAAATGAACAGTTGTTCTCAGTCGAACCTGACGTTCACCTCAACGCGTAGCATCTCAAAATGCAGCGGAAATAGAACCACTAAATCACCTAGTAATTTCCGATAAAAAATATAAACAAAATAGACTGTCCAATCGATGATACGCATCATGGAAGCTATACTAGACAATCACGGATAAACACAACACATGTTGAAACTGTCTTGTAGTAAAACAAATTTGTAATAAAAGGGAAGGCTGTGATTTGGCTCCTGAACTCTTTCAACTCTTTGCGCCAACTTTGCATCAACACAACAGTTTAAAGATTTGTTAAGATTCAGAAGTCTAGAGAAACTCTACTGGTTGCATCACTGCCTTGTATGGCAACTGCTCGGCCTCCGACCGCAAGCCGCTACAGAGGGTAGTGCTTACGGCCCAGGACATCACTGGGGCAAAACTTCCACCCATCCAAGACATCTATACCAGGCGGTGTCAGAGGAAGGCCCTAAAAATTGTCAAAGACTACAGCCACCCGAGTCATAGACTGTTCTCTCTGCTGCAGTACCGCACAACAAGCGGTAAAGGTCCAAGAGGCTTCTAAACAGCTTTTACCCCCAAGCCATAAGACTCCTGAACATGTAATCAAATGGCTACCCAGACTATTTGCATTGATACACTCCCCCGAACACACACACATTTACACAGCTGCTACTCTGCTGTTATCATCTATGCATAGTCACTTTAATAACTCTACCTACATGTACATAATAACTCGACTTACCTGTACCCCTTGTATATAGTCTCACTATTGTTTTACTGCTGCTCTTTAATATTAACCTCATATTTTTTAGATATTATTTAATTTAAAAAATGTAACTGCATTGTTGGTTAGGGGCTTGTAAGTAAGCATTTCACTGTAAGGTCTACTACACCTGTTGTATTCAGCATTTCACTGTAAGGTCTACTACACCTGTTGTATTCAGCATTGCACTGTAAGGTCTACTACACCTGTTGTATTCAGCATTTCACCGTAAGGTCTACTACACCTGTTGTATTCAGCATTGCATTGTAAGGTCTACTACACCTGTGGTATTCAGCATTTCAATGTAAGGTCTACTACACCTGTTGTATTCAGCATTGCACTGTAAGGTCTACTACATCTGTTGTATTCAGCATTGCACTGTAAGGTCTACGACACCTGTTGTATTCAGCATTGCACCGTAAGGTCTACTACACCTGTTGTATTCAGCATTGCACTGTAAGGTCTACTACACCTGTGGTATTCAGCATTTCACTGTAAGGTCTACTACACCTGTTGTATTAAGCATTGCACTGTAAGGTCTACTACACCTGTTGTATTCAGCATTGCACTGTAAGGTCTACTACACCTTTGGTATTCAGCATTTCACTGTAAGGTCTACTACACCTGTTGTATTCAGCATTGCACTGTAAGGTCTACTACACCTGTTGTATTCAGCATTGCACTGTAAGGTCTACTACACCTGTGGTATTCAGCATTGCACTGTAAGGTCTACTACACCTGTTGTATTCTGCATTGCACTGTAAGGTCTACTACACCTGTTGTATTCGGCATTGCACTGTAAGGTCTACTACACCTGTTGTATTCAGCATTGCACTGTAAGGTCTACTACACCTGTTGTATCTGGCATTGCACTGTAAGGTCTACGACACCTGTTGTATTCAGCATTGCACTGTAAGGTCTACTACACCTGTTGTATCCGGCATTGCACTGTAAGGTCTACTACACCTGTTGTATCCGGCATTGCACTGTAAGGTCTACTACACCTGTTGTATTCAGCATTGCACTGTAAGGTCTACTACACCTGTTGTATCCGGCATTGCACTGTAAGGTCTACTACACCTGTTGTATTCGGCATTGCACTGTAAGGTCTACTACACCTGTTGTATTCAGCATTGCACTGTAAGGTCTACTACACCTGTTGTATTCAGCATTGCACTGTAAGGTCTTCTACACCTGTTGTATTCAGCATTGCACTGTAAGGTCTACTACACCTGTTGTATTCGGCATTGCACTGTAAGGTCTACTACACCTGTTGTATTCGGCATTGCACTGTAAGGTCTACTACATACACCTGTTGTATTCAGCATTGCACTGTAAGGTCTACTACAACTGTTGTATTCAGCATTGCACTGTAAGGTCTACTACACCTGTTGTATTCAGCATTGCACTGTAAGGTCTACTACACCTGTTGTATTCAGCATTGCACTGTAAGGTCTACTACACCTGTTGTATTCAGCATTGCACTGTAAGGTCTACTACACCTGTTGTATTCAGCATTGCACTGTAAGGTCTACTACACCTGTTGTATTCAGCATTGCACTGTAAGGTCTACTACACCTGTTGTATTCAGCACATGTGAAAAATAACATTTGATTTGATGTGTTGTTCTCAAAGGAGATGTATTTTGTATGAAGACATCAAAGTCATGTTTCTCTCCCGGGTAACATACCCTTCTCAATAAAGAAACATGGAGGGAAAAGTGTCATTTATCTCAGAGGCTGATTAGCGAACACACAGGCAGGAATGAACGTAATTAACAATGACATCTTCATCTCTGTCAGCTCAACGAGCTGTACTAATTAACAGTGGCTCTGAGCTCTCCCCCAAAAAGTTTGCCTCGCCTGCCTTCCTGGCCCAAAAGACGAGTGCAGAGAAATAATATTTGCTTGTTCTCTGACATGAGTCCCTCTCACACCAACCGCTTGCTTCGCTCATCGGTGTGGTAGAGATGCCTGCTAGCACATTTTTAAGCAGTCAGTACATTTCCTGACTCCAGCTTGTGGTTTGGGTGAATTATTGGCATTGGCCCAAGGTGCTCTGCACAGGATTGTGAAATGAAAACTAAAAATGGTAATGATGTGATGAACGATGATTACTCAACAATCTCAACTCTTCCATATTTACTGTACAACATCCAACCATTTAGTCAAATGATTTTATATGGCTTATTCATGGAACATTGCATTCGTTGAGACTAACTCTTCTAGCTATTTGAATCTTATGCCGCCCCTTACTCAGCGAGATGTCTGGGAACACAAAACAATTATTTCAGCTTCCAACATCAACCATGACCTAACACTAGTCTAACAATCCACAGTATGAGTCAAAAACAGAACAATATCTGTTCTATATCACACAGGGTATAGACTGCAATTCCTGGGCCCATAATGTGATATACAGTAGTCAATCTCATGACACCTAGTACAACTCTCCCAGAATCCACTGGGCCATCTGAAAGCCAATTAGAGAGAAGGTAGGAGAATACAGTTGGCTGCTCCTGTTTCATACTAACCACCTTAATAATAAACTCTGCAAAAAAAACAAATGTCCCTTTTTCAGGATCCATGGCAATTCATAAAAATCTAAATAACTTCACACATCTTCACTGTAAAGGGTTTAAACACAGTTTCCCACTGTTTCACTGCTTGTTCAACGAACCATAAACAATTAATGAACATGCACCTGTGGAACGGTCGCTAAGACACTAACAGCTTACAGACGGTAGGCAATTAAGGTCACAGTTATGAAAACTTAGGACACTAAAGAGGCCTTTCTACTGACTCTGAAAAACACCAAAAGAAAGATGCCCAGGATCCCTGCTCATCTGCGTCAACGTGCCTTAGGCATGCTGCAAGGAGGCATGAGGAATGCAGATGTGGCCAGGGCAATAAATTGCAATGTCTGTACTGTGAGACACCTAAGACAGCGCTACAGGGAGACAGGACGGACAGCTGATCATCCTCGCATTGGCAGACCACGTGTAACATCACACCTGCGGGACAGGTACAGGAGTCAACAACAACTGCCCAAGTTACAGCAGGAATGCACAATCTCTCCATCAGTGCTCGGACTGTCCGCAAAAGGCTGAGAGCGGCTGGACTGGGTGCTTGTAGGCCTGTTGTAAGGCAGGTCCTCACCAGGCATCACCGGCAACAACGTTGCCTATGGGCACAAACCCAACATTGCTGGACCAGACAGGACTGGCAAAAAGTGCTCTTCACTGACGAGTCATGGTTTTGTCTCACCAGGGGTGACGGTCGGATTCACGTTTATCGTCGAAGGAATGACCAAGGCCTGTACTCTGGAGCGGGATCAATTTGGAGGTGGAGAGTCCTTCATAGTCTGGGGTGGTGTGTCACAGCATCATCAGCTTGTTGTCATGTCATTCTATCTCAACGCTGTGCATTACAGGGAAGACATCCTCCTCCCTCATGTGGTACCCTTCCTACAGGCTCATCCTGACATGACCCTCCAGCATGACAATGCCACCAGCCATACAGCTCATTCTGTGAGTGATTTCCTGCAAGATAGGAATGTCAGTGTTCTGCCATGGCCAGCGAAGAGCACGGATCTCAATCCCATTGAGCACGTCTGGGACCGGTTGGATCGAAGGGTGAGGGCTAGGGCCATTCACCCAAGGAATGTCTGGAAACTTGCAGGTGTGTTGGTGGAAGACTGGTGTAACATCTCCCAGCAAGAACTGGCAAATCTGGTGCAGTCCATGAGGAGGAGATGCAGTGCAGTACTTAATGCTGCTGGTGGCCACACTGACTGTTACTTTTGATTTTGACCCCCATTTGTTCAGGGACACATTATTCCATTTCTGTTCGTCACATGTCTGTGGAACTTGTTCAGTTTATGTCTCAGTTGTTGAATCTTGTTATGTTCATGCAAATATTTACACGTGTTAAGTTTGCTGAAAATAAACGCATTTGACAGTGAGAGGACGGTTATTTTTCGCGTTTAGAATCCTTTCATAACATCGTTGTGTGATACGTCTATGACTGTGTTTAATGTAATGGCGGCCGGTATCACACTGACTGACAACTGGATGAGATTGGCGATGTAACCGTCACACTGTGATGTAATTAAGTGCCGAAAGGTCAGGGCTGGATCAGATGCTGTTTTGTAAGGTTATGGGTTTAGACTAGTCTGTCTAACCCATCTCACAATTCTCTTGTAGGACGATGTCTTAATGGAAGTGTTTTGTTTCCTAGCATGAAGTTGTGAACACAATTGCAAGCTGGTAGGGTTGAATGTTTTCATGGACATAGATTTTGTGTGTGTGTGTGTGTGTGTGTGTGTGTGTGTGTGTGTGTGTGTGTGTGTGTGTGTGTGTGTGTGTGTGTGTGTGTGTGTGTGTGTGTGTGTGTGTGTGTGTGTGTGTGTGTGTGTGTGTGTGTGTGTGTGTGTGTGTGTGTGTGTGTGTGTGTGTGTGTGTGTGTGTGTGTGTGTGTGTGTGTGTGTGTGTGTGTGTGTGTGTTTGCCTGCTTCTCTGCTCGTGTGTGATTTAGTAGTTAGTCATGTCTGTGACACATTGTCCTTCTCTGACCCTGGAGGGCTAAAACTCTCCTGATTAATAGATGGATGACGCAACACTGGCCACAGCTCTTAAAACCAACCAATAAATCCCCATTATAATGACACACACACGCGCACAGACACATACGCACACACATACATACACATTGTTTACCACTCACCCTCATGCTCCCCCTGCTCAATCCACAGCCCACTGTATAGAGAGGTCAGGTCAATCAAATAAACACACCATAACACACTCACCCTGTTTCTGTAAATGAGTCAATCAAAGCGATCGACTCAAAGAGAGCCACACCGTGCTGCATTATTGATGTTCAATAAGCAATCTGACTGTGTTTCTATGATCATGATTGCTTATTACAATTTAGCCTGAGGGGAGTTGTTACAGTGCCTGCAATTATTGCAAGGAAAGTCAATTCTTCTCTCTCTAACAAACTTGACTGGCCTCTCCCTGACCGTGAGAGTTCTGGCATCAACATTAAGTCGACATTTCGGAAGAGTTTGAGTTGAACTGATCGGAACTTGCTTATTCGTTTTGTAACACTGTAACACTCAGCAGTCAAAGTCCAGGAAAGGTACATTAGTTGATACGTTAAAAGGCTGTGTACGTGTATTCAGCTCTCTTACTGAAGGAGCCGCGAGGCTCCGGTTCCACAGTGTTTAGTATTGCAACCCTGACTGAGTGGAGCCGCGATTGAATAACATTTTATGAAGAGTATCCACTTCCTCCATATGTGTTTGTGTTCCGTTCTTTGAGGAGGGCACCTTTAAGTAAATATAGACTGGGAGAGGGAGAGGGAGAGGGTGAGGGTGAGGTTGGGGGTGGCGTACAGTGCGTGAGTGTGCGCTCGCGCATGCATTTTTGTGTGAGCTGTTCTTCTGTGGGGTTTTCTGAGGTGTAGTAAGGGTGTGATATGTCTGCTTCTGTCATACCCCACACAGCAGCAGAAACAGAGCAACACTTTTTTTGTTGTTGTTGTTAGTTACTTTGTTCTGCTGATAAGAAGGCACTCTTGTCATTTTCCTGTTCCTCTCTCTTCTACCTTCCTCTTCCTCCGTCTCTTTTTCTCTCCTCCTTGATCATTTTGGAGTGAGAATGCACACTCTAAACTGCTGATGTATACCAAACTAAATATCTCAGTGCTCCTAAGGTTAAGAGGGGGCTGGAGTTTGGGTTAAATCTGTTGTAAGACAGTTGATCTTATTTCAGCTCAGCTGTACACAGTGCACTTATAATGCACAGTCTGTATAGGTAGAATTCAGCCTCAACTACTGATCCAAGGTCAGATTATCCTACCCCAGGCCTAATCTTTACCCAGTGAGATCATTAGCCTCGAGTCTTCTTGGGTATAACACTACAAGCTTGGTACAGCTGTATTTGGAGAGTTTCTCTCATTCTTCACTGCAGATCCTCTCAAGCTCTGTCAGGTTGGATGGGGCGAGTAGCTGCACAGCCATTTCATCTCTCCAGAGATGTTCGATCGGGTTTAAGTCCGGGGTCTGACTGGACCACTCAAGGACATTCAGAGATCTCTCCCAAAGCCAGTCCTGTGTTATTTTGGCTGTATGCTTTGGCCCAACCCTACAGATGAATCCTGTGTCTTATCCTCTCTGGGGTAGGTGGAATGCAGAAATAGTCATAATAAACATTCATAAAAATACAAGTGTTATACATCGGTTTAAAGGTTAACTTCTTGTTAATCCAGCTGCTTTGTCAGATTTCAAAAAGGCTTTACGGCAAAAGCATACCATGCGATTATCAGGACAGCGCCCCGCTTACAGAAGCATATAGACATTTTCCAACCAAGTTCGAGGAGTCACGAAAGTCAGAAATAGTGATAAAATTAATCACTTACCTTTGAAGAGCTTCTTCTGGATGCAGTCACAAGAGTCCCAGCTACACAATAAAGACCCTCTTTATATCTTTATATCCCTCTTTATATCCCAAAAACTCAGTTTTGTTGCGTTTTGTTCAGGCTCAATGGCGGTCAAAACATGCAGACGAATACATCCTAATAGTACCGGTAAGGTTTTTCGAATCATGTCAAACTATGTTTAGAAATAATCCTCAGGTTGTCATTTGTCTAAATAATCGATAATATTTCAACCGGACAATAGCGTCTTGAATAGAAAGGAAAAACAACAAAGGGCGCGCACTCGGTCACGTGCTCAAAACAGCTCTGCATTCTTCCCCTGTCCACTGAGAGAAATGCCTCATTCTTCTTCATTTTTCAGAAAACAAGCATGAAACAATGTCTAAAGAATGTTGACATCAAGTGGAAACGATAGGAACTGCAGTATGGGCCCTAACCCATTAGACAGTCAATAGGCATTCAATGGAAAACAACTCACAACAAACAAATCCCACTTCCTGGATGGATTTCCCTTGGGTTTTCACCTGCCATAACAGTTCTGTTATACTCACAGACATTATTTGAACAGTTTTAGAAACTTCAGAGTGTTTTTTATTCAATACTACCATGCATATGCATATCCTTGCTTCTGGGCCTGAGTAACAGTTTGGGCACGTTTGTCATCCAAACTTCAAAATACTGACCCCTACCCCAGAGATGGTAAGGAGCCTTTTGGACATAGACTTGGCGCTGCGGTATCGCTTGCCATGCGGTAGCAGAGAGAACAGTCTATGACTTGGATGACTGGAGTCTTTGACCATTTTTTTGGCCTTCCTCTGACACCGCCTAGTATGTAGGTCCTAGATGGCAGGAAGCTTGGCTCCAGTGATGTATTGGGCACTACCCTTTGTAGCGCCCACATCTAGTACTGAAAGCATAAGCTACTGTACAGCTAGCTAGCACTGCAGTGCATAACATGTTGTGAGTAGTTGACTCAAAGAGAGAGAAAGACAATAGTTGAACAGTTTTCAACAAATCTATTTCTTCAAAAATTAAGGAGAAGCAAGAGAGAGAGAGATTTTGTCATAATTTTTTCACTTTCAGTTTCACTTACTTAGCTAGCAAATTCAGTTGGCTAGTTTAGTTACTCAAACACCCTGCTCAAACAGAGCAGCTATGTTAGCTAGCTGGCAATGACTATCCAACACAACACTGGAACTCTTCCAAGTCAAGGTAAGCTTTTGGTTTTATTAATTTATTGCCACTGGGGACCACCGGTGTAACTGCATATTGACTATACACTGTAACGTTACTGGATGATTGTAGCGGGTTTACTAACACGTTAGTTCTATTAGCTATGTTGACTAGGACGTTACTTTAGCTAATATGGGGACAACGATGTAGGCTGTGTGTAGTGGTTATGACATGGTTTGGCTTAGAAAGTTTTTTTGGTCACATACAGCTGATGTGTTGTTCATTGAAGTCCACAAACGAAGGGACAGGGTGAAAGGGAATACAACGTGGCTGCTATGAATGTGAACTGTGTTTATGTGTGATCAGGGGGTGTGTTCACTCCGCCCATTCTTTTTAAAAACTTTTCTCCAAAGAAAGCAAATGAAACAGGGCTAAAAATACCTGAAATAGTCCAATGGAAACTCTCATTTGCATCTATTGGACTAGTGATAGGCCAGGTTGTAGCAATCTCATGGTGGGTATAGGGAAAATATCATGTAGTATCATGAGTATCATATAGTAGCCTAAACCTATTGATGTTAAATTGAGCTGGGTGAATGGAATATGAATGACAATCATCCAACATGCTGTAATAGAAATAAGGCCACGCTCATGAAAAAACAATGGTCCCCCCTCATCATAAACGGCACTGACCGCCACTGATGCACACACACACACGTACACACACACACACACGTGCACACAGACACACACACACACACACAGATATAATAATTAAAGGCATATTTCAGGCACAATTTCAGTTAGCTGTTCATTGTCTCAACGAAAGCAACAATCCTATTTTTAGCTTTTGAGTGAGATCAATGATCATCCATGTATATAATGACTCTTATTGTCCATATGCCTACATCGAAGTGTAGAAGAGCTCAAATGTAAACACAAAAGGGAGCCAGTGTCTCTGAGAGATGAACGCTCCAGATATCCAGCGATGATCTGAACAGAGGATGCATAAAAATGAGTGAAGGGAAAGCTTTCAGATGGACAAGAAGCAGCTCTCAATCTGGTTCAGGGGAAATGGATGTAGATCCAGAGGGAATGCCTAGTTGAATGATGACATAGGTATGCATACACCACTATACGCTCCATATCGCTGTGTAAAGGAGGGATGCATCAGTGTGCATCTGCATAAAAACATGTCTCTGTGTTATAGCAAAGATCCACGCCACGCTGCTGTTTCAGGTGAAGTACTCTGAGTGCCGTAGAGTTTGATGGAGAAGACTGTGTTGGTGCACTCTTTATTTCTAACCAGAGTTAAAGAGTGATTTGAAGACATGTCCACACATACACACACACACATCACGCCGCCTATCAACTGTCTGATGAGATATCCAGGAACAGTTTCGCACACCTGATGAGGTGAGATACGAGTGTGAAACCCTACCTATTAAGCAATAGAGAGACAAAGGGAGAGAGAGACGACACAAACTACACAGAGATACACACACGCACACACGCACACAAGCACACACACACACACACACACACACACACACACACACACACACACACACACACACACACACACACACACACACACACACACACACACACACACACACACACACACACACACACACACACACACACACACACACACACACACACACACACACACACACACACACACACACACACACACACACACACACTATACATTCACCAGCCAGTTTGTAAGGTACACCCAACCGTTCACGAAAAGGGATCAAAGCAGACAGGCAGGCAGGCAGACAAAGCAGGCAGATACAAAGCAGGCAGACCGGAATCGAGGGATTCAGTTTCTATTCGACTGAACGTTAGAATGGGCAAAACGAGTGACCTTAAGCGACTTTGAACGTGATATGATCGTCGGTGCCAGGTCCCCCGGTCTAGTATTTCAGAAACGGCTGCCTTCCTGGGTTTTCACGCATGACTGTGTCTAGGACAGGGGTCTCCAGCAGGTCGTTCGCGAGCTACCAGTAGCTCGCAGCCCACCAATGAGTAGCTTGCCAAATCATTTACAAAAATACATGCACTTTCAGAATTGTTTAAAGCAATGGTTGTGTGTGGTCATTTCAGTGCCATTTTGATTGGGACAGTGCCATCACACTGATTTGCGAAAAATCAATCAATGTCAGATTTTTGTTTTCACTGAATCTCTGCTTGGATATTTGGTAACAATAAGGCTGGGAAAATGTTAGCTAAGTTGAAGTGCGTGCTCATGAGCATCTTTAATCTACGTGCTCATACTGTATATTAGCTGATCCGAACATTTGGCTTGCATGTTATGTAGCTTAACAAGTGGATCTTGCTCTTCAATCGCATAGTAGCCTGTCCTTGTTATGCACTTGAGTGAGGACCCAAAAGCGGTTTAACAAAAACAGAGTCCTTTAATGTAAAAACACAGGGAAGACATAGATCCTCTTCAGATGTATATAATGGCAAAATAGACAACCCGCAGAGAGGGCGACAAATGAAACAAAAAGTCCTTCTGATATTTACAGAAGAGTCCCCCTTCTTAGCAGCAGAGGAGAATAGCTGGGTTAGAGTCCCCTTCTTAGCAGCAGGGGAGAATAGCTGGGTTAGTGGCGACAGACTGCTGGTCTCTCTGGGTAGGCGCGGGTCGTAGAGGACAGAGGTACCTGATCACACGTAGCATCAGATGAACAGGCAGATTCCGACAGAACGGGACAAGGGTGAAGCAAACGAGACGATAGTTTGGTTCTGGCATGAGAAACTCAAACGAGAATCTGACAAAGAAAGAAGCAGGAACAGAGAGAGAAATAGAGACCTAATCAGAGGGAAAAAAGGGAACAGGTGGGAAAAGGGTGAACGAGGTAGTTAGAGAAGATGAGGAACAGCTGGGGGGAGGAGAGAAAGAGAAGGTAACCTAATACGACCTGCAGAGGGAGACGGAGTGAAGAGAAAGAACAGGAACAAGACATAATATGACAATACATGACAGTCCTACTCACGACTAAACGCCTGTGACTGGTCTGATCATTTAGTTTCACTGAATTTCCATCTGTATATTTGGTTAATTGATCTCTAGCTGGGCAATTGGAGGTGGTAGCTCATTTATCAATTTGCTCATCCATCACTGATCAGAAACATTTCGCATGCAACAATTTAGCCTAAATTATGTGTATTATTTTGCTCTTGACGCACCACACAGTGCCTTATATAATCTATCCACCATCAGCTGTGAGAACGCGTCCTGCTTCATCTGTCTTAATGTACATGTCACGATCGTCATAATGATTGGACCAAGGTGCAGCGTGCGTAGAGTTGCAGATATTTTAATTAATAGAAACTCACCAAACAAAACAAACAAGCACAAACGAAACGTGAAGCTAGTGGTGTCCACACGGGCAACTATCTGTAGACAAGATCCCACAAAGCACAATGACGAAATGGCTGCCTAAATATGATCCCCAGTCAGAGACAACGATAAACAGCTGTCTCTGATTGGGGACCATACCAGGCCAACATAAACCATTACTCACCTAGATGACACGCCCTAGTCATGATCACGCCCCAACCAACAGAGAATAAACAGCTCTCTATGGTCAGGGCGTGACAGTACAGTGCATTCGGAAAGTATTATAAACTCTTGACTTTTTCCACATTTTGTTACGTTACAGCAATATTCAAAAATTGAATATTCAATAAAAATTCCTCACCAATCTACAAACGGACCCTGGTGCAATGAGACTAGAAATTGAGCTCAGCTGCATCCTGTTTCCATTGATCATCCTTGAGATGCTTCTACAACTTGGAGTCCACCTGTGGTAAATTCAATTGATTGGACATGATTTGGAAAGGCACACACCTGTCTATATAAAAGGTCCCACAGTTGTCAGAGCACAAACCAAGCCATGAGGCCGAAGAAATTGTCCGTAGAGCTCAGAGACAGGATTGTGTCGAGGCACAGATTTGGGGAAGGGTACCAAAAGAATTATGTAGCATTGAAGGTCCCCAAGAACACAATGGCCTCCATCACTCTTAAATGGAAGAAGTTTAGAACCACCAAGACTTTTCCTAGAGCTGGCCGCCCGGCCAAACTGAGCAATCTGAGGAGAAGAGCCTTGGTCAGGGATGTGACCAAGAACCTGATGATCACTCTGACAGAGCTCCAGAGTTCCTCTGTGGAGATGGGAGAACCTTCCAGAACGACAACCATCTCTGCAACACTCCACCAATCAGGCCTTTGTGGTAGACGGAAGCCACTCCTCAGTAAAAGGCACATTGCAGCTCACTTGGAGTTTGACAAAAGGCACCTAAAGGACTCTCAGACCATGAAAAACAAGATTATCTGGTCTGATGAATCCAATATTGAACTCTGTGGCCTGAATGCCAAGCGTCAAGTCATGGGTGTGGCAGCATCATGCTGTGGGGATTTTTTTCAGCAACAGGGACTGGGAGACTAGGCAGGATCGAGGGAACGATGAACAGAGCAAAGTACAGAGAGATACTTGATGAAAACCTATTACAGATCACTCAGGACCTCAAACGGGGTGAATGTTCACCTTCCAACAAGTCAACGACCCTAAGCACACAGCCAAGACCACGCAGGAGTGGCTTCGGGACAAGTCTCTGAATGTCCTTGAGTGGCCCAGCCAGGACCCGGAATTGAACCGGATCGAACATCCCTGGAGAGACCTGAAAAAAACTGTGCAGCTACTCTCACCATCCAACCTCACAGAACTTGAGTGGATCATTAAGAGAAGAATGGGAGAAACTCCCCAAATACAGCTGTGCCAAGCTTGTAGCGTCTTACCAAAAGAAGACTCGAGGCTGTAATCGCTGCCAAAGGTGCTTCAACAAAGTACTGAGTAAAGGGTCTGAATATTTATATAAATTTGATATTTCAGTTTTTGCTTTGTCATTAAGGGGTATTGTGTGTAGATTGAAAGGAGGCTTACCTGGCAGAATTATATGATGACTATTTCTATCAATCGGGTGAGCGTTTGTTTTGCAAACTATTTCATGACATATGCAGCAGCAAAAGCAAAGCTAGACAAGCACATAGAGCACATAGAGCTTGTCACATAGAGGTGTGATAATACCCATAATACTTATCGGTCAAACAAGGAAATGATTCCAGTCATTAGGGGATTTTAGGAACACAAAAAAGGGCTATGTTTCGTGTAGGCTTATACTAGCGTGACGTTTTGATAACCATGTAAATCTCTCTCGGAGAAGGTGACTTGTCAACATAGTTAGCTCTATTTACTCTCAGACTTGAAAATGCTAATTAGCATAAAAGATAGACAGCATCCAAAACTACAACTCCCTGCAAGCACCTGCGCATCATCTCTAGCTGACACCTTTACTAACAGGTACTGTGTCAATTAAAAACTTGTGCAAGACAATTCACAGAATTGTCCATTTGAAGAAATGTAGGCAATGTATTAATTACTACATTTAGCTAACATTAGATAGTTAATCATTAAAGATTAAATATTACCTTTGCCTCGATTTTGTAGTCTCGTCCAGAACATCATGGCATTTATAGTATTAGCAGCTAATTAGCGTTTCATTTTTAGAGGGTAAATACAGGCAAATATATTAATAAAAGGCACCTTGTCCTAGACAGATTGTCCTAGACACACCTAGACAGAGTGTGTGTGTGTGTGTGTGTGTGTGTGTGTGTGTGTGTGTGTGTGTGTGTGTGTGTGTGTGTGTGTGTGTGTGTGTGCGTGCGTGCGTGCGTGCGTGCGTGCGTGCGTGCGTGCGTGCGTGCGTGCGTGCGTGCGTGCGTGCGTGTGTGTGAGAGGAGTTTCCCAGAAGAGAGGAGTTTCCCAGAAGAGAGGTCACGTGTTGGATCCATACCTCATGGTCAATTCTGTAACAGGAGCCTCTGTTACTCATTTCCACAACATCACAGCCACATGCCATCAAATAAACAAACAAACACACACACACACACACACACACACACACACACACACACACACACACACACACACACACACACACACACACACACACACACACACACACACACACACACACACACACACACACACATCAAGCAGGCTCCATCTTCCAGTATCCAACTGATCATCACCATACTAGGGTTCTGTGTGTTCTGTGTTTCAGAGATCACAGATCTTTGTTTATTGTTTAGTGGGGGAATGTCTTACATGTTTACAATCCTGGTTGGCAGAAACAGGAACAACAACGGTTGGCATAAATGGAGAGAGACATTATCTATCGCGGTCTTCTTCAAACTTGGTTGTAATTGAATTAGTACTTGGCTGGAACAAAAGCCTGCACACTGTGAACACATCTTTAGGCAGATTCCTAAACATCCTATCCATCAAAAAGGGTTCAATGTAGAATGACTGGAGCATCCTAGAACCGTCTGATTTTCCACTTCAGTCTGACCTAAAACTTCAGTAAATGAAGAAACTCAATCAATTCCTTAATCGTGCTGAACCAATATTATCAGGTGGCGTACCCAAACTAAGTGTAATTTTTGTTGTGATCCCAGAAGGTAATGTACACAGTGATAAGCCTATCTCTTCTCCGTTGTTCATTTCATTATCAAGCTCAGCCCGTCTGTGTGAATCTGCAGTAAGTGTATTTCCACCACCGTGGGTGAAATAACAGACACATTTACACCCAGTCCAGGGAATACTTATCGATTTTTGATATGAGTTCTCCAATCGTCTCTCATGCTCACTCTGTTTGCCTAGCCAAAGGCGATGGAGAGGGGGAACCGGAAAGATAAACATTAATATCTTGTGATTATATCGAGCAGGATTGAAGAGAGCGAGAGCGGCGGAGTCAAGGGGAATTTGTTGCTGATGCGTCGTCTCCATGAGTGAGAGTTGAGTAAATTAAATGAGTTGCACATTCTTCGGTCTCAGCCGACAACTTTCATTTTTGATTAAACGTTATTACTTTCCCTGTTACTTTCTAAGGGTGAATTATTTCCCTGTCGGCTGCCTCTCCTGAAGTGACAGGAACTTGTCTGGTACGTTGACATCTGCAATAATCTCCATGTTTTATTAGTAGTCGAGGTAAAGTGTATTAAAACAGAAGGAAGCAGACACTGCGTAATCTACACCTACACAAAAGTGGGGGAAGAACCAAAAGGTGGAAGGAGGGAGGAGAATTTGACCAAAAATAAACTTTGTCACTTTAATAATAGTAATTATGCTCAATAGACAGTTACTGTTCGACTGGATGTTAGAATGGGCAAAACAATTGACCTAAGCGACTTTGAGTGTGGTATGATCATCAGGGCCAGGTGCGCTGGTTCCAGTATCTCAGAAATGGCATGGCCTCCTGGGTTTTTCAAGGACGACAGTGTCGAGGGTTTACCGAGAATGGTGAGACAAACAAAAACATCCAGTCAGCGGCAGACGTGGGGGCGAAAACAAATCATTGATGAGAGATCAATGAAGGAGAATGGCAAGAATCGTGCAAGCTAACAGGTGGGCCACACACAGGCAAATAATTGCGCATTACAACAGTGGTGTGCAGAAAGGCATCTTGGAATGCACATCTCCTCGGTCCTTGTCACGGATTGGCTATTGCAACACACAACCTTACCGGGTTCCACTCCTATCAGCTAAAAACAAGAAGAAGCTGTTCCAGTGAGCACGTGATCACCAACACTGGACAACTGGTCAGGATTTGGCGGAAGCGGCATGAATCCATGGCTCCATCCTGACGGGTGTCAACGGTACAGGCTGGTGCAGGTGGTGTAATGGTATCGGGAATGTTTTCCGGGCACAAATTAGGTACCTTGATACCAGTCGAGCAACGTTTCCATGCCCCAAAGAATTCAGGCTGTTCTGGCGGCAAAGGGGGGTCCAACCCAGTACTAGATGGGTGCACCTAATAAATTGATGAATATACCAAACAGTAGGAACACCTTAATTATATGTCCAAAATGTGTATTTCTTTCTGCATAGGTTACCTAAACACACCTCTTTACCTGTTCAATTGTCATTTTAATAAGTGTGTCATTCTGACTTTAGTAAATTATACATCTCAATATACTGCACTAACATGCCTAGGATATTACATCCAAATTACAACACAGTACATGGCATCATAATTAATACATAAATCTCATGATATTATCATACATTGACAGATTGCATTCAAACCAAGTATTGTTCTACATACAGTATCAAATCATATCTCTTGAGCAGTCTGTATCCTCCTAACTGGTAGTTCTTTTTTTTAAAGAAACTAAATTAATCTTCTCTGATTCTCTGCTAAAGTCTGGGTAAAAGATTGAAAATAATGTGTCTTAGTTAGTACATTTAGTAATTGCTTGCTTTTCTGAAGTCTGGCAACCTTGCCAGCAGGCATTGTTAGACTAGCTACTCTGTAACACTTTACTTGACACCCAGCATCATAAAATGTTATGACTCGGCCAGAATGTCATAATATGTTATAACAGCTGACATAACTTGTCATAAAATGGTCATTACCCTGTCATGACATATATATTGAAATCGTGTTATTTTATTGCTGGTTGCAGAGTGTCAAAACCAACAAAACTTATTGTATGACTAGTTATGACACCTACATAAGTGTCAAAACCCACATAACCTACCATACGAGGCAAAACATTTCAATACACCATATTCTACTTCTCAACTGTATGTTTATGTTATATGACATTTTCTGAAATTGACCATATCAAATTAACATTGTAATTGCTAATTTCCTATCACAACTTGTAGAGTTGGTTACTTGTTGCTGTGCGTTTTGTTGCTAGCGTTACTTTGCTACCCGCCAACTTTTCATAACATACAGGAGAACGATCGCCTTATGGTGAGGATAGTCGTGCTGCAAGCCCAGCTTCAGACGCAATTGTTAGGCTAGGGTAAGTTAAGTGTAGGAAAGTATAAATAGTAGTATAAATCCCCTCGCACAGTCCCCGCAGCCGGACTATTTTCTCATGGCTTCTGGAAGGAAATGCTGTAGGAATGCTTCAACCTGTGTCGCTCATTCAGCCGACAGAAATGTTCAACCGGTTCTCCCCATTAAGCAACGAGTCGGAGTCAGTGGCCAAGCCTTCTCTGGTCTCTCCTCCATCCGCTACGGGATCTGAGATGCCGAAGCTTCCCACCATTAGCTCTGACAAATTGAAAACCCTAGTTATTGACGACTCCATTACCTGCAATATTAGACTTTAAAAGAATCTTCCAGCAAATCATACACTGTTTACCAGGGGGCAGGACTACCGACGTTAAGGTTCACCTGAAGATGGTGCTGGCTAACGCTAAAACTGACGAGTGTAGAGAGTATAGGGATATTGTTATCCACGTCGACATCAACGATGTTACAGTCAGATTAAACAGTCAGAGGTCACCAAGTGCAACATAGCCTCAGCATGTAAAGCAGCTAGAAAAATGTGTCGGCATCGAGTAATTGTCTCTGGCCCCCTCCCAGTTAGGGGGAGTGATGAGCTCTACAGCAGAGTCTCACAACTCAACTCTGGTTGAAAACTGTTTTCTGCCCCTCCCAAAAGATAGAATTTGTAGATAATTGGCCCTCTTTCGGGGGACTCACCCACAAACAGGACCAAGCCTGGCCTGCTGAGGAGTGACGGACTCCATCCTAGCTGGAGGGGTGCTCTCATCTCATCTATGAACATAGACAGGGTTCCAACTCCTCTAGCTCCACAATGAGATAGGGTGCAGGCCAGGCAGCAGGCTGTTAGCCAGCCTGCCAGCTTAGTGGAGTCTGCCTCTAGCACAGTCAGTGTAGTCCGCTCAGCTATCCCCATTATGTCTGTGCTTCGATCTAGGTTGGGCAAAACTAAACATGGCGATGTTTGTTTTAGCAATCTCACTGGAATAAAGACCCCCCTCCATTTGTGTCATTATTGAAAGAAATTGTGATATCTCACATCTCAAAATAGGGCTACTTTAATGTTAGATCCCTTACTTCAGTGGTTCTTAACCTTGTTGGAGGTACTGAACCCCAGCAGTTTCATATGCACATTCACCGAACCCTTCTTAATTGGAATAATAAAATATGATTTTTTCAAATTCAAAACATAGGTATATATTTTACTGGTGCACAAAATGAACCGTGCATGAACATCACTGTGTTCAAAGAACAAAATCATCAAAACATGATTTTCACACAAAAACAAAAATATAATAAGGAATATTTACTGCAAATCAGTGTGACTTCTGCTGTTGCCTTTCAGAGACCAGTTCAGAATTCAGCTTCACCTTGGCAAGTGCCACTCTCATGTCATTTTCACTACAAAGTCTGTTCCTTTTCTTCGTTTTTATTTCCAGCATCCTCAAAGGATTGCTCGCAAAGATATGTTGTTACAAAAGGTATAAAATCTCCTTTCTTAGCAATAACAGGGTACGTTACCATTTGTTGACACCAAAACGTTGAAAGCGTTGTTGTTCTGAAGAGTTGCTGTTGAACCTGGCTCTGCTGAATTTCAATGATTTCATCAAGGTATTCATCATTGACATCTGTTGTCTCAACACTAAACGTGAACGGCTGTCTCACCCATGCTGGATATGACACTCTTGTAGGGAAGTATCCTTCGAGAGACTTTGCAAGCTCATCTAAGTGCGTGGCAATTGCTTGCTTCAGTTCCGCGGGTACAGAAATGTCTCTGATTCCAGATACATCTTCGATCTTACTTACACAGTCGTCCAGCAGGGGAAAGTTTGCGAAGTTATCGTTCTCTGTTCGTCGTTTCCATAACGGTAGATTTTTTTGAAAAGCCTTCAGGTTTTCCTCCGCTTCAATGATGTTAACTCCACCGCCTGGTATCTTTGGATTGAGATGATTGAGAACTGCGAAGATATCAGCCATGTACGCTAAAATGAGAATGAACTCAGAATTTTTGAAGCAATCTGCATGACAATGTTGGTGCTCTTGCAAAAACAGGGCTAATTCCACACGCACAGCAAAAACACGATTCAGCACCTGTCCCCGGGATAACCACCGAACGTTAGAATGGTACAGAAGTACCTCGAATTCTTAGCCCATTTCTTTACACAGCTCACTGAAGATGTGGTGCCTCAGAGCACTAGTTCGCACATAGTTCACGCATTCCACTACAATTTTTAATACTTCTGCCAGTTTTGGAGGCAAGGTTTTTCTTCCCAACGCATTCCTGTGCAGAATACAGTGCGTGACAATGATGTGTGGTGCATCGGCTTTCACTAGCGCACCAAAACCAGACTTTCTTCCCAGCATGACTGGAGTTCCGTCTGAACAAACTGCAGAAACCATGTCCCACGAAAGATTGTTGTCTTTGAAGAAGTCATCCACAAGTTTCTTTACATCGGCTGCCTTAGTTGTTGTTGTAAGAGGCTTACAAAATAAAAAAATCTTCCTTTATCACGTCGTCTTTCACATAGCGCACGAATACAGCAAGCTGGCTCAGATTGGAAACGTCTGTGGTCTCGTCGAGTTGAAGGCTGAATTTTGCCGGGCTTGAAATCAGATCTGCAACTACTTCAGCCAAGATGTCTTTGCTCATGTCCTCTATTCTGTCACTGATGGTGTCATTTGAAAGAGGAATTTGGGATAACTTAACTTCAGCCTCTTTTCCCAGCATGATATTCGCCATCTTCAACACAGCTGGTTTTATGAGTGTTTCACCAATGGTGTGTGGTTTGCCCTGTTTTGCGATCAGGTAAGCAACTTCGTACGATGCTTTGAGGATCGGTTTGTTGATGGGTACAAAGCCGAGAACAGGCAGAGTAGCCTTTTCATAGAATCTGGCTCTCTTCACCTTGAATTCAGCGAGCGCTGTGTTCTTGTATTTTCCCACTCCATGCAGCTTAAGGAAGTGTTCTTAGTTTTGCCGGTGCTAGACTAGAATTGCTCAACTTGGCATTGCAAATCACGCAGTTAGGACGCTGACTCCCATCACGTTCCGTTATACATGTGAATCCATATTGTACATATTCGTCCGACCACTTTCTTTTTTGCTCTACATAGTAAGTATGAAGGGATTAAAATATTAAGAAAGAAATCACAAGACGTACCATCACGACTGTCACAAGTCGACTACTGAGCGCACCAAACTCCCTGCAGCACAGATAGGCCAAGCGATGTAGCGTGATCACCTGCAGCCAATGATGGCCAAGCGGGGCATGTCATCATGAATCATATGAGTCGTATGTATGCCTTGACCTCCGCCGAACCCCTGAGACTGACTCACCGAACCCCCTGGGGTTCGATCGAACCCAGGTTATGAACCACTGCCTTACTTCAAAGGCAATTATAGTCAATTAACTAATCACTGATCATAATCTTGATGTGGTTGGCCTGACTGAAACATGGCTTAAGCCTGATGAATTTACTGTGTTAAATGAGGCCTCTTCTCATGGTTACACGAGTGACCATATGTAAAGCGTATCACGCAAAGGTAGGATACCAAATTTCAATTTGACTGGTTTCTTCTTTTGAGCTTCTCGTCATGAAATCTATGAAGCCTACTAAATCACTTTTATGGCTACTGTTTACAGGGCTCCTGGGCCGTACACAGCGTTCCTCACATAGTTCCCTGAATTCCTATCGGACCTTGTAGTCATGACAGATAATATTCTACATTTTGGTGACTTTAATATTCAAATGGAAAAGTCCACAGACCAACTCCAAAGGCTTTCGGAGCCATCATCGACTCAGCGGACTTTGCCCCACGTCTCAGGACCTACTCACTGTCACAGTCATACTCTGGACCTAGTTTTGTCCTGTGGAATGAATATTTTCCTCATAATCCTGGACTGTCGGACCACCATTTTATTATGTTTGCAATCGCAACAAATAATCTGCTCAGACCCCAACCAAGGATCATCAAAGGTCATGCTATAAATTCTCAGACAACCCAAAGATTCCTAGATGCCCTTCCAGACTCCCTCCACCTACCCAAGGACATCAGACTACAACAATCAGTTAACCACCTAACTGAGGAACTTAAGTTAACCTTGCGTAATACCCTAGATGCAGTCGCACCCCTAAAAACAAAAAAATATTTGTCATAAGAAAACTAGCTCCCTGGTATACAGAAAATACAAGAGCGCTGAAGCAAGCTTCCAGAAAATTGGAACTGCGCTACACCAAACTGGAAGTCTTCCAATTAGGTTGGAAAGACAGAACTTTGCATTATCGAAGAGCCCTGTGGCTCGATCATCCTATCTTTCCAACTTAATTGAGGAGGATAAGAACAAACCTAAATGTATTTTTGATACTGTCGCAAAGCTAACTAAAAAGCAGCATTCCCCAAGCGAGGATGGCTTTCACTTCAGCAGTGATAAATTCATGAACGAAAAGATCATGATCATTAGACAGCTCTTTTAAATCTGCGTATTTCTCCAAAGCTCAGTTGTCCTGAGTCTGCACAACGCTGCCAGGACCTAGGACCAAGGGAGACAATCAAGTTTTTTAATACTATACCTCTTGACACATTGATGAAAATAGTAATGGCCTCTAAACCTTCAAGCTGCATACTGTGCTTGGCCCTGCTATGTTGAACATAATAAATGGCTCCCTATCCACCGGATGTGTACCAAATTTACTAAAAGTGACAGTAATAAAGCCTCTCTTGATAAAGCCAAACCTTGACCCCAAAAATATAAAAAATAGACTGGCCTGGTTTAGTTCTAGCCTGGTTTAGATCTTATCTGTCGGAAATATATCAGTTTGTCTCTGTGGATGGTTTGTCCTCTGACAAATCAACTGTACATGTCGGTGTTCCTCAAGGTTCTGTTTTAGGGCCTTTATTGTTTTCCTTATACATTTTACTTCTTGGTGATGTCAGTTGGAAACGCAATGTTAACTTTCACTGCTATGCAGACGATACACAGCTGTACATTTCGATGAAGCATGATGAAGCCCCAAAATTGCCCTTCCTGTATTTTCTTAGTGCAAGCAAAGTGACACAGGACGTTCATAATGCTCCTTGACATTGTCATAAAATGCATTTTCTTAGTCCAAATAAAATGACACAGGATGGTCATAATACTTTCTGACAATGTCATGAAGTTATTTAAAATATGTTGAAGAAAAACATGACTGTAAAGACTTCATTACAACAACAACAAAGGACCTATCTAGCTGGCTATCTAAAGCCAACTTCATAAAGTGGCTTTGTGGCTAGTATTACAGAGAAACATAAAAAAATGGCATTATTTATTCATCAAGAAGAAATCAATAGGCTGCATAGCTTGATAAAATTCACTTCATAGCTTGATACAATTCCTTTACAAACATCACGGGAAGCTAGAATCAAATCAAACGCTGTCTTTGTTCCGTGGTGCACCTTGAAAGGAAACACTTACTAGGGAGAATGTCCAGCCAGTGTACCCTCTCGGCAAAATACAGCAGACAGATATTTTTTTTATAAATAATTATGATAAAATGCGGCCTTTAAATGAAGTTTAGTTATTCATTTAACATCTGACATTTTTTAAAACAGTACAAATCTGAGGGGGAACGTGCCCTTGTGATGCCTCTGAGCGTGGCTATCCATATTATCAGGAAAATGATCAGGGATGGTGGAAATCCGCATAGTACGACAGAATACCTGAGATTTACCTTGATTTAGTTTGGAGGATGAGGAACATATGGAGCTTCACACAGCAGCTCTTAGCTTTTAAGTCTATGGACAATATACAGCAACTACAGTACAAATGCAGTCTGACTGTGTAGGTGTGTACGCAAATATCCCAAGCTGTTGGAACATGTGATTTTTTTATGCGCATGCATTTACATGAGAACATTTTAGTAGTTTAGTAGTCATCCCACTTTGCTGCCTGAAGGTAAATTACATAAACTGCTCAAGCACGACCAGACCACCTGCACATTCAATATAATATACACTCATACATTACACAGCATAAATACATCTCTCTTTATCTCGCTCGCTGTCCCTCTCTCTTTGTCATCTCCACCTCTCATGATTCTCTTTCTCTCTTTTTCTCCTACTCCCTCCTTTCTATTCTGTCCTCCTTTCCCTCCCTCTCACTCCCATACTAGAGTTCTCTGGAGAGTTCTGTTTCATGAATATCATAGTTTACACATGTACACTTGAATACGATAATTCATGTGTGAAATCCTGCTGATGAATAATGCAGCAGTGACCCAGAGAAAATGTATGTATCTCAGCCCTCAGAGTGAACCCTGACCCCTTGCGGAGGGAAATATGAGTTTACAGAGTCAGAGATCATCTCCATATTCAGCCATTATCATAGTAACACTATGCTATGTGTAATGGCCAATCTATGGGGGAAATTACGTAACTTTTTGGTGTACCCAACCAAATTAACATAGAAATGTCAGTTATAGATCTGTCATTCGCATTAAAAGCAAGTCTAAGAAGCAGTAGATCTGTTCTACGTGCACTATTTCTGTGCTTCACATTCTTACATTTAGTTTTTGCATCTTTTACTATGAGATTTGTCCACCAGCTTCAAATAGCTGGAAATACAATATTTTTGGTTATGGAAAATACATTTCACAGTGGTTTAGATGGTACATTAATTCTCTACACTATACAGTACGTGTTTGTTTTGTCACATAAACTGAAATATTAACTATTAGAATATTAACAACCAAGAAATGGCGGAGCGATTTCTGCATAGTGCAGCTTTAAGTAAATCATGAATTGAAGTCAGCAGGCAATTTGCTCATTCTCTTTGGAATAGCCAGTTGGGCATGCAGATCTCATGTTTAGCCCTGTGGGAGAAAGAGAAGGTGGAGTGTTGGACTGTATGACAGAGACAACTTACTACTGATGAAATTCAGGGAAAGTGAATGATCCATTCATACATTTTTCACTTTTCCTCTCTCTTTTTATCCCCGTCTATCACTCGCTCTCTTTGCTCATTCTTTCTTGGCAATGCCCTCTGTGTGTCCTTTCGCTCTGCCTCACTTTCACATGCTCTCCCTGTTGTTGTACCTCTCTTCCCCCTCCCTCTGCCTCTCTTTCTCCCATCTTCTCTGTCCTTTGTTCTTCCCTTTACTCTACCCTTCTCTCTCCTCCAGTCTCCCCCCTCCAGCTCTAAAACTCTCTCTGTGAGCTGTGCAGTGAGGCTTGTAAGAGCAGATAGGCGGGAGCTCATCCTCTGTAAATGTTTCCCTCGCCCCTTTCAGGAGAGATGATTTGAATATCTATCACACACACAGACACACACACAAACACACACCACATTCCTCTCCCCTCATCCCAGGTATATGAAGATGGAGAGCCAGGTTTAGAAGGCTTTAGTGCTTCATAAAACAAGATGAAAAATTAAGATTCTGTTTATTCAAACTTTTACTGATGCCTTTCAAACACCCTGCATTAGAATGTTTGACAGCCCAAATGACAGTGAAACTCTTCTCAGTATAACGACACAGGGCGAGACCCAAATGCAGACACAGGAGGCAGATGGTTTGAGTCTCTGATATTTATTGAAATTCAAGGGGCAGGCAATAGGCAGGTCGAGGACAGGCAGAAGATAATTAACCAGGTCAGAGTCCGAAAGGTACAGGGCGGCAGGCAGGCTTGAGGTCAGGGCAGGCTGAACGGTCAGCCAGGCGGACTCAGTGTCAGGGCAGGCAGAAAAGGTCGGAACCAGGAGGGCTAGAAAACAGAAACTAGGAAAACAGGAGCACGGAAAAAACACACTGTTCGTCTTGATGAGACAAGACAAACTGGCAACAGACAAACAGAGAACACAGGTGTAAATGCACTGGGGATAATGGGGAAGATGGGCGACACCTGGAGGTGGGTGGAGACAAGCACAAAGACAGGTGAAACAGATCAGGATTTGACACTCAGTCTCAAGGACATAACAGAAAGTTCCATTGAAATAGGTTATTGTAGTGTCCCTATATACTGTATAACCCTACGCCAAGAAGTCTGGACCTGTATGGCACAGGACATTGTATGCTTACCCAATATGCAGAAGGTCATTGGTTCAAGCCCTAGCTCTTCCACTTCGTTTGCTGAGCTTGGTTTTGCTCCAATCTTCAGTAAATCATGATGATCAATTGATCTGTGAATTGACTAGTGCTATTATTGTCAGTGACACACACACATTAATAGTTAGACACACATACACACACAGATTGGGAAAAGACGCATGACATGATGGACTCAAAAACAGCTTTGGACATTGATGTTAAGAGTTTCCATCTTTTTTTCTGCCTCTCTAATGGTTCATTCTGAAAGGTCATTTGTTCATCATCAGTACAGCTCTTGTTCAGTCCTCAAAGGTTTGTAGCTAAATTTGTCTTGACACCCTAACTGCCGAGGGGATAATTTAGCTCAACCTTTTCAGCAGTCGGGACACTCGAATTCATTACACTTATGACTAGTGACTAATTTCAGAGCGCTGACTTTGTGCTGGAAACTCAATGCAAAAAATGAAAGGTGCAGGATATTGCTGATAATGACATAAATATGCAGGGTAACTATTGTACAGCTTGCTTCAAAGACAATACAATCTCCATATCCATTTAGTATGTAGAACTGTGTATACAGTACATGCTTAGAGGGATAGAGTGACAGTTACCCTATACTCCTCCTCGCTTTCTAAGTGATCTCGGGAGATTGAGAGGCTTAAGAAGTATGTGTTGAAGGTACCTTTCTGTCTGATTGATGGTTCTGCTGATGGCGAGGCAGGAGGGAACCGCTGCTTTCGCTGTTCTGAATAACAAACGTCCCATGACCTTCTCCTAACTTCTCCAAACTTCTCATAAGTTAATAAAACACGAACGGAAGATGATCTTAATTCCTCTGTGTGCGTGTTTGTGTATATGTATGTGTGCGTGTTTGTGTATATGTATGTGTGTGTGTGTGCGTGTGTGTGCGTGTTTGTGTATATGTATGTGTGCGTGTGTGCGAGTGTGTGCGTGCGTGTGTGTTTCTGTGCGTGCACATGCACACGTGTGTATACACAAGAGTATACAGTATGCGTGTTTTCTCCTTTGTGTGCACCTCTGTACACCTTCTACAAAGTCTCTGATATACGGAGGTCTCTCGTCTCTCCAATCTCAGGGCACTGAGATGAAAAAGGAACAGCTCACCTTCTTATGTAAAGTCTGACATTCTCGAAAACACTGCTTTTTCTGTGTGTATACACCAGCTAAAGTTTATTTTAGCTATTAAAGAGTTGTCTGGATGACTAATACACGCACGCACGCACACACACCCACACACACCCACACACACACACACACACACACACACACATACACTGCTCTAAGGCTCAGGCTCTCTGGGGAATTGACTGTAGTAGACTCAACAGTACTTTTGCCTCCAGTCTCTCCTCTAGTGTCAGTTATGTTTGATCCTCCTCCGCTACCACATTTATGACCCTACAGATCCTATATTCAGTGCATTCGGAGTGTATCCAGACCGCGTCACTTTTTCCACATTTTGTTATGTTACAGCCTTATTCTAAAATGGAATAAGTCATTGTTTTTCTCATCAATCTACACACGGTACTCCGTAATGACAAAGTGAAAACAGTTTATTTTAATTTTTCTGCAACCTTATATACATACTGTATGTTCAGGTATTCATTAGACCCTTTGCTATGAGACTCAAAATTGAGCATCCTGTTTCCATTGATCACCCTTCAGATGTTCCTACAGCATTATTGGAGTCCACCTGAGGTAAATTCAATTGATTGGACATGGTTTGGAAAGGGGGTATTTTTAGTGGGATCCCGAGTGGTGCAGCGGTCTAAGGCTGAGAGCTGACCAGCGACACAAGCCTACCGGGCGAGCTAAATTACTTCTATGCTCGCTTCGAGGCAAGTAACACTGAAACATGCATGAGAGCATCAGCTGTACCGGACGACTGTGTGATCACGCTCTCCTCAGCCGATGTGAGTAAGAACTTTAAACAGCTCAACATTCACAAGGCCACAGATGGATTACCAGGACGTGTGCTCCGAGCATGTGCTGACCAACTGGCAGGTGTCTTCACTGACATTTTCAACCTCTCCCTGTCTGAGTCTGTAATACCAACATGTTTCAAGCAGACAACTATTTGGTTTTAGAAGTGGTGGGGACATAACCTGGCGGGGGGTCCGGGTTCCTCCCCCAGAATTCTTTTGAGCATCTAAAGCTAATTTCCTGCATTTTTACACAATCCAATATGGCGTCTCTATTTAGAACAGGAAGAAAGCAAAAATGCCAACAGTCCTCAAGCTAGGTAAGGGATCATTATTATGATTAATCACTATGTTTTAGTGATTAATAAGACTGAACAAGGTCAAATGTAATTCAATAATAAATATTGTGTTGCACCTATAACCAATAGCCTAACAAATGAACAACTCTTGACAAAATACAGACTTTTGATTGACTTTATTAAGACATCCTCTATATCAAATTTCAGCCAGACTAACCAGCCAGACCAACCAGCCAGACCAACCAGCCAGACCAACCAGCCAGCCCAAGCCGCCTGCACGCCCGACCCCCACCAATCTAGTCAATAACTCAAATCTTTCCCAACACAATTCCCTTCCCAGGCCTTTCTTTTTAAAATTCCCAATGGAAAGGTTTGAAAAACACACATACACCTCAAATATACATTAACACACAGTAACAGCAAATCCTCCATATAATTAATCTCATGGGACTAATAGTACTGGTGAGCTTCTATTTTTTTTACTTACTCACAATATAGTTGGGTCGCCCCGTCCTGTCCCTAAGGGTCCACCACCCTTCAGCACCCTAACCCAACACACCCCATTCAGCTCTATGATCTTAGTGAAACATTCATTAATGGTTTTGTGTGTGTTAGGCTAAGGCCAGAGTGACAACCCACATGATGGCAGACCCCCAGGGCCAGGCCTGAGAAGCCCAGCAGCTAGGGATTGCCTAAATAGGTATCTCCCCTGAAGTGGGCATGTTTTCTCTTTTAGTCATGTTGTATTCCATATAAGGTATCCAGACCTTATGAAAGTTGCCCAGTATACCCTTAATCTTGTAATACATCAAATCTAGTGAGACATAACATTGTGACATTGTGGGAGGATAACCAGCCTTCCAACTAATTGCAATGCATTACTTAGCCACTATAAATGCTTGGTTACACAGTTTCTTCAGATAACAGTCTCCGGTATCAACATTTCCAAGCAAACAAAAACAGGGAGAAGGGGGAATCTGTAGACATGCTGAAAAGGAAAAGACACAATGCACACGTAGGTTAGGCTACTATGGTGAGCGAGCGTTGCGCCTTTTCATTTTCAAATAAGTATTGATTAACCAATTAGAAAAGGGAGGCTATATCCTATAGGCCTACGCAAAATGGAGAAGCACAGGACAGTTATATTTCCAAGGACAAATACTTGCTTAAAAGGCCTATGATTTGGCTATAGTTTACTACATTGCCTAGAAATAGGCCTAAATATTGATCATCCTTATATCTCCTTCTGAAAATCTTCCCACTCCTTAGAAGCAGGCTATAAAAATAATTCAAGAGAAAGTGCAAGTCTCTCCAACTCTGCTCTCTTCAAACTACATGTAGCATAGTGGCAGATATAGCACAGGAATACAATGTGTATTCTATTTATTAAGGATAAACCCTTAAGGATACTTTTTCTTGGGTCCAGCAACATTAAGGCAGTTATATACAATTTCATAACACCATACCCAATACATTTTGTGTGCTCCCTCAGGCCACTATTCCACTATCACATATTTACAATACAACATCCATGTGTACGCGTATGTAGAGTGCGTGTCTCTTCACAGTCCCCTCTGTTCCATACGTTGTATTTGTATCTGTTTTTTTTATTCTGATTCGACTGCTTGCATCAGTTACCTGATGTGGAATAGAGATCCATGTTGCCATGGCTCAGTGTAGTACTGTGTGTCTCCCGTAGTCTGTTCTTGACTTGGGGATTGTGAAGAGACCTTTGGTGGCATGTCTTGTGGGTTATGCGTGTAGTTTAAACAGACACTTCGGTGCATTCAGCATGTCAACACTTCTTGCAAAAACAAGTAGTGATGAAGTCAATCTCTCTTCCACTTTGAGCCATGAGAGATGTGCATGCATATTATTGATGTTAGAGCTCTGTGTACAATTAAGGGCGATCCGTGCTGCCCTGTTCTGAGCCAATAGTCATTTTCTGAGGTCTCTCTTCGTGGCACCTGACCACACGACTGAACAGTAGTTTAGATGCAACAACACTAGAACCTGTAGGACCTTTCTTGTTGATAGTGTTGTTTAAAAGGCAGAGAAGTGCTTTATTATGAGCATATTTCTCACCATTTTAGCTACTGTTGTATCAACATGTTTTGACCATGACAGTTTTACAATCCAGGATTAATCCAAGCAGTTTAGCCACCTCAACTAATTCTCAACTACTCACACTGACACAGTAATAAACAGCTCTAACATTACAGGCTTCACTGTTATGCTGCATAGTAGAGGATACTGTGTTCTGCCTTCCACCCAGGACAATGGCGACCCAAATCCGGCGACCCAAAACAACAACTTCGTAAAAGGGGCAAACGAAGCGATCTTCTTGTCAGGCTCCGGATACGGGCACATCGCGCACCACTCCCTAGCATACTACTTGCCAATGTCCCGTCTCTTGACAACAAGGTTGATGAAATCCAAGCAAGGGTAGCATTCCAGAGAGACATCAGAGACTGTAACGTTCTTTGCTTCACGGAAACATGGCTCCCTCGAAAGACTCATACGGAGTCAGTGCAGCCAGCTGGTTTCTTCAAGCATCGCGCCGTCGCGCATTGACGATGTTATACCCACAGCAACGATTAAAACATTCTCAAACCAGAAACCGTGGATTGATGGCAGCATTCTTGCAAAACTAAAAGCGCGACCGAATACAAACAGTGTAGCTATTCCATCCGCAAGGCAATCAAACAAGCTAAGCGTCAGTATAGAGACAAAGTAGAGTCGCAATTCAACGGCTCAGACACAATAGGTATGTGGCAGGGTCTACAGTCAATCACGGATTACAAAAAGAAAACCAGCCCTGTCGCGGACCAGGATGTCTTGCTCCCAGACAGACTAAATAACCTTTTTGCTCGCTTTGAGGACATAAAAAATTAATCCCAAACGTTACCTATAAGCTTGGTCCAAACATGTCAAACAATTTTCCTAATTAATCGTCAGGTACCCTAATATGTAAATAAATTATAAAATTTAAGACGGAAAACAATATATTCAATACCAGAGATAAATAACCAAGTGTGCGCCTCACCGGATCGTGTCACAATCATTTTCCAACCAAACAGATGCATCACGAAAGTCAGAAATAGCGATAAAATAAATTGCTTACCTTTGAAGATCTTCAACTTTTTGCAATCCCAAATGTCCCATTTACACAATGAATGGTCATTTTGTTCGATAAAGTCCTTCTTTATATCCCAAAAATGTCTGTTTATTTGGCGCGTTTGATTCAGAAATACACCTATTCCAACTCGCCCAACATGCCAACAAAGGAATGTAAAAAGTAATTGGAAAGTCAAATGACCTCAACAACAAAAAAAATCCTGGATGGATTGTCCTATGAGTTTTGCCTGCCAAATCAGTTCTGTTATACTCACATACATTATTTTAACAGTTTTTGAAACTTCAGTGTTTTCTATCCAATCCTAGCTTCTGGGCCTGAGTAACAGGCAGTTTACTTTGGGCACCTCAGTCACCCAAACTTATGAATACTGCCCCCTATCCCTAAAAGGTTCACTGTAATGGGGTTACTGTGTATTTGACAGTAGCTTACAAGCAGCTTGGTGGCAAGCAAAATACTTTATTTCATATCACAGTACACCTACTGTAATATTAATACGCTATCAAATCAAGCACTGTATAATGGCACACAGTACAGTACCTTAAAATGTACTATTATATTGTAAAAAAGTTAATGCTACCATAATCGGAATGAATGAATGGAGGAATGAATAAGAGCTTGTATTTCACAGTATTTTACTGTAATGAGAGAGAGAGAGAGAGAGAGAGAGAGAGAGAGAGAGAGAGAGAGAGAGAGAGAGAGAGAGAGAGAGAGAGAGAGAGAGAGAGAGAGAGAGAGAGAGAGAGAGAGAGAGATTTAGGGGAATATAACCCAATAGATTTGGTAGGAGAAAAACCAACCAGATCTTTTTTTGACATCATCCTCTTAGGAATGCAAGAGAAAGGTCATATTGAAAATTGGCTCCTAGGATGCAATTCGTATGGCTTCCACAGTGTCAGCAATCTATGTTCAAAGTTCCAGGCGTGTAACTTCTAAAACGAATAAGAATTATCAGTTTTAGTAGAGGGACACGGCCTTGGAAATTTGTGTTTGCGAGTGCCATGAAGACATTACGCACCTGCTAAAATTGGTTTCCTATTGAACATACTTCTTTCTGAAATAAATATTATAGTTTTATTACATTTTAGGGTATATGAGGAGTAAATAAAACATATTTTTACGTGTTGAAACAAAGTTTAGGGGTAGATTTCATGTCCTGTGATCTGAGGATCACAGGACATGATGCCTAAAATGACAGCCTTGTCGACTTTCAGACAATTCTCCTAAAAAAAAATTCACACATCACGTGCCAAACCACCTGCGGAGGTCAAAATAAACCATGACATTGTCAAAACTGCCAAAACGTTCCGCTTTTCACTCATGAGTTGGATTTTAAGAAATTAGTTTAGGTCGGGTTCTGGGGTTGAGGAAATCAGACAGGAGTGTCCTATCTGTTCCTTGACTGTGGGACTAGAGCAAATACAGACTGGAGTCAAAGCTATCAGCAGGTCAAACACACAGACCTCATTATGTTATTATTTTATCTGCACCACACTCATAGACAAAGCCCTATAGAGACGGGGTCCTAATCTGAGGGATCTACTGCATTTTTTTAACGAGTTAAAGTCGTTGTGCCTGGGACAAGCTGCTATTGTATTGATCAAATCAAACATACCCGATTTGCTGATGTCAGAGAGAGAGTCAGAGAGAGAAAGAGAACCCTGTCCTTATCTCTCTCACACACCTTACTGTGCTCTACTGTATTGACAGAATTTTAAAGCAGCTTAGCATTCATAACCCCTTCATAACCTGTTTATAACCCTTCATAACCTGATCATAACGCATCATTGGGATCAGTCTAGACCCCTTTACGTTGCATTATCTTGGGGTGTGTCCAAATTCACATCAATGGCTTTATTTTTTTGTCCCCTTTCCTTCAAGCCAACTGGTCAGCCTAAGGTTTGGATAGGATTCCACCATATTGCTTTCACCTATCGAAGCCAAGGGAATCATTTGTCAAGGAAAACGGAGAGGAAAGGTATTCAGCATAGACCCTTGGGACAAAACCTTAGACTGAAAAGCAGTCATTTTTGGTTTCTGTCTGTCTTTGCTCTTTTGGCCCCTGAGGGCCAAAAGGCACAACCATACACACGTACACACGGATACCATTCCAGGAACTACCCTTGAGCATTTCAGCACAACGGACAGCACTTTGTTTTTCTCTCTTTCTGGCTCTTATCCATTTTCTTCTCTCATTCTGCAACAACTACACGGCATATGCACCAAAATGGTCAATGCCAGGCAACCTAACTTTACTGTGCTAAGTAATGTAACCTAGCTTCAGCTCATCTATCTTCCCACTCTGCATGTTATTCATGTACAATAGCATGTGTTTAAGTATGACTGTATGAGCCACACATTGCCAGGGGAATCAGATAGGTCTTGTCTTTGCTGTGTGTATTTATCCTGGTTTCAGTCTGGTAGCAAGGCTGCAATAATAGAGCAAGGTTGGTGTGTATGTGTGTTTATCTTGTCCTTCATCTGATAACAAGACTGCCATAACAGGTTGTGAATATGGAACCTGTAATATATAACAGAGGGGAGGGAGTATGACAGGACAGACACAGCCAAATGCCACCCTGTCAGACCACTGATAAGTCACTGGTGTGAGAAGCAGTGACATTTGACTAGGAGGGGTGTGTGTGCTGCTGACTGCACTTCATAGAAACACATACACAAATACAAACACATCCAAACATATCCAATACCAGTGAAAATTGTGGATGAACCTATTCAAGGGTTTTTCTTTATTTGACATCAAACCTATGAAATAACACGTATGGAATCATGAAGTCACCCAAAAAGTGTTAAATATTTTACATTTGAGATTCTTCAAAGAAGCCACACTTTGCCTTGCTGAAAGCTTTGCACACTCTTGGCAGTAAATCATCCAGCTTCATGAGGTAGTCACCTGGAATGCATTTCAATTATCACTTGTGTTGTCTTAAGGGTCAGAAATGACCCGCAACTATGTCTAACAGCAGAGAAAACCCCTAAATTATATTTTTTCAACTCGAAATATGATTACTTTTCCTAGAATGACCCCAACATTAGAAAAAGTCAAACATTGCCTTTGTTCATATTTCCATGAAAGCTGTACACCACCAGGCTACAAACATTTCTGACCGGCAGTTATAAGATAATTTACACACCACAAAAACCACAAAGACACACACACACAATGAGAAATGGACAATATGTATGCTACTGATTGAACTCAGCCAGCAGCTCCTGAAGAGGAAGATCACCATGGTTGGCACAGCCTGAGCTCCCCCCTGCACTCCTCGAAACAGGGGGGATTAGGCCTTCTCATCAGTTTGCCTTCACCCCCACCACCACTCTAATTTCTTACCTCCCAGAGAGGAACAACGTGTTCCTCCTGAGCACACTGCACAAAACTGCTGAGATCAGTGATCATAAGGACAGGAAACCAGCCATCATCCTGGACTACAACCACAACAAAGGAGGTGTGGACAACCTGGACAAGGTGATTGGAATTTACAGCTGCAGGAGGATGACTGCCCGCTGGCCCCTGGTCATCTTCCATAACATCATTGATGTGTCCTCATACAATGCCTTCATGATATGCAACAAGATCAACCCTACCTGGATAACTGATAAGCAGAACAAGAGGAGGGTGTTCCTGGGAAAGACACTTGTAATCCCACACATTCAAAGAAGGGAGTCCCTCCCCTGCACTACAGCCCCTGCACTACAGCCCCTGCACAGCAGCCCCTACACAGCAGCCTCTGCAGCGCTTGTGAAAGCTGTTCAGGGGCTGAATCTTGTCCTGACCCACCTGAAGCTGCAGCTGGGGCAGGCAAGAGGAGATCCCAATTCAGCCCCCCAAAGAAGGACTGTAGAGCTGTTTATTACTGTGTCAGTGTGAAAGTAGGGAGTTAGTTGAGGTGGATAAATCCTGGATTGTAAACTGTCATGGTCAAAACATGTTGATACAACAGTAGCTAAAATGGTGAGAAATATGCTCATAATAAAGCACTCTGCCTTTTTAAACAACACTATCAACAAGACAGGTACTACGGTTCTAGTGTTGTTGCATCTAAACTACTGTTCAGTCGTGTGGTCAGGTGCCACGAAGAGAGACCTCAGAAAATGACTATTGGCTCAGAACAGGGCAGCACGGATCGCCCTTAATTGTACACGGAGCTCTAACATCAATAATATCCATGCAAATTTCTCATGGCTCAAAGTGGAACAGAGATTGACTTCATCACTACTTGTTTTTGTAAGAAGTGTTGACATGCTGAATGCACCGAAGTGTCTGTTTAAATAAGCTTTTCATTTGACACATCAAATAACATAATTCTATTATAGAATGTTGTGTGTGCTGAATTTGCACATGCAAGCCAAGCGCCACCACTATCAGTAGCACTGTCAAAGTTGTACAAAAAAGTTAGCAAACAAGCGCACTCCGGACACGAAAGATGTGTTTACAATACCGCGTTTGTGAAAATAGAGCATATTATTAGGCACTAATAAGCTGTTAGTATCACTGGCTACTACACAACATACACTTAGTATTACTTTCTTAGCTCAGTATACGTATCTTCCTTGCATATTACATCATTTATACAGCAGCATACAAGACATTTTTGGACTCACCTTGTGAAGGTGGCGCAGCGGTCCTTAGTGGACAAATTTTGTCATCAAAATTTGTCATCAAAGTCTGGTATTCTCTGGATTTATAGCGGGAACTCTGGAAAAAAAACACACAGCCACTCCATTGAATTGCAGGCTAACATTAGTGGTTGCTTTGCAAAGCTTGCAGTTAGCCACTGATTCCGAACAAACCACTCATTGTTGAATTTCCAACTTGTTGTGTAATCTTTATGTCCAATGGCTGATGAGCACTGATACGTTTCATCTATAATTTCTCTTCATTATTTCTCTTCATATGACAAGGATTTAAAATGATTTGCCAGTAGATTGTCGACTTGATTCATAATGATGACTGCTAGCTAAGACTTTGTTGACATGGTCAGTCCAATCAAAGCTACTGTACATATAATGGGATTTGACGTAATTCTATCAGTGGCCAATGACCTTGAGCCTTCTTGGAAGGGCGCTTGAAATATAACTCTATGACCGGACCCAAAGGGCTGACATTTTGGTGATGTCTACCCTTACTAAGGACTTAAACTTGGCGATGACGCGTTGTCCCCATGAGTGACAGAACACTTAGCCAATCATGTCCCAATGAGTGACAGAACACTTAGCCAATCATGGTGCAATGCTCCTATTTTCTGCTGACTCACCCCACCACCACAGAAAGCACTGACCTAGGCTGAAACAGTTGTATTTTGGAGCTGCCTCACTCAAAACAAAAAAGAGACGATGTTTGTATGTGCCTTAATTAACTCAATGATATTTTTTTTACATTGTTTTCAAACTGATATGTGACACGTTTTAATCCCAAAATAACATGCAAAACAGGCAAGCCCAAAAATGTATTTTTATTTATATATATATATAGTGGCTTGCAAAAGTATTAATCCCCCTTTGCATTTTTCCTATTTTGTTGCCTTTCAAACTGGAATTAATATAGCTTTTGTGGGGGGGGGGTTGTACCATTTGATTTACACAACATGCCTATGACTTTGAAGATACAACATATCTTTCATTGTGAAACAAACAAGAAATCTAGTCACTGGAATTTTTGCCCATTGTTCTAGGCAAAACTGCTCCAGCTCCTTCAAGTTGGATGGGTTCCGCTGGTGTACAGTAATCTTTAAGTAGTACCACAGATTCTTAACTTCTTCAAGATAGGGGGCGCTCTTTAAATTTTTGGATAAAAAACGTTCCCGTTTTAAACAAGATATTTTGTCACGAAAAGATGCTCGACTATGCATGTAATTGACAGCTTTGGAAAGACAAAACTCTGACGTTTCCAAAACTGCAAAGATATTATCTGTGAGTGCCCCAGAACTAATGCTACAGGCGAAACCAAGATGCAATTTCATACAGGAAATGTTCCAGATTTTGAATGCGCTGTGTTCCAATGTCTCCTTATATGGCTGTGAATGCGCCAGAAATGAGCCTGCACTTTCTGTCGTTTCCCCAAGGTGTCTGCAGCATTGTGACGCATTTGTAGGCATATCATTGGAAGATTGACCATAAAGAGACTACATTTACCAGGTTTCCGCCCGGTGTCCTCAAAATTATTGCGTAATCTCCAGCTCCATGCGCGTTTCCATTTTCTTCAGAGGAGAAAGTCAACTGCCACGAATGATTTATCATCGAAAGATATGTGAAAAACACCTTGAGGATTGATTCTAAACAACGTTTGCCATGTTTCTGTTGATATTATGGAGTTAAGCTTACCCCCTACTTTTTCGAACATTCTGTTAAAAATCGCGCAACATTTCAGCGTCCTGCTACTCATGCCAGGAATATAGTATATGCATATGATTAGTATGTGTGGATAGAAAACACTCTGACGTTTCTAAAACTGGTTGAATCACGGCTGTGACTATAACAGAATGTGCGTTTCATCGAAAAGCGCAAGAAAATCTACATCAATGTGCCACTTGCATGTATTGTTCAATGGAAACCAAATTACATGGGGCTTAGATTGCAATTCCTACAGCTTCCACACGATGTCGCCAGTCTTGTCATTTGCCTTGGCTTTGTTTCTTGGTCAAACGAGCGAGAGACAGCCCATTTTTTCCGGTCTCCGACAGGATGTTTTGGATGAGAAATATCCGGACATGATTTCAAGACGTGGAGCTATTGAATACACATCGCCCCGTGATCAATTTGATAGATTATTAACGTTTACTAATACCTAAAGTTGCATTACAAAAGTATTTCAAAGTGTTTTGTGAAAGTTTATCGTCGACTTTTTTAATTTAAAAAAATGATGTTGCGTTTTAAAACGCTGTTTTTTCCTTGATCACACAGTCTTCATAGATCGATATCTAGGGTATATATGGACCGATTTACTCAAAAAAGACCCAATAGTGATGTTTATGGGACATCTAGGAGTGCCAACAAAGAAGATCGTCAAAGGTAATGAATGTTTTATATTTTATTTCTGCGTTTTGTGTAGCGCCGGCTATGCTAATTATTTTGTTTACGTCCCCTTCGGGTCTTTCGGGGTGTTGCATGCTATCAGATAATAGCTTCTCATGCTTTCGCCGAAAAGCATTTTAAACATCTGACTTGTTGGCTGGATTCACAACGAGTGTAGCTTTAATTCAGTACCCTGCATGTGTGTTTTAATGAACGTTTGAGTTTTAACAAGTGCTATTAGCATTTAGCGTAGCGCATTTGCATTTCCAGATGGCTAGATGGGACGCCTGCGTGTCGGGTGCACTTAAGAAGTTAATTTGGAAAAAAGTTTGCGTTGTAATGACTTAATTTCGGGGGGTTTTCTTACCCAAACATGATTAACAAAACGGAGCGATTTGTCCTACACAAATCATCTTTTTGGAAAAACTGAACATTTGCTATCGAACTGAGAGTCTCCTCATTGACAACATCTGAAGTTTTTCAAAGGTAAATGATTTTATTTGAAAGCTTTTCTTGTTTTTGTGGAAATGTTGCATGCTGAATGCTAGGCTTAATGCTATGCTAGCTATCAATATTCTTACACAAATGCTTGTTTAGCTATGGTTCAAAAGCATCTTTTGAAAATCTGAGATGACAGTGTTGTTAACAAAAGGCTAAGCTTGAGAGCAAATACATTTATTTCATTTGCGATTTTCATGAATATTTAACGTTGCGTTATGGTAATGAGCTTGAGGCTATAAATAGGATCCCGGATACGGGATTGCTCGTCGCAACAGGTTAATTGGATTGAAGTCGGGGCTTTGACTAGGCCATTCCAAGACATTTAAATGTTTCCACTTAAACCACTCAAGTGTTTCTTTAGCAGGAAGGTGAACCTCCATCCCAGTCTCAATTTTCTGGAAAATAATTTCACTGTGTTTAGTGCCATCCATCATTCCTTCAATTCTGACCAGTTTCCCAATCCCTGCCGATGGAAAAACAGCCCCATAGTATTATGCTGCCACTACCATGCTTTACTGTGGGGATGGTGTTCCCGGGGTGATGAGAGGTGCTGGTATTTCCCCAGACAAAGCGTTTTCTTTGATGGCCAAAAAGCTCAATTTTAGTCTCATCTGACGAGAGTACCTTCTTCCATATGTCTGGGGAGTCTCCCACATGCCTTTTGGTGAACACCAAACGTGGCTGCTTATTTTCTTCTTTCCACAATGGCTTTTTTCTGGCCACTCTTCCATAAAGCCCAGCTCTGTGGAGTGTACGGCTTAAAGTGTTCCTATGGAAACATACTCCAATCTCCGCTGTGGAGCTTTGCAGCTCCTTCAGGGTTATATTTGGTCTCTTTGTTGCCTCTGATTAATGCCCTCCTTGCCTGGTCTTTGAGTTTTGGTGGGCGGCCCTCTCTTGGCAGGTTTGTTGTGGTGCTATATACTTTCCATTCTTTAATAATGTATTTAATGGTGCTCAGTGGGTTGTTCAAAGTTTTGGATCTTTTTTTATAACCCAACCCTGATCTGTACTTCTCCACAACTTTGTCACTGGCCTGTTTGGAGAGCTCCTTGGTCTTCATTGTGCCACTTGCTTAGTGGTGCCCCTTGCTTAGTGGTGTTGCAGACTCTGGGGCCTTTCAGAACAGGTGTATATATACTGAGATCATGTGACACTTAGGTTGCACACATGTGGTCCCTCTTTAAGTAATTATGTGACTTCTGAAGGCAATTGGTTGCACAAGATCTTATTTAGGAACTTTATAGCAAAAGGGGTGAATACATATGCAAGTACCACTAAACTGTTTTTTTTTTTATTTCACTTCACCAATTTGGACTATTTTGTTTGTCCATTACATGAAATCCAAATAAATATCCTTTGAAATTACAGGTTGTAATGCAACAAAATAGGCAAAACGTCAAAGGGGGGTGAAAACTTTTGCAAGGCACTGTATATATTCACTACCATCAAAAGATTGAGGTAACTTAGAATTGTCCTTGTTTCCATGAAAACATACATGAAATGAGTTGCGAAATGAATATGAAATATAGTCAAGACGTTGACAATGTTATAAATAATGATTTTTAATTGAAATAATAATTGTCCTTCAAACTTTGCTTTCAACAAAGAATTCTCAATTTGCAGCAATTACAGCCACGCAGACCTTTGGCATTCTTGTTGTTAATTTGTTGAAGTAATCTGAAGAGATTTCATGACATGCTTCCTAATGCACCTCCCACAATTTGAATGGGCTTGACGGGCATTTCTTACAGTGCCTTGCGAAAGTATTCGGCCCCCTTGAACTTTGCGACCTTTTGCCACATTTCAGGCTTCAAACATAAAGATATAAAACTGTAATTTTTTGAAGAATCAACAAGTGGGACACAATCGGGCGTGCAAAATTATTCAGCCCCTTTACTTTCAGTGCAGCAAACTCTCTCCAGAAGTCCAGTGAGGATATTTGAATGATCCAATGTTGACCTAAATGACTAATGATGATAAATACAATCCATCTGTGTGTAATCAAGTCTCCGTATAAATGCACCTGCACTGTGATAGTCTCAGAGGTCCGTTAACAGCGCAGAGAGCATCATGAAGAACAAGGAACACACCAGGCAGGTCCGAGATAGTGTTGTGAAGAAGTTTAAAGCCGTATTTGGATACAAAAAGATTTCCCAAGCTTTAAACATCCCAAGGAGCACTGTGCAAGCGATAATATTGAAATGGAAGGAGTATCAGACCACTGCAAATCTACCAAGACCTGGCCGTCCCTCTAAACTTTCAGCTCATACAAGGAGAAGACTGATCAGAGATGCAGCCAAGAGGCCCATGATGACTCTGGATGAACAGCAGAGATCTAGAGCTGAGGTGGGAGACCCTGTCCATAGGACAACAATCAGTCGTATATTGCACAAATCTGGCCTTTATGGAAGAGTGGCAAGAAGAAAGCCATTTCTTAAAGATATCCATAAAAAGTGTTGTTTACAGTTTGCCACAAGCCACCTGGGAGACACACCAAACATGTGGAAGAAGGTGCTCTGGTCAGATGAAACCAAAATTGAACTTTTTGGCAACAATGCAAAATGTTATGTTTGGCGTAAAAGCAACACAGCTCATCACCCTGAACACACAATCCCCACTGTCAAACATGGTGGTGGCAGCATCATGGTTTGGGCCTGCTTTTCTTCAGCAGGGACAGGGAAGATGGTTCAAATTTATGGGAAGATGGATGGAGCCAAATACAGGACCATTCTGGAAGAACCTGATGGAGTCTGCAAAAGACCTGAGACTGGGACGGAGATTTGTCTTCCAACAAGACAATGATCCAAAACATAAAGCAAAATCTACAATGAAATGGTTCAAAAATAAACATATCCAGGTGTTAGAATGGCCAAGTCAAAGTCCAGACCTGAATCCAATCGAGAATATGTGGAAAGAACTGAAAACTGCTGTTCACAAATGCTCTCCATCCAACCTCACTGAGTTCGAGCTGTTTTGCAAGGAGGAATGGGAAAAAAATTCAGTCTCTCATTTACATTTTACATTTAAGTCATTTAGCAGACGCTCTTATCCAGAGCGACTTACAAATTGGTGCATTCACCTTATGACATCCAGTGGGACAGTCACTTAACAATAGTGCATCTAAAACTTAGGGGGGGGTGGGGTGAGAGGGATTACTTAACCTATCCTAGGTATTCCTTAAAGAGGTGGGGTTTCAGGTGTCTCCGGAAGGTGGTGATTGACTCCGCTGTCCTGGCGTCGTGAGGGAGTTTGTTCCACCATTGGGGGCCAGGGCAGCGAACAGTTTTGACTGGGCTGAGCGGGAGCTGTACTTCCTCAGTGGTAGGGAGGCGAGCAGGCCAGAGGTGGATGAACGCAGTGCCCTTGTTTGGGTGTAGGGCCTGATCAGAGCCTGGAGGTACTGAGGTGCCGTTCCCCTCACAGCTCCGTAGGCAAGCACCATGGTCTTGTAGCGGATGCGAGCTTCAACTGGAAGCCAGTGGAGAGAACGGAGGAGCGGGGTGACGTGAGAGAACTTGGGAAGGTTGAACACCAGACGGGCTGCGGCGTTCTGGATGAGTTGAAGGGGTTTAATGGCACAGGCAGGGAGCCCAGCCAACAGCGAGTTGCAGTAATCCAGACGGGAGATGACAAGTGCCTGGATTAGGACCTGCGCCGCTTCCTGTGTGAGGCAGGGTCGTACTCTGCGGATGTTGTAGAGCATGAACCTACAGGAACGGGCCACCGCCTTGATGTTAGTTGAGAACGACAGGGTGTTGTCCAGGATCACGCCAAGGTTCTTGGCGCTCTGGGAGGAGGACACAATGGAGTTGTCAACCGTGATGGCGAGATCATGGAACGGGCAGTCCTTCCCCGGGAGGAAGAGCAGCTCCGTCTTGCCGGGGTTCAGCTTGAGGTGGTGATCCGTCATCCACACTGATATGTCTGCCAGACATGCAGAGATGCGATTCGCCACCTGGTCATCAGAAGGGGGAAAGGAGAAGATTAATTGTGTGTCGTCTGCATAGCAATGATAAGAGAGACCATGTGAGGTTATGACAGAGCCAAGTGACTTGGTGTATAGCGAGAATAGGAGAGGGCCAAGAACAGAGCCCTGGGGACACCAGTGGTGAGAGCGCGTGGTGAGGAGACAGATTCTCGCCACGCCACCTGGTAGGAGCGACCTGTCAGGTAGGACGCAATCCAAGCGTGGGCCGCGCCGGAGATGCCCAACTCGGAGAGGGTGGAGAGGAGGATCTGATGGTTCACAGTATCGAAGGCAGCCGATAGATCTAGAAGGATGAGAGCAGAGGAGAGAGAGTTAGCTTTAGCAGTGCGGAGCGCCTCCGTGATACAGAGGAGAGCAGTCTCAGTTGAATGACTAGTCTTGAAACCTGACTGATTTGGATCAAGAAGGTCATTCAGAGAGAGATAGCGGGAGAGCTGGCCAAGGACGGCACGTTCAAGAGTTTTGGAGAGAAAAGAAAGAAGGGATACTGGTCTGTAATTGTTGACATCGGAGGGATCGAGTGTAGGTTTTTTCAGAAGGGGTGCAACTCTCGCTCTCTTGAAGACGGAAGGGACGTAGCCAACGGTCAGGGATGAGTTGATGAGCGAGGTGAGGTAAGGGAGAAGGTCTCCGGAAATGGTCTGGAGAAGAGAGGAGGGGATAGGGTCAAGCGGGCAGGTTGTTGGGCGGCCGGCCGTCACAAGACGCGAGATTTCATCTGGAGAGAGAGGGAGAAAGAGGTCAGAGCACAGGGTAGGGCAGTGTGAGCAGAACCAGCGGTGTCGTTTGACTTAGCAAACGAGGATCGGATGTCGTCGACCTTCTTTTCAAAATGGTTGACGAAGTCATCTGCAGAGAGGGAGGAGGGGGGCGGAGGATTCAGGAGGGAGGAGAAGGTGGCAAAGAGCTTCCTAGGGTTAGAGGCAGATGCTTGGAATTTAGCGTGGTAGAAAGTGGCTTTAGCAGCAGAGACAGAGGAGGAAAATGTAGAGAGGAGGGAGTGAAAGGATGCCAGGTCCGCAGGGAGGCGAGTTTTCCTCCATTTCCGCTCGGCTGCCCGGAGCCCTGTTCTGTGAGCTCGCAATGAGTCATCGAGCCACGGAGCGGGAGGGAGGACCGAGCCGGCCTGGAGGATAGGGGACATAGAGAGTCAAGGGATGCAGAGAGGGAGGAGAGGAGGGTTGAGGAGGCAGAATCAGGAGATAGGTGGGAGAAGGTTTGAGCGGAGGGAAGAGATGATAGGATGGAAGAGGAGAGAGTAGCGGGGGAGAGAGAGCGAAGGTTGGGACGGCGCGATACCATCCGAGTAGGGGCAGTGTGGGAGGTGTTGGATGAGAGCGAGAGGGAAAAGGATACAAGGCAGTGGTCGGAGACTTGGAGGGGAGTTGCAATGAGGTTAGTGGAAGAACAGCATCTAGTAAAGATGAGGTCGAGCGTATTGCCTGCCTTGTGAGTAGGGGGAAGGTGAGAGGGTGAGGTCAAAAGAGGAGAGGAGTGGAAAGAAGGAGGCAGAGAGGAAAGAGTCAAAGGTAGACGTGGGGAGGTTAAAGTCGCCCAGAACTGTGAGAGGTGAGCCGTCCTCAGGAAAGGAGCTTATCAAGGCATCAAGCTCATTGATGAACTCTCCGAGGGAACCTGGAGGGCGATAAATGATAAGGATGTTAAGCTTGAAAGGGCTAGTAACTGTGACAGCATGGAATTCAAAGGAGGCGATAGACAGATGGGTAAGGGAGAAAGAGAGAATGACCACTTGGGAGAGATGAGGATCCCGGTGCCACCACCCCGCTGACCAGACGCTCTCGGGGTGTGCGAGAACACGTGGGCGGACGAAGAGAGAGCAGTAGGAGTAGCAGTGTTGTCTGTGGTGATCCATGTTTCCGTCAGTGCCAAGAAGTCGAGGGACTGGAGGGAGGCATAGGCTGAGATGAACTCTGCCTTGTTGACTGCAGATTGGCAGTTCCAGAGGCTACCGGAGACCTGGAACTCCACGTGGGTCGTGCGCGCTGGGACCACCAGAGTAGGGTGGCCGCGGCCACGCGGTGAGGAGCGTTTGTATGGTCTGTGCAGAGAGGAGAGAACAGGGATAAACAGACACATAGTTGACAGGCTACAGAAGAGGCTACGCTAATGCAAAGGAGATTGGAATGACAAGTGGACTACACGTCTCGAATGTTCAGAAAGTTAAGCTACGTAGCAAGAATCTTATTGACTAAAATGATTAAAATGAGACAGTACTGCTGAAGTAGGCCAGCTGGCAGTGGGTGCGTTGTTGACACTACACTAATCAAGTCGTTCCGTTGAGTGTAATAGTTTCTGCAGTGTTGCTATTCGGGGGCTAGCAGGCTAGCTAGCAGTGTTGGTTACGTTACGTTGCGTTAAAAGAACGACAATAGATGGCTAGCGAACCTAGAAAATCGCTCTAGACTACACAATTATCTTTGATACAAAGACGGCTATGTAGCTAGCTAAGTAGCTAGCTACGATCAAACAAATCAAACCGTTGTACTGTAATGAAATGAAGTGAAAATGTGATACAACCTGTGAATGCGACCGGGTAGTTGAGTTCTATACAGAAGACGTTGGCTAGCGTTGGCTAGCTGTTGGCTAGCTAGCAGAGTCACCTACGTTAAGGACGACAAATAGCTGGCTAGCTAACCTCGGTAAATTAAGATAATCACTCTAAGACTACACACTCTAAACCTAAACAACACAATTATCTTGGATACGATGATACGAAGACAGCAAAGACAGCTATGTAGCTAGCTAACACTAAACTAATCAAGTCGTTCAGTTGAGTGTAATAGTTTTCCCAGTGCAGCTAATCAGTGGACGTTAGCTAGCTGGCTAGTGAAGACTACGTTAGGACGGCGAAATACGATAATTACGCAATTATCTTTGATACAAAGACGGCTATGTAGCTAGCTGAGAAGAAATTGCTAGGATAAGACAAATCAAACCGTTGTGATATAATGAAATATAATGAAAAAGTTATACTACCCGTTGGAGCGACGTGCAGATGCGACCACTCGCTCCAACCGGAACCGGAAGCAAAACTGATAGAGACATACCCCAAGCGACTTACAGCTGTAATCGCAGCATCGTTACAAAGTATTAACTTAAGGGGGCTGAATAATTTTGCACGCCCAATTTTTCAGTTTTTGATTTGTTAAAAAAGTTTGAAATATCCAATAAATGTCGTTCCACTTCATGATTGTGTCCCACTTGTTGATTCTTCACAAAAAAATACAGTTTTATATCTTTATGTTTGAAGCCTGAAACGTGGCAAAAGGTTGCAAAGTTGAAGGGGGCGAATACTTTCGCAAGGCACTGTACGTATCATATGGTCAAGCTGATCCCACAACAGCTCAACACGGTTGAGATCAGGTGACTGTGCTGGCCACTCCCATTATTGACAGAATACCAGCTGACTGCTTCTTCCCTAAATAGTTCTTGCATTGTGTGCTTTTGTCATTGTCCTGTTATAGGAGGAAATTGGCTCCAATTAAGCGCCGTTGATAACCTTCCTTCTTCAATATCCCCTTTATCCTGTACAAATCTCCAACTGTACCACCACCAAAGCACCCCCAGACCATCACATTGCCTCAACCATGCTTGACAGATGGCGTCAAGCACTCCTCCAGCATCTTTTCATTTTTTCTGCATCTCACGAATGTTCTTTGTGATCTGAACACCTCAAACTTAGATTTGTCTGTCCATAACACTTTTTTCCAATCTCCCTCTTTCCAGTATTTGTGTGCTTTTACCCATCTTAACCTTTTCTTTTTATTGGCCAGTCTGAGATGGCTTTTTCTTTGCAACTCTGCCTAGAAGACCAGCATTCCGGAGACACCTTTTGTCACAGGTCGGCTCATAGCCTGTGGCAGAAATGAGGGTACACAAACAACAGTTATAGGCCAATTAAAAAGTATCAATGTGTATCATAATGTAAAGTGCATGGATGCGTGAATCTGTGTGTGTGAATGACTGAGTGAAAACTATGCAAAACTACAAAAGAATAAACAAAACAGGTTCATACCTGGAGGAGTGGAGAGAGAGGTGATTAGTGACAGTTTAAATACTCTGATCCCAGGTGACTCCAAACACTAACGACCCTCCACTGCCTGCAGGAGGAACCACCCCTGCAATGCAGAGGAGGAGCCGTGACACCTTTTCACTGTTGATGTTGAGACTGGTGTTTTGCGGGTACTATTTAATGAAGCTGCCAGTTGAGGACTTGTGAGTCGTCTGTTTCTCAAACTAGAGACTCTAATGTACTTGTCCTCTTGCTCAGTTGTGCCCCGGAGCCTCTCAGTCCTCTTTCTCTTCTGGTTAGGGCCAGCTTGCGCTGTTCTGTGGAGGGAGTAGTACACAGCGTCGTACTGTGTACTACTCCCTTGTATTTAAATGTAGGTGTAGACACACGATGTAGGCATATGATGTGTTTGAAATACCATGATCAGAATACAAAAACTGCCTTAACCGTCAAGTCTATACACCGCCTTGGTGATTTGGTGAGTAGTAGAGACCTGTGTGTAAAAACTCACTATAGACAAGGTGAGTTAGCACTTTTAACCACGGCTGAAAATAAAACATTGCATCCCAAGGAGCTAGAAATCAGTTAATTATTTATTGAGACTGAGTAGAGACCCATTACATTGATTACATTGAACCAGAATCAGAACTAGAACCAGAGCTAGAATCGCCCAAAAACAGGCTCCCACAGCGACAGAGGCCCCGGTAGTGACCGAACAGCCATAACCAACGGACCAGAAGGTTCCACCTACTGCCGCCCCTCAGGTAGGGAACATTTTAACAGCCAACAGGTATCTTTGATATTACACTGTAGTTACATGGGTGTTACCAACGTTATTACTAAGGATATATTTTTTTATGCTCACTGCTCTCATTACAGGAGGAGGAAGGTGCCGACGAAGGAGGGTGTGAAGGTGAGTCTTCCTACTCCATATAATATTAGTGTTTTCATCAATTCTGAACAGTAGTGTATGTACACTACACGGACAAAAGTGTGTGGATACCTGCTCGTCGAACATCTCATTCCAAAACTATGGGCATTAATGCCCCCAGTCTTCTGGGAAAGCTCTTTCAATCTGGCGCGGGGTTTGATTAATCTGGCCGGGGAACACCGGACCAGGCCCCATCATGTCAGTAGGGCGAAAGTGGTGCTTGACTTGTACAGAAATAGGTGCCGTTCATCATGTTACGTGCTGATGCTGTTTACATTTAGGTGCAGGAGCTCCACAATACATTTTAGATAATTATTTATGTAGAAGAGCTGGTCCTCATTAGTGCTAGAGCTGTGTATGTGTCAGTGATCATGTAGATGAAGATAATTAACATTTGAGATGTAGGAGGAGTTGAGTGGAGGATATTATTGGGGGTCAAAGGGGCTCCCTTCATCTCAACAACATGAGGGAAATACTGTGGAACTTTTGTCTAATTACTAAGAGTAAAGATTATTCTCGTCAGACTAGCACCGCACGGCCGCCTTATCATCCCCAGCCTAAGCTTTCTTCTCTCTCGTCTAATGCAATTCTTCCCCAGGTCATCGTTGTAAATGAGCATTCACCTTACCTGGATGGAAATAGGTAAACATATAAATCCTCTCTCATCTTATCTCTCCATCACTTTCTCTCACACACAAACAAACACACACTCACACAGTCCATTGTCAATCCAATTAGGGGTCTCCCAACACTAATCCCATCCTCGCCATCGGCGTTCCCGATAGTGCTGTTTGGCAGGAAATGATCTGCGTAAACGTGCCAACAACCCCAATCGAAGAACTGGCTTTTGTTAAGCCCGTGTTGATGCTGCACATTAAAGGGACCCCCCATCTCTAATTCAATTAAACCAACAGAACCTCTGAGATAGGCTTGATATACAAAGGAAACCGGAGTGGTAAATGGTGAGTGGGCAGTTAGGAGGTGGTGGGAGGAAGAGGAAGGGGGAATTGGGTTGAAAAGCATTTCACTACACCCACAATAACATCTCCTAAATATGTGTATGTGATCAATACATTTGAATCTGAAAGCAACCATTTTGTGTGTTTTTGTCTTTCTACTCAGGAGTGGCTCCAACGCTCAATGCTTTGCAGGGTTTTAGGAGTCAATCGAAGTTGCGCTTTCCCTTTTTCTCACCTAGTCCTTCTCTCTTTCTCGTGGAAAATACATATGATGAGGGGGCTAATAGGTAGGGGTGTGGGGAATGTTCATTGGGGACAGCTGTCAGATCAGAGAGGGATGAGATACAACCACCTCCAATTTTTTTATAATCCAGAGCATCTGATCTTGCAAAAAAAAATATTTTCATATTAGAGTGAAAATGAAAGTGTTGAGTTAGGTAGCAGCCCATTATAGACTAATAGTATATCTGTTCATATTTTACTTAGGGAAGTCACACATTTCTGGAATGAAAGTGTGCTGTCCTTGGTGTCAAAAATGATTTTCCTTAAAGCCAGAGTCTGCAATATTTTCAGCTGTTCAATGATCAATATGTGATTTGTGTTTTTGTATCATTTAATGTTGTCAATGGAGGGCTGGGCAGATAACGTGAGAGAGTGCTTGCCTACGGAGCTTTCCGGTTCCGGTTGGAGCGAGTGGTCGCATCTGCACGTCGCTCCAACGGGTAGTATAACTTTTTCATTATATTTCATTATATCACAACGGTTTGATTTGTCTTATCTTAGCAATTTCTTCTCAGCTAGCTACATAGCCGTCTTTGTATCAAAGATAATTGCGTAATTATCGTATTTCGCCGTCCTAACGTAGTCTTCACTAGCCAGCTAGCTAACGTCCACTGATTAGCTGCACTGAGAAACTTTTACACTCAACTGAACGACTTGATTAGTTTAGTGTTAGCTACCTACATAGCTGTCTTTGCTGTCTTCGTATCATCGTATCATCGTATCCAAGATAATTGTGTTGTTTAGGTTTAGAGTGTGTAGTCTTAGAGTGATTATCTTAATTTACCGAGGTTAGCTAGCCAGCTATTTGTCGTCCTTAACGTAGGTGACTCTGCTAGCTAGCCAACAGCTAGCCAACGCTAGCCAACGTCTTCTGTATAGAACTCAACTACCCGGTCGCATTCACAGGTTGTATCACATTTTCACTTCATTTCATTACAGTACAACGGTTTGATTTGTTTGATCGTAGCTAGCTACTTAGCTAGCTACATAGCCGTCTTTGTATCAAAGATAATTGTGTAGTCTAGAGCGATTTTCTAGGTTCGCTAGCCATCTATTGTCGTTCTTTTAACGCAACGTAACGTAAACAACACTGCTAGCTAGCCTGCTAGCCCCCGAATAGCAACACTGCAGAAACTATTACACTCAACGGAATGACTTGATTAGTGTAGTGTCAACAACGCACCCACTGCCAGCTGGCCTACTTCAGCAGTACTGTATCATTTTAATCATTTTAGTCAATAAGATTCTTGCTACGTAGCTTAACTTTCTGAACATTCGAGACGTGTAGTCCACTTGTCATTCCAATCTCCTTTGCATTAGCGTAGCCTCTTCTGTAGCCTGTCAACTATGTGTCTGTTTATCCCTGTTCTCTCCTCTCTGCACAGACCATACAAACGCTCCTCACCGCGTGGCCGCGGCCACCCTACTCTGGTGGTCCCAGCGCGCACGACCCACGTGGAGTTCCAGGTCTCCGGTAGCCTCTGGAACTGCCAATCTGCGGTCAACAAGGCAGAGTTCATCTCAGCCTATGCCTCCCTCCAGTCCCTCGACTTCTTGGCACTGACGGAAACATGGATCACCACAGACAACACTGCTACTCCTACTGCTCTCTCTTCGTCCGCCCACGTGTTCTCGCACACCCCGAGAGCATCTGGTCAGCGGGGTGGTGGCACCGGGATCCTCATCTCTCCCAAGTGGTCATTCTCTCTTTCTCCCCTTACCCATCTGTCTATCGCCTCCTTTGAATTCCATGCTGTCACAGTTACTAGCCCTTTCAAGCTTAACATCCTTATCATTTATCGCCCTCCAGGTTCCCTCGGAGAGTTCATCAATGAGCTTGATGCCTTGATAAGCTCCTTTCCTGAGGACGGCTCACCTCTCACAGTTCTGGGCGACTTTAACCTCCCCACGTCTACCTTTGACTCTTTCCTCTCTGCCTCCTTCTTTCCACTCCTCTCCTCTTTTGACCTCACCCTCTCACCTTCCCCCTACTCACAAGGCAGGCAATACGCTCGACCTCATCTTTACTAGATGCTGTTCTTCCACTAACCTCACTGCAACTCCCCTCCAAGTCTCCGACCACTGCCTTGTATCCTTTTCCCTCTCGCTCTCATCCAACACCTCCCACACTGCCCCTACTCGGATGGTATCGCGCCGTCCCAACCTTCGCTCTCTCTCCCCCGCTACTCTCTCCTCTTCCATCCTATCATCTCTTCCCTCCGCTCAAACCTTCTCCCACCTATCTCCTGATTCTGCCTCCTCAACCCTCCTCTCCTCCCTCTCTGCATCCCTTGACTCTCTATGTCCCCTATCCTCCAGGCCGGCTCGGTCCTCCCCTCCCGCTCCGTGGCTCGATGACTCATTGCGAGCTCACAGAACAGGGCTCCGGGCAGCCGAGCGGAAATGGAGGAAAACTCGCCTCCCTGCGGACCTGGCATCCTTTCACTCCCTCCTCTCTACATTTTCCTCCTCTGTCTCTGCTGCTAAAGCCACTTTCTACCACGCTAAATTCCAAGCATCTGCCTCTAACCCTAGGAAGCTCTTTGCCACCTTCTCCTCCCTCCTGAATCCTCCGCCCCCTCCCCCTCCTCCCTCTCTGCAGATGACTTCGTCAACCATTTTGAAAAGAAGGTCGACGACATCCGATCCTCGTTTGCTAAGTCAAACGACACCGCTGGTTCTGCTCACACTGCCCTACCCTGTGCTCTGACCTCTTTCTCCCCTCTCTCTCCAGATGAAATCTCGCGTCTTGTGACGGCCGGCCGCCCAACAACCTGCCCGCTTGACCCTATCCCCTCCTCTCTTCTCCAGACCATTTCCGGAGACCTTCTCCCTTACCTCACCTCGCTCATCAACTCATCCCTGACCGTTGGCTACGTCCCTTCCGTCTTCAAGAGAGCGAGAGTTGCACCCCTTCTGAAAAAACCTACACTCGATCCCTCCGATGTCAACAATTACAGACCAGTATCCCTTCTTTCTTTTCTCTCCAAAACTCTTGAACGTGCCGTCCTTGGCCAGCTCTCCCGCTATCTCTCTCTGAATGACCTTCTTGATCCAAATCAGTCAGGTTTCAAGACTAGTCATTCAACTGAGACTGCTCTCCTCTGTATCACGGAGGCGCTCCGCACTGCTAAAGCTAACTCTCTCTCCTCTGCTCTCATCCTTCTAGATCTATCGGCTGCCTTCGATACTGTGAACCATCAGATCCTCCTCTCCACCCTCTCCGAGTTGGGCATCTCCGGCGCGGCCCACGCTTGGATTGCGTCCTACCTGACAGGTCGCTCCTACCAGGTGGCGTGGCGAGAATCTGTCTCCTCACCACGCGCTCTCACCACTGGTGTCCCCCAGGGCTCTGTTCTTGGCCCTCTCCTATTCTCGCTATACACCAAGTCACTTGGCTCTGTCATAACCTCACATGGTCTCTCTTATCATTGCTATGCAGACGACACACAATTAATCTTCTCCTTTCCCCCTTCTGATGACCAGGTGGCGAATCGCATCTCTGCATGTCTGGCAGACATATCAGTGTGGATGACGGATCACCACCTCAAGCTGAACCTCGGCAAGACGGAGCTGCTCTTCCTCCCGGGAAGGACTGCCCGTTCCATGATCTCGCCATCACGGTCGACAACTCCATTGTGTCCTCCTCCCAGAGCGCCAAGAACCTTGGCGTGATCCTGGACAACACCCTGTCGTTCTCAACTAACATCAAGGCGGTGGCCCGTTCCTGTAGGTTCATGCTCTACAACATCCGCAGAGTACGACCCTGCCTCACACAGGAAGCGGCGCAGGTCCTAATCCAGGCACTTGTCATCTCCCGTCTGGATTACTGCAACTCGCTGTTGGCTGGGCTCCCTGCCTGTGCCATTAAACCCCTTCAACTCATCCAGAACGCCGCAGCCCGTCTGGTGTTCAACCTTCCCAAGTTCTCTCACGTCACCCCGCTCCTCCGTTCTCTCCACTGGCTTCCAGTTGAAGCTCGCATCCGCTACAAGACCATGGTGCTTGCCTACGGAGCTGTGAGGGGAACGGCACCTCAGTACCTCCAGGCTCTGATCAGGCCCTACACCCAAACAAGGGCACTGCGTTCATCCACCTCTGGCCTGCTCGCCTCCCTACCACTGAGGAAGTACAGCTCCCGCTCAGCCCAGTCAAAACTGTTCGCTGCCCTGGCCCCCAATGGTGGAACAAACTCCCTCACGACGCCAGGACAGCGGAGTCAATCACCACCTTCCGGAGACACCTGAAACCCCACCTCTTTAAGGAATACCTAGGATAGGTTAAGTAATCCCTCTCACCCCACCCCCCTAAGTTTTAGATGCACTATTGTTAAGTGACTGTCCCACTGGATGTCATAAGGTGAATGCACCAATTTGTAAGTCGCTCTGGATAAGAGCGTCTGCTAAATGACTTAAATGTAAATGTAAATGGAGCTGTGAGGGGAACGGCACCTCAGTACCTCCAGGCTCTGATCAGGCCCTACACCCAAACAAGGGCACTGCGTTCATCCACCTCTGGCCTGCTCGCCTCCCTACCACTGAGGAAGTACAGTTCCCGCTCAGCCCAGTCAAAACTGTTCGCTGCTCTGGCACCCCAATGGTGGAACAAACTCCCTCACGACGCCAGGACACCGGAGTCATCACCACCTTCCGGAGACACCTGAAACCCCACCTCTTTAAGGAATACCTAGGATAGGATAAGTAATCCCTCTCACCCCCCCCCCTTTAAGATTTAGATGCACTATCGTAAAGTGACTGTTCCACTGGATGTCATAAGGTGAATGCACCAATTTGTAAGTCGCTCTGGATAAGAGCGTCGGCTAAATTACTTAAATGTAAATGTAATGTAAATGAGAGACGGGGTGGAAAGGTGGAGAGGAGGATAGGTGAGGTGAGGTAAGTCGATTAAGAGTTGGACAGGGTAGTGGGTCATTTCAGTGAATCACACCATGCCTTCAACTGCGCATCGACAGCCCCAACACAGGTCAATTGTGGGAAAAAACTCAATTGATCTACTATCGATAGGGGAGGATACACACAATCAAAGGTTAAATAAGGTTTTTACAGCACAACTTAAGTGGAGAAAAAGTTGCTCATATTATTGATGGCCATTCTACATTGTGGCCAATGCAAGACAGATTGATGGCTGAATACAGTGCCTTCAGAAAGTATTCCGACCGCTTGACTTTTTCTACATTTTGTTACGTTACAGCCTTGTTCTAAAATGGATCAAATGAAGAAAAGAAATCCTCAGCAATCTACACACAATATCCCATAATGACAAGACGGAAACAGGCTTCTTAGACATTGGCAAATGTATTAAAACTTAAAAACCTTATTTCCATAGATAATCAGACCCTTTGCTATGAATATCGAAATTGAGCTCAGGTGCATCCTGACCGTCCTTGAGATGTTTCTACAACTTGATTGGAGATCACCTGTGGTCAATTCAATTGATTAGACATGATTTGAAAAGGCACACCCTGTCTATATAAGGTCCCACATTTGACCGTGCATGTCAGAGTAAAAACCAAGCCACGAGGTTGAAAGAATTGTCCGTTGAGCTCTTAGACAGGATTGTGTCAAGGCACAGATCTTGGAAAGGGTACCAAAAAATGTCTGCAACATTGAAGGTCCCCAAGAGCACAGTGGCCTCCATCATTCTTAAATGGAAGAAATTTGGAACCACCAAGGTTCTTCCTAGAGCTGGCCACCCGGCCAAACTGAGCAATTGTGGGAGAAAGTCCTTGGTCAGGGAGGTGACCATGAACCCGATGAGAGTTCAGAGTTCTTCTGTGGAGATAGGAGAACCGTCCAGAAGGACAATCATCTCTGCAGTACTCTACGGTGCAGCATGGTGGTGGCAGCATCATGGGATATTTTTCAACGGCAGGAACTGGGAGACTAGTCAGGAGCGAGGCAAAGATGAATGGAGCAAACTACAGAGAGATCCTTGATGAAAACCATCTCCAGAGCGCTCAGGACCTCAGACTGGGACAAAGGTTCACCTTCCAATAGAACAAGGACCCTAAGTACACAGTGGCTTTGGGACAAGTCCCTGAATGTCCTTGAGTGGCCCAGCCAGAGCCCGGACTTGAACCCAATTGATCATCTCTAGAGAGACCTGAACATAGCTCTGCAGCAACGCTCCCCATCCAACCTGACAGAGCTTGAGAGGGTCTGCAGAGAAGAATGGGAGAAACTCCCCAAAAACAGGTATGCCAAGCTTGTATCGTAATACCCAAGAATACTTATGCTGTAAGCGCTGTCAAAGGAGCGTCAACAAAGTACTTAGTAAAGGGTCTGAAAACTTCTGTAAATATAATATTTTTTATTTGTAATACATTTGCTAACATTTCCACAAAACAATTTTTGCTTTGCATTATGGGGTATTGTGTGTAGATTGATGAGGAGGGAAAAAATATTACATTAATTTTAGAATAAGTGTCATGATGTTGGCCTGGGGGTATTTATGACAGTCATGAATAACGTTTTTCCTCTCTCTACCCTACTGATGTTACATTCGCAAAACCCCTGGTTAACATACAGATTATGGGAACATCAGAAGGTGGGGGGAAATGAATTATATTCTGGTAATCCGACCAATTGAACATATGCGATGGTACTTAATGAATTTGATGTCAGTTCGGTTGTCATCTGAGACATTCTCATCAATGATAAGATGACAAACTACAGTGGAAAGTCTACACATCAGAGTTATCGGATTCACATGGAATTGTTGTTCAATTTAAATGTTTGAATATGAAATGATTCGTGATTGGATGAAATGTAGCTTAGCTTCTAAAATGTGAGATTTGGGTTTTCATAAGATAGGGCTCTGCTCAATCAGTGGCCCGCCCCTGTGAAGGGACATGGGCTATGAAACTTTTCAAACACGCCCTCCTCTCCCACCCTATATAAGCCCTTGACGACAATATAACCACCTGTTCCGAGGACGTGAGGACGACAGTCCGATGTCAGAATGGTTCAGATAATAACTACAGAACGAAGCCAAGATCAGCATGAGCTTTGGTTGCGAATGGTATGAACTTTGAACTCTTATTCACTACAGAAGTGATACCTCCTAGCCGTTGAGTTAGCAACAGCCGCTGCAAACGAGGGTTAGGAAGGAACAGAGTATCCCGTCTACCATACAACAACGTTACTACAACGTATTCAATTTACCAGCGGAGACATTCTTCAAAGGACTCGGTTGGGCAACACGGCCTTCCATCTACCACCAACCTACCGAAGCGCAGCTCAGAGTAAAATATTTATTGCATTTTCCTTTTCCAAATGGACGGTAATTTAGAATGCATAAGATACTGTATTTACGATAGCACAGCTTCGCCCTTTGTTCCTCAGTCTTCCCGCTCTTTCACTTTCACCCAGCCCCTTTGCTTTTGTGTAACAAGCTGTCATATATATTCCGCCCGCAAGGGACGTTTTCCTTTATGACGTCATTTGTAATCAAGTTATGACTTAATTATGTGTACATGTATGTGTAATTCTGTGTGATTAGTTAGATATTTAGTAAATAAATAATGTAACCCAATGTTGTATTGCTGATTCAACTTGTTAGCCAGGGTTCCTGCAGATAACTAAGAATGTACAACTTTCAGATGAGACTGAATTAAGATGATTAATATTGCCTGCTATTTGATGTAAAATATTACTAGGTCTTTAAGCGTTTATTCGGAAGACAACAGCTCTATAAATATTATTTTGTGGTGCCCGACTCTCTAGTTAATTACATTTGCATGATTATGTCAATCAGGTCATATTAATTACGGATCAATTATTTTATTGAATAGCATGTCATATCACTTAATCCGGCATAGGCAAAGACACGACATAAGGCTGTAACATAACAAAATGTGGAAAAAGTCAAGGGGTCTGAATACTTTCCAAGTGCACTGTATAATAGTACTCTGGACTGGATATAATCTTTATGTGCTCCATCCCAACAGTATTCTGTCAGTGTCCCACTCAGAGCTACTATTGATGACTTGCAACATGCCCACTGTAAGTGTAAATAACTTTTGTTCATCAATATAACTGAATGCAACTCATCAATGCCAGAGGCTCAGACAGTCATTTTTACAACAGTACGTGATGCTTCTTGCTGCTAGTTTGGAAATACGTGTCTGGGCCAATTTGACAGTTATGGGCCCCATGCTAAGACTGCCATGCACCATTTTAGTGCATGTGTGTGTGTATGAATACACACTAATGATTTTAGCACCCTCTCTCTCAACAACCCTCGTAGCAGCCCTCAGCTCTGAGAGTGACTTCAGAAAGGCAAAAGGGTTGTCTAGTGTCTACTGTAACTATAAAAAAATACCTAATATGAAAAAGGCTACGTGTTAATTCATGTATGGTCAAATATACTATTTTACATGGCTAATATAATGCTAATCTAACATAATGCATGGTATTTTATATGTATATGTTAATCTATTGTAATGTATAAGTGATTTCACACTTCAGCTGCACCTGGTAATGCAATTGTTAAGATCGTGTCACGCGAAGATACGGTGTGTGGTTTTTTCACTACGACTCGGGTAACCATGCTGTTTACGTGGCTACTAACGGAATAAATTACCATGAACTTCGCAGGGTGGAGAAAGTGCAGGGTGATAAGCTTGATGCTCCTTTCCAATAAATATTGCAAGTCTTATTCTGGTGACATGATGATCAATGCTTGACTGCCGTTTGGCAAATAAAAATAATCTTGCTCTTTTGCCCATAATTGTCTCATCATGTAAGTAGCCTACCCGCACTGCACTGTATCTGCGAGCTGTTGGATAGAGCGCACGTGACAAGACCAGTGTAAGCACATTAGTTAAATAAACTTTTTTTGGTTTGTTCACAAATTGATCAGTAGAGTTTAAAATGCAATGGAAACCCATTAATTACATTTTTTTTACAGTACATGGGAACGTAACTGCAAAACTCATGTTTATGTGCAATGTGGCATCACACAGAACCTTTTATCCACAAAAAGTGGAAACACTCTGGTAGGAAAGTGATTTTTTTTATGCAGATTGTTGAATATTTGCGTGAAAATGTTTCACCAACTAGATGGAAACAGAGCTATACACAGCCATTTTTCTTCCCCTGGCATTGCTTCTCTCTCTCTCTCTCTCTCTCTCTCTCTCTCTCTCTCTCTCTCATTCTTCTTATTCTCACTCTCCTTCAGTCCTTCCCTCAATTTTTATGTGCATGTCTCTTTCTCACCTTGTATTTGCTTGTGTCAGCCCACTTACCAACATGCCACCCCCCCCCCCCCCCACTCTCTGTCTGCTAGTCTGTCTGTGCACTTGTGAAAAGTCATAGATAACTTGTAGAGTTTAACTTAACATTTCTTTATAATCTTTTATCTCCTCTTCTACCATACACACAGATGACTTTATTAAGTCCATCAAGGGAGAGTTCTTCCTTCTTTATTTCTGACTGCTGTATTGCATTTATTGAAGCCCAGCCATTTTACAAATTAGATCAAAATCAGTAGAAATAAAAAAACGTAATACCCTGACTAAAGAAGAAATGCAATTTCTACAATCTCTCATTTCCACCTCGCTGGCTCGGGGATTCAAACCATCTGCTTTTCAGTTATTGGCCCAACACTCTTTACCACTAGGGTACCTGGAGCAGATTGGTATTCTGGCAATTCTGCCAAATGCCAGATGGGCTGGACTCTTTTTGTTGTTGTTGGGTGGGCTGGTTGAAATTGACACACACAAATATATTTATAATAATAAAAAGGCAACATGGCTGAAGGCTCTTGGGCCTGTTAAGATATCTTTATTCATTTTTTTGCGCATTTTCTCTGTTATACTAATCTATATCAGTGGGCAACGGCCAGCCCCCTTACCAAGATTACATTTACTGTTGGATGAATACATGGCTATTACCAGTGGGTATTATATCTAGTTAATGTGCTTTGAGTTTCAACATTCTCAGGTGTTGAACCCAAAATTAATTTGCCTATGATATTACACTGAACAAAAGTATAAACGCAACATTGGTCCCATGTTTCATGCACTGAAATAAGTGTATTTCTCTCGAATTTAGTGCTCAAATTTGTTGACATCCTGTTAGTGAGCATTTCTCCATTGCCAAGATAATCCATCCACCTGACAGGTGAGGCATATCTGAAGCTGATTAAACAGCATCATCATTACACAGGTGCACTTTGTGCTGGGGACAATAAAAGGCCAATCTAAAATGTGCAGTTTTGTCACACAACACAATGCCACAGATGTCTCAAGTTTTGAGAGAGCGTGCAATTGACATGCTGACTGCAGGAATGTCCACCAGAGCTGTTGCCAGATATTTTAATGTTAATTTCTCTACCATAAGCCGCCTCCAACGTCGTTTTAGAGAATTTGGCAGTACATCCGTCCGGCCTCACAACCACAGACCACGTGTAACCTCCCCAGCCCAGGACCTCCACATTGGGTTTCTTCACCTACGGGATTATCTGAGACCAGCTACCCGGACAGCTGATGAAACTGTGGAATTTCTGCACAAACTGTTAGAAACCATCTCAGGGAAGCTCATCTGCGTGCTCGTCGTTCTAACCAGGGTGTTGACCTGACTGAAGTTCGGCGCTCACCTTCGGTGGCCACTGGCACATTGGAGAAGTGGGGTCTTCCCAGCTGAATCCCAGTTTCAACTGTACCGGACAGATGGCAGGCATGGCGTCATGTGGGCAATCATTATGCTGATGTCAGCGTTATGAATAGAGTGCCCCGTGGTGGTAGGGTTAGGAAGAATAAGCTACGGACATTGAACACAATTGCATTTTATCGATTGCAATTTGAATGCACAAAGATACCGTGATGAGATCATGAGGCCCATAGTCGTGCCATTCATCCGCCACCATCACCTCATGTTTATGCATGACAATGTGTGCATGTTTCAAAGATCTGTACACAATTCCTGGAAGCTGATAATGTCCCAGCTCTTCCATGGCCTGCATACTCACCAGACATGTCACCCATATTGCTCTGGATCGTGTTTGACAGCATGTTCCAGTTCCCGCCAATATACAGCAACTTCGCACAGCCATTGAAGAGGACTGGGACAACATTCCACAGGCCACAATCAACAGTCTGATCAGCTCTATGCGAAGGAGATGTGTCGCGCTGCATGAGGCAAATGGTGGTCACACCAGATACTGACTGGTTTTCTGAGCCATGTCACGACTTATTTGTTAATGTATCTGTGACCAACAGATCCACATCTGTATTCCTAGTCATGTGAAATCCATAGATTAGGACCTAATTTATTTATTTAAATTGACTGATTTCCTTATATGAACTACCTCAATAAAATCTTTGAAATAGTTTCATGTTGCGTTTATATTTTTGTTCTGTGTAGTTACTGCAAATCAAGAAGGGGTGCTGAGGGAAAATCGGACTCTATTTTATTTTTTATTTTTTATTCACAAAAGTAGTGCAATGGTCCAATATAGCCGTCTGTACTGCGGGTAAAACAATAACTGTACACCCCACAAAAACAGCTACGTGTCACGTTTTGACCTTAGTTCCTTCATTATGTCTTTGTGTTTGGTCAGGGCGTGAGTTGGGGTGGGTAGTCTATGTTGTATTTCTGTATTTGGCCTGGTATGGTTCTCAATCAGAGGCAGCTGTCGATCGTTGTCTCTGATTGAGAATCATACTTAGGTAGCCTGTTTTCCCCATTTTGTTTGTGGGTGATTATTTTCTGTGTCTGTGTTTTCCACACAGAACTGTTTCGTTTTCAGTTTGGGTAATGTTCAGTTTTGATTAAAAATAGGACAAACACTTACCACTCTGCGTATTGGTCCAATCCTTCCTACTCCTCCTCAGAAGAGGAGGACGAAAACCGTTACACTATGCATAAAGATGTATGTAATTAATCTTTATTGAGCAAAAAAGTTTATCTGGAAATCATGGTCTATAGTCTATTTGTCAACCCAAAATACATAACAATCACTGGTTGCTGACTGCACATCAAAATATCTTTAAATCAAATCCAATTTTATTTGTCACATGCGCCGAATACAACAGGTGTACAGTGAAATGCTTACTTACAAGCCCTTAAGAGCCGATAAGATGGCAGCCATCCCCTCTGGGGGGGGGTTAGTTTGCGGTGTCGTGTCTTTGGCTATGCCGGATTAAGTGATATGAAATAAAATTATTTCTCCGTAATTAATATCACCTGATTGAGCTAATCATGTAAATGTAATTAACTAGAGAGTCTGGCACCACGGAAAAATATTTATAGAGCTGTTATCTTCCGAATAAAATCTTAAAGACCTAGTAATATTTTACATCAAGAGCCGTCAATATCAATTATCGACCTAATTCAGTCTCATCTGAAAGTTTAAAATTGGGTTTAATTATTTATTTACTAAATACCTAACCAATCACACAGAATTATACATACAAACAATTAATCATAACATGATTACAAATTACGTCATAAAGTAAAACGTCCCTAGCGGGCGGAACAGATATGACAGCTTGTTACACAAAGGAAAAGGGGCTGGGTTTGAGTGAAAGAGCAGGAAGACAGGAACAATGGCGAAGCTGTGCTATCGTAAATACAGTGTCTTATGCATTCTAAACTACCGCCCATTCGGAAAAGGAAAATGCAATACATATTTACTCTGAGCTGCGCTTCAGTAGGTTGGTGGTAGATGGAAGGCCGTGTTGCCCAACCGAGTCCTTTGTCCTTTGAAGAATATCTCTGGTGGGCAATTGGATACGTTCTAGTAATGTCTTTGTTTGGTAGACGGGATACTCTGTCTGTTCCTTCCTAACCTGCGTTTGCAGCTGCGGTTGCTAACTCAACTGCTAGGAGGTATCACTTCTGTAGTGAATAAGAGTTCAAAGTTCATACCATTCGCAACCAAAGCTCACGCTGATGTTGTCATGTTTTGTCATATATTGTCATGTCTTGTCCCTGTGCTTTCTCTTCTATTCGTTTCCCCCTGCTGGTCTTATTAGGTTTCTTTCCCTCTCTCTCTATCCCTCTCTCTCTCTATCGTTCCGTTCCTGCCCCCAGCTGTTCCTCATTCTCCTAACGACCTTGTTTTCTCTTTCACACCTGTCCCCTATTTTGCCCTCTGATTAAGTCTCTATTTCTCTCTCTGTTTCTGCTTCTGTCCTTGTCGGATCCTTGTTTGCTGTTCGCTGTGTACTTGTTCCGTCCTGTCGTGTTTTTGCCTTCATCAGATGCTGCGTGTGAGCAGGTGTCTCTGTCAGCTACGGCCTGCGCCTACCCGAAGAGACCTGCAGTCTGTGGCCGCTAATCCTGTTGTTCCCCTCTACAAACTAGAGGATTTCTGTTATCCCCGTTTGGACATTTCCTGTTAAGGTCCTTCTGTAGCTCAGTTGGTAGAGCATGGCGCTTGTAACGCCAGTGTAGTGGGTTCGATCCCCGGGATCACCCATACGTAGAATGTATGCACACATGACTGTAAGTCGCTTTGGATAAAAGCGTCTGCTAAATGGCATATATTATTATATTATTATTATATTATAAGGATTCAGGATTTGCTATTTTTCTGTTTGGACTTGAATAAACTCTGTTTCTGTTAAGTCGCTTTTGGGTCCTCACTCACCTGCATAACAGAAGGATCCGACCAAGAATGGACCCAGCGACTACGGATTCTCTCTACTCTGCTGTCGAGTTCCAGGGAGCGATGCTAGGCAGACACGAACAGGAATTGTCTGCTGCTCGACATGCCGTTGAGACCCTGGCCGCCCAAGTCTCCGGCCTCTCAGAGGAGATTCACAATCTCCGCCTCGATCCACCGGTTACCTCCTGGGCTTCCGGGTCTCCGGAGCCCAGAATTAATAACCCACCGTGCTACTCTGGGGAGCCCACTGAATGTCGCTCGTTCCTTACCCAGTGTGATATAGTGTTCTCTCTCCAGCCCCACACGTACTCCAGGGGTATTGCTCGTATCGCCTAAGTCATATCTCTCCTTCCTGGACGGGCTCGGGAGTGGGGCACGGCTATCTGGGAGGCAAGGGCTGAGTGTACTAACGAGTATCAGAACTTTGAGGAGATGATACGGGTTTTTGATCGTTCTGTTTTTGGGAAAGAAGCTTCCTGGTCCCTGTCTTCCCTATGTCAAGGTAATCGATCCATAACGGATTACTCTATAGAGTTTCGCACTCTTGCTGCCTCCAGTAACTGGAACGAGCAGGCGTTGCTCGCTCGTTTTCTGGAGGGACTCCATGCTAAGGTTAAGGATGAGATTCTCTCCCGGGAGGTTCCATCCAGCGTGGATTCTTTGATTGAACTCGCTATTCGCATAGAACGACGGGTAGATCTTCGTCACCGAGCTCATGGAAGAGAGCTTGCGTTAACTGTGTCCCCCTCTCCCCGACACTACCATCTTCCCCCACTGGCTCTGGTGTTGAGCCCATGCAGCTGGGGGGTATTCGCATCTCGACTAAGGAGAGGGAACGGAGAATCACCAACCGCCTCTGTCTCTATTGCGGTTCCGCTGGTCATTTTGTCATTTCATGTCCAGTTAAAGGCCAGAGCTCATCAGTAAGCGGAAGGCTACTGGTAAGCGCTACTACTCTGTCCTCTCCGTCAAGTTCCTGTACTACCTTGCCGGTCCATCTACGCTGGACCGGTTCGGCAGCTTCCTGCAGTGCATTAATAGACTCTGGGGCGGAGGGCTGTTTTATGGACGAAGCCTGGGCTCGGGAACATGACATTCCTCTCAGACAGTTAGGGGAGCCCACGGCCATGTTCGCCTTGGATGGTAGTCCTCTCCCCAGTATATTATGTGAAACACTACCATTAACCCTCACAGTATCTGGTAACCATAGTGAGACCATTTCTTTTTTGATTTTTCGTTCACCTTTTACACCTGTTGTTTTGGGTCATCCCTGGCTAGTGTGTCATAATCCTTCTTTTGATTGGTCTAGTAATTCTATCCTTTCCTGGAACGTTTCTTGTCATGTGAAATGTTTAATGTCTGCTATTCCCCCTGTTTCTTCTGCCCCCTCTTCACAGGAGGAGCCTGGTGATTTGACAGGAGTGCCGGAGGAATATCATGATCTGCGCACGGTCTTCAGTCGGTCCAGAGCCACCTCCCTTCCTCCTCACCGGTCGTATGATTGTTGTACTGATCTCCTCAAGAAGCGTTTTACATCCGCTCCTATCCTTGTTACACCTGACGTCACTAAACAGTTCATTGTCGAGGTAGACGCGTCAGAGGTGGGCGTGGGAGCCATTCTGTCCCAGCGCTCCCATACTGACGATAAGGTCCACCCTTGCGCGTATTTTTCTCATCGCCTGTCGCCGTCGGAACGTAACTATGATGTGGCTAACCGCGAACTGCTCGCCATCCGTTTAGCTCTAGGCGAATGGCGACAGTGGTTGGAGGGGGCGACCGTTCCTTTTGTCATTTGGACTGACCATAAGAACCTTGAGTACATCCGTTCTGCCAAACGACTTAATGCGAGTCAGGCTCGTTGGGCGCTGTATTTCGCTCATTTCGAGTTCGTTATTTCTTATCGTCCGGGCACTAAGAACACCAAGCTTGATGCTTTATCCCGTCTCTTCAGTTCTTCTGTAGCCTCTACCGACCCCGAGGGAATTCTCCCTGAGGGGCGTGTTGTCGGGTTGAATGTCTGGGGAATTGAGAGACAGGTAAAGCAAGCACTCACTCACACTCCGTCACCGCGCGCTTGTCCTAGGAACCTTCTTTTCGTTCCCGTTTCTACTCGTCTGGCCGTTCTTCAGTGGGCTCACTCTGCCCAGTTAGCTGGCCACCCCGGTGTTCGGGGTACGCTTGCTTCTATTCGCCAGCGTTTTTGGTGGCCTACTCAGGAGCGTGACACGCGCCGTTTCGTGGCTGCTTGTTCGGACTGCGCGCAGACTAAGTCCGGTAACTCTCTTCCTGCTTCTGCTCCTGCCCTTGCTGTGTCTCAGTCTGTCCCCAGCCACCGCATCTCTCCTGGTCCTGTTCCTGCACTTGCTGTGTCTCAGTCTGTCCACAGCCACCGCCTCTCTCCTGTTCCTGGTCTTAGCCTTGCAGTGTCTCAGTTTGTCCATAGTTGTTACTCTCCTGGCCTGTTTGGTCCTGATTGCTCAAACGCTTACAGTTCTCTACCCGTGTCTCATTTTTATAAGAGTTATTGCACCAGATTCCCTCTTCATCGTTTCCCGTTACGGTCCTGAGGAGAGGAGTTGGGTTCTTTCTCGGGACGTGCTGGACCGTTCGTTGATCAATGATTTCCTCCGTTGCTGCCAGGGTTCCTCCTCGAGTGCGCCAGGAGGCGCTCGGTGAGTGGGGGGTACTGTCATGTTTTGTCATATATTGTCATGTCTTGTCCCTGTGCTTTCTCTTCTATTCGTTTCCCCCTGCTGGTCTTATTAGGTTTCTTTCCCTCTCTCTCTATCTCTCTCTCTCTCTATCGTTCCGTTCCTGCCCCCAGCTGTTCCTCATTCTCCTAACGACCTCGTTTTCTCTTTCACACCTGTCCCCTATTTTGCCCTCTGATTAAGTCTCTATTTCTCTCTCTGTTTCTGCTTCTGTCCTTGTCGGATCCTTGTTTGCTGTTCGCTGTGTACTTGTTCCGTCCTGTCGTGTTTTTGCCTTCATCAGATGCTGCGTGTGAGCAGGTGTCTCTGTCAGCTACGGCCTGCGCCTACCCGAAGAGACCTGCAGTCTGTGGCCGCTAATCCTGTTGTTCCCCTCTACAAACTAGAGGATTTCTGTTATCCCCGTTTGGACATTTCCTGTTAAGGATTCAGGATTTGCTATTTTTCTGTTTGGACTTGAATAAACTCTGTTTCTGTTAAGTCGCTTTTGGGTCCTCACTCACCTGCATAACAGATGTTGGCTTCGTTCTGTAGTTATTATCTGAACTATCTGAACTGGATAAAATACCAGGGGTAGCGTATTCATAAATCCTAAGGCCAAGAGACGCCATTCTTCCCTGAGAAATTCCATCATTTGGTGCTTTGTTGATGGTGGTGGAAAACGCTGTCTGAGGCGCTGTCTGAGGCACCTCAGAATATACCACAAGCGTTCAATTAAGTTGAGATCTGGTGAAATGAGATGGCCATGGAATATGATTTACATCGTTTTCATGCTCGTCAAACCATTCAGTGAACATGCATGCCCTGTGGATGGGGACATTGTAATCCTATCGCCATGGTAACCAAAATAACAACCAAAAGAATGGCCTGCCCAGCATTTTTATACATGACCCTAAGCATGATGGGATGTTAATTGCTTAATTAACTCAGGAACCACACCTGTGTGGGAGCACCTGCTTTCAATACACTTTGTTTCCATCATTTACTCAAGAGTTTCCATTATTTTGGCTGTCACCTTGTACTGTATGTTGCCTCTCATCAACACACTCCAATAGTAATACACTTTATACTGTAGTTTAGGTCTGACTCATCTTGCCCACTACCTCTCTGTAGTGCCCATTTGGGTGCTGCATGGCAGCAATTATGTGCTGAAATCTCTTTCTGTTGCATCTACCACTAATGAAACGGACTCGGAATGAATCACACAACCTCCGCATTGTGTGGGCCTATACACAGAGCAGCGCTCAAATCAGCACGCTTTCATTATCTGTTCGTTCTCCTGTCTCCAAACAGTGCATATCTCATAACCTAATTAGTGAGTGAATTAGGCTTCAAATGAGCAACAACTGCACTAACAATGTGCTGCCGCATTAAGTAGGCAAATTGAATATTTCCATAAATTAACAGCCACAAATTGGCTGTGCGACACTTGTCGATTGCAGTTGGGGAAAAAACTCTGAACTCACTAACCAGCATTTGCTTAGGGGCAACGTTTCCAGAGAATAAATAAGTAAGGTGAACAAAAAGGAGAGAGAGAGAGAGAGAGAGAGAGAGAGAGAGAGAGAGAGAGAGAGAGAGAGAGAGAGTGAGTGTGTGTGTTCAACAGGCTGTACCTCCTGTATAATGACTCGCCTCTTAGATAGATGTAGTCTCTACACAGAAAACTGCTCGGTAATTGGATCAAATGTCCATCATTGTTGTTGTTTCCTGACAGAACAGATGAAGTCTGATAGAACAATTCCCATTTCCCTGTCCAATGAACTTACTGTAAAACATTCCCAAATAGGTTTTTCTTCTCATATGGTAGACTATTGGATAGGAGTTTCAACAATTCTGAAAAACAGTGTTGACGTGTTGACGTTTTTTGAGTTGAGTTCTGCCTGTTGCCAGCTGTGGCCTGTGCTTTCATGCGTAGTGTAAGGGTTGTGGAGTGTAGGCGTAAAGGGCTAGGCTCTAAGGCCCTCAAATTCTAACTTGGATCTCGAAGACAGTTCCACTGCTTTTTTTCCATTCTTCACCTCTAATCAGGGACCGACTTAGAAACTAGGACACCATGTGGGTGCAATTCTCAGGTAGCCTCAAACACCATCATTAAGTTTGCTGACGACACGACAGTGGTACTGTAGGCCAGATCATTGACGGCGATGAGTCCGTCTACATAGAAGAGGTGAGTGACGTGGCAGTGTGGTGCCAGAACAACTTCTCCTTCAACGTCAGCAAGACAAAGGAGATGATCATGGACTACAGGAAACGGAGGGCCGAGCACGCCCCCATCCACATCGACGGGGTGGTAGTTGAGAGGGTTGAGAGCTTCACGTTCCTCTGTGTCCACATCACTAAGGAATTAACATGGTCCACACACACCAACACAGTTGTGAAGAAGGCATGTTTAACTCCTCTTCCCCCAGGAGGCTGAAAAGCTTCTGCATGGGTCTTCAGAACCTCAAAAGGATATACAACTGCGCCATTGAGAGCATCTTAACTGGTTCCATCACCGCTTGGTATGGTAACTGCTTGGCATCCGACCGCAAGGCGCCACAGCAGTTAGTATGTACGGCCCAGTACATCACTGAGGCCAAGCTCCCTGCCATCCTGGACCTCAGGATGCCAATCAGGCGGTGTCAGAGGACGGCCTAAAAAATTGCCACAAGACTACCAAATAGTATGAGTAGCTATTTGGTTAACTAGCTCCATTGACTCTTTTGCACTAACTCTTTTGACTCATCACATGCGCTGCTGCTACTGTTTATTATATATCCTGTTGCTTAGTCATGTTACCCCTACCTATATGTACATATCTACCTCAATTATCAATTACCTCGTACCCCTGCACATCGACTCTGTATTGGTACCCCATATAACCAAGTTATCATTACTCATTGTGTATTCATTCCTCTTGTTATTATTTTTATATATTTTCATCTCTGCATTGTTGGGAAGGGCCCATAAGTAAGCATTTCACTGTTAGTGTCTACACCTGTTGTTTGTGAAGCATGCAACAAATACTATTTCATTTGAAACAAAAAAATATCAGTAGTCCAGACCTCGTAGGGTAATTTGAATACCCCTGGTCTTGAAGTTGTTTCTGGACTAGGATGTAGACTCTTTGCCAAAGATGGTGGATAAATTAAGATGAACGACTCAAGCCGTTTACCATAAAACATTTTTGAAAGGTTCCTGTTTGAGTAAGTGCGCGTTCCCTCTCTCGTGTGGGCATGCTTTCCTACGTGAGCTTATGGTTCTTCCCTAATTTCTGGCATCGTCCCGCAAGAGAGAGAACAGCTGTCTATGGTTTACTTATTACCCCCACTCACGCCGCTCGCCCGGCCGGCGCCACCCCGCCCCGACCGGTGAGCTGTCTCCTTTTTCTACCATCTCTGGGGCAGACCCTCCATGGGGCAGAGTAAATGAGTAGACAAGAGCGGATCTGCCCTGATAAGAAAAAATGAGATAGTGGGATGTCTCGTTTTATCTGTAGTCCCTGTTTTGGCCCCTGTGGAGCTCTACAATGACACTTCCTGTTCACTGGGCGTCTGGTAGATGGACGTTGATATGTCAAATTTTTCCTTCCTGTATAGGACCTTACCTTAGTTATTACTTGGTACTTGGTTATTACTCCCTCAATTTCAATATAAGTTAAGCACAATGTTAAAATATAAAAGTATATTTCTCTCTCCAGCTATCAATTTCCCTCACTAAGTCCCCCCCGCCCTCGACTATCTCCTCTTAACTTTCTCTCTGTCCCACTCCTCTTTCTCCCGCTCTCTCTCTCCACATTTCCGTTCACCTCTCTCCCTCAGTCTCCTTCCCTCTCTGTCTCTCTCTCCCTCTCCGCCCCTCTCCTGCTGTTTATTGTTATTTAAGCACTACAGTGCTTATCGACTCTTTGTTTTAGTCGGTGCAGGTTGGTGTTCCGGTGTGGTGGATGCAATTACCAGGGCATTTTACCGGGTAACAGTGGGGATTCCAACCAGGCAGAGGAATTCAGTTGGCCGACGTTGCCTTTATTAGGTGACGAGAGATCTGATTCAAACACTCACTACAGTCTCTCTTGCTCTATTCCTCTCTCTACATTCTACACCTCCCTAGCCATGATATGTTCTGTCGGTAAAGTACAGTATAAGTACCCTTACTCTCGTCTCATTTCACTCACAAAGAAACGTACTTAGACTGAACGTTTTCTTACGTTCCGCGCCCACTGAACACAATCCAGGATCGGCCGAAATGAGGTGAATGGAGTCTTAATCAAAAGATTGTCATCCCTCTCATGCATAGTCCTTACAGCAGGGTTCGGTTCAATTTTGAATTGAGTTATGAATTGCTCTTTAATTCGAATTCAATTATTAAATTTCAATTTAATTTGAAATGGCCACACAACACAGGAAGCAGAATTTGAATTAAAGGAAGTATAATTCAATTCAAGTGGCTTGTTTGTTTATTCTACATATTACTATACAAATTTTTATTTTGACATGTTTGCTTACCAATAACATGTAGCATACAGTTGAAACATTTCATTTTTAAAACTCATTCTCCTAAAACAATTTTAAATAGTTACAGTGGTTTGGAAATATACAAAAATCATGTTGCATGTTGTCTATAATAATTTAGCATTTCCGTTTTTAAATATCATAAAGGAAAAAAAATCCTAGAATGCATTAGATGAAACACTGCTGTGTAAGGAAACAATCTAATATCTCACAACAAATTTTAAAAAATACTGTTTGAAATCTTTGAGTTATAATCAATGTAAAACTTTATTTGATGAGTCGGGCGGCGTTGAACTGTCCCAATCCGACGAACAGATGCTAAACTCCACGGCCCCATGGGAGACTGGACAATCGCAAAGCATAGGAGATTGGGAAGGTGGTCTGGCCACTGTTCATCTATCCGAGAACATCCGGTCCAGCTATCAAACAGCTTTGCCTGCTCGAGATGGAGTTACCAGCCCCCTGGAGTCAGCGTGGATCCTGGGTGCACACCAACCCCCCCTCCCCCCTGGCCTGCCGACATTCTGTGGACAGACCAAGGTCCACTGTCACCCAGGAGCCTGTGTCCATGACATCAACTCCCTCCTGCCTACGGTTCTGGACAACTACTCCATCATCACTCGCGTCGGTTTTAATGACCTTCGTTTTAGGCAATCTGAGGAACTGAAGGAGGATGGATTTTTTTATTTAACACCCTCACTAGCACATGGAAGAGAATAATTATCTCTGGCCCTTTCCCGTGCTAGCGAAGGGATTTATTTCAGCAGACTCTTTGCCCTGAAAGAGTACCTGAAAATACTTTGCAATGACAGGAACGTCTATTCTTGTGACAACGGTAGTTTGCTGTGGGAGCAACCAGCACTTTTTTAAAAGAGAAGGGGTTCACCCCAGCCGCAGGGGTTCCAGGATTATATCCAGCAACATCGCAGACTGTTTTAGAGACTGACGGATAGGGTCTGGTTGTGGTAGTGCTCCAGTTCTACCTGTCAGAATAAGCAACAGAGGACTTGGAAAGCATATTAACTCCTGTAGAAATGGCACTATGGTTATTGTGTGTAACCTAATTTTATGTTCCTTTAACTCCGCCTTCTAGTGAGTTTATATAAACTGTCATCTCTTGCCCTTCTGATAGATTGGAGACTCAGAAAACGTGGTTACAACGTTAATAATTTGTTAATTAATTAGTTTTTCATTGGTTACCTCGAGGCAGGTGCCCCAGGGGCATGGCGCTTTTAAATGTTAGAGCAATCACATTTCTCGTGAATGACCTCATTACTGAGCGCAAAGTCGATTGCTTGTTTCTCACTGAAACATGGCTGTCATCAGACTGTAGTGCCACTCTTATTGATTGACTACGGCTTATTTTTTTAAATGTAAGTTGTATTTATTTTTTTCCCTTTTTCCACAAACAAACAAAAAAAATATATAACATTTTACAGCATAAAAAAATTGAGCAATGACATCCAGACATCCAGCATAGCGCACATGCACAGTCCCAATATTATCTGACAAGCTGCAATACAGACCTAAATGGGTTCACAAGCGTACGTCATCACCTCCCAGTCTTAGAAATAAATAAACAAATAAAAAGCGTTCAGCTTCGAGAATTGTCGTTCCTACCAGTGATCCTAGCAAGCATTTGTTCATAAGATGCTACCTCCGACATTGATTCTATCCACTGTTTCAGAGTAGGAGTGGCATGACCATTCCAAAAATCGAAGGATTACTCTAGCTACTGTAATGACACCAACTGTGATCCGTGCAAATTCCTCAATTGTTACATTAGGTAACTCTGTTATATCGCCCAAGAGACATATTCTCCCGCGAAACTGGAATGGTTAATAACCACTACCATTCCTCCAGATATATTAAAGCATACATCCAGAGAGGTGGATATAATTACATTCCCATATTGCGTGTAAAAAATGTCCCAGTGGTCTTTTTTGGCATTTCCAACACCGAGGATTGTTGGTCTGCCACATCTTATGAAGCCTTGTTGGAGTCCAATAAAACCGATGTAGTATCTTATAAGCCCCCTGGCTTCCCTTATGTTCCTCCCTGAGCTGGACAAGATCCTCAACCAGGCCTCATCCTCAATTTCAAACTTAAGGTCAATTTGCCATATTGTTCTGAGGTTTTGACAGTCTTTCCTCTGCAGATGACTAAATATTGAGTAAAACATGTCTGCTTTGTGATTGGGTAATTCCAAAACACTCAGCTATTGGGTTCTTTCCTGGATGTTATTGATAGCCGGTTAACAAACATTCTCTCAATTGTAAATATTTCCAGAAATGTCCCTTGTCTCCCATATATTTTTGTACCAAATCTGAATATGACATTAAAACATCTTCATTGTACAGATCACCTATAGTACGAATTACTTTCGTTAGCCACTGTTTCCAGTACACATATTTCTTTCCTATCCGTAGCCTAGGATTGTGCCACAATGATAAGTATCCTTGTTTTAGATGTGAAATTCTTGTGTACTCTTCTCCACACCTCTTGAGTGTAACAAAATTGGGATGGGAGTTTCAACAGACCTCTCCCCTTGTAAGACTATGTGATAACCTTTCACCCCTGTTGAAACCCTAACTTAGTTTCCATTCTATTGTTATCCAATCCAAGCCAGCTTCCTTTTTGCCCCAATGTTTCGCCAATTTAGCCATTTCAAATTATACATTTTAACATCTGGTAAATCAAAGCTTCCTAAGGTGGGCACATCTTCGTTATATTTCCTGGGTTTTTTCCTATCCCTCAAAGTATTTATTTAATTTGTCATATTGTTTAAAATACCGGTCTGAAATATTCATAGGTAACGTTGCAGAGATATAATTAAATTGTGGGACCACAGCCATTTTAATTATGTTGATCTTTCCCCTAAAGAAAATTGTATCTTTTCCAATTTTTCTAAATTGGTCTTAATCTTGACTAGTAGTGGCAAAATATATTATCCCATCGCTTCCTCCAAATTTGTACTAAATTTAATAGCTAAATATTTAATCGCAATAGGGAAAACAATTGAAATTAAATGGGGTAACAGTTCTAGAGTAACATATGGCATTGATTGGCATTGCTTCTGACTTATTCCAAGTGAATTTTGTAGCCCGACATACTAGAATATGATTAATTACAAGTAATCGTGATACAGACTGAAGACGATCAGAGACCAGCAGTGGAATATAATCTGCATACACAAGCAGCTTGTGTCCTTTTCCTCCTCCCATGTACAACATTCATTTCTGGATCTGTTATCATTGTCACAAGAGGCTCTAAAGCTATGGTGAACAGGAGAGGGGAGATGGAGAACATTTATCATTAGGATGGACTGATCTCCATATGTCTGCAAGGCCCATATCTTCTGCTTGCAGGCCCATATCTTCTGCTTGCATATGTATTGCAAGTCTATCCTTTGGCGAGGAGTTGGTTAAAGTCTGCCCCTCCATATGTCCCAGTATAACGTTGACCTCGTGAAACAATGTGGGTCCTCCTTGTTGGGAGCATATATGTTGCATAATACTACCTTAATCCCATTTATAATAGCCTCAATGCAGATAAGCCTGGCAAACTCATCAGAGCGTTGCTTCAACATTACAAAATGAAGTATTTTGCTTATCAGGATAATCACCCCGTTTTGTTTGGAAATAATGAGCTATGATACACTTCTGCAACCCCTAAATTTCAGTGCCTCTGTATCTGTTAAATGTGATTCCTGTATGAACACAATATTCGCCTGTTTTGATTTAAAATATGTCAAAATCTTTTTCCTCTTCACTTGGTTACCATAACCATTTATGTTCCAAGAGATTATGTTTACATAACCATTAGCCATGTTTGCGCTGAGTACAGCCTGTGAGCGTGAAGTGTCCCATTTAACACACGTGACAACTCTACTGAACATTATTATATAACGTGTCACAACATATGCTCCAGCTGTGTAAATCTTCTCCAGGATCGGTGTCCCGTCTACGGGACAGTTGTAAATCATATAGTGTAATGTGTCATGGACGCAGATTATTTTGTTGTTGGTACAAATAAGTGTCTTATATCAGCTGAAAGCTTAAATTCTTATTAATCTAACTGCATTGTCCAATTTACAGTAGCTATTACAGCAACAAAATGCCATGCTATTGTTTGTGGAGAGTGCAGATCAACAAAACACTTTTTTCACTGCGACATGTTTGATACATTCACATCTAAAGATGAAATATTTACTTACATTCTGAAATATTGCTCTGATTTGTCATCCTAATGGGCCCAGATATAACATGTAGTATCATTCTGTTAGATAAAATCATTTTTCATATCCTAAAACGGACCAAAGATTCTCGCTGGCTTGGAGCCGGGCGTGGAATGCGAGCCGCCTAGTGGGACACCTTTGGTAAGCAGAACTGGCGCTGTGGGATGAACTGAACGCCGGGTTAAGGCGCCCGATGCTCATCAGACCCCAGAAAAGGTGTTGGTCAATATAGACAGCAAGACGGTGGCCATAGAAGTCGGAATCCGCTAATGAGTATGTAACAACTCACCTGCCGAATAAACTAGCCCTAAAAATGGATGGCGCTGGAGCGTCGGGCCCATACCCGGCCATCGCCGGCCATTGGGAGCGTCTAGGGTTATGCCACGACAAGTAGGAAGGCTGCCGCGGTGAGCACGGAAGCCTAGGGACTCTCCAACCCCTCCCTGTATGACACATGTTAGAAGTGAGTTGAACTGTCTCTAACAGGCTAGTGCGAGGAGGTAAGGGAGGGGTCCTCTAGTAGTTCCTCTCCAACCCCCCCTAGTATGACACCAGGTAGGGACATTTCAAACTATCTCTGGCATGTTAGTGCAGGGAGGTAACCCCTCCTTGTAGGTCACCTGTTCTCAGGTGTCGATACCGATGCAAACAAGAGTAGCCAACCAGAGAATGGTGGCTCAAACGCATCCCCGGCTCCAGCTGGAAGGGGGGGAACTAAGTTTTGGGAGACGGCTGATGGAGCTTCGGCAACATCAGTATGATCACAGAGCCTCTCTGGTGAAACATTTAAATGCGCATCCCTCGCATAATTAGGTAACTCTAAACCGCGAAGGTTTGAATCGAACGCCAGCCTTGATGGGGCCCGTCAAGAGTGAGCATTAAAGGGAGCTGGCCGGTGCTTAGTGGTTAGGTAACATGTATCACTCACACCGGCGAAACCCACACATAGTGTTACAGTTCCATGCAATGCAGAGGGTGCCACCATCTGACGCACGGTTGAATAATTCCAGTCTTTTGTCACCCTCAGGTCTCTCACAATGACGGACAGAGTCAAGCAGTAGGAATCGGATGCCCTCCCCAGCGGGAGCACCCTAGATAGTCAGTGTCAGCCCTTTGGGCTCGTTTCCAGGTAAGTAGTGCCTAGCAACATAGGTTTTTTGGTGACTGATGGCCAGTTGGTAAGTCGGAAACAAGTCCACCCCGCCATGCGGATCAACCGAGGGTCAATTGGCTGAAGTTCAAAAGAGACGTAGCCCTGCTTCGCCGGTGCTCCTCATGTCAAAGTGAAGAAATTCAATAAAGCGCAGGTAAGGGTGTGAGTGAATCTGTTAAGGGCCCCCCCACCCCAAAAAAAAACAACTATGAACGTAACATAGCTTCTCGATGAGTCAATCATCACAGAACTGTTTTTGCTGCTGCAGAACCTGCAGTCTCAACTCAAAATTCCTTTTGGCCCGTGAGATGCTTGAAAGGCTAAATTAGCAACATTCCCCAGAGTGCCGCAAACACATAGGCTACCTTCATTTGTAAAGTAAACGGCATACAATTGAACTTGTATTTTACCTTGTCTCGTCTTCTTTATCTAGGCTAAACACCTTGCTCTTGCAAGAATCTCTCTGCCTCCACGTTGTCCTTGAAAATCATTTTCTTTCCCTTCCTAGTAAAGAGAAGGGTCGCTGGGAATGCCAGTGTCTGCCTGATGTTCTTCTCATGTAGTTCTTTCTTTGCCGTTGCAAACTGCTTCCTCTTCATTGCCAGTTCATTGGACAGGTCTGGGAAAAAAGACAGCCGGCGGCCTTTCCACTGAACGCCACCATTTTCTTTATCCACTTTAAGTAACTTGTACCAGGCTGTAGATCTTAGGAAGTGGATAACCATTTTGGGGGGCCTATTCTCGTCAAATCCAAATCCTTCTCGGATGATTTTCAGCACACACGAAATTAGTCCACCGTCAGCCTCACAATCCTCTTTCAGATGAACCAATCTCACTGTATTTGTCCTACTTCTGTTCTCAAGTTCTTTGACACAATTCCACAGTATGTCCAGCTTTTTCCTTGTGATTCTCATTACCCTTCTCCAGACGGGAGATAGAATCCTCCACTGTCGAAATCGGTCCCTCTGCTCCATCCATCCTCTCTTGTTTCACATCAACTTTTTCCTTTAGCTTGGTAGTTGTTGTTTTTATTGTGGAGACGTCGGATGCAACATCCAACAAAATCGTGTTCATCTTTCTCATTTGCTCAAACAATTCCTTCAGATTTACACATTTCTCTGGGTTTACGTGTTTCTCCATGTCTTGGTGGGGGGGATTGTTTGCTGTTTGATGTGGCCTTCTGTGAAAACCTCTTGTTGGGATTTAAGAAGTTTTTAGCGTGTGTTGAAATTCCAATAGCATCACTTTAGTGAGATGTTTCAAAGTAAATGTTAATTATGTTTATATTAAACTGTACATCAAGTCAATATAGTAAGACAAAAATGAAAGTGTATGCCGTTGAATTTCAGTATTTGCGGGCGGGTATTAGGAGTGCTCTAAAGTGCTGCCATATTTTTTGGCGATCCCAAGTGACTCCCTCCGGACTACAGCTTTTCATACTCCTTCAGAAAAGGGAAAGGGGTGGGGGACAGACTCTATTTCTACTACTACTCTCAGCTGTAAGGACATTTCGTTTGGTGACTTTGGATCTTTTGCGCATCATGCTATACTGTTTAAATGTCAGCCACCAGTGCAGGCCATAACTCTTTATAGGCCACAAAACCACTGCCCCACTTTCTTTACTGATTTCTCTCAACTATTGTCTATTGACCTTGACAACTATGATGAAATCATTGTGTTGGGTGATTTCAATTTTATCCAACATGTTACTGGGCCCACCTATAACCATGGCCATTCTCTGGACCTGGTTATTACCAAGGGGCTTTCTATTGACATATCCTTTATAGTAGATGTTGCTTTATCTGATCACCACTGTGTATTGTTTTACTACCTTGTTACCCATAGCACAGGGTAATACTGAACACATGATGCTATCTAACCTCTGAATTTGCTACAGATTTGATTTAGTGTATGAACAATACTCCACCACCTATTGTTATGCAGGTGAGTGAGGACCCAAAAGCGACTTAACAGAAACTGAGTTTATTAAAGTCCAAACAGAGAAAACATAATCCTTAATCCTTTACAGGAAATGTCCAAACAGGGAAAACATAAATCCTCTATAGTTGTTGAGGAGAATTGCAGGATAAGCGGCAACAGACTGCAGGTCCCTTCGGGTAGGCGCGGGCCGTAGCGGAACGAGACACCTGCTCACACGCAGCATCTGATGAAAAGGCAAAACACGACAGGACGGAACAAGGACACAGCAAACAGCAAACAAGAATCCGACAAGGATTCTTGTTTGGGACCTAATCAGAGGGCAAAATAGGGGACAGGTGTGAGAGAGTAAACAAGGTCGTTAGGAGAATGAGGAACAGCTGGGAGCAGGAACGGAACGATAGAGAGAGAGAGATAGAGAGAGAGAAAGAAACCTAATAAGACCAGCAGGGGGAAACGAAGAGAAGAGAAAGCACAGGGACAAGACATGACAATACATGACAATACATGACACCTATTCTTCCTTCCACTTGTGATTCATTAGTTGGTAACTTTAATTGCAAATTAAGACCAACCATTGATGCCATAGCTCCAGTAATGTTGAAAAAGGCCACATCCAAATGAAGAGCACCTTGGATGAGAGGAAACTAATCAATTAAAGGGAAATTGCAGAAAGGTAGAGCGGAAATGGAGGAAGTCAAAGTTGCCAAAATGCCAGACGGGCACATTTTTCTAACTTGATCACTAATAATCAGAATAATTCAAGAGTGCTCTTCTCGACCATTGATGGCCTTCTCCCCGGCACCTTCTTCAAAACAGTTTTTAATCCATATCTGAAGAAGTGCAAGCTATTGTTAATCGTTACTTGAAACTTTCCCAACTGCACTAAAACTGCTATGGTGAAATCCCTTAAAGAAAGGTCATCTAGATTCCTCAGCTCTTAGCAATTATCGGCCAATCTCCAACCTTCCATTTTTTAGAAAAATGTAAATTAGTTTTCAAACTGATTAATGATTTTTTAAATAGACAACTATATTTTAGAAAAATTCCAATCTGGTTTTCATGCCTACGACCACAGAGAATGCCTTAGTTAAAGTGGTAAATTATCTTAGAGCCAACACAGATGCCAAACAGCTCTCTGTCCTTTCACTCTTAGATTTACGTGCTGCATTCTACACTGTTGACAGACTGGAGAGGTGGGTTGTCCTTCTGGTTCTAAATTGGTTTAGGACCTATTTAACCAGTCAAGGGTTTTTGTCAGAGAAAATACATGTCACATGTGGCATTCCACAATGTTTGATTTTGGGTCCAGTACTGTTCCGTTTATACAGCGGAGTAGGAAGTTTACATACACCTTTGCCAAATACATTTAAACTCAGTTTTTCACAATTCCTGACATTTTATCAATGTAAAAATTCCCTGTCTTAGATCAGTTAGGATCGCCACTTTATTTTAAGAATGTGAAATGTCAGAATAATAGTAGAGAATTATTTATTTCAATCAATCAAATGTATTTATAAAGCCCTTTTTACGTCAGCTGATGTCACAAAGTGCTGTACGGAAACCCAGCCTAAAACCCCTAACAGCAAGCAATGCAGGTGTAGAAGCACGGTGGCTTGGAAAAACTCCCTAGAAAGGCCATGACCTAGGAAGAAACCTAGAGAGGAACCAGGCTATGAGGGGTGGCCAGTCCTCTTCTGGCTGTGCCGGGTAGAGATTATAACAGAACATGGCCAAGATGTTAAAATATTCGTAGATGACCAGCAGGGTCAAATAATAATAATCACAGTGGTTGTCAGGGTGCAACAGGTCAGCACCTCAGGAGTAAATGGAGTAAGTGCTACCTGTCTGGTAGCACATCCAGTGAACAGGTCAGGGTTCCATAGCCGCAGGCAGAACAGTTCAAACTGGTGCAGCAGCACGGACAGGTGGACCTGGGACAGCAAGGAGTCATCAGGCCTAAGACATGGTCCTAGGGCTCAGGTCAGGAATTATTTCAGCTTGTATTTCTTTCATCACATTCCCAGTGGGTCAGAAGTTTACATACACTCAATTAGTATTTGGTAGCATTGCCTTTAAATTGTTTAACCTGGGTCAAACGGTTTGCATACCCTTTCATAAGCTTCCCACAATAAGTAGGTGAATTTTGGCCCATTACATCTGACAGAGCTGGTGCAACTGAGTCAGGTTTCTAGGCCTCCTTGCTCGCACATGCTTTTTCAGCTCTGCTGACACATTTTCTATAGGATTGAGGTCAAGGCTTTGAGGATGGCCACTCCAATATCTTGACTTTGTTGTCCTTAAGCCATTTTGCCACAAATTTGGAAGTATGCTTGGGTCTTCCATTTGCGACCAAGCTTGAACTTCCTGACTGATGTTGCTTTAATATATCCACATAATTGTCCTTGCTATCTATTTTGTGAAGTGCACCTCCTGCAGCAAAGCTCCCTCAGCAAAGCTCCTCCACAACACTTTTTATTTATTTATTTCACCTTTATTTAACCAGGTAGGCAAGTTGAGAACAAGTTCTCATTTACAGCTGCAACCTGGCCAAGATAAAGCATAGCAGTGTGAACAGAGAACAACACAGAGTTACACATGGAGTAAACAATAAACAAGTCAATAACACAGTAGAAAAAAAGAGTCTATATACATTGTGTGCAAAAGGCGTGAGGAGGTAGGCAATAAATAGGCCATATGAGCGAATAATGACAATTTAGCAGATTAACCAGTTATGCATTAGGGGGCGCTATTACATTTTTTGGATGAAAAATGTTCCCGTTTTAAACAAGATATTTTGTCACAAAAAGATGCTTGACTGCATATAATTGACAGCTTTGGAAAGAAAAGACTCTGACATTTCCAAATCTGCAAAGATATTATCTGTGAGTGCCACAGAACTGATGCTACAGGCGAAACCAAGATGAAATTTCAAACAGGAAATGCCCCAGATTTTGGAGGCGCTTTGTTCCAATGTCTCCTTATATGGCTGTGAATGCGCAAGGAATGGACCTACACTTTCTGTCGTTTCCCCAATGTGTATGCAGCATTGTGACGTATTTGTAAGCATATCATTGGAAGATTGACCATAAGAGACTACATTTACCAGGTGTCCGCTCGGTGTCCTCCGTCAAAACTATTGCGTAATCTCCAGGTGCGTGCATTTCCATTTTGAAGAGAGGAGAAACTAAACTGCCACGAGTGACTTATCATCGAATAGATATGTGAAAAACACCTTGAGGATTGATTCTAAACAATGTTTGCCATGTTTCTGTCGATATTATGGAGTTAATTTGGAAAAAAGTTTGCGTTTTAATGACTGAATTTTCGGGGGGTTTTCTCAGCTAAACGTGATGAACAAAACGGAGCGATTTCTCCTACACAAATAATATTTTTGGAAAAACTGAACATTTGCTATCTAACTGACAGTCTCCTCATTGAAAACATCCAAAGTTCTTCAAAGGTAAATTATTTTATTTGAATGCTTTTCTTGTTTTTGTGAAAATGTTGTCTGCTGAATGCTAGGCTTAATGCTATGCTAGCTATCAATACTCTTACGCAAATGCTTGTTTTGCTATGGTTGAAAAGCATATTTTGAACATCTGAGATGACAGTGTTGTTAACAAAAGGCTAAGCTTGAGAGCCAATATATTTATTTCATTTAATTTGCGATTTTCATGAATAGTTAATGTTGCGTTATGGTAATGAGCTTGAGGCTATAATTACACTCCCGGATACGGGTTTTTTTCTCAGCCAAAAGTGATGAACAAAACGGAGCGATTTCTCCTGCACAAATAATATTTTTGGAAAAACTGAACATTTGCTATCTAACTGAGAGTCTCCTCATTGAAAACATCTGAAGTTCTTCAAAGGCTATTTAAAGATGGACTATGTACAGCTGTAGCGATCGGTTAGTTACTCAGATAGCAGATGTTTAAAGTTGGTGAGGGAAATAAAAGTCTCCAACTTCAGCGATTTTTGTAATTCGTTCCAGTCACAGGCAGCAGAGAACTGGAAGGAAAGGAGGCAAAATGAGGTGTTTGCTTTAGGGATGATAAGTGAGATACACCTGCTGGAGCGCGTGCTACGTGTGGGTGTTGCCATCGTGACCAGTGACCTGGCATGGACTTGTAGATGACCTGGATCCAGTGGGTCTGGCGACGAATATGTAGCGAGGGCCAGCCGACTAGAGCATACAGATCACCGTGGTGGGTGGTATAAGGTGCTTTAGTAACAAAACGAATGGCACTGTGATTAACTGCATCTTGTTTGCTGAGTAGAGTATTGGAAGCTATTTTGTAGATGACATCGCCGAAGTCAAGGATCGGTAGGATGGTCAGTTTTACTAGGGTATGTTTGGCGGCATGACTGAAGGAGGCTTTGTTGCGAAATAGAAAGCAGACTCTAGATTTGATTTTGGATTGGAGATGTTTGATATGAGTCTGGAAGGAGAGTTTACAGTCTAGCCAGACACCTAGGTACTTATAGATGTCCACATATTCTAGGTCAAAACCATCCAGGGTTGTGATGTTAGTCGGGCGTGCGGGTGTAGGCAGCGAATGGTTGAAAATCATGTATTTGGTTTTACTAGCAGTTGGAGTTGGAGGCCACGAAAGGAGTGTTGTATGGCATTGAAGCACGTTTGGAGGTTAGATAGCACAGTGTCCAAGGTAGGGACAGAAGTATACCGAATGGTGTCGTCTGCGCAGAGGTGGATCAGGGAATCGCCCGCAGCAAGAGCAACATCATTGATATATACAGAGAAAAGAGTCGGCCCGAGAATTGAACCCTGTGGTACCCCCATAGAGACTGCCAGAGGAACGGACAACATGCCCTCCGATTTGACACACTGAACTCTGTCTGCAAAGTAGTTGGTGAACCAGGCAAGGCAGTCATTAGGAAAACCGAGGCTACTGAGTCTGCCGATCAGAACATGGTGATTGACAGAGTCGAAATCCTTGGCCAGGTCGATGAAGACGGCTGCACAGTACTGTCTTTTATCAATGGCGGTTATGATATCGTTTAGTACCTTGAGCGTGGCTGAAAACCAGATTGCACAGCGGAGAAGGTATGATGGGAATCGAGATGGTCAGTGATTTGTTTGTTAACTTGGCTTTCGAAGACCTTAGATGTGCAGGGCAGGATGGATATAGGTCTGGAACAGTTTGGGTCCAGGGTGTCTCCCCCTTTGCAGAGGGGGATGACCGCGGTAGCTTTCCAATCCTTGGGGATCTCACTTTGACCCCCTGATTGACTCCTAATTGACGTGCCAAAACTATAGTGTGTTAACAAGAAATTTGTGGAGTGATTGAAAAATGAGTTTTAATGACTCCAACCTACGTGTATGTAAACTTCTGCCTTCAACTGTATATATTAACTCTTGGCAGCATTATCAGAAAGCACAGCATTGACTTTCACTGCTACGCAGACGATACACAACTTTACATTTCTGTGTCACCAGAGTATTTTAGCTCCATCGATAAATTATTAGACTGAATTTGAGATTTATTTACTTAGATGGCTCACAACTTCCTCCAGCTAAATCAAGACACGACCGAGGTACTTATTGTTTCAGCCAAAGCACAACCATAGAATCTAGCCGCACATTTTAATTCACGGGCAATAAAGTGTGGCAAAGAAGGGGGTCGAGTGATAAATGCCAGATATGTGAGAGCAGAACTAATAAACGGGCTCTGCCCGATCACTAAAATGGCCACCCCTGTCAGAACTACAGATCACAAAATGGCCGACCGCCAAAACTACAAGTCCCAGAAGCAAGGGGAACCCTCAGAAGGTGGAGCCGACCCACGGATAAAGGGTCAAGAAAAACCAGGAAGAGGGAGAGAGAGTGCTGGAAGGATCTATGAACAATAGAGAAAGAGACAATAGAAATTGGCTGGATTTACCGTGTATGAGCTGAATTGTTTTGGACTTACCTGTTGGCGTTTGGAACTGGACCTACCGAGAACCCGATTCGTGTACCGAACCCTGCTATCCTTGTCCTCGCCTACGGCCTGGGTGGACCAGGATGGAGAAACAAACACACAGGTACTGTCCTGTTCGAAATAACTCTCATTCTTGGGTGATTTGGTGACAGTTTACCACTTAATTTGTGACTAACGCTCCTAACCTTGAAGAGGTTTGCCCCAAAAGATAAAACACCATGTAAAAAACGTTTAAAAAAATGTAGATTCTAAACAACATTTTGAATCACACATTAGGAATCTGACCAAAATAGCCTTTTTTAGCACCTTAGAAACGTCTGCACCGTGGCAATGTTCCTATATCAGGCTGAGCGACTCATCCATGCTTTTTTTTACAAGCAGGATTTTATTACAAGCAGGCTTGACTACTGTAGTGCTCTCCTGTTGGGTCTACCCAAGAATGCCATTGGTCAAGTGCAAAACATACAGAATGCTGCAGCATAGTATTGTTTGAACCCTTTGACAAGCACACGGGTGTGATCATTCTACAGTGGTCCCTGCAGTGTACGCTCAAACCGGTGTGATTTTAACACTTGTTTAGAACGTCTAGTTACTATTGATGCATAAGTCAGCATTTGAGCTGGACATTGTTTTTTTTTTTTTTCCAGAAACATTTTGCACAAACAGACTTTATGACGTTATGTCCTCAACGTGAGCTGTTTATTTTTGGATGCAATTTTCAAACATTCACAGAAGTAGCAACAGCCTAACACAATTCTCATCCAAACCGGAAAACGTAGGCTACATTCGTCATAGCGCTAACTGAGGAAATAGTGACCTAACTCAAGAGGTTATATTTAGCTAGCTCTCGGGAGACAGAAACCATAGTATGAATTAGCTAATAGCAATTACTATTTGCAATTCATCAAATCACAGGTGAGCTCACCAGTGATCAAAATAATTTAATAAAACGCTATCTAAAAATGTTAAGTAATCCGACGATGGGTAGTTTGTGCACCCCCCCATGTTTGTTTTTCCACGTCAGCCAAAGATAAGAGTTTACAAGATGAGTTGGGTCTGTTTACAGAATGCATGATGAAGGGGGTGTGTTGTCTACCATCAATCACAATCGATCATTCACTTCCCGGAAGTTTCCTCAAAAGATGAGTGAACCATCCCTTCATCTCGTTTTATTATAACGTCTTTAGTCTGACAGACGGATTGTGCAAGTTCGGAAGTCCTGTTCTGACTAGAGATGTGCAAATGTCTTCATACGTGATTTGAAATTGTGAAAGTGAGGATAAGTCTCTTTTTAGTGTAAGAGCTGTTTGAAAAGACCACCTGAAATATCAGCCTGTTTTGGTCTGCCTGGTGACATCACCAAGTGGTAATTTAGTTAATAGACCAATAAGAAAGAGTTCCCAACTTCTCTGAAAATACAGATCGTTTTCAGTATTCCCCTGCCCACTCAGAACACTCACAGACAGTCCGAGCAAAATTCTTCCTTGAGAAATTGCTCTTTGCTAAGAAGCTAGTTTAGTTCATTTTTTACCATTTTAATTTAAAAACAATCGCAGAAAGGTATTTAATTGTTATCCAGAAATGATTTTATACTGAGATTAAATCAGCTGCATTGGACCTTAAATGGTTTCTTTCCACAAGATAAGAAACATCACATGAGATATCCCTTCCACCATTTTGGAAGGGACAGAAATGAAGCTCAGATTACACTAGACAAAATAGACCCATTGAGAATCTGATGCATTGGTATAAGCTCAGCAGTGGGTAGGTACATCAAACACCAGTCCATCAGCATAAACAGCAATCCTGTGATCAGTGAGGATATAGAGAATATCAGCAATATGAAAGAGACAAGACATGAAAGAAGTCACCACAGCCCACATCTCTTACATCATCATCCCTCGCCGAGGGAGAGACAGAGAGAGTGTTAACACAAATCCCTGGTGGGGAGGGAAACAAGGCTTAGTAAGCAAAGGAAAAAAAGATGAACCGATTAATGAAACAAAAGGTCAGCAGATTTGACAAAGGGCCATGACTTCTGTGTTGTTGATGTTCTGAGCGCAGACATGCATACTGTACATACACAAATGTGCATGCAAACGGGCACAATTTATAACCATTCAAAATCCTATTTTCCTTCAACCTTAACCATAACCCTAACCTTAACCCTAAAACTAACTCCTAACCCTAATTTGAACCCTAACACGAATTCTACCTCAACCCTAAACCCCCTAGAAAAGGCATTTGACCTTGTGGGAATGAGCAAAATGTCACTAGTTGGTCAAATGTTGTTTGTTTACTATTCTTGTGGGACTTCTGGTCCCCACAAGTATAGTTAAACACATCCACACAGACACACACACACACACACACACCACACAGACACACGCACACACCCACGCACACTGACAAAAGTAGGCTTAGGGGTGTCCCTCTCCATCTATAGGGTGAGAGAAACAGGAGTGACAACCACTTGTTGTTGTCACAACAACCACACGGCTCCCCATCCTAGACCCTGTCATCCCAACAGCCTGTTGGTGGGGGACCTAATGGTCTGCATGTCACCACAGGGACGGTTGCTATGCGACCTGAGTTTAGGGGTGCAGGCTGTGGAAGTTTGATGTGTGTAGACCCTGTGAGTGTAGACCATGTGGCTGAACAGGAGAGGTACATAGCTAGGGCTTTAGGACAGGAGTACACAGCTCAAGATTTAAGGCCTGCAGTGTTGCGGTGATTTCTACAATGGTAACCAGATACGTGGCCTCACTCTCCTATCAGTGATGTACAGTAAATCAGTTAATTGCCTGGGAGAAAGATGGCAGTACTATGATCTTGGAAAGACCTGATTTTTGCACCCACTTTACTAAACAATACAACGGTCCACCTAGGGTTTAGAGAGGGAGCGTTTGGTCCCCTATGGAGCAGAAAGCAAGGACACACAGGGTATCCTGCTGTGCATTCAGGAAGTCTGAAGGAAACGTTAAACACAAAGATATCTTTACACAGGATACAAGAACGTCTGTATTTTGGGGGGGGGAATGAATGAATAATTTGATCAGAATAAAAGCTTTCTGATTATCAGTCAAAGACTTTGTAATGAAAGCAGAGAACAAACAAGGTGCCCTCGTCCTGAATCAAGGCAGAGACACTTTTTTCAAAATATATAAAAATTATAATAATATCAATCAGTCTGAAAGCCCACCTTCTGAATGGCCCTGAGAAGGTCAAGAGACCGTCTGGTGATCTTCATGTGTATCCCAACTCTTTGTAACAAAGAGAAAATGCTGCCAAGAGCGAAAAAGGACGTATAAACACGTTTTCTTATCAATGTATTAAACTGTTGAACTCGTGACATGTTGATATACAAGTATTTTTCAGGTTGTATCTTTCTTCTGATTTTCCTGTCATAATAGAGGTATAATGGTGGATATTTCTGAACTTAAAATGGATATTGCCGTGGCCATGTTTGTACTCTAAAGTTTACGTACTTCATCCTAGAGAGAGTTTTTATTTACTCAAAACACATTTTTAACATTCTGTGACCAGTTATGAGGAAATCTCTGGTTTCTCTTTTTTTGTGAGCATTAATGTGTCTTGTTCTCTGAATCATCGGGGCGCTCCCGTGTCACTCTGTCCGGTCATTAGAGCCCACCTCCCGTGAGTCTCCCTATAAATAAGAGGACTTACTATCCAGACTATCAGAACGGGTTCGGCAAGGAACTTTCCCATCTCCTTGGAAACCCAAAACACTGATCGAGGCAGCTTTATCCAACTCGCAAGAAGCACCTGAGAGGAACTTTGTCGAACAACACACTCTGCTCACTCACAACGAACCGTTGAGGTCTATCTCTCCCTAAGGGGACCTGAAAATTCCACTACACCCTAGGGCCTTAAACGAGCACCCCTGCCTATGAGCTCCGACGAGGGAAGAAACGTCTTCGGCTGCGAGCTCCAATGCCAGGACCACTGACCTTTTCTGTGCTTCATCTCCGTCATAACGGAAATTCAAATGAACCAGATGACGTTCAGTTAACATACACGTAAATACATAACATTTCCTTTCGGGTGACTCGGTGTCTGTGTGAAAGTGGTGTCAATAACTGATTAGTGTGGCTGTTAGTCTAGGTTACATCTCAATAACCAATATTGTCCTGGCACTGTCCACAGCGGGCGTTATTAACCGGGCCGGTATACCTCTGGATAGGGAGCCTATAGTTTCCCGGCGGTGACACTTTACCGATGTAGCCTTTACTGATGTGGCCTCTGTCACTTCTGTCTTCATGAATAAGAATTTCCAGTTCTCCAAAGTGCTGTTTAAGTGTTGTCGTATTGAAACGTAGCCTTTCACCCGTCAATGATTGTACTTGCGTTCCATTTGTATCTTGTGTCTATCAAGCCAATTGTACCCACCTCATTTTCAATCTATCTTAGTATAGTAATAAAACGTTGAAGTAAATCCGTTGTTGTAAATCCTTAACGAGCGATTGGATTCTTGGAAGTCCGAGAGCTCGGCAACCATTCAGAATGATTCATCTGGATTAGGTAACCAGATTAATGAGATAAAATGGATCAAAATGAATTATTCTAGTAATGAATCAGTAAATAATCTTGAACATCCATAGACACAACAAGGGAGATCAATGCACATAGTTATAGGGGAATTTAATCTAACTTTTAGATTAACAATTTAAGTGGAATTTTCACTTAGTCTCCCATTGACGTCAATGCAAGTTCAAACCCCCGAGCTGACAAGGAACAAATCTGTCGTTCTGCCCCTGAACAGGCAGTTAACCCACTGTTCCTAGCCCGTCATTGAAAATAAGAATGTGTTCTTAACTGACTTGCCTAGTTAAATAAAGGTTTTTAAAAAATGCATAACTTAGTGAAAAACCGAGAGGAGAGTTCCCTGAAGTTCCCTTAAGTTATATTATTAGTCATGTTCGATATGGATGGAAAGAGATTTAGAGTGTTGAGTGAAGGTAAACTGGTCATAATTTGTGTTGTTTTGCACAGTGACACCTCCAGGGTGTCTTGCTCTCTCCTTCGCCTTCTTGCAGGTTGTTGAATGCAACTTCACTGGGGCCTGAGCTCCTCTGTGATTGGTCCATCCCTCTCCACGAGGAGGGAAATTTCTGATTATACATTTTAAGGACAGGTGAGAAACTTAGTCATCTGCATGTCTCTCTATCGAAATACCATTCAGGTTGTTAAGACTGCAGCTAGGGCGAGAGAGAGCGTGATGAGAGATGGGGGGGAGAGAAATAGTGGAATTCTTGGGCATTAAAATTGCTTCCTAATTGATAAATATTTGTATTCACCTCCACCTCCTCTGTTGAAAGAGTGATTTACTGATGACTTCTGGCACCATATTTCTCTCTATTTTTCTTTCACAATGGAGATGCTGATTCTCACCTGTCTGGCATCTCAAGCACTGCACCGACCATTCTGATTGGAAGGGGAAATTTGATTCATTGTGTAACCTTGATTTATGATGCTTTAGATTGAAAATGTCCCGCATAGCCTACTAGTATGAAGTAAATCTCTCCCTTCCTATTGCTTCCCCTCTCCCTCTCTTCCCATCTCCCTCTCTTATTCCGTCCATTGTATCTGTGAGAAGGAGCAGCTACCGGGAAATCAGTAAGGCCTATTACTGTAAAGTGCTACTTTCATTGCCCCTATTATTTTTTTGTCAAATATAACTGAAGGAAAATGTTGGGGCAACCTCTGTGTGTGTGTGTGTGTGTGTGTGTGTGTGTGTGTGTGTGTGTGTGTGTGTGTGTGTGTGTGTGTGTGTGTGTGTGTGTGTGTGTGTGTGTGTGTGTGTGTGTGTGTGTGTGTGTGTGTGTATTGAAAACGCAACCAGCGATCAGAGTTTACCCACCATTTTTTTACCACTACATTACTGATTAAATTATACTGAAACACATTCTTCTATTAGTTTGTCTATTGTAAATAAACACTGTTTGATTAATATGTATCAAGTCTGGTAATGCCTTTGCCATTCTGTTGCTAATAAGTTTATTTATTATATTATTGTCGCAATTAATTAAACGTATAGGTCGGTTAACTTCAGGGGACTTCCTGATTTTAATATAACTGAGACAACTAACTGTTTGATAAAAGGAACTAGGAAATGTGGGTGAAATGTATGTTGTAATTTAAGTAAACAACTTCCTTGTCCCAAAATGTTGAACACAATTATACGTGAAAGTCATAACTGTCCATGTTAGATTGATTGAGGATTTTCATGGGGCAATTTTACAGTAAAACTACCTCTTCCACATTGTTCCAGTAGAAAAGGAAGAGGTAAAGGGAAAGGGGATGTTTATGAGTGCAAGTGTGTAACATTAAAAAGGGCTCGCACAACAATAAAAGGAATGAACAGTAATATCAGGTATGGGAACTATTCCGATTGTGTGCAGCTATGCAACATGGAATTCAACACTTGTTACCCAGGGATCATCGTGAAATATGCCACAGAACCCGGTGACATGGAAAGACCAAACATTTGTGCACTTATCAGATTGTGCACTTATGTGTTGCCGAGTTCTAATGCGTACGCAATACCATATTTCCTCAATGAGCTAAAGCCCTGGCGTTCGTCCTACAAGCCAGTGCAAATCTTCAGGCATTAGGCAAAGGTTCCCACCAAGCGCGGCTTCACTAATCCTCCGAATAACCCCGGCTAAATCTACAACACAGTCACTCCAGCTCTAACCAACTCTCCCTTTCTCTCCAATCTGTCTCATTCTTTGTAGATGACTTTGTTCATTACTCACTCGCTGTTAGCGTCATTATCACAATCAAGGAATAAGATCAGACAATTAGGTTCAAGGCAAATGCAGTACGCCTCCATTACCTGCCACAACAACAGTTTTCCTCGAGGGTTATTGTCACGTAATGGTTGAACGCACTGCCTATCAGGGCTATTACACACATACTGTAGAGAGAAAGGCCAACAATGTAATATAAAGTCATTATGACTGATACGCTGAGACCTGCAACTGATGGTGTGTGAAGACTGACTGCAGAGAGAAGTAAGGAAGGAAGGGGGGTTGAGAGTTTTCACGTTGGTTATATGTCTGGACTAATCATGCGTGCCCTCCGTGGTTGAATGATCCTGTGCTATTGTGGTAACCTAACTCTATGGGACTACTAAATAGATTACGCCACCTTCTGCTTAATGAGGGGAAGGACCTCAACCTTAAATAACGGTTTATTCAGGTAAGTGCCAGAATAATGGAAACAGTTGAGTAAATGAGGGAGACAAAGGATATTGAAAGCAAGTGCTTCCACACAGGTGTGATTCCTGAATGAATTAAGCAATTAACATCCCATCACGCTTAGGGTCATGTATAAAAATGCTGGTCAGGCCATTATTTTGGCTACCATAGCTTATGCCCACATAGGTTTGATGAGCATGAAAATGAAGTAAACCGTATACCATGGCCGACTCAGTCACCAGACCTCAACCCAATTGAACACTTATGAGAGATTCTGGAGCAGCGCCTGAGACAGCGTTTTGCACCAACATCAACAAAACACCAAATTATGTGATTTCTCATGGAAGAATGGCGTCTCATCCCTCCAAGAGTTCCTGACACATGTAGAATCTATGCCATGATTCATTGAAGCGATTCTGGCTCGTGATGGCCCGATTACATATTCAAACGGTATGTTGGTGTTTCCTTTATTTTGTCCCTTACCTGTAGTTTTCCCAGGTCTCCAGATGAGGCCGTTTTTGAGAAAACAAGACCACACTGCGTTCCCCTGCAGATCGCTTGCAGCGCGCCGCCCGCGCCCCTCATCACGACACCTGCAAGTAGCAACGTAGAAATACAGAGAAAAGAAAAAGCACAGCAAACCTCACAGAATACCAAAGAGGAGGAAGCAAAAAAATGATCGGCTGTTGAAACTACACACAACTCAAAGACCACATGGAAACCGGAGATGTCTTTACAATCACTGGTTAGAGGACAACCTGCACGAAATGTTTGAAATGTTGCATTTTGATACGGGGGTCACCCAAACAGAAAGACATGCAAAACTGTTTTGTCAATCACTCGTATTGATTATTAAGTCGAAATCAATTGCGGGAGAGGGGGGGGAGATGAGGTTGCACATCCTGTTACATCTAACACAGCAACAAAAAAATGTGGAATCTGGAAATACTGTCTACATAGTGCAAGTGAACAGCAAACCTGGATTTAAAAAATAAATACAAATATAATAACACATTTAAAAAATAAAGCAACACCTCTTGGCACAACACCTCTTCCCCCATGTGACCTACAATCTTTGATAAAAACGGTTCCAAAAGTGTTCTTCGGCTGTCCCCATAGGTCAACTGTTTTTGGTTCCAGGTAGAACCTTTTTTTGGTTCCAGGTAGAACTCTTCTGTTTAAAGGGTTCCACAATGTACTGAAAAGGGTTTTTACCTGGAACCAAAAAGGCTTCTTCAAAGGGTTCTCCTACGGGGACAGCCGGAGAACCCTTTTAGGTTCTCGATAGCACCTTTTCTTCTAAGAATGTACTTGTGTGTGTGTAGGGACTGACGTGTATGTGTAACTGAAAGATGCACACTACATGCTCATGTTGTTTAATGTAAGTCTTTTGTCTATGATGTATATTTTGTTATGTGTCAGACCCCAGTAAAATGATCTGTTGGAATTTTTGTCGGCTAATCAGGATCCTAATAATATCAACAACCAACAAATACAGGGAAAGGGGGATACCTAGTCAGTTGAAATGTGTCTTCAGCGTTCAACCCAACCCCTCTGAATCAGAGAGGTGCAGGGGGCTGCCTTAATCGACATCCACGGCACCGGGGGAAGAGTGGGTTAATTGCCTTGCTCAGGAGCAGAACGACAGATTTTGACCTTGTCAGCTCTGGTTTTCGATTCTGCAACCTTTCGGTTAGTGGCCCAACGCCTTAACCACTAGGCTACCGGCCACTGGCTAGAGGACTTTTGTAAAAGGCAGCTAACTACATTTTGAAGTGTCGCATTTTGATTCAATGCGGTACAAATAACACAACTCTTTTATTGTTAAATACTTCCATCAATTTCACGCTGAAATCAAAAGAACAGGGGGCAAATGTTTGGAGTGTAACACTGTTTAAACCAACACTCTTCAAAGGCCACGTGGAAACTTGGATTAACTTATACATGGTTGGTTAGATGAGAACTTGGCTTATATCTATATTTTGGAATGTTTGATGTTGAGTTCGGGAGGCTGCAATCAGCAGGGTTAATTGGTTAACTCGGAGACCAAACTCGGTCTCAACTCTTTAAGTCTTCTACTGAAGACTCATCTCTTCAGTATGGGAAGGTGAACGGAAAGGCTCTGGACTCTGCCTGGCCGGTTCCCCTCCTCTAGTGGTGTGGGGCTGTGCTTTGGGCATGGGGTTATATCCTTCTCCTGTCCTACGGTGGGGCCACAGGTCCTTCCTGTCTCAGCCTCCATGCATTTATGCTGCAGGTTTATGTGTCGTTCCCTTCAGGACCTGAGCCCTAGAACCATGCCCCAGGACTACCTGACATGATGACTGCTGTCCCCAGTCCACCTGGCCATTTCTGGGGACCCCAATGAGTCCACATTTTAGGTTTATGCCCTAGCACTGCACAGCTGATTCAAATAATCAAAGCTTGATGATGAGTTGATTATTTGAATCATCTGTGTAGTGTTAGGGAAAAAACCTAAATGTGCACCCCTTGGGGTCCACACATCACCCCAGGATTACTCTCCCAAGACACAGTGCGCGCTGTTCAAATGCAGGCAGTGGACGACTAGAGGCGGAGAAACGCAGACAGAGGGCGTGTCCGAAATCTGGCTTGCGTACTACTTACTTAAACTGCATACTGTGTACTAATCGTACCACGTACAATTTAGCACGTACTGTTTGGTAAAAAAATAGTATGCCAAGGCCGCAACATACTCCTTTTGGTGCTTTCAATTCAACTGGGAACCCGAAAACAGAATGACCACAGACTGGGACATCAGTGATTTTTTTTTTTTTTTTTTCAGAGTTCCCTGTTGTCTGAGTTCCCATCAGTCATGGCTCACCTGTAGCCCCACCCAGTGACCTTTTACTACAGTGAAGTTCGGGAGTGTTGTTGTTTTGGGCTAACATAAGCTAGCTAAGTGGCTAGCATTTGGAACGATGTAATAGTTGGAGTAAAATGTTGTTAGCTGTAAGCCTAAGCATTAATCAATTGTCACCTGAAGCTTGAAGGAATGGGTGATGCAGTCGAGGAATGCAGTGCTGAGGCAGAGGGCTCCTATTGAGGACGACTGGCTAGCTACTACTCTGAACTGTCTGTGGTGAGCTTTCTGGCACACAGAGAGGCTGGGCCATCACACAAGTGGGTGCCAGACATTGTGAAGAAGTACAGTGGCTACATGACTCAGGCTGGTTCCCAGAGTAGCTAGCCCTCTAGATCTTCACCAGACTTCATCTTCATCGCTTCATCGACCATCTCGTTGACAACCTTCCTCTGATCAAGCCATGAACCTCTCCATCTTTGGAGGATGCATGCACTCAGACTTGGTCTCTATTGGTTGACTTAGCCAACTATAGCTAGGCTACTCATTTGAGGTGAATTGCGTTTTTGAAAAAGCTCTATATAAATTATTATTATTATTACCAAAGATTTATGTAGTTTAGTAGAGCAAAATACTCTGATTAAGGCCAGGAGGCCAACACGTAAGCTTCAAGAAAAAAAGTGATGTTAGCAGTTGCAGTATGCAGGTTTCTTTTTTTTCTTTCAACGTATCTAATTGTTACCATGTACCGGCAACAAGATAGCTCATTTTTTTTATGTTGAAAGTAAAACATTCCAACAGTAGATGTATTGATATATTTGTTATATTATTATTATTACAAACAATAAACACTTTTCAATGAGAACAGAAAAATCGAATTTGAGTCTACAAAAGGACTTCACCAAAAACAGTACAAAATCAATAAATGAAAGCTATAAATAAAATGCATAACTATTTCCTCTAAAATGGCCATAAGGCGTGCCTCCATGGCAATCACCTCCTTCTCCTGCTCTTTCTCCAGCGTCCACATCTGGAAGGGAGCCCACATCTGCACCTAGGGAGGATGAGGAGATGATAACCGGTGGGGTGATTGAGTGGCAGCCTCCCAGCGCCTCATTCATCACCGCATACTACTTCCATGGTGCGGCTGTGGTCTCCCCTCCCTCCGTACTGACTCCGATGTGGGGAGCTTTCAACTCGTGAAAAATATGGAAAGGATAGCTTTCAGCATCAAACATCTACATGTAAAGCACTGTAAAAGGTATTATGATAATTGCAATACATTTTCCTGGAATACTTGCAACTCTCTGACATGTTTATATGACGTGGCAGATAGCCTAACGGTTAAGAGCGTTGGGCCAGTAACCCAAAGGTCACTAATTGAAATCCCCAAGCCGACAGGGTGAAACATCTGTATAATGGGCCCTTGAACCAGGCACGTAATCCTAATTGCTCCTGTAAGTCACTCTGGATAAGAGAGTTGACCTAAATGTATATCTTCACACTTACATGAATATGCCAGTGAAACATAGGAAATAGATGGGAAAGTGTGGTTGCTTGCAGAGAAAATGGGAACTTTATTATCCCAGCAGAGCAACAGAAGGTCAAGGTAACATGAAGTAGCTTACCATGTGTTTTTGCTTATGGTTTTCCCACTGCTGCCCCTCCAGCTCACACTCCTTGACGTAGATCCAGAAAAGACAGAAGACGAAGCACATTATTTACAAAAACATGAGCAAAGTAGAGTTGTGTGAACTCTCCGTAGATAACTACACTGCCACATACTTGAGATCCAAGGTGAAACAGTCATGAGTGCAGTTTACTGTTACTTTCGTTACAACAGGTTATGTGCAAGGAAACTAGCTAGCTAGACCCATTCAGGCTGTAAACATTCTGGTAGAAACTAATATTGCGTAGCCTGAACATTTACAATCAGCTCAACACCGATCAAGTGAAGTGACAAATCAGGAGCACTAGAATAAAAGAGAAGCGTTAGGTCCAGCACCGCTGTGGAAAATCGGAATGCAGGCTACCGCGTTGCTAACGCTAGCTATAGCTAGTGGCAGTGCATCGTGCAATGGCAAGAGAGATGTGGCCACATGATTTACTCAAAATCTCTATTGAGGCATTTCTAAACTGAATTAAATGCCTGGTATTGTCATTCGACCATGCAAAAGTTTGGGCACATGCCCTGGTATTTACAAGTAGCTAGCTAACTAGGCCAATGCATTGTGCCTGTGAAATTTCAGCAAAGTGTGCAGCGAATTCTACTAGATGAAAAGACAAAATGAGCATAATATCGTAGCATTTAAAGCGTTCTTGTTTAAAAAAATGTTATTCACATACTATTAAACGTTCTATTTTCGCATACTGAGAATGTGAAATGCGCAATTGCGTTGTCTATGTTATTCATTGGTTTTGGTAGAGCATTCCCATATCTAATTGATCAACTGTTGTCAAAGCCGAAATGAGTATGTCATCTGGGCATTTAAAGTATACGAGAAGATTCGAAATGTCACATACTATAAAACTTAAATTTTTCACATACTCAAATGGCCTACTATTTAGGACACAAGCATGGGTATTTGGACACGGCCAGACACCTCCACAAGATTAAGGCAGAGGAGCAAGAGCTGCGATAGATAAGAGTTAGCTGTAATATTTGTTGCTTCTCCTGTAGCTGATAATCTGGGAAGCGCCGTTAAACACAGCTAACAGCTAACAATCTATGCCATGAATATGCTTCAGGAAACAGTGACTGGCACACACTATACATTAGCAATGAATCATTACATATTTAGTGATCACAGAAAAAAATGTCAATATTCGAAATACAACATAAGATTGTTTCCTACTTTTGCAAGGGCTGTACATGCACCTGGACTGGCACCCTTTCCACTGTCCCTACTATTGGACATACACTACCGGTCAAAAGTTTTAGAACAAATACTCATTCAATGGTTTTTCTTTATTTTCTACTGTTTTCTACATTGTAGAGTATAGTAAAGACATCAACTAATCGGCTCAAACGCATTAAGAAGGAAATAATTTCCACAAATTAACTTTTAAGACCTGTTAATTGAAATGTATACCAGGTGACTACCTCATGAAGCTGGTTGAGAGAATGCCAAGAGTGTGCAAAGCTGTCATTAAGGCAAAGGGTGGCTATTTGAAGAATTCAAATATATAAAAAACACTTTTTTTGGTTCAATATGTGTTATTGCATAGTTTTGATGTCTTCACTATTATTCTACAATGTAGAAAATAGTCCAAATAAAGAAAAACACTTGAATGAGTAGATGTTCTAAAACTTTTGACCGGTAATGTAAGTTTAGCACAGGTAAAGGATGCATCAACTGGTATGAATGAAACCAGAGTGTCACGTTCTGACCTTAGTTCCTTTGTGATGTCTTTGTTTTAGTATGGTCAGCGCGTGAGTTGGGTGGGCAGTCTATGTTATTTTTTTCTATGATTTGGTATTTCTGTGTTTGGCCTGGTATGGTTCTCAATCAGAGGCAGCTGTCAATCGTTGTCCTTGATTGAGAACCCTACTTAGGCAACCTGTTTTCACCCTTGAGTTGTGGGTGATTATACTTTCTGTTTAGTGTGGTTTGCACCTGACGGAGCTGTTTCGGTTGTGCTTTTTTTGTTTGATGTTGTTCAGTTTAAATAAATAACATGAACACGTACAACGCTGCACTTTGGTCCTCACCTTCTTCCACCGACGACCGTTACACATAGAAAACATTTACCAGGACAAGACGAGTCAAAGACTGGGCTGAGTCCCTCCATGTCCTGGACGATTCCCTTGCATACCCTAAATACAACACTGGATACACGCTACAACACGCAACATGTTAGAGTGTGGTAGAGATGGAGGAATAAAGTGGACTGTATGCTTCCTAGTCGAAACAGTTTGCCTATATATTATGTGACGTTTTGGTGTTTGGCAGCATTCGGCAGGTTTTTTTCTACTGTTAGCGCACACAACCTTTTTTCTTGAGGCAAGTTGAAGTTCGGTAGCCGAAGTCTAAGCCCCTATGTCAGTGATTTGTCAAGTTTAGGGATTCTTAAAAAAACAATTGTTGTCATTTAACGAGACAACTAGTTTTTATGCAAATGTTTCACTTCTACTGCAACAAAAATCTTAGTTAGATGTAAAATTGCCTGACTAAGACCCGATTTACAGATTTTTTTGATTAATATTAGATTCATTGTTCACTTCAATGTTCACTTCGCCTAGCCAAACCTGTCATTCCCTGATCTGTTTCACCTGTCCTTGTGATTGTCTCCACCCCCTCCAGGTGTCGCTTTCATTACATTACATTTAAGTCATTTAGCAGACGCTCTTATCCAGAGCGACTTACAAATTGGTGCATTCACCTTATGACATCCAGTGGAACAGTCACTTTACAATAGTGCATCTAAATCTTAAAGGGGGGTGAGAAGGATTACTTATCCTATCCTAGGTATTCCTTAAAGAGGTGGGGTTTCAGGTGTCTCCGGAAGGTGGTGATTGACTCCGCTGTCCTGGCGTCGTGAGGGAGTTTGTTCCACCATTGGGGGGCCAGAGCAGCGAACAGTTTTGACTGGGCTGAGCGGGAACTGTACTTCCTCAGTGGTAGGGAGGCGAGCAGGCCAGAGGTGGATGAACGCAGTGCCCTTGTTTGGGTGTAGGGCCTGATCAGAGCCTGGAGGTACTGAGGTGCCGTTCCCCTCACAGCTCCGCAGGCAAGCACCATGGTCTTGTAGCGGATGCGAGCTTCAACTGGAAGCCAGTGGAGAGAGCGGAGGAGCGGGGTGACGTGAGAGAACTTGGGAAGGTTGAACACCAGACGGGCTGCGGCGTTCTGGATGAGTTGTAGGGGTTTAATGGCACAGGCAGGGAGCCCAGCCAACAGCGAGTTGCAGTAATCCAGACGGGAGATGACAAGTGCCTGGATTAGGACCTGCGCCGCTTCCTGTGTGAGGCAGGGTCGTACTCTGCGGATGTTGTAGAGCATGAACCTACAGGAACGGGACACCGCCTTGATGTTAGTTAAGAACGACAGGGTGTTGTCCAGGATCACGCCAAGGTTCTTAGCGCTCTGGGAGGAGGACACAGTGGAGTTGTCAACCGTGATGGCGAGATCATGGAACGGGCAGTCCTTCCCCGGGAGGAAGAGCAGCTCCGTCTTGCCGAGGTTCAGCTTGAGGTGGTGATCCGTCATCCACACTGATATGTCTGCCAGACATGCAGAGATGCGATTCGCCACCTGGTCATCAGAAGGGGGAAAGGAGAAGATTAATTGTGTGTCATCTGCATAGCAATGCTTTCCCCCAGTGTATTTATCCCTGTGTTTCCCGTCTCTCTGTGCTAGTTCGTCTTGTCTGTAGTTGTTCCCCTTGCTCTGCATAAACAGAGACAAAAATAGAGAGATGAATGGAAAATGTAACAAAACAAGTGGCTTTGAGAGAGAGAAAGGGAGACGGAGAGAGGAAAACAGCGACAGGACTGTGTGAATAGGATAGACAAAGAAACACAGACAGACAATAGAGAGAGTGATGGAGAGAGAGATGGGGTGCATATTACGTCAAACTCAATAACCTCTCACTGTTACAGCTTTACACTGATGTGTAGCAGAAACACATGTACCATTTCTCACTCTAACCAGCAGTTACGACTGAATGGGCTTAGCTAATGGCAGATTAGCAATGGAGGGAGAGAGATCGAGAGACGGAAAGAGAGAGGTTAGGAGTTGAGTGCGCAATGGCATGGAGGCGGTGTGCAATCTGACATGCAGGTAATGGAAGGTATGGAATAACACTGCTGGGCACTGATCTAATTTACACTGAGAGATGGAAATGTAGAGAGGATGGGAAAGGGAGAGATAGCGGAGGGAGATATGATAAAGAGTAGATAGTGAGAAGGCCCTCGGAATGTGGTGTCAGGAAAATAACCTCAAAGTCGGTGTGTAGGTGAGGGTAGGTAACAACATCTCCACCCCAATGATCCTCAAAACTGGGGTCCCACAAGGGTGCGTTCTCAGCCCTCTCATGTACTCCTTGTTCACCCATGACTGCGTGGCCATGCACACCTCCAACTCAAGGGGCTCTCGGAGTGTGGTGTCAGGAAAATAACCTCACACTCAATGTCAACAAAACAAAGGAGATGATCGTGGACTTCAGTAAACAGCAGAGGGAGCAGCCCCCCTATCCACATCGACGGGACAGTAGTGGAGAAGGTGGAAAGTTTTTAAGTTCCTCTGCGTACACATCACGGACAAACTGAAATGTTCCACCCACACAGACAGCTTGGTGAAGAAGGTGCAGCATCAAATTCGGCTTGTCACTAAAAACACTTACAAACTTTTACACACGCACAATTGAGAGCATACTGTCGAGCTGTATCACCACCTGGTACGGCAACTGCTCCACACACAACCGTAAGGCTCTCCGGAGGATAGTGAGGTCTGCACAACGCATCACCGAGGGCGAACTACCTGTCCTCCAGGACACCTACACCACCCGATGTCACAGGAAGGCCAAAAAGATAATCAAGGACAACAACCAACCCAGCCACTGCTTGTTCACCACGCTGTCATCCAAAAGGCGAGGTCAGTACAGGTGCATCAAAGACTGAAAAACAGCTTCTATCTCAAGGCCATCAGACTGTTAATCAGCCATCACTAACATTGAGTGGCTGCTGCCAACATACTGACTCATCTCTAGCCACTTTAATAATGACAAATTGATGTAATAAATGTATCACTAGCCACTTTAAACAATGCCACTTTATATAATGTTTACATACCCTACATTACCCATCTCATGTGTATATACTGCACTCTATACCATCTACTGCATCTTGCCTATGCCGTTCGGCCATCGCTCGTTCATAAACCTTATGTACATATTCTTATTCGTTCCTTTACACTTGTGTGTGTGTGTATATAAGGTAGTTATTGTGAAATTGTTCGATTACTTGTTAGATACTACTGCACGGTCGGAACTAGAAGCACACACATTTCGCTACACTCGCATGAACATCTGCTAACCATGTGTATGTGACAAAAAAAAATGGATTTGATAGACAAGAGAAAAATATTCATAAGCAGAGATAGATCTAGAAGGTGTTTGAGTAAGATAGGTGTACTTTACATTAGTCATTTAGCAGATGCTCTTATCCAGAGAGAGAGAGAGAGAGAGAGAGAGAGAGAGAGAGAGAGAGAGAGAGAGAGAGAGAGAGAGAGAGAGAGAGAGAGAGAGAGAGAGAGAGAGAGAGAGAGAGAGAGAGAGAGAGAGAGAGAGAGAGAGAGAGAGAGAGAGAGAGAGAGAGAGAGAGAGAGAGAGAGAGAGAGAGAGAGAGAGAGAGAGAGAGAGAGAGAGAGAGAGAGAGAGATTTGTATGTAACATAAGAAGATGTCGTTAAACACGGGTTAGGTTGAGTCGTGTAAATGTTTTTCATTGAATGGGTGAAAATATAGGATGTGGATCTGATGTGTCAAGTTACTGATGAAAAACTGCCTCATGACTTTAGAGTAGTGTGTAAATCGATCACGTGTCAATGAAAGTATATTCATGGGAAAACATCATGTGTGCTGTTCATTTCCCACACAAACCCTTTGTCCGTGTTAAGTGTGTGTGCATACATGCACACATGGCTGTGTGTGTGAGTGCTTGGCAGGATATAAATATGAACCAATGGATTGAACTATTATCTAATTTGTCTGTGCCTACTGCCTAGCGGTTGTATGAAATTAGATCAGAATCCATTTGTTTGTCATCCTTCCATGGGTCTATGATGTCATTCAAAAAGGAGTGATGTCATTTTGGGCCTACAACCTACTATCTTAAAGTTACAAAACTAGAACATAATTGAACATAACAAAACCACCACAACCTGTGGATAAAACAATCATGTTAATTAATAAACGCTCCGTAAGGACATTGGTAAAATACTCATGACCACCCTGTGATGAAAATTGATCATTTGGCACACAGCAACTTCAGGCGTGTCATCAGAATGCGCTGATCGGAGTCCTTCAGACAATCACAGAACCCACTGGGTCACATCATCACCCACGGATGGGTTCTGATGTTGCCATGGCAAAGCAGGTATCTAAGGGTCTGGCGGGGAATATGTTGAATTTTGCTGAAAAGGTGGAATGTTAATTGTCTGGATATGGCAGCAGTGTGTGCGTGTGTGTGCGTGCACGTGTGTGTGCGTGTGTGTCTACGTAGTCAGAGTTTGAGTGAGTGGAGGAATTTGGGCCTCAGGCTATAGCAGGGTGAGTTTGCGGTGTATGGAGACATAAGAGGGAATGCGTCCCTGTGGCAAACAACAGCCTGGGGGTCCCTAGAGTAATCAGCTCTCCTATCAATAAGCTCACCTCTCTCTCTCTCACTCACTCACTCACTCACTCACTCACTCACTCACTCACTCACTCACTCACATTATAAACAACACCTTCTGCTTGAGGTGTGGTCGTTAGACATGAGTTGGGTGGGGAAAAAAAGGTTAGAACCAGACAGATTGCACTTTCCAGCTGTCTTGTATTACAGCAAATCATCACAAGATTGTACTCTGAGACAAGAACTCAAAGATTGATTCCTAAATTGGATAGTTGGATCTTTGGAGTGTTCTAGAATAGACCTCCGGTCATTTAGAACATTCTGGAATGAACCTCTTCAGACTCTTCACAATGTTCTAGAATAGACCTCTGGTAGTACATAATACTGTAGAACATTCAGTGCCATGGCAGTTGTCCAGAATATAGCCCAGTCAATTAAAATAGTCTTGAATGAACCTCAGCATTTAGGAATGTTATAGAACTGACCTTGAGTCATGTAAAACGCTGTAGATCATCCAGGGCTGTGACAGTGTTCTAGGATAAAGCCCTGGTTAGTTATTCACATCGTTGGAGCCAAAGTGGGCGCCTGGGCCTTGTTTAGTTTTAGCGCCCTTCACTCATTAGAGCCGAGACGATTGAGGCGTCAATCTCTCCAGCCCGGTGCCAACGTCCACTGCCTGCCAACTCTCATCCATCTCATTAACCCAAAACACGATCTGCCCTGTCCATCTATCCTGTCTTCCACCCAATCCCTTGCTCCATGTCTCCTGACACCTGCCTTCCCACATGACAAAAATACGATATTTTACTATAGAATACTATGGGATTCTGTAGTAAGCTGTAGTATACTGTAGAATACTTTGGCTACACACTGTAGTACAGCATATCTTGATCACGTGTAGTACTTACCAGGGATTGCAACCCGATTTCAGAGCTTTAAAAAGGAACAGAAACAAACAGTTCAGGACTTTATTTGGCTCGTCAGAGCAGTGGAACAGAATGGAAAAAATAATGGAAAAAATAATGCTTCTGTTCATATTGGTCAAAAACAATAAAATCATATTGGTTACAACCCCTGGTACATACTATAGAATGGTGTAGTATATTGTAGAATAATATAGTAAATACTACATTATAAACTGGGTGGTTCAAGCCCTGAATGCTGATTGGTTGACAGATGTGATATATCAGACCGTATGACAAAACATTTATTTTTACTGCTCTAATTAGATGCGTTGGTAACCAGTTTATAATAGCAATACGGGCACCTCCTAGGGTTTGTGGTATGTGGCCAATATACCACAGCTAATGGCTGAACCCAGACACTCTGTCGCGTTGTACAACATCCACAGAGTACGACCCTGCCTCACACAGGAAGCGGCGCAGGTCCTAATCCAGGCACTTGTCATCTCCCGTCTGGATTACTGCAACTCGCTGTTGGCTGGGCTCCCTGCCTGTGCCATTAAACCCCTACAACTCATCCAGAACGCGGCAGCCCGTCTGGTGTTCAACCTTCCCAAGTTCTCTCACGTCACCCCGCTCCTCCGCTCTCTCCACTGGCTTCCAGTTGAAGCTCGCATCCGCTACAAGACCATGGTGCTTGGCCATATGCCACACCCCCTCGGGCCTTATTGCTTAAGTATACTACAGACCACAAAGACACTACAGTAATGTTTGGGGAAAAACACTGCAGTCTGCAAAAACACTAGTGTTATTACTATAGTACATACTTGTCATGCCCTGACCTGAGTATTCTTTGTTTTCTTTATTGTTTTGGTTAGGTCAGGGTGTGACATGGATGATATGTGTTTTTGTACTGTCTAGGGGTTTTGTAGGTCTATGGGGTTGTTTATCATCTAGGTGTTTATATATGTCTATGGTTGCCTGATTGGTTATCAATTAGAGGCAGGTGTTTCTCGTTGTCTCTGATTGGGAACAATATTTAGGCAGCCATCTTCTTTGGGTATTTCGTGGGTTATTGTCTATGTCTAGTTGCCTGAGTCTGCACTTTTGTATGATAGCTTCACGTTTGTTTTGTTATTTTGTATAGTTTGTTTAGTGTCTATCTTTATTAAAAGTATAATGTATTCTAATCACGCTGCGCTTTGGTCTACTCCATACGACGAAACATGACAATACTACAGTATTTCATTTGCATGTACCCTGCCGAGTCCCTTAATTCCCAATTTGTGCCACCTATAATTGAGAAGCCTACAGTACACGCCAAGTGTAGACTATATTGTGGTCCCTACAGGTTATATAAAAAAGAGTAGAAGCTCTGAACTGTCCGTTCAGACCTAAGTCCTACCTAACTTCAGGTTATGGAGAATTTCTCTTTCAGTATTTTGTCCGGTAGGTTTCCTCAAGTACAAAGCCCCCACTGCCATGTCAAAGATAATAAAACAAAATTACTATGGTAAATACTACAATAATGTGTGCAAAAACACTACAGTATACTACAGTCCGCAAAAACAATACAGTAATTACTATACTATACTACAGAATTTTTTTCTCATGACAGTGTATATTTACTATACTAAATTTTAAACACTACAGTTTCCTACTGTCATGTCGGCAAAACTACAGTAAATACTATATGATTTAATGGCTGTATTCGCCATACGACCAATGAATTAAGTGTCACATTTTAATGTTTTTTTAACAAAGCTTTTTGTATTATAATAATGATTTTATTTTTTCATGTGGGCTGTGTGGCCAGATAATCAGAGATGGAGGGATGGAGAGTAGGATAGATGGATGTGAAAGATTTTTTGGGAAATGGGGGAGACGAAAGGTGTTAGGAGGTAGACAGAGAGGCGCTGTAGCTATTACACCAGTGATGCTGATGGATGGTCCTGCTTTGCTTTGCGTTGCTGTCTGAGGTGTATTTCCCTGGCTTGTTTAGTCATACAGACTCTGGAGAGTGCCGTTTTAATAGAAATTGTCTCAGGCCAGGATTTGGACAGAGACCGATAATTCGGGGTACACTGACAGCTGCTACATATAAGGGTTGTATCCATGAAATGGGAGGACAACACTGGATTGAATGGACACCATTGAACAGCTGCTCTACAGCAGAGTGGTCTATAACTTGAACCGCTTCCATATTCCTAACTCTACGTTCACATTGAGATGGTTTTTTTTTGTACTATTACAAGTTGTTAGTCTGCATAGCTGCTAGGCTGTTTTTTTCTACCTGACCTTTCTACCTTTCCTTGTTGCTTTGATTCGCTTTGAGTATTGAGTATTGATGCCGATGTTTTGTCAGGAAAAAAAAGTCGATAGCCTACAACAAACAACAAATGGTTGATTCATTAAATGTTTGATCAACTTACTTTTAGCTGCTTTGTGAAAAGCACTTTCTTCAGTGGGAGGTGTGGGTCAATCTATACCATTTATTTAAACCGAGTTTAGCCTGAATCCCCATCTTCAGGTCTAAATGGGCTTCTAAACAGTCAGTAATGAGGTTAAGATGAGTAGTGCATTAACTCTATGCTCTGGTGTTAGCACAGCCTGTTTCGAACTCCCTCTTTCATTAAAGCCCTATTACTGTTTCTGAAGCATGTTCGTTAGCGCTAGGCTAATTTGCCAAAGGAATTCCCATTACTGGGAGATCATTTTATCACTCAGCAATCCCCTCCCGCGCTCCTCCTCTTTTTTCTGTCTTCTCTTCCTACCCCTCTCTTTTCTATTTCGCTACTGCGTGATCACATGGGTTCTTACGGTAGAGCTACCATGTCTTCTCTTTCCAAGGGAATCAAAACCCATTCTCAACCACTTATTTTGGTCATTGTCTTTATTTCTCAATCCTTCTCTCTCTCTCTCTCAAAATTCAATTCAAGGGGCTTTATTGTCATGGGAAACATATCTTAAAGCAAGTGAAGTAGATAATATTCAAAAGTGAAATAAACAATAAAAATGAACATTACACTTACAGAAGTTCCAAAAGAAGAAAGACATTACAAATGTCCTATTATGTATATATATATACAATGTTGTCACGATGTACTAATGGTTAAAATACAAAAGGGAAAATAAATAAGCATAAATATGAGTTGTATTTACAATAGTGTTTGTTCTTCACTGATTGACCTTTTCTTGTGGCAACAGGTCACAAATCTTGCTGCTGTGACAGCACACTGTGGTATTTCACCCAGACTGTTGTCTCCTTCTCCCTGGCTCTCTCTAATTTCCATAGAAAGAAGACCTATCGTCTCAAACCCATGCTCTCCAGTCACCAACGGTAGTCAGTAGGACCTCTTATACTACATTCTACTACCAGGCCCGGTGTGCACCAGGCATAACTCGCCACATTTACATTTACATTTAAGTCATTTAGCAGACGCTCTTATCCAGAGCGACTTACAAATTGGTGCATTCACCTTATGACATCAGTGGAACAGTCACTTTACAATAGTGCATCTAAATCTTAAGGGGGGTGAGAGGGATTACTTATCCTATCCTAGGTATTCCTTAAAGAGGTGGGGTTTCAGGTGTCTCCGGAAGGTGGTGATTGACTCCGCTGTCCTGGCGTCGTGAGGGAGTTTGTTCCACCATTGGGGGGCCAGAGCAGCGAACAGTTTTGACTGGGCTGAGCGGGAACTGTACTTCCTCAGTGGTAGGGAGGCGAGCAGGCCAGAGGTGGATGAACGCAGCGCTCTGGGAGGAGGACACAGTGGAGTTGTCAACCGTGATGGCGAGATCATGGAACGGGCAGTCCTTCCCCGGGAGGAAGAGCAGCTCCGTCTTGCCGAGGTTCAGCTTGAGTTGGTGATCCATCATCCACACTGATATGTCTGCCAGACATGCAGAGATGCGATTCGCCACCTGGTCATCAGAAGGGGGAAAGGAGAAGATTAATTGTGTGTCGTCTGCATAGCAATGATAGGAGAGACCATGTGAGGTTATGACAGAGCCAAGTGACTTGGTGTATAGCGAGAATAGGAGAGGGCCAAGAACAGAGCCCTGGGGGACACCAGTGGTGAGAGCGCGTGGTGAGGAGACAGATTCTCGCCACGCCACCTGGTAGGAGCGACCTGTCAGGTAGGACGCAATCCAAGCGTGGGCCGCGCCGGAGATGCCCAACTCGGAGAGGGTGGAGAGGAGGATCTGATGGTTCACAGTATCGAAGGCAGCCGATAGATCTAGAAGGATGAGAGCAGAGGAGAGAGAGTTAGCTTTAGCAGTGCGGAGCGCCTCCGTGATACAGAGGAGAGCAGTCTCAGTTGAATGACTAGTCTTGAAACCTGACTGATTTGGATCAAGAAGGTCATTCAGAGAGCGATAGCGGGAGAGCCGGCCAAGGACGGCACGTTCAAGAGTTTTGGAGAGAAAAGAAAGAAGGGATACTGGTCTGTAATTGTTGACATCGGAGGGATCGAGTGTAGGTTTTTTCAGAAGGGGTGCAACTCTCGCTCTCTTGAAGACGGAAGGGACGTAGCCAGCGGTCAGGGATGAGTTGATGAGCGAGGTGAGGTAAGGGAGAAGGTCTCCGGAAATGGTCTGGAGAAGAGAGGAGGGGATAGGGTCAAGCGGGCAGGTTGTTGGGCGGCCGGCCGTCACAAGACGCGAGATTTCATCTGTAGAGAGAGGGGAGAAAGAGGTCAGAGCACAGGGTAGGGCAGTGTGAGCAGAACCAGCGGTGTCGTTTGACTTAGCAAACGAGGATCGGATGTCGTCGACCTTCTTTTCAAAATGGTTGACGAAGTCATCTGCAGAGAGGGAGGAGGGGGGAGGGGGAGGAGGATTCAGGAGGGAGGAGAAGGTGGCAAAGAGCTTCCTAGGGTTAGAGGCAGATGCTTGGAATTTAGCGTGGTAGAAAGTGGCTTTAGCAGCAGAGACAGAGGAGGAAAATGTAGAGAGGAGGGAGTGAAAGGATGCCAGGTCCGCAGAGAGGCGAGTTTTCCTCCATTTCCGCTCGGCTGCCCGGAGCCCTGTTCTGTGAGCTCGCAATGAGTCATCGAGCCACGGAGCGGGAGGGGAGGACCGAGCCGGCCTGGAGGATAGGGGACATAGAGAGTCTAAGGATGCAGAGAGGGAGGAGAGGAGGGTTGAGGAGGCAGAATCAGGAGATAGGTTGGAGAAGGTTTGAGCGGAGGGAAGAGGTGATAAGATGGAAGAGGAGAGAGTAGCGGGGGAGAGAGAGCGAAGGTTGGGACGGCGCGATACCATCCGAGTAGGGGCAGTGTGGGAGGTGTTGGATGAGAGCGAGAGGGAAAAGGATACAAGGTAGTGGTCGGAGACTTGGAGGGGAGTTGCAATGAGGTTAGTGGAAGAACAGCATCTAGTAAAGATGAGGTCGAGCGTATTGCCTGCCTTGTGAGTAGGGGGGGAAGGTGAGAGGGTGAGGTCAAAAGAGGAGAGGAGTGGAAAGAAGGAGGCAGAGAGGAAAGAGTCAAAGGTAGACGTGGGGAGGTTAAAGTCGCCCAGAACTGTGAGAGGTGAGCCGTCCTCAAGAAAGGAGCTTATCAAGGCATCAAGCTCATTGATGAACTCTCCGAGGGAACCTGGAGGGCGATAAATGGTAAGGATGTTAAGCTTGAAAGGGCTGGTAACTGTGACAGCATGGAATTCAAAGGAGGCGATAGACAGATGGGTAAGCGGAGAAAGAGAGAATGACCACTTGGGAGAGATGAGGATCCCGGTGCCACCACCCCGCTGACCAGAAGCTCTCGGGGTGTGCGAGAACACGTGGGCGGACGAAGAGAGAGCAGTAGGAGTAGCAGTGTTGTCTGTGGTGATCCATGTTTCCGTCAGTGCCAAGAAGTCGAGGGACTGGAGGGAGGCATAGGCTGAGATGAACTCTGCCTTGTTGACCAGATTGGCAGTTCCAGAGGCTACCGGAGACCTGGAACTCCACGTGGGTCGTGCGCGCTGGGACCACCAGAGTAGGGTGGCCGCGGCCACGCGGTGTGGAGCGTTTGTATGGTCTGTGCAGAGAGGAGAGAACAGGGATAAACAGACACATAGTTGACAGGCTACAGAATAGGCTACGCTAATGCAAAGGAGATTGGAATGACAAGTGGACTACACGTCTCGAATGTTCAGAAAGTTAAGCTACGTAGCAAGAATCTTATTGACTAAAATGATTAAAATGATACAGTACTGCTGAAGTAGGCTAGCTGGCAGTGGGTGCGTTGTTGACACTACACTAATCAAGTCGTTCCGTTGAGTGTAATAGTTTCTGCAGTGTTGCTATTCGGGGGCTAGCTGGCTAGCTAGCAGTGTTGTTTACGTTACGTTGCGTTAAAAGAACGACAATAGCTGGCTAGCGAACCTAGAAAATCGCTCTAGACTACACAATTAGCTTTGATACAAAGACGGCTATGTAGCTAGCTATGTAGCTAGCTACGATCAAACAAATCAAACCGTTGTACTGTAATGAAATGAAGTGAAAATGTGATACTACCTGTGAATGCGACCGGGTTGTTGAGTTCTATTCAGAAGACGTTGGCTAGCGTTGGCTAGCTAGCAGAGTCTCCTACGTTAAGGACGACAAATAGCTGGCTAGCTAACCTCGGTAAATTAAGATAATCACTCTAAGACTACACACTCTAAACCTAAACAACACAATTATCTTGGATACGAAGACAGCAAAGACAGCTATGTAGCTAGCTAACACTACACTAATCAAGTCGTTCAGTTGAGTGTAATAGTTTCTCCAGTGCAGCTAATCAGTGGACGTTAGCTAGCTGGCTAGTGAAGACTACGTTAGGACGGCGAAATACGATAATTACGCAATTATCTTTGATACAAAGACGGCTATGTAGCTAGCTGAGAAGAAATTGCTAAGATTAGACAGATCAAACCGTTGTGCTATAATGAAATGTAATGTTGGGACATGGACATTTTCACTGCAGGCTCATAACACTCGTTTATCAACCACGTTTTCTGTTTTTCTTCTCGCCTTCTCCCTCAGTGATTTGATTCAACTTAACATGGAACTAATCTGGATGCGGCACTATATTTGGACCCTGTGTCTCCCCATCTCTCTTCCACAGATGGATAATTGTTCCATTAAAGATGGATTATTCCTTGTTCTCCATCACGCCTCTCTGACTGGGTGACATGAGGTAGACGAGCATACGAATGAGAGATGGAGGAGAAGGGGATGAGAGAGAAAAGTGCAGAAATCTGAGAGGAGTTGAGGTGTTGCACGCATTGAGCTGTGGCGGTTACGGAAGGGAGGGAAGGAAAATGACAGGATGCGAGAGAGCGGGGTGGGAGGGAGAGAAAGAAGGTCTGAAAAGCAACAGCGGCAAAGTTATTTTATGCGGGGAGAGGATCGAGATACACTTGAGGAGGAAGAGGGGGAGGAGGGAAAGAGAGGGAGGAGGTGAAAGCCCAAAGAAAAAACAAAGAGAAGGGAGGATGATTTTGAGAGATAGATGGGAGGGGTTGAATGGAGCTGAAGGGTGGGACTAACAACTAGATAACAAATGTAAAACATACACGGTCTGTAAAATGTATACAGGCTCAGAACCTTTGTGAAATAGCACAGTTACAAAAAATATGGCAAATAGAAATCAAACTGATACTGCAGCGAAGTATTAGGGAGGGCTTGTAGGGATGTCTTTGTCTCATCGCGCACCAGCGACTCCTGTGGCGGGCCGGGCGCAGTGCACGCTAACCAAGGTTGCCAGGTGCACGGTGTTTCCTCCGACACATTGGTGCGACTGGCTTCCGGGTTGGATGGCACTGTGTTAAGAAGCAGTGCGGCTTGGTTGGATTGTGTATCGGCGGACGCATGACTTTCAACCTTTGTCTCTCCCGAGCCCGTACGGGAGTTGTAGCGATGAGACAAGATAGTAGCTACTAAAACAATTGGATACCACGAAACTGGGGAGAAAAAGGGAGAAAAAAAAATGTAAAGAAAGAAAACAAGAAATCAAACTGGATGGACATCAGAAAAAGAGGAAGGACTAAAAACAAACAAAAATATAACTATTGTAAAATAGATTGTGTCCGTAGTGGGTAGAAGCCTAAGTGTATTGTTTATTAGTTTACTCCAATTAGGGGAGGGGTGGTAGGGTTTGTGGTGAATAATAAAGGGAATATATATTTTTAAAAGACATGTATATGTATATATGTATCTGTATTTGAATGTATATGTATGTATGTATGTATGTATGTATGTATGTGTATATGTATGCATGTTAATACAGTTGAAGTCGAAAGTTTACATACACCTTGACCAAATACATTTAAACTCCATTTTTCACAATTCCTGACATTATATCCTTGTAAAACTTCCCTGTCTTAGGTCAGTTAGGGTCACCACTTTATTTTAAGAATGTGAAATGTCAGAATAATAGGAGAGAGAATGATTTATTCCAGCTTTTGTAACAATCGTCGTAGGTGGAAGATGAGGACCAGCAGCGTGGTACATGTTCATCCTTTTATTAATGGAGCTGAACAATGATTAACAAAACAACAAAGGGAACAACCGAAACAGTTCTGTCTGGTGCAGACACAAAAACAGAAAGCAACTACCCACAACTCATGGGTGAAACCAGGCTGCCTAAGTATGGTTCTCAATCAGAGACAACGATTGACAGCTGCCTCGGATTGGGAACCATACCAGGCCAAACACCAAGAAATACAAACATAGAACAAAACAGAATGCCCACCCCAACTCACGCCCTGACCAACCTAAAATAGAGACATAAAAAAAGGAAGTAAGGTCAGGACGTGACAGCTTTTATTTCTCTCATCACATTCCCATTGGGTCAGAAGTTTACATACAAAATTGGTATTGGTAATATTGCCTTTAAATTGTTTAACTTGGGTCAAACATTTCGGGAAGTCTTCCACAAGCTTCACACAATAAGTTGGGTGAATTTTGGCCCATTCCTCCTGACAGAGCTGGTGTCAGGTTTGTAGGCCTCCTTTGCTCGCACACACTTTTCCAGTCCTGCCCACAAATAATCTATGGGATTGAGGTCAGGCCTTTGTGATCAGCCCACTCCAGGTCAGGCCACTCCAATACCTTGACTTTGTTGTCCTTAAGCCATTTTGCCACAACTTCGGAAGTATGCTTTGGGGTCATTGTTCATTTGGAAGACCAATTTGCTACCATGATTTAACTTAATGACTGATGTCCTGAGATGTTGCTTCAAAATATCCACATAATTTTCCTTCCTCAGGATGCCATCTATTTTGTGAAGTGCACCCAAACCCTCCTGCAGCAATGCACCCCCACAACATGATGCTGCCACCCGGTTGGGATGGTGTTCTTCAGCTTGCAAGCATCCCCCTTTTTCCTCCAAACATAATGATGGTCACTTATTGTAGGAAGCTTGTGGAAGGCTACCCGAAACATGTTAAACAATTTAAAAGGCAATGCTACAAAATACTAATTGAGTGTATGTAAACATCTAACCCACTGGGAATGTGATGAAAGAAATCAAATCTGAAATAAATCATTCTCTCTACTATTATTCTGACATTTCACATTCTTAAAATGAAGTGGTGATCCTAACTGACCTAAAACAGGGAACTTTTACTATGATTAAATGTCAGGAATTGTGAAAAATTGAGTTTAAATGTATTTGGCAAAGGTGTATGTAAACTTCCGACTTCAACTGTATGTGTATGTATGTGTTTATACAGTATATATAAATATAAGTATATACCCAAAAAATATATGGGGGATTGGAAATGATGCAGACAATTACATTGATGGAAGCGACAATCTATCCGCAATATTAAAAGCTGATCCACCCCTAAAGAAAAATTTAAAGAGTTTAAAAAAAAAAAAAAAAGCTAAGAAAGGTGTAACAGTGAGGGAGATGCTGGGGGAAAATAATGAGTACTCAGGGGAAAATGGTGAGTAGAAGAAAATACACCATAGCAGTAATATTCGCTATCAGCAGTCATATCAGAACATGCTGAATTTCACGCCTGTCAGTCGACTGCAGTTTTCCCTTTGTGTGCCGAGCAGATGAGTGTTCACACACCGTCCACGAAAACAAAGGGGGGAGTGAAAAGAAGAGGGAGAGTTTACTGTCCTTTTCCATTATGCCTGAACAAAGGCAGACAGTTCTATCACAATCTTACGCAAACACACACACACAATTTGATCGAAAAGTGATGAATGGCAAAACACTGTCCCAAAGTATAAAACCACCTGACATGTATTCACAGTGGGAATGAAGCCGTGAGCCATGCTATTGCAGATGACCAGTATAGTTACAGTGAGGAGACACATTCAGGACTTTGCAGATGATGAATTGCCACGATTCCCTTTTCTAAACTATTGAACATCATGTCTGTTCTACACCATACATTTCTATTTGAACATTCTGTAACATTGCATTCTTCTGAACAGGCCCCAGTTGTCATTTTAGGAATGGGATGTTTCTGCCAGTGTCTTGACAAAACTAAAGTATCGCTCACTAGAGGCAGTGTGAGGATGTGTTACAGCGGTGAACAGTAGGACTCCGTCGCCACCTATTGGTGGATGCTCACCATTAAAACAACTTCTATATTGTAGCATAATTTATCATGACCAATAATAGCCGACAGGTCTTATGATGGCAATTTCTGATCACTTTCTGTCTGAATAGAATATTTTGCATTGAAATCTCAATGATGCCTTACTTGTCTTTTTTTCTAACACCTTCCATCTTTTAACTCTCCCCCACTCTTCTCTTTTCTCCTCTCTTCGACCGTCTCCTCCCCGCTTCATTTCTTATTTTCTTGTTCTCCTCTCTCCGTCTTCTCTTCTCTTCTTGTCTCTGTCCTGGTTGGTTGCGTTGCTCCTCTCACCGTCCAATCATGTGGTAGATATTATCTGGTATATCAGAGAGGAAGAGGCGACGCGAGAGGATTTACTCTGCCCAAAATCTGTCTGAGATCAGCCTTTTTAGTCTGGAGGTCTATGAGAGCGTGTCGAATTACGTGAGGCTTAATTGATCGAATAAAAGTATCGTAATGCTTAGGCTGTTACAAATATACTGATTTAAGTGGATGCACGTGGCATTCTGGCAAATTTGAGAAAAAACTATTTAGTTGTGCAAGTTGTTTAGACGTCTACCTTCAATCATTGAGGACATTTATTTCTATTGTTAGAGCGGTCACTCTGCTATCTTGTCAATATAATAAATCATCTTTGGGTATATCCTTCCTGAAGAGGTCACAGCGGGTCACGAGCCCTGGCCTGCTCTTCCTTCTCATCCTCTTCCTCCCCTGAGGGTTAACGTTTTTTTGTTTTTTTTATGATTCTCTTCTCTTTTGTTAAAATACATTTTACTCCGACTTCTCTTACTTGATGATAATTTACTTAAACGTTTGTGTCATGCCTTGGTCTTTGTATTTTGTGTTTTCTTTAATTATTTGTTCAGGCCAGGGTGTGACATGGGTTTATTGTATTTTCGTATTGGGGTTTGTAGTATTTGGGATTGCGGCTTAGTAGGGGTGTTGTATAGGCTTGGCTGCTTGAGGCGGTTCTCAATCAGTCAGGTGATTCTTGTTGTCTCTGATTGGGAACCGTATGTAGGTAGCCTGGGTTTCGCTTTGTGTTTCGTGGGTGATTGTTCCTGTCTCTGTGTAGTGTTCACCAGATAGGCTGTAATAGGTTTCACGTTCCGTTTGTTGTTTTTGTATTTATTAGTTATTTCATGTATCGTTCCGTTTTTTCATTCATTAAAGACATGAGTAACCACCACGCTGCATTTCGGTCCGACTCTCTTTCGACAAACGAAGAACGCCGTTACAGTTTGGTTAACCTATGTATTTCTTTCCCTTATATTTTACATGTAAGCTGGTTTGTCTACTACAGATTTTGAGAAGTACACAATGAAAATGAATGTCTGTAAAGTACAAACATAAAAAGTATGATACACACTTGAATGTACTACTATGATGATGACTATTGATTTCACTTCACAGTAATAAAGTAGTTCTAGCTCAATACAATATACCAATACACAAATAACCCAGAAAGTTCAAAACAAAACAATAATGCATCCATCCCCTTTACAATAAACATGTATCAAAAATGAAGTTGCTGGGGTCAATTCCGGTGGAATTGCCATTCCCATGATTGTACCACCCTCCTTCAGGCCATGGGGCATGAAATTATTTCAACCCAAGCTTATGTCAGGCTTGGATTCACCATGCCAAAAAGGTTTTTCCCCAGGTGCATGACCAATGAGGATATTTATTGCGATTTCGATGAGAACCTATGGCTACAGGCTTGATGCAAACTAGTGCCTGCTAAACATGATGTTTCTTTCATTTGATTACACTGTGAAAGATGTCTTCAATGATCACCCCTTCACATCCTCACATGGGATATAAATTATGGATGTTTTAATGGGTAGTGCAAGTGTTTTGCCTAATGTGAAAACAGTGTAATGCACTGTAATTTACAGTACTGTAGCATACTACATTCAAAGGGCAATTGTGAAACATTATATCAAATGTTTTGCTTTTGGACTAATTGGTTGTGTTTTGGTGATTAAAGCAATGTGCTCATTATATTTCACAGTAAACGTATATTTTGGATCAATGGTTGAGTGGTGAAAGATGTCGACAAACAAAATGTATGCAAAATTAAAGGTTTTGAATGTAAGACTAGCTGCGTAACAGGTGCTACTAGTTTGGAGTTTTGTACTAAGAGTTTAGATCATTCACCACATACGTACAAAAATAGTACCAAAGCTATAAAAAAAATGGTAAAACCCATTTGGATTATAGTCCTTATGGGATCGATCACTGTGTGTGTGTGTGTGTGTGTGTGTGTGTGTGTGTGTGTGTGTGTGTGTGTGTGTGTGTGTGTGTGTGTGTGTGTGTGTGTGTGTGTGTGTGTGTGTGTGCAGTCAGGGTCAAGGGAGCTCAGGCGCAGAAGACTATCCTATATTTCGCTGACGCTGGATGCGGCTAATCCTCTTCGGGCCACATTAACAGCTTTGGCCCTGTGTCCACAGTTACCTGAGATAGAGATACATCTGTGCTGTGGTTTATACCTTGCACTGACATAGAATATACCTGTAGTATAGGTTCTTCCCCAGAAGGCACGAGGATCTATGTCCTAGTTAACTAAAACTCAAATTGTTTATTACAAAGACACACACAAAATCAAAAGTTATGGATTGTAGCAGGAACTAACCACCTACCCCAAAACACCATACTATATATCCCCCGCAATAACACATACCCAACACCTGCCCTCTTTCTTTCTCTCTCTCTGTGATGATTGGCTGTGTGTTGGCGTAAACAGGGTCTTACGACACAGGAAGTGGTATAACTCAGGGTTCGTTGAGCAGATGACAGGTTGTTCTTTTTGTGATGCTGACCACTCCATCATCCTGCTAATGCTATGATTGGAAATGAAACACTAGAGGGGGAGGGGCAAAGAAAGTGAAAGCGCATTCTTTTGCTTTGAGATTTTCCTCAATCTAAACGAGAAAATATTAGGCTTTCGCAGTTCCTGCATTCGCAGTCAAAGACTGAATCAAAGAATGTGAGGACAAACAGAGGTGGATAGAGAGAGAGTGATGGATAGAGTGCGGGTGGGCATGAGGTAAACAAAGAATAGAGAGAGGAGGTTAGACAGAAATGTGGGTTAAATACTCCTTTTGACTCAGTGACGATACCGATTCACTGGGTCAGTACCAGTGGTGTAAAGTACTTAAGTCATACATAAAAGTATTTTTACTTAAGTAGTTTTTGGGGTGTCTATACTTTACTATTTATATTTTTTGATAACTTTTACTTTTAGTCCACTACATCCTAAGGAAAATAATGTACTTTTTACTCCTTACATTTTCCCTGATAGCCAAAAGTACAGGACAGGAAAATTGTCTAATTCATGCACTTGGTCATCCCTACTGCCTCTGATCTGGCAGACTCACTAAACACAAATGCTTCATTTGTAAATGACGTCTGTGAGTTGACCTGTGACCCTGGCTATCCCTAAATTTAAAAAACAAGAATCTTGTTGTCTTGCTTTTTTTTATAATGAGACATTTTAAATGATTTATACTTTTACCCTTGATACTTAAGTACATTTAAAAACAAAAGTTATAGACTTTTACTCAAGTAGTATTTTAACGGGTTACTTTTACTTTTAAGGTATCTTTGAAAATTGGATACTTTTTCCACCACTGGCCAGTACAGGTAGGAGACAAAACCCTTGAAAACACCTCTCAACACTTGAGGCCTGCAAAAGTGTATAATGATTTAGTAGTTTTCTTCCCCCAAATAGCATATCCGAATACAGACAAACAATAATTATAAAGCCTAAGTGGGCTTCTCCAGCTTCACTGGTTCTGTTGGATTGGTTATGGGGTCCAGAATCAGGGATCTTGGATCTGGGTTTTCTAAGTTTCTCAAGCTAACAAATATTATTTGTCAGGAGAAAGGTTGTCTCGCCAAACCTTGATCTCTAGTTCTTCATGCAGACCCTCTCCTTGTTTTGACGCTTTGGGTCTTCTCTACTCCTTCTGAAATGTTCTCCAGGTTTCTGTGTGTTCTGCAGGCTAATCCCTGCCCCACCCTTTCAGCGGAGCAGCGAGTGCTGTCCTTCAGGCGGCTAATCCCGTTGGCACAGCCTAGCTTGCTTTAATCCTCCCACATCGCCCAGCGCTCCGCAGCCTACACACTCTCACCGCTTCTGGGGATGACGGGCCACTGTTAAGACCCTCAGGTAAGTCCCAGCACCCTCACCCTTATAGAAGTCTCCCTATGCATCCTCAAACTACTGTTAGATTCCAAACTACAGGTAGACCAGTGGGCGTAAACCCTGGGTAAAGCAGAGTTATGTTCCAAGGCAGCGCTAGTACACCTGATTCAGCTAATCAAGGTATTGAGGCCAAAGCTTGGTGACCGCTGGTGTAGACTTTATCAGTGGCATAAACCACACCGCTAACAAGAGACTACTGCTGAAACGAGACTGACTATAAACTAGACCAGCCTTTGTTACATGTATGCTATATGTCTACACGTCTTCCGAATAGTATCTCCGAGCACTTGGTGGGTGTCCCCTCAGTGGTTCGTGGCCGTTATGTCTCTGTGGTGGCTCTGTTTTTGTTTTAGGGAGAGACATCGCCGTAGCTTTGGAACGGAATTGTGTGTCTTTCGTAATGGAAGAAGAGTTGATATAAGAGATGAGTATCACTGGTTGGCAACATTTGCAACACATTTTTCATCAAAACTGTAGGTCAGAGTTTCTTAATCCTGGTCCTGGTCACAAAGGGGTGCAAATGTTTGTTTGCCCTAGCACTGCACAGCTGATTTAAATTATTAACTCATCAAGTTTGATGATTTGAATCAGATGTGTACTGCTAAGGCAAAAACTAAAATGCGCTCCGCCATAGGAAACTAGGACCAGGATTAACCGTTTGATGTGTCCGGGCACACTGGTTTCCTCATTTTACAATGGTCTCTGTAGCGTACGCTCAAACCGGTGTGATTAGACCCCTTCATATTCAAAGTGTTCTGAACAAATGAAGGGAATCGTTCACAAACATTGGCACACTCTAAGATCCGATGATAGTCTCGGTAATGTGTTTTTGGACCTTCCCTTAGTCGTATTCTCGCGGCGCAGAAACCTCAGAGGTCAATTGGTAAACTCTGATTTACCACCCCAAGATATCCCTGCACAACGTCTATTTGCGCCCCTACTGGATGGAAACTACAAGTGTAATGGCTGTGTTCATTGCAATGGCACTTATAAATGTAGATCCTTCAAACACCCCCAAACAGGGAAACAGATCCCAATTAAAGGTGTTATCACATGCTCCACTAAGGCAGTTATTTATCTGAGAACTTGTCCTTGTGGTAAAAATGTTGTGGGTAAAACAAAGCGTGAATTATAAGTACGTATCTCGGAGCATCGTAGCATCATTAGGTGCAAAAACTCGACTTACCCTGTTGCGGCCCACTTTTTGGAAGCAAACCACTCGATTTTTGTCTCTACGTTATATCGGCATTGAACGTGTCAACCTCCCTAAGAGAGGGAATGACCTCGACAATTTATTATTAAAATGAGAGGCTGCCTGGATCTTTAATTTAGAGACCCTTGCTCCCTTCGGAGATCTGAAGACATTCTTGGGATTATTGTGATTTTGCTATTGTAAATGTTTGTAGGCTTATGTAGCCAAATTGTACCTATGATCGTACTTTATCCATTTATGTTTTTGGTATGCTATTTTAATATATGAGAATTAACCAATGATATCAGGCCACACCTTGCCATGATTACAGACACCTGTGTGTGTCTTTTGACAGTATATAAATGAGTCACCTCGCAGTGTTTGTCATTATACCCTGATGAAGACAGCTTGTCTGTCGAAACGTTGGACATAACATTTTTGCGTCTGAGCTCCTAGACTGTGCGGCTCTCCTTCATTTTTTAAAAAGTGTTCCACTCCGCTAATCAGCACCTCGCTTAAATAGGTGTGCGTTTCTTTCGCCTCAACAACACTTCATTAACATGTCTAGTTACAATTGATGCAACAGTCAGCGTTTGAGTTGGCTCCACTGCTTTTTCACAGAAACAACTTGCGAAATGTGAGCAGTTTATTTTGGGGCGCAATGTTCAGACATTCACAGAAGTGGCAACTGCATAACACAATTCCCATCATAATCAGAAAATGTATGCTACATTAGGCCTAGCGCTGAGGAAAGAGTGAGCTAACACAAGCTATCTCTCGGCTGACATAAACCATAATTATAAGTAGCTAATAGCAATGACTATTTACAATTCATTACAGGTCAGCTCACCAGTGATGGAAATAGATGAGTAAAATACTTTGTAGAAGTCTGAAGTAATCCCATGGTGGTTAGTTTGTGCATGCAGACTTGTCTGTTTTTCAGAGTCAACAACAAATAAGAAGTGGTTACAAGATGAGTTGGGTCTGTTTACAGTATGAATGTAGAAGGGGGTGTGTCATTATCATTATTCACTTCCCATCATTCACTTCCGGAGGTTTACTCGAAAAACAAGTGAACTATCTCTTCACCTCGTATTCTTATAACATCTTTGGTCTGACAGATGTTTACATGACACCCAGAATACATTGTATGTTGTCAACAAACATGGCTCCACACATAGCTGGCAATCAGCTTAGCATTTGCACATCATAACCAGTACAACCTTCAAAAATAAGTTTTACACACATATTTGTGACCGACGGGCTCAAATCGGTCTTATGTAGCAAAATTTGACATTTTGTTTTTTACATTGGATAAAAGTAGACTCAAGAGCTACAAAATGGTATATCATACACAACAGTTGAAGAACAATGGGAAAGTAATTTTGCAGCTCACTGAACATTACTGGCCCTAGCAGAGCTGATTAGGCTTTTATGTTATCCAGAGCGTTGGTGACTGCAACTGTGCTGTCAGATTGTCTGTTCGTAAATTCTGAGTGTTTCGTGTTCAGAGCGCAGGTAGCTAGCTAAGCAAATTACTCTGAGATATGAATAATAACGTCATACACGTAACATTAGCTAGCGAGCGAGCCAGCCAGCTAACGTTAGCTAGATAGGTAAACAATGAACCATAATCACAACTCGTGATGTTACTACCCTGCATTAATCTGCAGGTAGTTAACCAACATATGTTTACAATATTGTATGTTTACAATTAGTACAGCAATCCCACAATCTTCCAGCATCAGTTTTCCAACAGCACAGGGGCCTGTGGCATAGTCCGGTCGAACAGGAAGGGGGTGCCGATATTCAGAAGCAGGAAGATGCAGAGGGGGAAGGTGGAATTTAAGGGGAGAATTCAACAGCAGGAAAATGTGCCAGGGGGTAAAAGTTTGGTCAGGTTCTGTTCTGACTAGAGATGCGCAAATATCTGCATACTTGACCTGAGGAAACACTAGGGGAGTGTTTGGGCTCTCATCGAAGAGAGAAGTTTGTCAGGCTCATCTAGCTAATCTAGTGAATTGGAATGTACAAACTGAAACACAGCCTATAGATAATTAGCAGGTTTGAGGGCAATGCAGGTTAACTGTCCTGTTGCATAACAATCACATTCTGACAGAAAGCACATTTAAAAAACTCAGGCTTGGAGGGACCATTAAAATTATTTGAAACTTAATCGTGAAAAGGTTAAGAAACACTGCTGTAGGGGATTGTCTCCTCACATGGGGCACCACCATATGTAGGGAATTGTACTCTCACGTGGCACCATTATGTAGGGAAATTTCCTCCCAAACTCTACAATACTCACAGGCTCACAACAGAATGATCTGCATATTAAATAAATAAAGCTATGATTTGTAGCAGTATTTGGTTTTAACTACTGTATTACGGCAATTACTTTAACGTTATGTGGTTTTTGGTGGATGGGTGTTTTCCGAAAGTAAACATCAAGACTGTCTGGTGAGCTATTTAGAGTGCTGTGTTAAGAGCTTCTTACCAAACATGGCTGCAAATACCCCTTTATCGGCCATGATCAGGTGTCAGGACCCTATCCAGGACATACAGTAGGTTAGACAGGAAGGTTAATAAGCTAAGAAAGGAGGGAAGGGAATTACAGGCGACGTACAACAAAGAGATAAGGGAGGGTTAGTTGGAGAGACAAACAGCCCAGCAGGACAGGAACAGACAGGTTAACAAGCTAATGGCAGGGTAGAGAGGAACATTAGAGGTAGGGTAAGGAGAGAGAGGGTAGAAAAACAGGCAGAAAACGCACCAGGTGTCTGGCTGCGGGCCCAGATTGACTCACATATACTCAAAGACTTTAATGTGGCAATCAGCTGTTGAAACAATTAAAAACCTTTATACCCCCACTGAGGCCATAAGCAGTTTGTTTATATTTACTTTGTTGACAAACATAGGAGTTAAACACGCATATATTTTGGGTTCTGACGGGGTACAACAGTTGAACTAAGCTCTTGAAGCATTTATAAGCTACAGTGCAGTCGGAAAGTATTCGGACCCCTTGACTGTTTTCACATTTTGATACCTTACAGCCTTATTCTAAAATAGATTAAATAAATGTTTTTCCTCGTCAATCTACACACAATACCCCATAATGACAAAATAAAAACATGTTTTAAGAAATGTTTTTTGTTGACTATTTACATAACTATTCATACCCTTTGATATGAGACTCGGAATTGAGCTCAGGTGCATCCTGTTTCCATTTGTCATCCTTGAGATGTTTCTACAACTTGATTGGAGTCCACCTGTGGTAAATTCAATTGATTTGACATGATTTGGAAAGGCACACACCTGTCTATATAAGGTCCCATAGTTGACAGTGCATGTCAGAGCAAAAACCAAGCCATGAGGTTGTAAGAATTGTCCGTAGAGCTCCCCATCGAACCTGACAGAGCTTAAGAGGATCTGCAGAGAAGAATGGGAGAAACTCCCCTAATACAGGGGTGCCAAGCTTGTAGCATTATATCCAAGAAGACTCAATGCTGTAATTGCTGCCAAAGGTGTTTCAACAAAGTACTGAGTAAAGGGTCTGAATATTTTTGAAAAAGTCATATTTCATATTTTTTATTTTTTATACAAACCTGTTTTTACTTTGTCATAATGTGGTAGATTGATGAGGAAAAAACAATTGAATTATTATTTTTTTACAAGGCTGTAACATAACATGTGGAAAAAGTGAAGGGGTCTGAAAACATTCTGAATGCACTGTATATTATGTAAGAGTTAATAGGAACACATTATTCATTTGTACATCCAAAAATTGATGTATCTACTGCAGATTGCCCCTTTAAACAACTTATTTGTGTATTTGTCAGGTGGTTTACCTCAAGATCCAGTTTACCAGTGGTTTCCTTGTTTACCATAGTGGTCGATTCACGTAAAGATTTAGCACAGTAATTGTCACTTTGTGTATGTTGCAGGATGTTCAGCTGGGTGGTGAAGGGGGTTCCCCAGCCTCCTGGGAAACTAGGAGATGAGGAGAAGACCAATGCCTCACCTGCAACAGTAAGTCTCCCAAAAGTGAGAGAAAGAAAAGGGGGAGATTGTACCACCATTTAAATGTTCTATTACTCAAACTGTCGCTTTGTTTAAAACAGGTAAAACAAGTAACATTCAAAGAAGAGAAGAAACAAGAAGGTAATAACGGACTTAAACCTAATCTATAAACAATTCCCTTTGTCTACTAAACAAGTCGGTAAATTGATCTTTATCAGCAGCATAGACGGACAGCCGTCTCACACTGTTCTTTAATTATGATTGACAGCTCTAAAACCTGCCAAGGCCAAAGAGGAGGAGGTCACCGAGGAGACTGGGTGAGTGTATCTATTGCCGGAATTCAATACTTATAGTTTGTCAATGCTCACCAACAGAGAAAGGAAGGGGATCTTTCAACATTGATTTGACACGATTTGTTTCTGTATTGTATTGCTTTGGCAACATTGATTTTACCTCTCTTGCCAATGAAGCTAATTTACATGTGAGAGAGAGAGTTTCATATGACCCGGTGGCCTAGTTGGCTGTGGGCACATATGGTGTGCCAGGAGGACAGAGAGGATCAGAGGGATCAGACCAGGATCAGAGGAAATCCTATAGCGGAATGCTATTGAGCCCACTGTCGTGTATTTACTATGGTTAAATGAGATGACATGCTATATTCAAATCGATTACCTAACATTTAATTATTTGCTTAATAAATTATTCAGGCAATAACTAACTCATTAGGAATCTGGGGCACCACGGAAACATTAGTTTATATAGAGCAGCTTTCTCCCAAATCCATTCTTAAAGATCTGAAGATCTTTTATATCAATAGCAGTCAAGCATTAATGATTCTTTACATTCTATCAGTCTCATCTGAACGCCTTAAAATTATTGGTTATCTGCACAATGTAACGTCGTTCGTCTGTTGAATGAAGAGAGTCAGACCGAAATGCAGCGTGTAGGTTACTCATGACTTTAATGAAATAACTGAATAAATACAAAAACAACAAACGGAACGTGAAACCTATTACAGCCTATCTGGTGAACACTACACAGAGACAGGAACAAACACCCACAAAATACAACGCGAACTACCTAAATACGGTTCCCAATCGGTTCCCAATCCGAGACAACGAGAATCACCTGACTCCAATTGAGAATCGCCTCAGGCAGCCAAGCCTAACTAGACACACCCCTAGTCATACACAATCCCAATTAATACAAACCCCAATACGAAACACAACATATAAACCCATGTCACACCCTGGCCTACCCAAACATATACCAAAAACACAAAATACAATGACCAAGGCGTGACACACAAACCGTAGCACAAATGATGAATCAGCAATATACAAATTGGCTTAATTATTTGTTTACTTAGTTATTTATTTACTAACTAACTAAATAATCACAGAAAAAAAACATATATTGGATATTGGTTACTAACAATGATGGAAAAGTCCCTAGTGGGCTAAGCCGATATGACAGCTTGGTAGACAAAGGGAAGGGGTGGGACTGAGAGAGCGGGAAAGACAAATAGATTCACTACATACAGTCTACAATTATATTCATTGAAATGCTAATCCTTTGTGCATGAACAGCCGCTCATTCGAGAATAATTGCAATGTATGAATATTTATGCCCGTATGTTGTTGTTGTCTTCCCTTTTGGAATCTTTGATCGTCCTGTAGGGTTCATCAGAGTCTCTGGCTAACTTTCATTGAAGTCACAAAGTCTTTCGTGGTTGTAGGTGGTTAGAATGAAACCGTCGGAGTACCATTCAGAAATGTTTTTCATAGAATAGTTGCTTCGGCGGTTGTCTGTATTCTAGTCCTAGGTTTACATCATTTCTAGCTGCAGACTAGTAATTATACATCTACGATTTGCTCTTATTCTGTAGGGAGCGATAGTCTGAGTTGAACCATTTCCAGCCATGTAACCAATGCTCCACGTGGTATAGTCTTGTCCTTTGGTAGAGTTGTAGTTTAAACCACTTCACACACCAGCATCACCAGGCATGTTTTGGTCTTAGAAATTCAACCATTTCCAACCTTAGCTTACACCGAGGCTTGTGTGAATTTCATCAGGAGCGGGTTTTATGCATTTCAGTAGAAAAGAGAGGTCCATGACGCCGATGTAATGTCTATGCTCAGGTGGGTTTGGCCACTGACTAGTTAATCTTTTTATGAAAATCCATACTCTCATTTAAAAGGTGAACATCACATTACATCTTTTCACAAATAGTTTCATGTTTAATCACATACGTTCAACAATATTTAGATGTAAACCTGACAGCTGGGAAATGTACACTTTAAGAGACACAGTTATGTGTGTTTCCTGTCCATCATGAGTTAACCAAATGAAACGCACTCATCATAACTGTCCCTTACGTGTCCACGGACCCTTCCCACATTCTCTAAAGTAAAGATATTTTTAATTCTCTCATTTTTGGGATATAGGAGTTTGGCCAAGTGAAGTGCTTTGTTCTCTCTCTGTGCTCTCTCCCCCTCTTTCTACATGACCAGGGGGAGAGAGTCTCTGCCAGGAATTTATGACCTGAGATAACAAAACCTGGGTTTAGGAGAGAGAGTGAGGAAGGGTGGAACCACGATCTACACCCAGAAACGGGCCACGTCATGACAGTCCCCCTCTGGTGGTTTAAATCTTTTGATTATCCTGCAAGTTGCAAACCAACATAAAATAATGACCACGTGATGTCCTGGTTGTTGGCCTCTGTTGCGGTCCCCCTCTGGTGGTTTACTTTGGTAGGCTCTCTGAAAGCGGCGTAGTCCAAAACAAGGATGGGCAGTGGATGTCCAGTTGGTAATCGTCGTTGCAGTCTCCCTCTGGTGGTTGACCTGGGTAGGATTTCTGCAAATGGAACAGGGCACCACAAGGATGGGCAACTGATGTCCGGATTGGTATCGCCGTTCCGGACCCGTCCCTGGTTGTCCAGACTGGCAGATCTGGGCAGTAATTTAGGCAGATGTTAACAACGCACACACAGTCATAAAAATATATAATTACATTTTTTCTCAAATGAGTGGTGTTGTGGCACTAAATGATGGTTGTATGGGGACTTTGGTTGTGTATGGCTCTATCACTTCCTAAGTGTCAAAGGAAAGGAAATGAAAATGAATGAAAGCATAAATAAAAGATACACAAAATATAGTTACCACACCTGAAGCATCTAATTTGACTACATTCTACATACGTACATTCAAAATCTTGTCAAAATGACTATCATGCATTGTCTAATGTCATCGCTAGGGCGTTCCTACTTTGCGGAGTGTTACTTAGGGCACTACTCTAAGTTGATAACTACATCATTAGTCTACAGCTGCAAGGCACCAGTTTCGAAAAGTCTACAGGGATGACCTATGGACCTCTTTGGAGAAACTGCTGAGTACTGTAGCTGTAGAGGCAAAGGCCTTGGAGTAAATCTTCGACTTTACTTATTTTGCTGGTATTTTGTTCGGACCCTTAAGTGATCAGAGCATAAATCCTCATTAAATGTCCCGTTGTTCGTGTGTTTATGCTTACATAAGCGCACATGCCAAGGGAAAGAACCAAGTATCCTGGGAGGTTGCAACCTGTTCAGAATGAGTCTGACGTCATCAGATCATTTCCAGGTCAATGACCGTGTGTCAGTAAGAATTGATGGCGACCTCAAGACGTGCTAAGGGGACCTGTAGTAGTTTTACTACACGTCACTGTGTCTTACACCATTGTAGCAGTGATAGGTATGAAGGAGTCTATTTCATAGCTATGTTATCCACGGAGGGGCTAACCTCACGACGGAAGTACTCTCTAAGCACTGCACCAGTTGTACGCGGTGTGATCCTAGTTCATGACTTCTAATAACTTTCCTCCTGAATGGAGGGTTCTCTTTATTAGTGGCATGTGTGTTGACCATCAGAAGAGTGTTCTGGAGATTCCCTTACATGTGTTGCAATCTGAGTGACTACTAACTCCTCTGTTATTATCATAGTTTGACTTGTGAGGTCTCTAATCCTCTTAATGATTGTTGCTGGACTGACTGTGCTGGCATTGGAAATAGTACTAGTACTCAAGGGGACCAGTTGTCCAACTGATTTATTCTGAAATATTATACTACCGAAACGCATGATTCGAGCACTTTACTAGTTGTATTGTAGTTGAAACTACACATGGCAAGGCTTGACTATTTTGCCATTTGTTTTGGAGGTGGAAGTCCACTGGATGACTGCGTTAATTTAACTGCATTGCAGCTAGCATTGGACACTTAATAAGGGAAGAAGGTGTGTAGAGGGGCTAGCCGTTTTCATAGCCTACTGGTTATTTTCAATGTTTCTCATTACTCAGCCCTGTGGCGACACATAGTGGACTACACTCATTTCATGGCCATTGTAATGTCACCAATCACTCTTAACATTTTTCAATAACTGAAGGTGACGGTTAGTGTGACCGAAACCCCAACATGTAAACTTGCCTCTTGACATATGGTTTTGTTTGATTTCACGGGCGTATGTAACTCCTTTCCTCCGTTGGTTTGACCTCACTGCACATGTAGGGTAATCAACGGATGCTGAGTAAGAGATCATTCCTGCTGCTCGTCTCGCTCACAACGAGGAGTTTATGATTTTTACTTTTATCTTTGAAGGGGAGTTGTACTGTCATTTGTATTTGTGTGTATGTTGGGGGTGGTGGGGTTGTGTTGGCATTGTCCAAAGATCCTCCTGCTCTGCTTTTTAGAGGATTTAAAAAATAGATATATTCAGATGTTTTGACAGGTTTCTAATTTTAACGGCAAAGCCAGGGGAACAGCAATAGTGATTCACAAACGAGTACAGCTTTCCCCCTCACAGAACATTTCAAATCCTGGAGGACGTTATACAATAGTTAGTGACACGCTCTTCCAAACCCCTGTCGTACTTGCAAATGTTTACGCCCCCCCTAACAGGGATGACACTAGATTTATGACATCTCTTTGAGCCTCTCTCCCTAATTTTGACACCCCGCTTCATCTTCAGCTGGGACCTGTGTTATTGAACCAAGACTTGGCAGTCTAATCCTTCTAACTCCTTCTGGGATGACGAGCTCTTTCTAAATGCATGACCCAAATGGGTTGTGTTGATCCATTGCGCTTCCTCCACCCAGTCACAAAAGACTCCTCCTACTTTTCTCGTGTTCATCAAGCCTATAGACTACTTTTTTTATAGATAGAGCCCAGATAGAGGCTGAAACTTCAAACTCAATTTAATTTGCTTTCCACTGATGAAGCAGAGTTTCTGTTGCAATGACCAAAGGGGACGTACTACGAATATGGTGACAAGGCCAGCCACCTTTTGGCACACCAACTTAAACGCCAGTCGGCATCTCATCTTTTCTCTCAGGTATATGACTCCTCCCGTAATCTTACAAGTTATCAATCTAATAATAATTCAAATTTCGCGTCATTGTATTCTAACCTCTACAAATCCAAACCCCCATCAGATAATACGGCTATGGACAACTTTTTAGATAACTGTAACGTCTGCTTCCAATTCACACTCTCAAACACATAGACCCCCTGATCGCAGCTCACTCTCCAGATCCCAATCACCTGAATTCTGATCACCTGTTCACACACCTGTATGTCATTATCACACACTATTTAGTTCAGTTCTTTGCACCCCATTATTGTGAGATATTGTTAGTTTTGTGACACACCTCTATTCGGAGCTCTGTTTTTCCCTGTCATTTAACACTCCCATGTATGATAGTTTGCCTGCCTCACTAATGACGCCTATTACCTGCCTATACTTTAGCCTATCAGATTTCCTGTTATCAATCTATTGCCTGATCCCCCGGACAAAGTTACTAGCCTTTTCCCCGCCTGTGCTGTTGCCTTTTTGGATCCCCTGTGTATGACCTTCTGCCTGCCCCTGGACCCAGCTACCTGCCTCCTCCTGTGGTCCTTTACAAACAAACACCTGCTGTGTCTTGAGCTTGAAACCAGCTCTCTGTCTCCCGTCGTGTTCATTACAATAACTTGGATATCCCATCCATTGATATGCACATGAGTAAAGTTCTGGACAACCCTCTGCATATTGATGGGATAACAAAGGGTCTAAAGTTAATGCAAAGTGGCAAGGCCCAGGGCCCTGATGGCTTCCCCGTTGATTTTTACAAAAATGTTCTTAGATCAACTCACCCATTTACATTTACATTTAAGTCATTTAGCAGACGCTCTTATCCAGAGCGACTTACAAATTGGTGCATTCACCTTATGACATCCAGTGGGACAGTCACTTAACAATAGTGCATCTAAAACTTAGGGGGGGGGGGTGAGAGGGATTACTTATCCTATCCCCATTACTATTAGATATGTTCACTGACTCATTATCACAGGGCACTCCCCCCCCCACCTAGGTTTCTATACCTTTTTCAGTGTCCAAAATCATTTTTTACCACGTTGGATAGGCTCATTTTATCTGGGAAGGCAAATCCCCTAGGATATGTAGAGAAATACTTCAAAGATGAAGACAAGATGGAGGATTGGCACTTCCAAATGTACTGCTTTACTATTGGGCAGCCAAATTTCAAAAGATTATGGTCTGGTGAAATGCTCCAGGTACCAACTGGTGCTCATTAGAGGCGAACTCCTGCCAATTATCCTCCCTTTCTGCTCTTGCTTGTACCCCACTGCGCTTGTGTCCTTCAAAGTACATGGTAAACCCCATTGTGCGCTCTACTTTGAAGATCTGGAGACAATTTAATCAACATTTTTGCCACCTATTTTTACCCTCCAAACTCCACCAGGCTTTCGTTTTGTGGTGTGAGAGGTTTGGTTTGTTTCAAGATTTATTTTTTACATTGGAAGTTTGCCAGTTTTAATGATCTCGTAGCTAAATCTAATCTGGCTCATTCTAATCTTTTCCACAGTTTTCAAGCCCGTAACTTTGTGCTCTCTCATTTTTCCACCTTTCCTTAACTACCTCCCAAGATGTTGCGAGAGGAGATTTTGTCCCTCCTGTGGAATTGGCCAGGTCTGATTTCTAGATTATGACATTATGCTGTTTTAACCCAACTCCGATAAACAAAATCGAGACCGACTGGGGTAGTGACTTGACCTTGCAGACGACTAGTGGGAGGAGGCCCTTCTTAGGGTTAACTCCACATCCTCATGTGCTCGGTTAAGTTTCATTTAGTTCAAAGTCTTGCTCAGAATTCATCAAAGTCTTGCACAGAATACATCAAAGAAAAATGTAGTAAATTCCTCCCAGACACGAATGACACGTGATAGATGTTCATTCACTCCTGCAGACCATATATGTTATTCATGTTCTAAGCTGTCTGAGTATTGGGTCGTCCTTTTTTAATACTCTCTCTGAAATTCTAGATATTGACCTGCAGACTTGTCCTCAAATAGCAACATTTTGGAGTTCCATCTCACTAAAAGTGAAGCAGACGCTGTAGCTTTTGCCTCCCTTATAGCCCGCCGGCAGCTCTTGCTTCACTGGATATCCTTCAAACCTCCCACTGCATCATCCTGTTTGAAAGATCTAATGTCTTTTCTACACTTAGAAAACATGTTATACAGTATCTTTTACTTTTCGCCTTTTGTCATTCTCTTCACCTGTCCCTTCAACTCAACCATTTCTTGCTTGTGCTTCTGCTGTGCACTGCGGTACTGGACCCATCTCTGCTGGAGGCCTTACTTCAGGGCTGAACTGGAGAGAACCTTTACAACGCCTGCAACTGATGGTTTATTTTGGAGGGCGTCTGTTGCAATTTCTGCTGTTTTTTCACTTACGGCATTGTGATCTAACAGTCTCAGCCCTTTGGCACAGATTGTGTTTATATCGCTGCTGAGGTCAGCAATACATTTTCCTGTGGATGAGGGATCACTTATTAGCGGGGGGAATGGCTGCCAGCCACTGGTTGTTAGCTTAGCTTCTAATGTAAAGCTAGCCCTGTTCACTTAAAGCACTAAAAGGTCCCCTACAATTCGGGAACGGGTGTTTACTAATGACGTCTCACGTTCAACCCAATCGGTGTTTCTTGCTAGCAATGTTACTGGAACACGTGGTAATATAAAGTAATACTCGTCGCGTCTACTCACACTCCTGAAGCGCGAGAGACAGAGATAGTATTTTGCTTCGGCCAAACTAATATATCTTCTCAAATTTCCTTAATCGGCTGGCCCTTATGTCCTAGCTATGGAAATGGATTAACTCACCCTACACAGTCTGAGCCTTTGTCAGGTATACAACACCGGAGACAATCTCTCCCTGGTATCTGAGTTGAAAGGAAACATACACGCCACTCAACGACAATCCTGCATACTGCTCATTGGGACATAATTTGCTACACAATTCTTGTAAATTGAATTCAACAGTAAGGCCTAATTTTGTTTTAGATTCCTCACACTGGGCTCCATTATGTCGTGACTTGACTTTAACATTAATCTGAAGACTGTTATTTATCTAATTAACTAACAATGTTTAATTGTTACCCAATTTAAACTACTCATATAACAATTAACACATTAGAATCTGGGGCACCACGAGAGCGGTTCTTTAAAAGAGTTACCATCTCCTGAATTAAACTTTACCTATCACATCTAAAGTCAAGTTATTAATCATAACCTCCCATCATATCATCATTCTGAACAGTCGTAACCTCCTTGCATCTGCAAAAACCTGAGCCTTACATATGAGTCAGTACTACACAAATTGGTTTAATTATTTATTTACTAGCTAATTAAATGGGAAAACAGGATAAACATACATACTCTGCACCGGTTATTGACTGGAGACCTAATACTCTGAAAACAGGTCCCTAGCGGAATGACAACAACATGGATGCTTGTTAAAGAAGAGGGGGAGAGAGAAACAGAGACACTTAACATTGCCACATTCAGAAACTACTCTCACCTACAGTAACCATAAACTTTGCACACGAACTGCCGCCCGCTTTGAGAAATAAATCATTCATGTATTTACGTGAAATGCCTGGGTTTGCAGCAGGTCTTTTGGTGAAAGGGGCAGCCTTGGAAAGGGGGTTGGACCCTTTCAAGACTCTGTCTGAAATGGTTCCAACATTTCTTCTCCTGTAGTCCTTCTTCTTAGTTTCCCAGTACCTATTGACTTGTCATGTAGTCCTGAACTGAAATAGAGTTGATTTCCCTTCCATTCGATCTTGAAGACGCTTCTTTGAAGATAGGCTTAGCCAGCCATATCGATGGTTCCCCAATGGAAAGAGTAACAGGATGGTCCTACTTAAATTCACTTTCAAAGATACTTTACTTCAAACAGCTAATCAGCCGTATCAGTGATTGTCCAGGAGGTGAGTTTATCGTCTCAACCTCGTGTTGAGAGTCAAAGTTCAAACAATTCTAATGTATTTTTTCTTCATACATTTTGCCCGAAAGGGGCGGTTCCAACAGGCTGACAAGCTCCTTGACCTCACTCCAGGGTGGTGACTACTCACTGTGCAAAGTTATGTAAAACAAAAAAATATGTCGTTGGTATACTTTCCAAGTTACAGAATTTCCTTTATAACATTTTTAATGACATCGCAAAATAGCAAACAAAATTACATTCGTGTTCTATAGATCGCCTCTGACCATTCCACACATTCTACGTTCAAAATATTGTTCCAGTATTAGCTTTTGAATGTGTTAGAGTTTCAGTGGGGAAAAAGGTTTGTTGAGACAAAACACATTCCTTTGGTTTATCTGGAGAGTGCAAGCCTGGATCTTCTCTCTTGATAATGTTAATCCCCACTAGTTATTTTCTTCCCCATTTACGTTTGAAAGGGGGTCTGATTGAAGTTATTCATTGCAAACCTGATCTTACCTATTTAGAATCTCGTGGACAGTCATGACACTATCTATGCATGTTTGTCAGAGCCCACATTTAGACAACTGAATGGAAACTGCCTGTCCACACATTTAATCAATTCCAAATGCATTTGGTAATTTGATTAGGATCCACGGTCCCAGCAACAATGGCTAACCGTGTCGTGGACTGTGTTTGATTGACAACTAAGAAATATGTATGCTAACTATGGATAACAGTCATTCATGTTCAGCATAGTTAACTAGCTATTAAAGTGATTCAATTTACTTGCTAGCTAACCAAATGACACCTGAATCTCTAGCTGTAACCAACAAAAAACGATATGAGAAAAAGTCGGCCACTTACCCACTCGACAATCTTTCAAGCAGCTAGCTAGCTAACGTTTGGCTCTATGTTTTTAGCTTTCAACATAAATAGATACGCTAACCTAGTAGCCACATTATGACTGAATTATGATCATTGCCCTTGCTAGTTTGATTGTATTGACATTCCCAACCTTAGTTGCATTCGTCCATTTTTATCCAAAATATTGAGTCATTATAACTGAAACAGTGCATACAGAAAGGGTGGTGGCAGCAAACCAGGCCAGCTGTGATTAACAATATGATAGCAATATGTTTTGTACTAACAAAAAATGTAGTAGTGAATTATATGTATTATGCATTGAACTGCATCTATTCTGCCATCAATGCTTTACTCTACGTCATGGATTCTTTTGTCAAATAGAATCTATTTTTAAAGTCTATGAAGTCGGGTTTTGTAGCATACACTGGGAATTTGATATTTTGTACTGATATTATGATGGTTTGTTTGTTTCATATCTGCAAAGTTGTTAGAACACTGTCAGTTCCACTTTAAGAGCATTGAAGATAAATCAAAATCAGTTAAAAAAATATTTTGAGCTAGCTAACTAGCAGTTTTACATCAACGATCAGCTGATAGCCTACCCAATGTCAATCATGTCTTTAGGAGAAACTGTAACTATAGTGAACAAAAATATAAATATAACATGTAACAATTTCAATGATTTTACTGAGTTGCAGATCATTTAAGTAAATCAATCAATTGAAATAAATTAATTAGGCCATAATCTATGGATTTCACATGACTGGGCAGTGGCTCAGCCATGGGTGGGCCTAGGAGGGCATAGGCCCACCTACTTGGGAGCCAGGCCCACCCAATCAGAATGGGTTGTTTCCACACAAAAGAGCTTTATAGCAGACAGAAATACTCCTCAGTTTTATCAGCTGTCCGGGTGGCTGGTCTCTGACGATCCTGAAGGTGAAGAAGTAAGATGTGGAGGGCTGGTGTGGGTGCACGTGGTCTGCTGGCCGGTTGGACGTACTGCTGAGTTCTCTAAAACAACGGAGGTGGCTTATAGTAGATAAATTAACATTCAACCCTCTGGCAACAGCTCTGTTGGACATCTGTGCAGTCAACATGCCAATTGCACACTCCTTCAAAACCTGACCCATTTGTGGCATTGTGTTGTGTGACAAAACTGCACATTTTAGTGGCCTTTTATTATCCCCAGCACAAGATGCACCTGTGTAATGATCATGCAGTTTAATCATCTTGATATGCCACACCTGTCAGGTGGATGGATTACATTGGAAAAGGAGAAATGCTCACTAACAGGGATGTAAACACATTTGTGCACGCAAGTTTGACATAAATAAGGTTTTTGTGCATATGGAACATTTCTGGGATCTTTTATTTCAGCTCATGAAACATGGGACCAACCCTTTACATGTTGCGTTTATATTTTTGTTCAGTATACCTTGCTTACAATTTGTGATGAGTTTGTGTGTTGCAGAAATATACAGGCCTATGCTCAAAAATGTTAAAGGGGAATTTCAAATGTTCTATTTCTATGTTTTGTAGTAAAAAGAAAAGAACGGAAGATAAGTGTTTCCACTGACATCATCAACCAATTAGTAGACAATTAGTTTGCATTGCCTACTCATTGGTTAAAATCACATGACGCACACTGTTGTCATTGGAAACACGTATCTTCCTCCATCTTTTTTTTTTACTACAAAACATAGGAAAGTGCATAGAAAATATATTTTTTTTTAAATGTCCCTTTAAAGGCAGTTAATATGTTATGAATTTCTAGAAATACATTTTCAGGAGGGGGGAGACAAAAACAAATACAACATAATGTAAACTCAGAATAGCCTCACCTCGTCAGGGTATGGACTCTAAAAGGTGTCAAACGCGCTCCACAGGGATGCTGGCCCATGTTGGCTACAATGCTTCCCACAGTTGTGTCAATATGGCTGGATGTCCTTTGGGTGGTGGACCATTCTTGATACACACGGGAAACTATTGAACGTGAAAAAAAACAGCAGCGTTGCAGTTCTTGACACAACTGGTGGAACCTACTACTGTACCCCGTTCAAATGCCCCGTTCAAATGCACTATTTTGACTCACTGAATTCACACTCTGAATGGCACACATAAACGATCCATGTCTCAATTGTCTCAAGGCTTGTCTCAAGCCTTCTTTATCCTGTCTCCCCTTAATTTACACTGATTGAAGCGGATTTAACAAGCAACATCAGTAAGGGATCATAGCGTTCACCTGGTAAGTCTATGTAATTTAATGTTTAGTAAACTCAGTGTATATTGCCTCTAACTATTTTATCCCCCCCCCCATCTCTCCATCTCTGTGTAGTGGTGAGGCTGGAGTGTTGACTTGGATCACCCATGGCTTTGCTAATTCTCTTCCCCAGCCTGCTGGGACACCCCGGCTAGGCAGAGCCAACACTGAGGTAAGCACTAAATAGATACTAATATGTTGGTGGATTTCTAATTGGTAAGAAATGGAGATCCACTACAGATTTGTGTTAACGTTACTGCAAGATTGTTTTGAGTTCAATCTCGGTGTGCCAGGTTTGACTCTGTTCTCTGTTTATCCTTATCCTTCAGCCCTCCACCACACAGGAGGAGAACAGGTACAGCACTTCCGTGTGTGCGTGTCTGCGTGTCTGTGCATTTTCCAGAGGCAGTTTACTACTGAGTGTTGTTTATTCTCCTGTGTGGACATCACTATTCAAGAGTTAGTAAATGGTCTCACGCTGATTAATACTATGTACTATGTTACACACTTAATTTGTAAATTGGGATGTGTCGGAACAAATAGTGAGCCTGAGGGTGGTACAGCAACGCATGAAAAAGAAAATCACCTTTGTAATCAAGCATTGCATGCATTTTCAGCGATTTTGCTTACTGGCATAGAGCAGTAGAGTAGAGGCACTTTCAGAAGTTGCACACATGGGGGGAGGGGAGTTTGTAGCATAGTCTGGGAAAAATGTTGCGTTTCATAAATCATTTTAGATGATTGAAGATTTAGCATAATTTGTTTTATACCTCACAAAATATCCAAATGACTACTTTGACACTGACAAACTGTGATTTTTAAAAACGACCTCGTCCACAAATAGCTTAGGTGTGTGGAGATACACAGTACTAGTCAAGAGTTTGGACACACCTAATCGTTCAAGGGTTTTTCTTGAATTTTTACTATTTTCTAAATTGTAGAATCATAGTGAAGACATCAAAACTATGAAATAACGAAAAAAGTGTTAAACAAATCAAAATATGTTTTATATTTGAGATTCTTCAAAGTAGCCACCTGTGAGGATCGTCGCTGGAGACAGGAAGAAGGTACAGGGAGAATATTTAATAAATAATGGACATGAAACAGGACAGAACAGTGTCTGGACAGGGGACAAAATAACGACATCAATGCAGACACCGGGAATAACGTGAGGAACAGACGGATAAAGGGGAGACAAATAATGATGGAGTTCAGGTGCACGTAATGTAGGGGACAGGTGTGCATAATGATAGGCTGTCTGGTGCTCCCACGGCAAACCGGCTGCGGCGTGGGAGCCTGGCGAACCGGCTGCGGCGTGGGAGCCTGGCGAACCGGCTGCGGCGTGGGAGCCTGGCGAACCGGCTGCGGCGTGGGAGCCTGGCGAACCGGCTGCGGCGTGGGAGCCCGGCGAACAGGCTCCGGCGTGGGAGCCCGGCGAACAGGCTCCGGCGTGGGAGCCCGGCGAACCGGCTGAGGCGTGGGAGCCCAATGGCCGGCTGAAGCATGACATGGGGTGGGCGCCTGCCGAGACTTTTGACAGATGTGCATAATGATAGGCCGTCTGGAGCCCTCGAGTGCCAGAGAGGGAAAGCGAGAGCAGGCGTGACACCACCCTTTGCCTTGATGACAGTTTTGCACATTTCAATTAACAGGTGTGCCTTGTTAATTTGTGGAATTTCTTTCCATCTTAATGCGTTTGAGCCAATCCGTTGATTTGTGACAAGGAGAGGGTGGTATACAGAAGATAGCAGTTTTTGGTAAAAGACCAAGTCCATATTATGGCAAGAACAGCTCTAATAAGCAAAAAGAAACGACAGTCCATCATTACTTTAAGATATGAAGGTCAGTCAATCCGGAAGATTTCTGGAACTTTGAACGTTTCTTGAAGTGCCGTCGCAAAACCCATCTAGTGCTATGATGAAACTGGCTCTCATGAGGACCACAACAGGAAGACCCAGGGTTACCTCTGCTGCAGAGGATAAGTTCATTAGAGTTGCTTGGGCCAAGAAACACGAGCAATGGACATTAGACCGGTGGAAATCTGTCATTTCGGTTCTAACCGTTATGTCTTGTGAGACGCAGACTAGGTGAATGGATGATCTCCGCACGTATGGTTCTCACGTGATGCATGAAGGAGGAGGTGTGATGGTGTGGGGATGCTTTGCTGGTGACACTGTCACTGATTTATTTAGAATTCAAGGCAAACTCAACCAGCATGAATACCACAGCATTCTGCAGCGATACGCCGTCCCATCTGTTTTGCACACTCACTAGACTTAATATACACACTCACACACTTTTACACTCATTGTTTGCTGCTGTTCTTGATTTTACTATTATTATGATTTACCACTTTCACCCGCCTGCATGTACAGTGCATTCAGAAAGTATTCAGACCCCTTCCCTTTTTCCACATTTTGTTACATTACATTAAATAACAAATGCATCAATTTACACACAATACCCCATAATGACTAATCAAAAAAGTTTTCAGGCCCTTTCGTATGAGTCTAGAAATTCAGCTCAGGTGCATCCTGTTTCCATTGACCATCCTTAATATGTTTCTACAACTTGATTGGAGTCCACCTGTGGTACATTCAATTGATTGGACATGATTTGGAAAGGCATGCACCTGTCTATACAAGGACCACAGTTGACAGTGCATGTCAGAGCAAAAACCAAGCCATGAGGTCGAAGGAATTGTCTGTAGAGCGCCGAGACAGGATTGTTTCGAAGCACAGAGCTGAGGAAGGATACCAAAACTTTTCTGCAGCATTGAAGTTCCCCAAGAACACAGTGGAATCCATCATTCTTAAATGGAAGACGTTTGGAACCACCAAGACTCTTCCTAGAGCTGGCCGCCCGGCCAAACTGAGCAATCGGGGGAGAAGGGCCTTGGTCAGGGAAGTGGCCAAGAACCCGATGATCACTCTGACAGAGTTCCTGAGTTCCTCTGTGGAGATGGGAAAACCTTCCAGAAGGACAAACATCTCTGCAGCACTCCACCAATCAGGGCTTTATGATTGAGGTGCCAGACGGAAGCCACTCCGCAGTAAAAGGCACATGCCAGCCCGCTTGGAGTTTGCCAAAAGGCAATTAAAGAACTCTTAGCCCATGAGAAACAAGATTATCTGGTCTGATGAAACCAAGATTTAACTATTTGGCCTGAATGACAAGCGTCACGTTTGGAGGAAACCTGGCAACATCCCTATGGTGAAGCATGGTGGTGGCAGCATCATGCTGTGGGGATGTTTTTCAGCGGCAGGGACTGGGAGACAATTCAGGAGAAAAGTACAGAGAGATCCTTGATGACTGTGTCTGCCGTGAACACAAACTTAAAGGAATTGATAGGCCTGCTCCGTGTATTGCAACAGCTGAGGTTGGAGCTCTGGCTTGTTTTTTTGTACTGTTCCTACCGTCGTCAGGTTCCTCTTGAGGACCTCCTGTCCCAGCTTGTGTGAAATAAAAAGGTTATTGCATGTGATGTTGTGGCCACGGAGTCCCTGTGTCACGCCCAGAACAACCCACATCCCTTGGTTCTTCTCAGAGACCATCTGGCTCCATCTGGCTTCCCCTTAGACACATGCAAGTTTCACGCTTATGATGAAGCAACGTCACAGGCAAACCAGATCTTGATTCCATATTTAGACGGTATGTACTGCCTGAAGGGGCAGTGGCCCCTAAATGGCATAAGCTGCTCGTCAACAATAACGTTGGGCCCAGGGTTGTAAAACAGGGGAAGGCAGTCCTCCCACTTGTCCCACACTGACCTGATTGCACCAAGCTTGTCTCTCTGCCGCCGAGCTGGTATGGTGTCTTGGTTATTGGAATAATCCTGGAAATAATATGAAAGTTTTCCAGAGACATTGTTGCACGGAAAAGTTCTCTGCCAGTTTCTGCATCCCACAGGGATTCTTTGGATTCCCCATTGCATCTGAAAACATCAGCAAGGAAAATAGTCACAAAGTATGCATGTAAATGAGTTTGGTCCATCTCCTTCCAAAAACATGCCTTCCCTCCAAATTGGTGCAGTGCAGAATGATTTTCTGGTTGGTGTCTGGGATGAACAGTTCAAAAGAAGACTTGTCCTGTACATGAGTAACCGCCATCCGCGTCGGCCCTGGTTGCAGCCTTATCACATTGGCAGCCATGCGGGATGTTTCATTCCTTGGACAAAAAGACTATTCAATTTCACTTCTTTTTTTACATCCATATTTCTCCTCCTGCAGCCTTCTGATAAAACTGGTTGCTGACGGGCTGGTCCTGGGGCTGGCTGAGGGTCAATCTCATCCTCTTCTTCCAACTCACTGTCAGACTACGAATTGACAGAGACATGATCCTCATATTCGAAAATGTCTTAGTCTTCCAAAGTGGTAGACGTTCCATCCTAACTAATTTCTCTCTCTGCAAAAAAATATTTTGAAGGCCCTCTGAGCAGAGATTATTTTTGCCATACTGATTGATTGTGTTAAGGAGCCTCACAAGCAAAGCTATTTATTTGTTGTGTCCCTCCCCCAATTTGCACCTGGCTGGTGTAGAGTGTGGGAAAATACAGAATTTTTAGAATGTATTTTAAATAATGTATCGAAATAATGTATTGTAATAACATTGTGCAGGTTCTCACGAGACATTATGTAGTTTCACACACTACAAAGGGTAAAGAGTGCAAGAAACGTGGGAGACAGGCAGACGGGCAGGGAGACAGACAGGTTCTTGGTGTTATGTTGAAACAGCAGGCCCAGGGAGGAGAAAGACCGAGGGAAGGCACACAGCAAACCTATTTGTTTCATTTTTGCTTGTTTTCATCTACACACACACATTTCCACACTTTTATTAGCTTTGGGTCCAGTGGAACCAAATAATAAATATGTAATATAAATGTGTAAGGGGGTGCACAGTGTGCACTCAAATTGTGTTCTTTTACATGTTCTTCGCAGAAAATAAGCCAAGGCCAATGATTCTCAGGTTGAAAAAAAAAATAATTGTCTAATTTTTCTTTTACTAAACATTGAAAAATGGTCCCACAGACACGAACACCACACAAGGGTTAAGAACTTAAGAAATATTTGACAGACAGGGCACAATGTTTCCTCGATATTATGAAAGGTGTACTGCAGGAGTCGATTTTGGGACCAGTTCTCGTTACTATTTATAAATAATATTGGTCTATGTATTCAATCCTGTAATATAAATTAGTATGCAGATGATATGGTAATGTATGCCGTTGCACCGACAGTTGACCAAGCTATGTGAGAGCTGCGATCTGATTTTGATACATTACAGAAAGCCCTTGTTGATTTAAAACTTTCACTTAATGCGGGCAAAACGAAATATGTCGTTCTCTAATTCACGTAAAAATGTCTCAGATGGGCTCTATATTCACTCATTGAATGGTTCTCTCATCGAGCGGGTTCCCGCCTATAAATATCCTGGCATTTGGATTGATGAAGAACGTTTAAAAAAACATACTGATGAGCTAGTTTAAAAGCTAAGGTTTAAAGTGGGCTTGTACGGCAGAAAGTACAGTCAACTTTCCTGACAGATCTTGACTATGGTGACACCATTTACCAGAATGCAGAAGCCACTACTCTTGAGATGCCGTCTACGATAGAGCCCTTAACTTCATTTACAGGTGAAAGTTTTAATACTAGTTTAATCACTTTTTTAATCATGTTTTGAAAGTTTTAATCACTGCATCCTGTATCAGACGGTAGCTCACTTCATTACTCCCTTGTTTACAAAGAGATACCAAACCCATTCTTGAGGTGCTGCTTGTCTCGAACAAAGTTTGGTAAAACCGCTTTTAGTATTAATGCACCACAGTTATGGAATGCATTACAAAACAAATTACACCTGGATAGGTCAGTTTAAAACTCGGTTGTTAAGTGTTCACCGAAGTGTGCACTTGTTTCAATTGATTGTTATAGCTTGTTGATGTAATACATTTATAGCTGTCTTGTAGTATTTTTGGAAATATTTTTGTTGTTGCCGTATTGATGTCATTTTTGTCCTCAGGTGACCATTGTAAATGGGACACGTCTCAATTTGATTCCCCTGAATAGATAAAAGTTCATACATTTTGTACTTACATGAGTTTTAGATCTCGCTAACCTAATGGGAAAGGGATTAGCACCATCTAAATGCTGCCAATCCTTCCCATAATCCTTCCCATTCATTGGCATCTATTTTTTATTTATTCAGATTTAGAATGCCATGGTGAAAATATTAAGTTCAACGTAACAAATATAAGCTACAATACCTGAATTGACCATCTTCTGATACGTCAAACCTAAAAAGTTCAAAACTCAGTACCAGTTCTGCCACTGCCCACACGTGCGTTACTGTAAACTGCTTTCACAGCCCTCCTACCGCATTCTAATGTATATATTTAGCAAAGCCGCAGCCAAAGCTGTCAATGAAAGTGGTTGTTAATTAAAACAATTTTCATATTTTATCTCTCCACAGACAGGGGTCGAGCGTCATCGGCTGGATTGCTCAGGGATTGGCCAGTGTGGTTCCACAGCCTGAATTGAAAAACATGGAGGAGGTGGAGCCTGCAGAGACAACAGAGGTACATATGGAATGGTCTGACAGGTGCCCTGAAGGGTTCCGCAGATTTTATTTGAGTAATAGCCTGTAGCAGTGTTGTCTGAACTTTCATCTAAGTCAGTTAAATTGGTTGTGGTTAAGTGTTGTAGCTATAGAACAGCCCCTACCTAAAATCACACTGTACACTAAAAATGTTAAAGTAAAGAGGACTTAGGTAGCCCCTCAAGCATTTGTTAATTTCAATCAGCAAGCTCTAATAAATAAAAACAATCTCAATTAGAGAGGACCAAAATGTATTATTCATAGTTAAATTATAGCATTAGCTTTCTTTGACTCATCTCTGTCCTGTACTTGGAACCAGGATAGACGTTTTTAACAGCATTTCCATACAGATTGCAGAGGTGATCAAGGTGCCGGAGGTTAAGAAAAAACCTAGCGTAAGTAGCTACATCAAGGGCCTTGCTAATATGCTAACCAAAACTACTCACGGCTTATGCTAACATGTAGCATTAGCTTTATCAAACTCTCAATTCTGTACTTGGTGCCAGGCTAGCCATGTTTAACAGCATTTCCATTCAGATTGCAGAGGTGAGCAAGGCGCCGGAGGTTAAGAAAAAACCTAGCGTAAGTAGCTACATCAAGGGCCTTGCTAATCTTCTAACCAAAATTACTCATGGCTTATGCTAACGTGTAGCATTAGATTTCTCAAACTCTCAATTCTGTACTTGGTGCCAGGCTAGCCATGTTTAACAGCATTTCCATTCAGATTGCAGAGGTGAGCAAGGCGCCGGAGGTTAAGAAAAAACCTAGCGTAAGTAGCTACATCAAGGGCCTTGCTAATATGCTAACCAAAAGTACTCATGGCTTATGCTAACATGTAGCATTAGCTTTCTCAAACTCTCAATTCTGTACTTGGTGCCAGGCTAGCCATGTTTAACAGCATTTCCATACAGATTGCAGAGGTGAGCAAGGTGCCGGAGGTTAAGAAAAAACCTAGCGTAAGTAGCTACATCAAGGGCCTTGCTAATATGCTAACTAAAATGTCTCATGGCTTACGCTAACGTGTAGCATTAGCTTACTCAAACTCTCCGTTCTGTACTTGGAGCCAGGCTAGCCATGTTTAACAGCATTTCCATTCAGATTGCAGAGGTGAGCAATGCGCCGGAGGTTAAGAAAACACCTACCGTAAGTAGCAACGTCAAGGGCCTTGCTAATATGCTAACCAAAATGACTCATGGCTTATGCTAACGTGTAGCATTAGCCTTCTCAAACTCTCATGTATGTACTTGGAGCTAAGCTAGCTATGTTTAATAGAATTACCATTCAGATTCCAGAAATGACCAAGCGTAAGTAGCTAGCTATAATATGGGCGTTGCTATGCTATGCTAGCTTAAACCCAATGCTAACGGACCTGCTACAGCCATGTTTAAACTTGGTTCTAGAGATCCATTCGCCACAATGTCCCATTGCTACCCATCTCCCACCCCAGCTGCGCCTTAACGTAAGGCTGAGAGGGCGGGTTCTTGCTGGCAACAATGATTCACATGTCATCCGCTGATGCAGAAGCAGATTCTGTGAGGTGGTGATTCCTGTGGTTTAGCTGTTTGATGATCTACGGGGATCGATAACTCTTGACCTGGAGAGAAAAGGGTTTTCCACAATCCCTGATTGGAGAATCACATTTATATGAGTCAGCTATCAAAACCGAATGATATTATCCAATCACATAACATCTCCATTTGAATGTCTCCTCACTTCAGTGGCAGCCTTTGGAAGAATTTGCATGCATGCACTGTGTGATAATGAATTAAGAATACAGCGGGTGGTTCACAACATGCATACTACCATGCTCCACACTCTCATACTCAGAGTGCATTCTCAGAGGACGTTCAGGGTTTATTTTCTCTCGCTTCAGCTCAAATAATGGACACCATTGATTATCAGAAGTTTTGCGTCGTTTTTTTGACATGGTTCCGTCATATTTCTACGCATACTTTCCGTTGAAGCTGGCGTCGATGCATCCTTCAAAACATGTACAAATGGAGTACTCATCAGAGAAGTGCCCTCGCGTACTTTTGATTTGGACTCATACTCTGACCCTCCCATGCTCCAATATGCGGGGCACGGTAGTATGCATTTTGAGAAACATATTTCTAACGCTGTAGCTGTTCAGGTCCAGAGTTGTGTATATGTGCAGGTTCCTGCTGTGGCTTGTACAGTATGTGAGAAGGCCTTTTAAGACATGAAGAGCATCCCCCGTCTAAGAGAAAGTTGCAATTGTATGACAAAATGCACTAACCTACAGTGACTTCAGAAAGTACACACACTCCTTGACTTTTTCCACATTTTGTTGTGTTACAGCCTGAATTTTAAATAGATTTGGTGTCACTGGACTACACACACAATACCCCATAATGTCAAAGTGGAATTATGTTTTTAGAAATATTTACAAATGAATACAACATTTAAAAGCTGAAATGTCTTGAGTCAATACGTATTCATCCCCTTTGTTATGGCATGTCCAAATATGTTCAGGAGTAAACATTTGCTGAACAAGTCACATAATAAGTTGCATGGACTCACTCTGTGTGCAATAGTTGTGTTTAACATGATTTTTGAATGACTACCTTATCTCTGTACCCCACACATATAATTATCTGTACGGTCCCTCAGTCAGGCAATGATTTTCAAACACAGATTCAACCATAAAGACCAGGGAGGTTTTCCAATGCATAGCAAAGAAGGGCACCTATTGGTAGATGGGTAAAAATAGAAAAAGAAGACATTGAATATCCCTTTGAGCATGGTGAAGTTATTCATTACACTTTGGATGGTGTATCAATTTACCCAGTCCGTACAAAGATACAGGCGTCCTTCCTAACTCAGTTGTCGGAGAGGAAGTAAACCGCTCAGCAATTTCAGTCCAATGATGACTTGAAAAAAAGTTGAATGGCTGTGATAGGAGAAAACTGAGGATACATCAACAATTTTGTAGTTACTCCACAATACTAACCTAAATGACAGAGTAAAAAGAAGGATGCCTGTACAGAATACAAATATTCCAAAACATGCAATAAGTTTTTTTTTTAAGTAAAAAAGTTTTTAAAATTATAAAAAAGTGGCAAAGAAATTAACTTTATTTCCTGAATACAAAGAGTTATGTTTGGGCCAAATCAAACACATTACTGAGAACCACAAATTCACCTTTCAGCAGGACAATAAACAAAAACACAAGGCCAAATATACGCTAGAGCTGCTTACCAAGACGACATTGAATGTTCTTGATTGGGCCTAGTTAGTTTTGACTTAAATCTGCATGAGAATCTATGGAAAGAAAATGGCTGTCTAACAAAGATCAACAACCAACTTGACAGAGCTTGAATAATTTTCAAACATTGAACAATCCAGGTGCGCAAAGCTCTTAGACTCAAAAAGACTCACAGATGTAATCGCTGCCAAAAGTGACATGTATTAACTTTCTGTAATATTTTCTTCCATAAATGTCGAGAAATATGTTTTCACTTTGTTATTATGTGGTATTGTTTGTAGATGGGTAAAAAAAACATATATTTAATAAACGTTTTATTCAGGCTGTAACACAACAAAATGTGGAATAATTCAAGGGATATGAAGACTTTCTGAATGTACACAAACTACTTACGACTCATTGCAATGCTTATCTGTTATTGTTGAGTATTGACAGATGTTCTGTGAATGTTTGTTTGTTTCCCTTCAGGTGCATGCTATCCAAGATGTCCCAGGTGAGAGCTAACAACATATTTTTTCTGTGGGTAGAAGTACAAGCATGATAATAATCATGACATTGCGTGTGGTTCTATTGATGATTTTGGGATAGGGGTGATGATGATCAACTCCTTATCTCTAGATGCAGAGCCTCTTCCTCATATTCCTGTGGTGGAGGTTATGTCAGATGAAGAGCCTCAAGAAGAGAAGGGAATCCCACCCAGGTGTGTGTGTGTGTGTGTGCATGAATGCCTCTCTCCTTCAATCTCTCTCTTCTACCCACTTTGTTGTCTCCAATGACATTCTAATGTGTGTGTTTGTGCCTGTGTGTGGTGTGTTCTGTTCTCAGGGTGTATGAGTGGATCAAACAGGGTTTTGAGAAGGTGGTTCCACAGCCAGCTGACAACAAAGACGTCTCAGCGAAGGCCGCCTGCCCACAGAAAGGTTATCTTCTAACACGCAGAGATCCTCATATTTATTATAGGGATGCTTGGGGATGCTGAGCAATAGGTTACTCTATATTGGTTCCACAGCCTATCACCAATCTTATATCTTGTTCTGAGGCTAGAAACCTCATGCACCAGCAAGCCTATATAAAAAAAATGTTTTACATTTGTTGCATATTTATGAGCTGTTTGTTCTTCCCTTGCAGTGACCTCCAAATCTCCGGAAGCTGAAGAGGAGGCCAAAGCAAAGTGAGTCTCACAGACGTTTACACTTTGTATTTACACTACAAGCTCATTGATACATTTGATACACAAATATGTACTTATTCATGTAAATATTACAAATTGTACAGAGGTTGTAAAGGGAACTATTTGAACAGTTTAATGAAAAAATAAATTTTTCTGCAATCTCTATAACGCTGTTGTATAGTTATGTACAGTGGCAAGAAAAGGTATGTGAACCTTTTGGAAAGACCTGGATTTCTGCATCATTTGGTCATAGAATTTGATCTGATCTTCATCTAAGTCACAACAATAGACAAACACAGTCTGCTTAAACTATTAACACACAAGCAATTATCCGTTTTCATGTCTTTATTGAACACACTGTGTAAACATTCACAGTGCAGGGTTGGAAAAGTATGTGAACCCTTGGATTTAATAACAGTTTGACCTACCTTTGGCTTTTTTTGGACAGCAGTGTTTTTTTCTGTGGTGTCCTCTCATGGACCATTCGTTTTAGTGTAACTGGGTCCTGGACTTCCTGATGGGCCACCCCCAGGTGGTGAGGGTAGGTAACAACATCTCCACCCCGCTGATCCTCAACACTGGGGCCCCACAAGGGTGCGTTCTCAGCCCACTCCTGTACTCCCTGTTCACCCATGACTGCGTGGCCGTGCACGCATCCAACTTAAGGGGCCCTCAGAGTGTGGTGTCAGGAAAATAACGCCACACTCAATGTCAACAAAACAAAGGCAATGATCGTGGACTTCAGGAAACAGCAGAGGGAGCAGCCCCCTATCCACATTGACGGGACAGTAGTGGAGAAGGTGGAACGTTTTAAGTTCCTTGGCGTACACATCACAGACAAACTGAAATGTTCCACCCACACAGACAGCGTGGTGAAGAAGGTGCAGCAGCGCCTCTTCAACCTCAGGAGGCTAAAGAAATTTGGCGTGTCACCAAAAACACCCACAAACTTCTACAGATGCACAATCGAGAGCATCCTGTCGGGCTGTATCAGTTGCTGAAACGGCAACTGCTCCACCCACAACCATAAGGCTCTCCAGAGGGTAGTGAGGTCTGCACAACGCATCACCGGGAGCGAACTACCTGCCCTCCAGGACAACTACAGCACCCGATGTCACAGGAAGACCAAAAAGATCATCAAGGACAACCACCCGAGCCACTGCCCGTTCACTCCGCTATCATCTAGAAGGCGAGGTCAGTACAGGTGCATCAAAGTGGGGCCCGAGAGACTGAAAAACAGCTTCTATCTCAAGGCCATCAGACTGTTAATCAGCCATCACTAACTTTGAGTGGCTGCTGCCAACACACTGACTCAAATCTCTAGCCACTTTAATAATGAAAACAATTGATGTAATAAATATATCACTAGCCACTTTAAACAATGCTACTTTATATAATGTTTACATACCCTAGATTACTCATCTCATATGTATATACTGTACTCTATACTATCTACTGCATTTTGCCTATGCTGTTTGGCCATCGCTCATTCATATATTTTTATGTACATATTCTTATTCATTCCTTTACAGTTGTGTGTGTATAAGCTAGTTGTTGTGAAATTGTTATGTTAGATTACTTGTTGGATTTTACTGCATGGTCGGAACTAGAAGCACAAGCATTTCGCTACGCTCGCATTAACATCTGCTAACCATGTGTATGTGACAAATAAAAAAAATATTTAGATTTGATTTATCGTAGACTCGTCAACTGAAATGTTAGCATGTTCCAGAGATTTCTGTAAGGCTTTAGCTGGCACTCTAGGATTCTTCTTAACCTCATTGAGCGTTCTGTGCTGTGCTCTTGCAGTCATCTTTGCAAGATGGCCACTCCTAGGGAGAGTAGCAACGGTGCTGAACTTTCTCAATTTATAGACCATTTGTCTTACCGTGGACTGATGAACATCAAGGCTTTTAGAGATACTTTTGTAACCCTTTCCAGCTTTATGCAAGTCAACAATTCTTAATCTTAGGTCTTCTGAGATCTCTTTTGTTTGAGGCATGGTTCACATCAGGCAATGCTTCTTGTGAATAGCAAACTCAAATTTTGTGAGTTTTTGGAGAAGTCATTAGCCGAGGGGTTCACATACTTTTTCTAACCTACACTGTGAATGTTTAAATGATGTGTTCAATATAGACACGAAAAATACAATCATTTGTGTGTTAGTTTGAGCACACTGTTTGTCTATTGTTGTGACTTAGATGAAGATCAGATCAAATTGTATGACCAATTTATGCAGAAATCCAGGTAATTCCAAAGGGTTCACATACTTTTTCTTGCCACTGTATCTGTTGTCATGACAGTGAGGAGGAGAAACAGCCCAAGTAGGTGACAAAATGGCCGCAGCTTATAATTAACAGGAAATGCCATGCTTATGACAACGATTAAGGCAGCCCCCATACCTCTCTGATTGAGAGGGTTAAATGGGTTAAATACAGAAGACACATTTTGGTAGAATGCATTCAGTTGTGCAACTGACTAAGTATCCCCTTTCCCTTCCCAGTGGTCTGACACATTCTCTACGCTGCTATAACATGGGAACGGCTTGCAAATACATTCATAACACTGTTATAACATAGTAATAGCCCTGAAATATGCTATACTCGTAAAGCATGATAGCAGCCGTTAAACATGCCATATGATGTAGACAGTCCATTTTCTGACATCTCTGTTCTCCTTCTACAGTGTGGTGGGCTGGATTGTTCAGGGCTTCGGTCGTATGTTACCTCAGCCTGTCCTGACTCCAAGTGGATCGGTGAGTGACTAACCTCCTAATAGCACAAGACAACACACCCGGATAGTATTCATTAAGGCGCACTGTAGCAAAACACTTTGAATGGTAAAGCACATTTGTTATCGGATAAGTTCAGGTAGTCCTTCCTTGTTTCAGTAAATGTTCTTCTGTTTGGTGCAAAGACTGAACAAGACCCTGGTTTTGTGTTAGAGATAAGGCTGGGGGAGTTCTTTATAATCAAATTTTCATTGTTATTCAAAGTTGTTCTTAAACTTCAACTGAACAGGACATTAACTGAAAGAGGACGTAGGTAAATGGGATCTGAAGTCTAACATATTTTGTTTTGTGTCTCCCCCTCTGACAGGAGAACGGTGTTCAGAACAGTAAGTAAAGCTGGCCTCATGACTTTCTCATACACATACAGCATCTCACAGATCATGAAACTCAAAATGGTGTTAAAAAAAACAATCAGCATTATAGTCATATAAAATCCAAAACAGTGTACAAAGAAGTCTGAACTTCCAATAGACAACAGACAGGCAGGACAACAGAGAGTACAACCAGACATTGGCACTGCTCCTTTGAGTCTGATATCAGCTGTGGACACACTTCAGTGACCTGAGTTATGCTTTGAGGTAGTTTGATTGATTGATCAGTATAGTGGGCTGGTGATTTGCAGGTTCATTGATTGGTTGATTGGTTAATTACAAGGTGTACTGATTGGTTGATTATGGCTAGTGTCCATGATGAGGCAGACTCTAACTGGGCTCCTCTTCTCATTCTGTTTCAGGGGGGAAGGTGCGCTGAGAGCCCCTTAAACAAAAGGAGAAGGAAGACTGGGAAAAAGTCGCTCACAAAAACATATACACACACATAGAAGAGGAGACTAAACCACAGGCACACACTGATGATTGGAGCGAGACAGGCAGTTCAACAGACAGGCAAAAAAGATGGACGAATTAATAAATGGACACACACTTAGCAGAGGAGGCTGGTGGGAGCAGCTATAGGAGGACAGGCTCACTGTAATGGCTGGAATGATATAAATGAAATGGAGTCAAACATGTAGTTTCCATGTGTTTAAACTTAACGTAGCAGGCGTAACAGAAACGCCTGAGAATATCCGGTTTTCAGCGGAAAAGGAACCTAAGTCGGAAGATGGCTGTATCCCTGAAAACCAGTTGTTGGCAACTCCGCTAAGGGAAATAAAGAGAATAGAGTAGCACACTCTATATAAATTCCCAACGTTTCGGCATCCATTTGCCTTCTTCAGGGTAATGTCACGAACTCTTGAACCAGGTTATGTAGACAAACAGTGCAATTAGTGCAACCAATGACAATAGTGAGTGGTGTGTCATAATGATTTATTATTTATTATTTGATTGAGTGAAACTGTAAAACAAAAATAAAAAAATACGTTTCTAGCATATTAGATATATTAGGCTATTGTTATCCTATGGAAACGTAATTAAATATTGTACATAATATTAACATCAACATACTTTATTGTTTAATTCAATTTCACATACATATTTAATATATATAAAGTCAATATTCAGACCACTAGGGGTCAATGTTTTCAGAAAGGATATCCAGTAAGCCTTCCTTAGTAGTAGTAGGATCTCAATGTTACCTCCTCCTTGGTAGAGCAACATGCTCAATGCCTGTGTATTTGAGGGAGGACGTGGGACCTGATGACTCTGATCACTGAACAACTTAAAAAGGATATTACGGAGATCGCAAACCTCCATTGCAAATTCACAGCAACGTCTATGAGATGAGCTTAATGACCCTATCAAACTGAATGATCTCATTTAAGAGTAACGCTGACCTTCAGACCAAGATTACGACCGAACTGAGGGAGAGGAAAATCAAGAAGTATAAACGTGATTTGGAAGAACAACGGACAAATATACCTCTGGCGAGATCCTGAGCACAAGAAACCACAAAGCAGGAAAAGAAAAGCAGATGACAGACGCAAAGGTCCTCTGTCAGACCAACTATCCACAGACAGCGCTAACTCTGGATCCTCTAACAACTGTGAGCGTTTTTATCAAAAGAGGACGGGGACACCAGGGACAACGTTGTGAACATTCCCCTCAGCATGTAAGAGGGTTCGACGCATACGTCGGGGGAAGAAGAAATCCACTACCACCCCGCGACATCTATCAATTGAGATCCAAGACGGGCCCCCAGTCCAACAGGAGCTAAATGTATTCAACTTATCAAGTAAGACCAAAACATCAGCACACCTTAGTGTACTCAATAAGGGGTTATCGTTTGTACCCACTACATACATGAATGACTTTGACGTCCAGATAGAGCTATTCAAGTTTTTCTGTAATCTAAAATTCTTTGTCATCTTCAGTGAGATTAAAACATATTTCTACCATGTTAATCAATCGACTTACCTGCCCTACTGCGAGTCAAGCAGGAGATGGAGCCATCAACACAGCTGAGGTACCTGAGAACTCTGAGAGAACCACATTTAGAGCTACAAGTTCATTTTTACCTTCCCCGCCCAAAACACAATGCCTCCATAGACACCTTCTGCAGGATTGTCGAAAATGATGTAGGTGACCTACTGAAAGACAAACAGAAACACAAATCCTATGATAACCTGAGTAGTGATGAGAGAATGGGTCTTAAGGACTTACAGACAGATCCTTCGATTATCATAAAGAAAGTGGCAAAGGAGGAAGAATTTGTATACAAAACAAATGTGACTATGTGAATGAATGTTGTCGATGACTATGTAAAGGTCACTTCTATCGCAAACTGAATTATGACCCTACCCTAGAATCTCATCCTCAGTGGAAAGCTGTTTGGAATCAGGACAAATCCCCCCAAAATAATGGGAATTTCTATGTGTGAGAACTTTTTATACCGTTGCTAAATTGCACAAACAAGTGCCTCGTCCCCCAGGTAGACCCATTGTAGCAGCAGTCGACTCTGTGACGTCCGACATGTCTACGTTTGTGGACCACCACATTAAACCGCTGGTTGAAAATCTCCCATCTTATGTCAAAGACACTAGTCACGTGATCTCATTGATAAAGGGCTTAGGAAGGACACCAGAGGGCACCCTGCTGGCCACTCTTGATGTGGAGAGCTTGTACACTAACATCCCACACACAGGAGGCTTGCAGGCACTGCAACACTTCCTTCAGCAGAGAGACTCTACCCTTTCTCCATCATCTTTGAGTCAGAAATTTTCCTTCAAATTCGGAGTGTAGCCAATGGCTCCCACTTTGCCCCCAACTATGCAAACCTGTGTGTGGGATAACTTGAGGTAGCACTCATTTTCATAACAGAGACACTAGTCACTTTCTAAAATCATCCTATGGAAGAGATGCATAGATGATGTCGTTGTACTCTGGGAAGGAAGTCAGCGGGAGCTAAATGAAATCGGAACTCTACTAAATGAGAGCTCTGAATACCTCAAGTACATCATGCAGACTGATGAGAGAAAAATAAACTACCTGGATTTATGAATCATCAAAGAGAATGATGCATTAGACGCGGACTTATACACAAAGCCCACAGACCGCAATACCCTGCTATGTACGAATACTATGCATCCCCTTCCCCTGAAGAATGGTCTATAATATAGCCAGTTATGCAGGATTAAGGTTAAACGAATCTGTGGCCACCAGACAGATTTTGACAACAATACAACAAAAATTACATGCATTCAAAATGAGAGGATACAAGGACAAAACTCTTGATGCTGCAATGATCTCAAAAACCAAGAGAGGAATATGTAAAAACTCAACCAAAGAAGAGAAACAATGCCACAGTCTTTTGCACCGAGTACACCAAGTATTTGGAGAAAATGAAAGCAATCCCAAAAAAGCACTGGAATATTCTGCAATCTCATCACCTGTTCATGTGGGAAAGCCTACATAGGACAAGCAAAAAAGATGATTAAAACAATGCATAGCTGAACACAGTAGCTCAATCAGGTGTAAGAACATTAACTATCCAGTAGCAGTTCACTTTGTTGAAGCCAACCAGGTTGCGATCTCTGTAATATCATTTTTGAGTTGTTCAGTGATCAGAGTCATCAGGTCCTATGTCCTCCCTCAAATACTCAGGCATTGAGCATGTTGCGCTACAAAAGAGAGGAACTAACATCGAGATCCTACAACTGCAAAGGGAGGCTTACTGGAAACCCTTTCTAAAAACATTGACCCCTAGTGGTCTGAATATTGACTTTGATCTCAGACCCTTCTTATGAACTCTTCGTTTGGGCTCCAGAGCAGCAGTCTAAGGCACTGCATCTCAGTGCAAGATCCGTCACTGCAGTCCCTAGTTTGAATCCAGGCTGGGAGTCCCATAGGGCGGCGCACAGTTGGTCTGGGGTAGGCCGTCATTGTAAATAAGAATTTGTTCTTAACTGACTCGCCTGGTTAAATTTTTAAAAATGTAATTGAAATGAACTACTCTCTTTTATGAACAAGTCTTATAAATGGACATCAGCTTATCAGCGTACACCCAATATGTTCCCCCTGTTGATGATGCTTATTATGGTTGAACCAAAAGATGACTTGTAACAAAATGTTTTAATGAAATAGGGAACAATGAAATATATATGTGAAATTGCATTAAACAATAATGTATTTTGATGTTAATAATATGTACAATATTTAATTATGTATGATATCCATATGCATATCCATATGATATGCATATGTATGATATCCATATGTTATCCATATGATAACAATAGCCTAATATATTCCTAATGCTACAGTTGAAGTGAGAAGTTAACATACACTTAGGTTGGAGTCATTAAAACTAGTTTTTCAACCACTCCACAAATGTCTTGTTAACAAACTATAGTTTTGCCAAGTCGGTTAGAACATCTACCTGGTGCGTGACACAAGTACCTTTTCCAACAATTGTTTACAGACAGATTATTTCACTTATAATTCACTGGATCACAATTCCAGTGGGTCAGAAGTTTACATACACTCATTTTACTGTACATTAAACATCTTTGAAAATTCCAGAAAATTGTCTTTCGTAGCTTCTGATAGGCTAATTGACATAATTTGAGTCAATTGAAGGTGTACCTGTGGATGTATTTCAAGGCCTACCTTCAAAATTTGCTTGACATCACGGACAAATCAAAAGAAATCAGCCAAAAACATTGTAGACCTCCACAAGTCTGGTTCATTCTTGGCAGCAATTTCCAAATGCCTGAAGGTACCACGTTCATCTGTACAAACAATAGTACGCAAGTATAAACACCATGGACCACGCAGCCGTCATACCGCTCAAGAAGAAGACGCGTTCTGTCTCCTAGAGATGAACGTACTTTGGTGCGAAGTGCAAATCAATCCCAGAACAACAGCAAAGGACCTTGTGACGATTCTGAAGGAAACGGGTTCAAACGTATCTATATCCACAGTAAAACGAGTCCTATATCGACATAACCTGAAAGGCCACTCACCAAAGGAATAAGCCACTGATCCAAAACCTCCATAAAAAAGCCAGACTATGGTTTGCAACTGCACATGGGGACAAAGATTGTACTCTTTGGAGAAATGTACTCTGGTCTGATGAAACAAAAATAAAACTGTTTGGCCATAATGACCATCGTTATGTTTGGAGGAAAAAGGGGGATGCTTGCAAGCCAAAGAACACCATCCCAACTGTGAAGCACGGGGGGGGGTGCTTTGCTGCAGGAGGGACTGGTGCACTTCCCAAAATAGACAACATCATGAGGAGGAAAAATTTGGTGGATTTATTGAAGCAACATCTCAAGGCATCAGTCAGGTCGCAAATGGGTCTTCCAAATGGACAATTACCCCAAGCATACTTCCAAAGTTGTGGCAAAATGGCTTAAAGACAACAAAGTCAACCTATTGGAGTGGCCATCACAAAGCCCTGACCTCAATCCCATAGAAAATTTGTCTTAAATTTTTTTCTTAAAATAGAGTGGTGATCCTAACTGACCTAAGACAGGGAATGTTTACTTGGTTTATATGTCAAGAATTTTGAAAAACTGATTTTAAATGTATTTGGCCGAGGTGTATGTAAACGTCCTCCGACTTCAACTGTATATGCTTTAACAGTTTCACTCAATGCATTAACTAAATAATTTGTAAGTCGCTCTGGATAAGAGCGTCTGCTAAATGACTTAAATGTAAATGTAATTATGACACTGGTCATTGATTGCACTTTTTTCTACATAACCTGGTTCAAGCATTCGTGACATTACCCTGAAGAAGGCACAGTTATGCCGAAATGTTGGTGATTTACCCATTAAATGACTGGGAGTTTATATATAGAGTGTGCAACTCTCTAGATTTTTTTATAGCTTATAGTTTTTTTCGCCGTTAGTCAGCACCTCCACAAAAAATAATTTTCTCTGGGTGTGCACCAGCTCATGTTTTTTTAACTCCACTAAGGGTGCCATAGGTTTGATGTGTTTGATATCGTTCAATTTATTCCATTCCAGCCAGTACAATGAGTCCATCCTTCTATAGCTTCTCCCACCAGCCTCATCTGACACACACATAGCTAGAAATAGTCAATGGCTCTGTAAACCAATAGAGCTTTCAGTTCTTGCGCAGCTATAACACATAATGCACTTTCACCCTCTCTTTCCCACAAATGATTGAGCCAGTGATAAGAGATTCTGAATGAAATTACTAATTAGGTTTAAGAACTCATAAACCAGGAGAATTCGCTTAGCATGGGAGTGAATATAGTCTAATTTACAAAGGCTGTGTTTACACAGGTGTCTCAATTTTGATCTTATGTCAATTATTTGGCATATCTGACATATGATCTTTCCCCCCACAGCAACAAAAAAACACATGGAATCTAATATTTTAAGTTCTGATTTATTCCACAACCGTGTGTGACTCTCAATTCTGATACGATTCTGATGCTCCATATATATTTTATTTATTTATTTATTTTTTTACCAGGCAAGTCAGTTAAGAACATATTCTTATTTTCAATGACGGCCTGGGAACAGTGGGTTAACTGCCTGTTCAGGGGCAGAATGACAGATTTGTACCTTGTCAGCTCAGGGGTTTGAACTCACAACCTTCCGGTTACTAGTCCAATGCTCTAACCACTAGGCTACGCTGCCGTGTGGATGCTCAGATCAAATAATTATTTTTGCTCTGAAAGGTTTGTTGTTTTTTTACATGAAAAAAAAAATAGGAAATTAGCATTTCATATGTGTGCTATATCAGAGGTCACATGAGAGTAAATGTGCAAATTTGTCCCATATAAAACTGGGTGTGAGAACAGCCAGAAAAAAATGGTTGAATATGAAACAAACATCTGAATTGGGTTGCTAGGATGGCTGTGTAAACATAGGCGTGATCATGATATGATCATTATCTGTTAGAATCATAACTTTGGAAACAATATCTCACTCTAACTGCATTGATGCTAATGATTTCTCCAAAAAGCCTAGGAATCTCAAAAAGCCTAGGAATTCGGTTTTCTCCAGACAGACAGGGTGATCACAGCTAGTATAAGCTTTTTCCAATACTTTCCATTCTCATTTTAAACCGTGTAGAATCAATACACTGCTATCAATTGTTTTTAGATTGCATAGAAACGTGACAATAAAAAAACAGTTGGATTGGCACTATATTTCACACACGGTTTGTAGTCGACATACTGTTAGCATAGTACACACTACTGTTAGTACTGTTGTTATTGTGTTTGTCCAATGAGACAAACACAATAACTAGCTAAGCCCAGGCTGCAATCTTATTGTTATGAAGATGTTTTTACATTATATGCCGTTTGTTTATGATTAATAAAGAGTTTGAAATGCAGTCTGGTGTTTTGTGTGAGAGTCAATCTACCAATCAATCTACCAATCAATCTACCAATCAATCTACCAATCAATCAATCAATCAATCAATTAGGCTTATACCTATAAATATTCTAACAGCCAAGTATATAAAGGGGTCTGAATTACATGATATGATTAGAAGTTGGGTACACTGTATTTGTTGAATATATTTTCAATGGATCTGTACTGCTAGTGCTAACCTTTTGTAAAGCACAGTACTGCAATGTATTGAAGCGACCTTAAGCCGACACCTAGTGACCTAGTCAAGATGTTCGTTCCTCTTGGCATAACGGTTAAGGCTTGACAGTTGCTGGACCCGGGTTCGAGTCCCAGTTGGGGCTGCCCCCCGACTTTGCTACATTGGTGTCAGAAATGGGATGGTGCCTGTGAGGCCATCGGAGAGGCGTGTACAGGTGGGGGACTTAGAACACTCTCCTGGAGGAAGGCGGTAAAGTAGTGACCTTAAATCAACACCTAGCAACCTAGTCAAAATGTTCTGACCGCTTAGTGTAATGGTTAAGGTGTTGGCTTCACAGTTGCTGGACCCGGGTTCCTGGTCAGGGCTACCCCCCAAATTCGCTATACAGTATATTGAGCAAAATCAGTGGGCCCACTGATCCTCTGAGTCCATAAGATGAGGACTAAGATGAGGTTGTAAATTGGGTAGACTATCCCTTTCATTTGAATATTAAAATTGGGAGTGGAGTAATACTGTGATCATAACCAAGTGGGAAGGTGGTAATTACCAGTTTTGAAGTTGCAAATGCCAGTCAGATTAATTAATGTGCTTTGAACTCATTGAGAAACGCCGATTGGCTAATTGGCAAAAAACTAAAAACACAGCTAAAAAACTGTTGTTGCAAGCACCATGCTCTACCAGCTAAGCCACACGGAACCAGCTATCATGCTTGTAAACAAATGATAGTGTTGAAAAACCATATTAATAGATTGCTTTTTATAAATAATGTTATGTTGCTGCATTTATTAAATCATTTGTTCCAACATTTTTCCCAGACATGCCACGATGCAAATATGATGCCCTTAACATTTAATCCTTAACATGTAATCCATATATATTTTTTTTTAATATTGAAATGTATGTAAAAGTATGTATGTTTTAAATGTAAGTATGTTTTAATCTCGGTCACAATTGTGACCAATGGGAACATACAGTGCTCTGCATATAATACAATTCTACACACAATACCCCATAATGAGAAGAAATGTAGACATTTTTGCAAATAATATAAAAAACCTTCGATACAAAAGTATTCAGACCCTTTGCTATGAGACTTGAAATTGAGCTCAGGTGCATCCTGTTTCCATTGATCACCCTTGATGTTTCTACAACTTGATTGGAGTCCACCTGTGGTAAATTCAATTGATTGGACATGATTTGGAAAGGCACACACCTGTCTATACTGTATAAGGTCCCACAGTTGACAGTGCATGTTAGAATAAAAACCAAGCCATGAGGTCAAAGGAATTGTCCGTAGAGCTTTGAGACAGGATTGTGTCAAGCCACAGATCTGGGGAAGGGTACAAAAACAAATTCTGCAGCATTGAAGGTCCCCAAAAACACAGTGGCCTCCAGCGTTCTTAAATGGAAGAAGTTTGGAACAAGCAACACTTCCTATAGCTGGCCGCCCGGCCAAACCGAGAAATCGGATGGTCACTCTGACAGAGCTCTAGAGTTCCTGGAAATGGGAGAACCTTCCAGAAGGACAATCGTCTCTGCAGCACTCCACCAATCAGGCCTTTATGGTAGAGTGGCAAGACGGAAGTCACTCCTCAAAAAAGGCACATAACAGCCCACTTGGATTTTGCCAAAAGGCACCTGACGGCCTCTCAGACCATGAGGAACAAGATTCTCTGGGCTGATGAAACCAAGTTTAAAATATTTGGCCTGAATGCCAAGTGTCACGTCTGGAGGAAACCTGGCACCATCCCGACAGTGAAGCATGGTGGTGGCAGCATCATGCTGTGGGGATGTTTTTCAGCAGCAGGGACTGTGAGACTAGTCAGGATCAAGGGAAAGATGGATGGAGCAAAGTACAGATGAAAACCTGATCCAGAGCGCTCAGGACCTCAGACTGAGGCGAAGGTTCACCTTCCAACAGGTCAATGACCCTAAGCACACAGCCAAGACACCGCAGGAGTGGCTTCGGGACAAGTCTCTGGGTGTTCTTGCGTGGCCCAGTTAGGGCCAGGACTCAAACATCTGAAAATAGCTGTGTCCCATCCCCATCCAACCTGACAGAGCTTCAAAGGATCTGCAGAGAAGAATGGGACAAACTCACCAAATACAGGTGTGCCAAGCTTGTGATGTCATACCCAAGAAGACTTGAGGCTGTAATCGCTGCCAACGGTGCTTCAACAAAGTACTGAGTAAAGGGTATGAATACTTTTGCAAATGTGATACTTCCAAGGGGGTCCTTGTTGTAAAAAAAAATTAGGGTGAAAAACATTTAGAAAAACCTGTTTTTGCTTTTTCATCATGGAGTACTGCATGTAGTTTGATGAGAAAATAGAAAATATATATAATCTATTTTAGAATAAAGCAACAAAATGTGGCAAAAGTCAAGGTGTCTGAATACTTTCCGAATGCACTGTACCCCTATTTCTCAGCTCCAATCTCTATATACCTCAGCCCACTTACCCACACACCTAAACCAAATTACTCACACATCCCAGCCCTGTTATCCTCATGCCCTAAAACTAACACCCAGAATCATCAGATTACTTGTTTTGGTACTGCCCTGTTTTTGGTCGCAGGTTCAGGAATGACTGAAAAATTGCAACATTTACATGGAGCTAGCTCTGCAAATAGCACTGCTGGGGGATTTGAAAAGTCATAGTCAATCGGTCCATAATGTAATAATACATCATTTACAATCTGTATAAACTATGAAAATAGAAAAGTTCAGAATCTTTGTGAAACATCTCAGCACAGTGGGAAAATATATGGCAGCTAAAAACGGGACGGTCTTCAGAGATGCAATAGATGGTAGGGGTTGAGGGGAGCTGAAGGATGGGACTGGATGGTGTTCAGAGATAGATGGGAGGGGTTGAGGGGAGCTGAAGGATGGGACTGGATGGTGTTCAGAGATAGATGGGAGGGGTTGAGTGGAGCTGAAGGATGGGACTGGATGGTGTTCAGAGATAGATGGGAGGGGTTGAGTGGAGCTGAAGGATGGGACTGGATGGTGTTCAGAGATAGATGGGAGGGGTTGAGGGGAGCTGAAGGATGGGACTGGATGGTGTTCAGAGATAGATGGGAGGGGTTGAGTGGAGCTGAAGGATGGGACTGGATGGTGTTCAGAGATAGATGGGAGGGGTTGAGTGGAGCTGAAGGATGGGACTGGATGGTGTTCAGAGATAGATGGGAGGGGTTGAGAGTAGCTGAAGGCTGGGACTAAAAACAAACAAAAGATAAGTAATGTAAATGTATATTGTCCGTAAAATGTATATAGTATGTATAAGCTGGAAGTAGAAGCCTAAGTATTGTTGTCCGTTAGTTTACTCAAATTAGGGGAGGGGTGAAAGGGTTAGGGGAAAATAATAAAGAAGGTAAATATATGTTAAAATGTATACAGTATCACTCAAAAGTTTGGACACACCTACTCATTCAAGGGTTTTCCTTTATTTTTTACCATTTTTACATTGGAGTATAATGGTGAAGACATCAAAACTAAGAAATAACACAGAAGCTTGATGCCCTCAACCTCACACAAATTATCAATGAACCTACCAGGTACAACCCCAAAGCCGTATACACGGACACCCTCAAGCATTTCGCTACACTCTCATTAAATATCTGCTAACCATGTGTATGTGACAAATAAAATTGGATTTGATTTGATATCATCTTAACCAACTTGCCCTCCAAATACACCTCTGTTGTTTTCAACCAAGATCTTAGCAATCACCGCCTCATTTGCAATCACTGCCACATTCATAATGGGTCTGCGGTCAAACGCTCCCTGAAACACTTCAGCGAGCAGGCCTTTCTAATCGACCTGGCCCGGGTGTCCTGGAAGGATATTGACCTCATCCCGTCAGTAGAGCATTCCTGATTATTCTTTAAAAATGCCTTCGTTTTGTGTGTTCAGTTAATAAATTAACATGGACACTTACCACGTCGTCAGACGACGAAGAGATCCGTTACAGCATGCCCCATTCAAGAAATTTAGAACCAAGAACAGATATAGCGCTTGGTTCTCTCCAGACCTGACTGCCCTTGATCAGCACGAAAACATCCTGTGGCGTTCTGCATTAGCATCAAACAGCCCCCGTGATATGCAACTTTTCAGGGAAGTTAGGAACCAATATACACAGGCAGTTAGGAAAGCCAAAGCTAGCTTTTTCAAGCAGAAATTTGCTTCCTGCAACACAAACTCTAAAAAGTTCTGGGACACTGTAAAGTCCATGGAGAATAAGAGCACCTCCTCCCAGCTGCACAGTGCACTGAGGATAGGAAACTCTGTCACCATCGATAAATCCACTATAATTGAGAATTTCAATAAGCATTTTTCTACAGCTGGCCATGCTTCCCACCTGGCTACCCCTACCCCGGTCAACAGTCCAGCACCCCCCACAGCAGCTCGCCCAAGCCTCCCCATTTCTCCTTCTCCCAAATCCAGTTAGATGATGTTCTGAAAGAGCTGCAAGATCTGGACCCCTACAAATCAGCCAGGCTAGACAATCTGGACCCTTTCTTTCTAAAATTATCTGCCAAAATTGTTGCAACCCCTATTAATAGCCCGTTCAACCTCTCTTTCATGTCGTCTGAGATTCCCAAAGATTGGAAAGCAGCTGTGGTCATCCCCCTCTTCAAAGGGGGAGACACTCTTGATCCAAACTGCTACAGACCTATATCTATCCTACCCTGCCTTTCTAAGGTCTTCGAAGGCCAAGTTAACAAACAGATTACCGACCATTTCGTAGCCCACAGTACCTTTTCCGCGATGCAATCTGGTTTCAGAGTTGGTCATGGGTGCACCTCAGCCACGCTCAAGGTCCTAAACGATATCATAACCGCCATTTATAAGAAACACTACTGTGCAGCCGTTTTCATTGACCTGGCTAAGGCTTTCGACTCTGTCAATCACCACATCCTTATCGGCAGACTCAACAGCCTTGGTTTCTCAAATGATTGCCTCGCCTGGTTCACCAACTACTTCTTCGATAGAGTTCAGTGTGTCAAATCAGAGGGCCTGTTGTCCGGCCTCTGGCAGTCTCTATGGGGGTGCCACATGGTTCAATTCATGGGCCGACTCTCTTGTCTGTATACATCAATGATGTCGCTCTTGCTGCTGGTGAGTCTCTGATCCACCTCTACGCAGATGACACCATTCTGTATACTTCTGTCCCTTCTTTGGACACTGTTTTAACTACCCTCCAGACGAGCTTCAATGCCACACAACTCTCCTTCCGTGGCCTCCAACTCCTCTTAAATACAAGTAAAACTAAATGCATGCTCTTCAACCGATCACTGCCCGCACCTGCCCGCCCGTCCAGCATCACTACTCTGGACGGTTCTGACTTAGAATATGTGGACAACTACAAATACCTAGGAGTCTGGTTAGACTGTAAACTCTCCACCCCCAAAGCCAAATAAATAAATACAGTAGGGGATGAGGTAGTTGTTTGGACTTTTTACAGATGGGCTATGTACAGGTGCAGGGATCTGAGCTGCTCAAACAGCTGGTGCTGTGAGGGAGATACGTGTCTCCAGTTCTCTGCTGCCAATGACTGGAACGAACTACAAAAATCACTGAAACTGGAGACTCTTATCTCCCTCACTAGCTTTAAGCACCAGCTGCCAGAGCAGCTCACAGATCACTGCACCTGTACATAGCCCATCTGTAAATAGCCCAAACAACTACCTCATCCCCTACTGTATTTATTTATTTACCTTGCTCCTTTGCACCCCAGTATTTCTACTTTGCGCATTCATCTACTGCACATCTACCATTCCATTCCATTTAATTGCTATATTGTATTTACTTCGCCACCATGGCCTATTTATTGCCTTACCTCCCTTATCTCAACTCATTTGCACACATTGTAAATAGACTTGTTTTTCTACTGTATTATTGACTGTTTGTTTACTCCATGTGTTACTCTGTGTTGTTGTATGTGTCGAACTGCTTAGCTTTATCTTGAACAGGTCGTAGTTGTAAATTATAACTTGTTCTCAAGTTGCCTACCTGGTTAAATAAAGATGAAATAAAATCAAAATATATTTTATATTTGAGATTCTTCAAAGTAGTCACCCTTTGCCTTGATGACAGCTTTGCACACTCTTGGCATTCTCCCAACCAGCTTCATGAGGTAGTCACCTGGAATGCATTTCAATTAACAGGTGTGCCTTGTTTAAAGTTCATTTGTAGAATTGAATTCCTTCTTAATGCGTTTGAGCCATTCAGTTGTGTTGTGACAAGGTAGGGGTGGTATACAGAACATAGCTCTATTTGGTAAAAGACCAAGTCCATATTATGGCAAGAACAGCTCAAATAAGCAAAAATAAATGAATGTCCATAATTACTTTGTTAGGTTCTAAATAATAGGGTAAAAATTGACGGAAAACTATAAAAGCTCAAACCAAGTTTATTCACCCAAAGGGTCGGACAGCTGAACAGCTGAACAGACAGAAAACATATTCACACAAGTACTGGTATTTAACCTTTTCTCCTATGCTGAGCCCCTCCTTACACATCTGAACAGCCAATACACCTCTGTTGCTATACAGAACTTTATTGATATCTGTTCTTCCTCATCTAACCTGACCTCTGCCCAAATTCCTCTCTCCTCCCCAACTCACGGCTGTCATGTTGACTTGTACCATACTGGGTATCTTCTCCTTCCATAGGATCCTTGATGTCTAACAATAACATATCCTGACAGAATGTAAACGTTCAACATTCCCCTCTCTCTCAGTGACATGAATAAGGATATTTCATATTTTTAAGTTTAGAAGTCAAAACCCATCATTTTTAAGACATGAAGGTAAGTCAATACAGAACATTTTAGGAACTTTGAAAGTTTCTTCAAGTACAGTCGCAAAATACATCAAGCATTATGATGAAACTGGCTCACATGAGGACCACCACTGGAAAGGAAGACCTAGAGACACCTCTGCTGCAGAGGATATGTTCATTTGAGTTAACTGCAGCTCAGATTGCAGCCCAAATAAATTATTCACAGAGTTCAAGTAACAGACACATTTCAACATCAACTGTTCAAAGGATACTGTTTGAATCAGGCCTTCATTGTTGGATTTCTGCAAAGAAACCACTACTAAATAACACCAATAAGAGGAAGAGGCTTGCTTGGGCCAAGAAGCACAAGCAATGGACATTAGACCAATGGAAATCTGTCCTTTGGTCTAATGAGTCCAAATTTGAGATTTTTGGTTCCAACCGCCGTGTCTTTGTGAGATGCAGAGTAGGTGAACTGATAATCTCCACATGTGTGGTTCCCACCGTGAAGCATGGAGGTAGGATGTGTGATGGTGTGGGGGAGGTTTGGTGGTGACACTGTCAGTGATTTATTTAGAATTCAAGGCACACTTAACCACCATGGCTACTACAGTATTTTGCAGCGACACGCCATCCCATCTGGTTTACACTTAGTGGGACTATCATTTGTTTTTCAACAGAACAATTACCCAACACACCTCCAGGCTGTGTAAGGGCTATTTGACCATGGAGAGTGATGGAGTGCTGCATCAGATAATCTGCCCTCCACAATCACCTGACCTCAACCCAATTGAGATGATTTGGGATGAGATGGATCACAGAGTGAAGGAAAAACAGCCAAAAAGTGCTCAGCATATATGGGAACTCCATCAAGACTATTGGAAAGCATTCCTCATGAAGCTGGTTAAGAGAATGCCAAGAGCATACAAAGCTGTCATCAAGTTAAAGGGTGGCTACTTTGAAGAACATAAAATATAACATGTATTTTGATTTAACACTTTTTGGGTTACTAAATGATTCCATATTTGTTATTTCACAGTTTTTATGTCTTCACTATTATTAAACAATGTAGAAAATAGTGAAAAATAAAGAAAAACCCTTGAATGAGTAGGTGTGTCCAAACTTTTGACTGGTACTGCATATTTACAAAAAAAATACATATGGGGTATTGGAAATGATGCAGACAATTACATTGATAGAAGCCATAATATGTCTGCAATATTATAGCTGATTTAAGAAAAACACTAACAACCACATCTCAGTACACTCTTATTGATACAATCAAGTACAGATACACCCATATCTTAGCCCTAAATGCCCGATTTGTTAATCATAAAGCCCAGTTCCTTTGCCAACACACCTCATCCATGTTACTTGCCTATCTCAGTCCTGTTACTCACTTTCCTTAGACCTGTATTCCCCAAGTCAACAACAGTAACCTATATCCAGCTATTAGCCTCACACCCCAACCCTGTTATTTGCATATCTTAGTACTGTGACCTCTGACCTGTATACGCAAATAATTTCCTAGATAAACTCATAGTACAGTGGTAAAAAAACATGTGCCAAAGCCCCATTCACTTTCTTTATTACCACAAACTTGTTGCCAGAAAGGATTTGAATGGGCAATTCATGTCCATAAAGACACATTACCTGTATGAGCTTTGTGTATCCATACACCCCATTACTCATATAAACCAGGTAAATCCATGGGCATACTCATATAAGACAGGTCTACCCCCAGTGCCCAAGCCTCAACATTCATACAAACCAGGTCTACACTTGTACTTCAGCCTCAATATCCTTAAAGACCAGGTGTACATCTTCACTTCTAACCCAATGTAGATTTTTTTTCTACTGTTACATAGAACTGCCAATTGTCATAACAATAGGTGTGCTTATGCATTTCAGCCCCACTATTCATACGAACCAGGTCTACACCTGTACTTCAGCACCAATTTTACGCACCTACAAAGTCTGCACCTGTTCTTGAACACATTTAGTCAACTAAGCCAGGTCCAAATGTGTCGTAGCCTGAATCGTAGTCGTAGCCAGAATACTGAATAAAATGTAAACCAGGTCTACCCCTGCTACTCAGCTCAAGTACTACTACTGTACAAACCAGGTCTACACCTTTGACTGAGTCCAAATACTAATATAAACCAGATCTACATCTGCATATCTATATAAAATCAAATCAAATGTATTTATATAGCCCCTAGTACATCAGCTGAGATCTCAAAGTGCTGTACAGAAAACCAGCCTAAAACCCCAAACAGCAAGCAATGCAGGTGTTGAAGCACGTTGGCTAGGAAAAACTTCAGAGAAAGGCCAAAACCTAGGAAGAAACCTAGAGAGTAACCAGGCTATGAGGGGTGGCCAGTCCTCTTCTGGCTGTGCCGGGTGGAGATTATAACAGAACATGGCCAAAATGTTCATAAATGACCAGCATGGTCAAATAATAGGTATGGGACAGGTAGCACGTCCGGTGAACAGGTCAGAATTCCATAGCTGCAGGCAGAACAGTTGAAACTGGAGCAGCAGGACAGCCAGGTGGACTGGGGACAGCAAGGAGTCATCATGCCAGGTAGTCCTGAGGCATGGTCCTAGGGCTCAGGTCCTCCGAGAGAGAGAAAGAAAGAGAGAAAGAGAGAGCATACTTAAATTCACACAGGACACCGGATAAGACAGGAGAAGTACTCCAGATATAACAAACTGACCCTAGCCCCCCGACACATAAATTACTGCAGTATAAATACTGGAGGCCGAAACAGGAGGGGTCAGGAGACACTGTGGCCCCATCCAATGATACCCCCGGACAGGGCCAAACAGGAAGGACATAACCCCACCCAGTTCGCCAAAGCACAGCCCCCACACCACTGGAGGGATATCTTCAACCACCAACTTACCATCCTGAAACAAGGCTGAGTATAGCCCACAAAGATATCCGCCACGGCACAACCCAAGGCGGGGCGCCAAGCCAGATAGGAAAATCACATCAGTGACTCAACCCACTAAAGTGACGCACCCCTCCTAGGGACGGCATGAAAGAGCACCAGTAAGCCAGTGACTCAGCCCCTGTAATAGGGTTAGAGGCAGTGGATCCCAGTGGAAAGAGGTGAACCGGCCAGGCAGAGACAGCAAGGGCAGTTCCTTGCTCCAGAGCCTTTCCGTTCACCTTCACACTCCTGGGCCAGACTACACTCAATCATATGACCCACTGAAGAGATGAGTCTTCAGGAAAGACTTAAAAGTTGAGACCGGGTTTGCGTCTCTCACATGGGTAGGCAGACCATTCCATAAAAATGGAGCTCTATAGGAGAAAGCCCTGCCTCCAGCTGTTTGCTTGGAAATTCAAGGGACAATTAGGAGGCCTGCGTCTTGTGACTGTAGCGTACGTGTAGGTATGTATGGCAGGACCAAATCAGAGAGATAGGTAGGAGCAAGCCCATGTAATGCTTTGTGGGTTAGCAGTAAACCTTGATATCAGCCCTTGCTTTGACAGGAAGCCAGTGTAGGGAGGCTAGCACTGGAGTAATATGATCACATTTTTTGGTACTAGTCAGGATTCTAGCAGCCGTATTTAGCACTAACTGAGGTTTATTTCATGCTTTATCCGGGTAGCCGGAAAGTAGAGCATTGCAGTAATCTAACCTAGAAGTAACAAAAGCATGGATTAATTTTTCTGCATCATTTTTGGGCAAAACGTTTCTGATTTTTGCAATGTTACGTAAATGGAAAAAAGCTGTCCTTGAAACAGTCTTGATATGTTTGTAAAAAAGAGAGATCAGGGTCCAGAGTAACACCGAGGTCTTTCACAGTTTTATTTGAGACGACTGTACAACCATTAAGATTAATTGTCAGATTCAACAGAAGATCTCTTTGTTTCTTGGGACCTAGAACAAGCATCTCTGTTTTGTCCGAGTTTAAAGGTAGAAAGTTTGCAGCCATCCACTTCCTTATGTCTGAAACACAGGCTTCTAGCGAGCGCAATTTTGGGGCTTCACCATGTTTCATTGAAATGTACAGCTGTGTGTCATCCGCATAGCAGTGAAAGTTAACATTATGTTTTCGAATGACATCCCCAAGAGGTCAAATATATAGTGAAAACAATAGTGGTCCTAAAACACAACCTTGAGGAACACCGAAATGTACAGATTATTTGTTAGAGGACAAACCATTCACAGAGACAAACTGATATCTTTCCGACAGATAAGATCTAAACCAGGCCAGAACTTGTCCGTGTAGACCAATTTGGGTTTCCAATCTCTCCAAAATAATGTGGTGATCGATGGTATCAAAAGCAGCACTAAGGTCTAGGAGCACGAGAACAGATGCAGAGCCTCTGTCTGATGCCATTAAAAGGTAATTTACCACCTTCACAAGTGCAGTCTCAGTGCTATGATGGGGTCTAAAACCAGACTGAAGCATTTCGTATACATTGTTTGTCTTCAGGAAGGCAGTGAGTTGCTGCGCAACAGCCTTTTCTAAAAGTTTTGAGAGGAATGGAAGATTGGATATGGGCCGATAGTTTTTTATATTTTCTGGGTCAAGGTTTGGCTTTTTCAAGAGAGGCTTTATTACTACCACTTTTAGGGAGTTTGGTACACATCCGGTGGATAGAGAGCCATTTATTATGTTCAACAGGAAGCAGCTCTTTCAGTAGTTTAGTTGGAATAGGGTCTAGCATAGGGTATGCAGCTTGAAGGTTTAGAGGCCATGATTATTTTCATCATTGTGTCGAGAGATATAGTACTAAAAGAATGTGAGTGTCTCTCTTGATCCTAGGTCCTGGCAGAGTTGTGCAGACTCAGGACAACTGAGCTTTGAAGGAATACGCAGATTTAAAGAGGAGTTCGTAATTTACTTTCTAATAATCATGATCTTTTCCTCAAAGAAGTTCATGAATTTATTACTGCTGAAGTGAAAGCCATCCTCACTTGGGGAATGCTGCATTTTAGTTAGCTTTGAGAAAGTATCAAAATAACTTTTAGGATTGTTCTTATTTTCCTCAATTAAGTTGGAAAAATAGGATGATCGAGCAGCAGTAAGGGCTCTTCGATACTGCAAGGTACTGTCTTTCCAAGCTAGTCGGAAGACTTCCAGTTTGGTGTGGCACCTTTTCCGTTCCAATTTTCTGGAAGCTTGCTTCAGAGCTCGGGTATTTTCTGTATACCAGGGAGCTAGTTTCTTATGAGAAATGTTTTTAGTTTTTAGGGGTGCAACTGCATCTAGGGTATTGCGCAAGGTTAAATTGAGATCCTCAGTTAGGTGGTTAACTGATTTTTGTCCTCTGACGGAGTCTGGAAGGGCATCAAGGAATCTTTGTGTCTGTGAATTTATAGCACGACTTTTGATGCTCTTTGGTTGGGGTCTGAGCAGATTATTTGTTGCAAACGTAATAAAATGGTGGTCCGATAGTCCAGAAAAACATTAAGATCCACAACATTTATTCCATGGGACAAAACTAGGTCCAGAGTATGACTGTGACAGTGAGTAGGTCCAGAGACATGTTGGACAAAACCCACTGAGTCGATGATGGCTCCGAAAGCCTTTTGGAGTGGGTCTGTGGACTTTTCCATGTGAATATTAAAGTCACCAAAAATTAGAATATTATCTGCTATGACTACAAGGTCCGATAGGAATTCAGGGAACTCAATGAGGAACGCTGTATATGGCAAAGGAGGCCTGTAAACAGTAGCTATAAAAAGTGATTGAGTAGGCTGCATAGATTTCATGACTAGAAGCTCAAAAGATGAAAATGTCATTTTCTTTTTTGTAAATTGAAATTTGCTCTCGTAAATGTTAGCAACACATCGGCCTTTGCGGGATGCACGGGGGATATGGTCACTAGTGTAACCAGGAGGTGAGGCCTCATTTAACACAGTAAATTCATCCGGCTTAAGCCATGTTTCAGTCAGGCCAACCACATCAAGATTATGATCAGTGATTAGTTCATTGACTATAATTGCCTTTGAAGTAAGGGATCTAACATTAAGTAGTCCTATTTTGAGATGTGAGCTATCACGATCTCTTTCAATAATGACAGGAATGGAGGAGGTCTTTATCCTAGTGAGATTGCTAAGGCGAACACCGCCATGTTTAGTTTTGCCCAACCCAGGTCGAGGCACAGACACGGTCTCAATGGGGATAGCTGAGCTGACTACACTGACTGTGCTAGTGGCAGACTCCACTAAGCTGGCAGACTGGCTAACAGCCTGCTGCCTGGCCTGCACCCTATTTCATTGTGGAGCTAGAGGAGTTATAGCCCTGTCTATGTTGGTATATAAGATGAGAGCACCCCTCCAGCTAGGATGGAGTCCATCACTCTTCAGCAGGTCAGGCTTGGTCCTGTTTGTGGGTGAGTCCCAGAAAGAGGGCCAATTATCTACAAATTCTATCTTTTGGGAGGGGCAGAAAACAGTTTTCAACCAATTGATTGAGTTGTGAGACTCTGCTGTAGAGCTCATCACTCCCCCTAACTGGGAGGGGGCCAGAGACAATTACTCGAATCCGACACATCTTTCTAACTGATGTACACGCTGAAGCTATGTTGCACTTGGTGACCTCTGACTGTCTCAGCCCAAATACCCATATGAACCAGGTTTACACCTGTGGCTATGTCCCAATACTCTGATAAACCAGGTCTACCTTCATGACTATTCAGCAAAACAGATCTACCATTTTGGTAGAGACACTTAACAAACCTATTGACGTTAAATATTTGTTCAATTATGACACTTTTTCAGTGTATGAGTCTATTTATTATGGATCCCCATTAAATCAAATCAAATCAAATGTATTTATATAGCCCTTTGTACATCAGCTGATATCTCAAAGTGCTGTACAGAAACCCAGCCTAAAACCCCAAACAGCAAAAGCACGGTGGCTAGGAAAAACTCCCTAGACAGGCCAAAACCTAGGAAGAAACCTAGAGAGGAACCAGGCTATGTGGGGTGGCCAGTCCTCTTCTGGCTGTGCCGGGTAGAGATTATAACAGAACATGACCAAGATGTTCAAATGTTCATAAATGACCAGCATGGTTGAATAATAATAAGGCAGAACAGTTGAAACTGGAGCAGCAGCACAGTCAGGTGGACTGGGGACAGCAAGGAGCCATCATGTCAGGTAGTCCTGGGGCACGGTCGTAGGGCTCAGGTCCTCCGAGAGAGAGAAAGAAAGAGAGAATTAGAGAGAGCATATGTGGGGTGGCCAGTCCTCTTCTGGCTGTGCCGGGTGGAGATTATAACAGAACGTGGCCAAGATGTTCAAATGTTCATAAATGACCAGCATGGTTGAATAATAGTAAGGCAGAACAGTTGAAACTGGAGCAGCAGCATGGCCAGGTGGACTGGGGACAGCAAGGAGTCATCATGTCAGGTAGTCCTGGGACATGGTCCTCGGGCCCAGGCCAGTTGAAACTGGAGCAGCAGCATGGCCAGGTGGACTGGGGACAGCAAGGAGTCATCATGTCAGGTAGTCCTGGGGCATGGTCCTAGGGCTCAGGTCCTCCGAGAGAGAGAAAGAAAGAGACAAGGAGAGAATTAGAGAACACACACTTAGATTCACACAGGACACCAAATAGGACAGGAGAAGTACTCCAGATATAACAAACTGACCCTAGCCCCCCGACACATAAACTACTGCAGCATAAATACTGGAGGCTGAGACAGGAGGGGTCAGGAGACACTGTGGCCCCATCCGAGGACACCCCCGGACAGGGCCAAACAGGAAGGATATAACCCCACCCACTTTGCCAAAGCACAGCCCCCACACCATTAGCTGCTGCCAAGGCATTACAATACATTCACAGCTGAATTCACATCACATTAAGTGTGTCCTCAGGCTCCTACTCTAGTACCACATATCTACAACACAAAATCCATGTGTACGTGTGTGTATGCATGTGTCTGTGCCTATGTTTGTGTCCCTTCACAGTCCCCGCTGTTCCCCGCTGTTCCTTCTTTGGACACTGTGTTAACAACCATCCAGGCAAGCTTCAATGCCATACAACTCTCCTTCCGTGACCTCCAATTGCTCTTAAATACAAGTAAAACTAAATGCATGCTCTTCAACCGATCGCTACCTGCACCTACCCGCCTGTCCAACATCACTACTCTGGACGGCTCTGACTTAGAATACGTGGACAACTACAAATACTTAGGTGTCTGGTTAGACTGTAAACTCTCCTTCCAGACCCATATCAAACATCTCCAATCCAAAGTTAAATCTAGAATTGGCTTCCTATTTCGCAACAAAGCATCCTTCACTCATGCTGCCAAACATACCCTTGTAAAACTGACCATCCTACCAATCCTCGACTTTGGCGATGTCATTTACAAAATAGCCTCCAATACCCTACTCAACAAATTGGATGCAGTCTATCACAGTGCAATCTGTTTTGTCACCAAAGCCCCATATACTACCCACCATTGCGACCTGTACGCTCTCGTTGGCTGGCCCTCGCTTCATACTCGTCGCCAAACCCATTGGCTCCATGTCATCTACAAGACCCTGCTAGGTAAAGTCCCCCCTTATCTCAGCTCGCTGGTCACCATAGCATCTCCCACCTGTAGCACACGCTCCAGCAGGTATATCTCTCTAGTCACCCCCAAAACCAATTCTTTCTTTGGCCGCCTCTCCTTCCAGTTCTCTGCTGCCAATGACTGAAACGAACTACAAAAATCTCTGAAACTGGAAACACTTATCTCCCTCACTAGCTTTAAGCACCAACTGTCAGAGCAGCTCACAGATTACTGCACCTGTACATACCCCACCTATAATTTAGCCCAAACAACTACCTATTTCCCAACTGTATTTAATTTATTTATTTATTTTGCTCCTTTGCACCCCATTATTTTTATTTCTACTTTGCACATTCTTCCATTGCAAAACTACCATTCCAGTGTTTTACTTGCTATATTGTATTTACTTTGCCACCATGGCCTTTTTTGCCTTTACCTCCCTTCTCACCTCATTTGCTCACATTGTATATAGACTTTTTTTTACTGTATTATTGACCGTATGTTTGTTTTACTCCATGTGTAACTCTGTGTCGTTGTATCTGTCGAACTGCTTTGCTTTATCTTGGCCAGGTCGCAATTGTAAATGAGAACTTGTTCTCAACTTGCCTACCTGGTTAAATAAAGATGAAATAAAAAAATAAGGTGTATTTTCATCTGTTTTTTCAATCTTATTTTACTGCTTGCATGTGGAATAGAGTTCCATTGTAGTCATGGCTCCATGTAGTACTGTGTGCCTCCCATAGTCTGTTCTGGACTTGGGGACTGTGAAGAGACCTCTGGTGGCATGTCTTGGGGGGTATGCATGGGTGTCCAGTAGTTCAAACAGACAGCTTGGTGCATTCAACATGTCAATACCTCTCACAAATACAAGTAGTGATGAAGTCAATCTCTCCTCCACTTTGAGCCAGGATAGATTGATGTGCATATTATTAATGTTAGCTCTCTGTGTACATCCAAGGGCCAGCCGTGCTGCCCTGTTCTGAGCCAATTGCAATATTCCTAAGACCGTCTTTGTGGCAGCTGACCACACGACTGAGTGCAGGTGCGATAAAACTAGAGCCTGTAGGACCTGCCTTGTTGATAGTGCTGTTAAGAAGGCAGAACAACGCTTTATTATGGACAGACCCATCTTAGCTACTGTTGTATCAATATGTTTTGACCATGACCACTACTTTCACAATTTCCACATGATTAATTACACGATTAGTCGAGGTTTAGGGGTCAGTGAATTATTTTTCCCAAATACAATGCTTTCAGTTTTTTTAAATATTAAAATATTAAAATATATTTTTAAACAAACTTATATATTCCCTTCTGAAACCAACTGCAGCTCTTTGTTTAATGTTACAGTCATTTAAATCTCTGTAGTAGATGACATGTATATCAGGGGGTAAAGCCATAATACATCAGTTTTACCAGCAGCAGACTATGATCGATAATGTCAAAAGCCACACTGAAGCCTAACAAAACAGCCCCACAATTTCTCTCAGCCAATCATTAGTCATTTGTTCTTGTTGAATGTCCTTCCCTATAAGCGTAAGTCTGGTAATTCCCCAATGGCAATTCCCCCAAAAATATACAAATATGACATTTTACAGTCAAAATCGCTGATTTACACCTATGTAAAGGCTAATGGATAATCGTCAAAGCCACTGTATTTTCCCATTGGTCACAAATATGACCATTAAGATATTTTCATATACCACGAGCATCATGGATTCAATCTATTGAAAATTAGAGCGCATATGTAAACTACACCCTTTAAACATTATGTTTTAAGCTGTTGAATACAGACTTCTGGTGACAAATGCATCGCTAAAAGTACACCTTGGAGATTTATGCTTGTGGTCTTGTGACCATTGTGATAAATCATATGAAACTTCTCTGAACCATATTAGACACCTTGGTAATGCATAATATATGACTTATTTGTTGATAAGGAAAACTTTAACTTCTGTAGAACCTGTTAAGTACAAAAAAAATCCCTATTGTGACTGATGGGATTCAATCAGTTGCCAAAATGCTGTTTATCGAGGTAATTTCCTTAGTAGGAAAATTGTGTGAGAAGTTGAAGCTCGAAGAGGTCGAAGCTTGTGGGAGAAGTAGAAGCTCGGAGATGATAGACGAGCTTCCCACTAGTTGGAGGGGTTTCAAGTGGATTTTTCCCAGCCGTATGTGATAAATACCACCTTCCCACTTGGTTATGAATACATTTTAAGCATTCATTGGCTGCTGAATATGAGGTCTTTTGATTGGTTGATCCCACCCTACTGTTCCATATCCTCTAACACTTAACCCACTGACCCACCTCCTTTTCGTGCAACTTGTTTCCTATTTCCAATTTAGTCCTCATCCTGCAAGGCCATGAAGACATGGTTCTGGAGGAGGTGGACCCGGATTGGGAGGAGAAGGAGAACAAAGTGGCTCAGGGAGCGGCCCTGCTCCAGGCCTTACCCTCACTCATACCCCAGGTCAGAGGCAGAATCAGATACAGCCTTGCTGGTAGTCAGTAGATTACCGTGCTTGAATGGACAAAAGTGGCAATAGGTTCAAAGCTGACCAGAAAGGTCACCAACATGATGTGACAGAAACAAAACTGTTCCATTTTCCTAATGGAAATTCCATTGAGCTTAATAATGTTCTTTATCTATTTCTCTGTTGCAGCAGGTTCTGGAAATGCAACAAGAAGCAGAAGATGCAGAGACACAGACAGAGAGATGGACTCCCCTCATAGAGAGCATAAAGAAAGAGGCAGAGGAGGCTGCTATGGTGAAAGTGGAGGAGAAGTAATAAAAGACTCAATCTGTTTTCCTCTTCCTCCTATTCTCTATGTCATTTCTCTCTCTGTCTCACACTCACTTTTTTTTTACAATCTCGTAGTTTTTCCCCCCAGAGATCTGTCTCCCTTTGTCTGTACGGGTGATTGAATTGGGATTGGCCGTTGTGTTCATCAATGCCTTTTGGCTCTGTGTGATTGTCCGATGTATTGACCCCTGCCCACTCACCTGGTCTCCAGGCTGCAGCAGCAGTTAAAAGAAGCACGGATGGCTGAGGAGGTGGCCAGACAGGCGGCTGAGATGGCAGTTAGACAACTAGAGGAGGAGCAGGCTGCCAGTGCCCAGAGGGCCACAGACTCACAGCAAGAGACTGATGGAGAGCAGTACGTCCCCCCCCTCCCACACACACATACACACACAGAAACACATACACACACATGCATGTTTGCATACAAACACATACATATACACACAGACACATACACACACATCTACTCACACACACACACACACACACGTACATACACACACAAACATACGCACAAACACACACCCATAGGTGAATGAACGTCCATCCCCTACCATCTCGATGCACATGTGAGTGTGCTGGAGTGTGTGTTGCTGAGCTGGTTCGTGCTGAGCCAATGAAGGATCACTGGGTTGTGATAAAAAGCGCAATGTAAGGCTGAGAGCTGCACTTAGTGCCGTCATGCAGCGGCTTGCTCTCACACACATGCAAACCCATACACACACCAGGACATGTCATTGCCAATGAGACGACCCTTAATAATCATCCTGCTCACTGTCTGTTTTGCAAAGACTGCCCAATATCCAGGAGGAAGAGAACGAGGAAGACCCTGAGTAAGTCCCGCTCCTACTCCCCGTTACCCTTCCACGCTTCTATCCGCAGCAGAGTAGATGAATGTTGCCCTTAACCACTTCTCTCTGGTGTCAAACATTAAATCGCCACCCTAATGGTTAAGATTACAGTCAGGGGTCGTCTAATCTGATCCGAAATCTGTAGTTAGGGGCAGCCTCTATCTCAAGCATGTTAACATCTCACATCCAAACCTTTGATCCCATCCTCTTCCCTCTACAGTTTGACTCATTAACCAGATGTTTGATAGGATACGGAGCTTGAGATTTCTAAGACTGCTGCACAGTAGCCTACATACATTCTGGAGGGCTGAGGGGCTCTGTTTGTCTGCTGTTTGTCTGCTCTTCGTGATATGGATGCAGCCGTTCAAATTACAGGGGTGACTGGAGTTTCAAGGCACCCTCAATAAGCGGATTAAGCCCTAAAATGATCAATATTGGTGTTGCCCACTATTTGGGGAGCACTATTGAAAACTGATGTGTAAAATCGAGCTCTGTACATGTTTAAAACTACGGTTTATGACTGTCTAACTGTCTGAGACTGTCTGAAGCTCTGTTTGTCCCCTTCTGCACACCGTCCAGGTTGCAGATGCTTCAGGCGGAGAGCGACGGGATCATGGACATTGAGAGTCCCGAAGAGAATAAGATAACCGAGGACAATAAGATACCTATTCAGATTCATTTCAATGAAGACAAAAGGGTTGCATCTGAGGAGAATATAGTAACAGAGGAGGTTACGGTATTTGAGAAAATAGTTCCAAAAACTGAAGATAATATGACTAGACAGGATAGTACGATATCTGAGACGAAAATAATAGAGGTTACAATCACTGAGGAAATGAAGAACCTTGAACAGAATACGGCCCTAGTGGCGTGTGAGGTATCAAAAGAGAGTCATTTCCACGAAGACACAAAAGTTGTTCCCGAAGAGAATATAATTACTGACGATAAGATATCTGAGGAGACAAAAGTAACAGAGGAAAATGAAAATCCGGACAAGGCTAAAGTATCTGCGGTTACGGACGCTGAGAAAGTCAAGATCATTGAACAGAGTATGACCACACAAGACAATAAGATATCGAAGGAGAAAAATGTACACGAAAACAAAAAAGTTGCTGCTGATGAGAATGTAGTCACTGAAGAGAATATACCTATGGTAACAGTCAATGAGGTCATCAGGAATGTTGAACAGAATACAACCGCAGTGGAGGATATAGTCATAGGAGAGGAGATATCTGAGACAGAAGTAACAGAGGAAAAGAAAAGTCCTGACGATAACAAAATACCAGAGGTTACAGATGAGGTTATTGAGGTCATTGAGGAAATCATTCAGAACGCTGGAGAAAATACCACGAAACAGGAAAATAAGATGTCAGAGGAGACAACAGGTCAAGTGGAATATAAAGGACCTGATAAGAATAAGACAAAGGTTACTGCCGTTGAGAAAATTAAGATTGAAGAGAGCATCCTAACACCGGATATCAAGATACCTGAGGGAAAGCATGTAAATAAGGACAAGACATCTTCTGATAGGAATATAGCGGTTGGAGAGATGGCCGTCGGAGAGATGATTTGTGCGGAGACTAAAGGAGCAGAGGAAAATGAAAATCCTGACAAGGAGAAAGTAACAGAGGTTACCGTTGTTGAGAAAATTAAGACGGTTGAAGAGAACACCATTATACAACACAATAAGATATTTGAGGACAAAAATATAAACGAAGACAAAAAAGTTGCTGCTGAGGAGAATAGTATAGTCTCTAAAGAGACGAAAGTAACAGAGGTTACAGTCACAGAAGATTATGATCAGAATATGACCACAGTGGAGAATATAGTCAGTGGAGAGGAGATATATGAGACAGAAGTAACGGAGGAAAATAAAAGTCCTGACGATAACAAAATACCAGAGGTTACAGATGAGGTTATTGAGGTCATTGAGGAAATCATTCAGAACGCTGGAGAAAATACCACGAAACAGGAAAATAAGATGTCAGAGGAGACAACAGGTCAAGTGGAATATAAAGGACCTGATAAGAATAAGACAAAGGTTACTGCCGTTGAGAAAATTAAGATTGAAGAGAGCATCCTAACACCGGATATCAAGATACCTGAGGGAAAGCATGTAAATAAGGACAAGACATCTTCTGATAGGAATATAGCGGTTGGAGAGATGGCCGTCGGAGAGACGATATCTGCGGAGACTAAAGGAGCAGAGGAAAATGAAAGTTCTGAGGAAAATAAGATTCCATCGTTTACAGACGAGATTACCGTCGTTGAGGAAACGGAGACTGATGAAGGCATTACGACCACGCAGGATAATAAGATATCTATAGACAATCAAATAACAGAAGAGGTGACAGTCATTGTGAAAATTAAAATGAATGAACAGAATACTATGCGGGAAATATCCAATAAGAAAACAATCGATGAAGCCAGAAATGTTGCAGAGGAGAAAATAGTAACTGTAGAGAATAAGATATCTCGGGCGAACAGATGTCCTGGGAAGAATAAGATAGCAGAAGTTTCAGTCATTATTACAATCACTGAAGACAGTCAAATATCAGAGGAGAAAACGGTCAACCAAGACATAAATGTTGCTGAGGAAAATATTGTCGTTGAGGACCACATTGACGCTTTGGAGCTTACAGAGGACAATAAGATCACTGAGTAAGCTGAATCCTTACCCGATAGAGGCTTATTCCCGCTTTGGAATGTGCTGAGAAGTTGTGCTTTGATGCCATAGAAACTAGGCTACGCATTCCTCATGGTACCCAATGTCACAGATGTACAGCTTTAATGCTTTGCGCCTTTTACCTAACCAGTTGAAGGTCGGGCTAAGGTGTAACTTGATTTTTCTTAAACTATGGGGACAAAGGGGTTGGTGTCAACTTTGAAACTTGCTCAATGGAGCATGATTGGGACAACAGGTACAAGACCTGTACGAAAAATTAAATTACATTTTCTGTCTCGAAGGACCATGAAAACAAAAACTCAACCAGCTTCATCTATACTGAACAGAAATATAAACGCGACATGAAACAATTTCAACGATTTTCCTGAGTTATAGTTCATAGAAGGAAATCAGTCAATTGAAATAAATATATTAGGCCCTAAACTATGGATTTCACTTGATTGGGCAGGGGTGAAGCCATGGGTGGGCCTGGTCCAGGTCCAGCCAATCATAATGAGTTTTTCCACACAAGAGGGATTTATTACAGACATAAATACTGCTGAATGCATGCTCTCTCGAAACTTGAGACAGAACTATACATTTTAGGCCTTTTATTGTCCCCAGCACAAGATGTACCTTGGTAATGATCAAGCTGTTTAATCGGCTTCTTGATATGCCACACCTGTCAGGTGGATGGATAATCTTGGCAAAGGAGAAATGCTCACTAACAGGGATGTAAACAAATTTGTGCACAACATTTGAGAGAAATCAGCTTTTTGTGGAACATTTCTGGGATCTTTTACTTCAGCTCATGAAACATGGGACCAACACTTTACATGTTGTGTTTATATTTTTGTTCAGTATATATAGACAGTGTTTGGGCACAAACTTGTAAAGCTGAACAATGTTACGATTTATGGTAACACATATTGTTAACAGATTATTCATTGGTCACGCCTTATTTGGCACATTAACTCTGCATGGATTCAAAGCCGACATTCCATGCTGCGCTTTCTCCCCAGCTTGAGTGCTGATAGAGTTGGTAAACGATAGCATTTGAATGTCTAATTCCTAAACCTTCTCATGGTCAAATCGTCCAGGTTGAAACTGCTTCACGAGAGCGACGAGAGCATGGAGAATAAAAGTCCCGAGAAAAATAAAGCCATAGAGGTTACTGTCGTTGAGAATATTCTGAGCGTTGAAGACAATACTCTGATGGATATTGTAGTTGCTGAAGACAATGAGATATCTGAAGACAACAAAGTTAAAGCTGTGGAGCCTAAAGTGGAAAATAAGATCACCGAGTAAGCCAAATCATTTAGCAGGTAGAGGCTTATTCCTGCTTTGTTTTTTAACACCAAGGCTACTCACTGCGTCATGGCATTCCCATGTGGCTAAACGGTTTGCTGTCCCCACATACGCTCAGCTTTGTGGCTTTTACTGAAACCAAACGGCCAAAGAGGGATTGATTTATTCTGTGGAGTTTAAGATGACTATTTTGAGTGTTCAGAGGTAACGTCCATCCCCAGTCATGCTAGGTGGTAGATTCTTCCTTGGGAATTATCCCACGCATAGTAGAATAAACACTGAGATATGAAGCTGAGCAGGCGAAGACTTAGTAATGAAAGGCTATGTTATGATATCATACAGTGCCTTCAGAAAATATTCATACCCCTTGACTTTTTCCACATTTTGTTGTGGTACAGCCTGAATTAGAAATTGATTAAATGTTTTTTTTTTCTCTCCCAGCTACAAACAATAACCTATAATAACAAAGTGAAAATGTGTTTTTAGACATTTTTGCACATTTATTGAAAATGAAGTACAGAAATATCTAATTTACTTAAAGTATTCACAACCCTGAGTCAATACATGTCAGAATCACCTTTGGCAGCTGTGAGTCATTCTGAGTAAGTCTCCAAGATATTGTACAATATTTGCACATTATTATTTTGTAAATTCTTCAAGTTCAGTCAAGTTGGTTGATGATCATTGCAAGACAGCCATTTTCAAGTCTTGTCATAGATCTTCAAATCAAATGAAATTGTATTAGTTACATGCACCGACCGAATACAAGAGGTGTAGACGATACAGTGAAATGCTTACTTTACAAGCCCTTAACCAATAATGCAGTTTTAAGATTTTTTTATTTTTTATATTTTTAAAAATTATAATAATTAAAGAGCAGCAGTAAAATAACAATAGTGTGGGGGGGGGGGTCAAGGGGTGTGAATACTTTCTGAAGGCACTGTACAACATTGATTACGCTGTTACAGCTATCACTTGGAGGTTGAGCAATGAATTCACTAAGCAGCTTTAGTGCTATCTGCTGTTCAGTCTTTGGAGACTGTAGAATGCTAAAGCAACAGTCCATAGGCCTAACAACAGTGCTTTGTGCCGAGCTTGAGAGCTGATAGTAATGGTGAGAAAAGATCTTATTCAGTTTGACATGTCTCTTGTATTGCCTTGTGCCGCCAATTCCTCATTGAATCAGAGTGGACCTGAAAAGGTAGGTTCTAAAAAACAAATTTAGACCCTTAAGAATGACTTAGTCTCCAGATACTGTATTGTCATTGGCGGGCCGGCGGCGAGGCTATGTAATGACTAGTCTGGGATATGTTTAACTTAGTCTTCTTATTTTTCTACACAAAACAATTGCTTCATTCATTTAAAAAAAAAACATAGTTGAGATCTAACCCAATGTCAAACAGACAGAAGCCAATTCAAAGACAACATCTAAGTCGATCCCTCTCCCCAGTATCCATCCTCACAGTCCCGAATGACAAATGTTATCTTGATAATTCAATGCAGCTGTGGCAACATTGCCCGGAATCCTCCCATTCATACCCGTCTGATCTAGTTGTCGATGGTTGTCCTGATGATTTATGCCCTGTGATTGTCAGGGCAGTCATAGTTCACATCAAGTGCCAAAGTTTGTCCTCCAAAACAACCAATCCGGTTATCAGATATCAGACAAAACTGCAGGATTATTTGTTGTGAGGGTGAGATCACACACTGTATTTTACAATGCGTTTGCCACAGTTACGAGGCAAACAGTCACGGAAGAAGGAGACCACATAGGCTTTAGAGAACAATATTCAGAGAGATCCCCCCCCCATGGGTTCTGAGTAAGTTGTGTAATAGAGAACAATTAGTCTACATTGTTGTTGGCTGCATCTGTTTCAGTGACGGATATAAATGATTTTCTTAGCAGTGGAGAATTCATTATCTGCAATTGCGAGACATTGCATCTTGACATCTTACTCTGTATGCCCAGAGTGCATATGCCTATGGTAACGCGGAGCTTTCTAGCAAGCAGCTCTAACGCCCTGGACCAGAGCTAGGTGGATGTGTGTTTGTCCTAATTATTTTCTCTGCTTCACATCCAGCACTAAGATTGAATTGATAGGTTCTCTCAGTGTTCAACGCTACTCCTATTGGCTACACACACAGTAAAGCTGCACTGATCGGACCACACTCCCTCTCCAGGTGCCTGATGGATGTGTGTCCAGCCGAGGGGTTGTCCGAGGTTGAGGCAGAGGCGGAGTCAGTCGAATCAAGCCCCCCAGTGTCTACCCCCAGAGAGGCCTCCCCAGAACCAGAGCCGCAAAATAAACAGTCTCCCTCAGCGGCAGTGACCGAACAGCCAGAACCAGCTGACCAGAAGACTCCACCCACTGCCGCAACTCAGGTAGGGAACATTTTAACAGCCAACAGATATCCTTGTTATTACACTGTAGTTTCATGGGTGTTACTAACGCTATTACTATGGAGAATGTTTTTTATGCTCACTGCTCTCATTGCAGGAAGAGGAAAGTGCCGACGAAGCAGGGTGTGAAGGTGAGTCTTCCTGCTTCATGTAATGAGAGGATATTCATCAATGCTGAACAGCAGTGTATATAGTAAAGTATGTGGACACCTGCTCATCAAACATCTCATTCCAGTATTATGGGGATTGTTATGGAGTTGGTCTCCCCTTTGCTGCTATAACAGCCTCCATTGAAGATTTTCCACAAGAGCAATTGCTGCAGGGACCACAAGAGCATTAGTGAGGTCGGGCACTGATGTTGGGCGATTAGGCATGGCTCGCAGTCGGAGTTCTAATTCACCCCAAATGTGTCCGATTAGGTTGAGGTCATTTCTGTATGGACCTCGCTTTGTGCACGGGGGCATTGTCATGCTGAAACAGGAAAGAGCCTTCCCCAAACTGTTGCCACAAAGTTGGAAGCACAAAATTGTCTAGAATGTCATTGTATGCTGTAGCGCTAAGATTTCCCTTCACAGGAACTAAGGGGCTTAGCCCGAACCATGAAAAACCGCCCAAAACCATTAATCCTCCCCACCAAACTTTACAGTTGGCACTAGGCATTGGGGCAGGTAGCGTTCTCCTACCAGATGGTGAAATGTGATTCATCACTCCAGAGAACGCATTTCCAATGCTACAGAGTCCAATGGCGTTAAGCTTTACACCACTCCAGCCCACACTTGGCATTGCACATGCTGATCTTAGGCTTGTGTGTACGGCTACTCGGCCATGGACACCCATTTTATGAAGCTCCCGATGAACAGTTCTTGTGCTGACGTTGCTTCCAGAGGCAGTTTGGAACTCGGTAGTGAGTGTTGCAACCGAGAACAGACGATTTTTACTCTTCAGCACTCAAATGTCCCGTTCTGTGAGCTGGTGTTGCCTACCACTTCACAGCTGAGCCGTTGTTGCTCCGAGACGTTTCCACTTCACAATAGTTGACAGTTGACCAGGGCAGCTCTAGTAGGTCAGAAATCTGACAAACTGACTTGATGGAAAGGTGGCATCCTATTGTATGATGGTGCCACGTTGAAGGTCACTGAGCTCTTCAGTTAGGCTATTCTACTGCCAATGTTTATCTTTGGAGATTGCATGGCTGTGTGTTTGATTCTATTCACCTGTCAGCAACGGGTATGGCTGAAATAGTCGAATCAACTAATTTGAAGGGGTGTACACATACTTTGTATATATATATATATATTGTATATGACAGCACAATTACCAGACATTAAAACTACTACTACTAACTACTACTCTAACATTTTCGATCTTAACATGACTTCCTGTTTTGCTCAATTGTATTGATCTGATTGGCTGTCTGACCATGTCGCCGCCCAGTGCCCTCCAATTGCTCTCCAATCAGAAGCCTGCTTAGGCATATCCCCCACGCCTGCCAGTGCCTCGACAATCTCACCAAGTTGCTACGCGACAACAACCTGAACCCTCCAAAACTGTCCATGCCCGCCCTGCCAGAAGAGTTAACCCTGCTAAAAAATGAGATGTCCGAGCTACCCAAGCAGGCACGACAGTACTGCCAAATGATACTCAATCGCCTCAACAGACTTAACCCAAATGCCGTGTCCCAAACCCAACCCCAGGAAGATGTCTCCAAGGAGTAACACTCCCTTCCCCTGTCCCAACGCCTGCCCCTCCCTGCAGACCTGGAGTTAGATTCGGAAAACTAGTGTCAAATTAGATAAACCGTCTCCTCAGAGCACTAAGTCAAATTCCACCTATACTGAGACCTCCCGACCCCATCCTGACCCCATCCTCACCCCTGACCCCTTGACCACCGCCCTCCAAATCTCTGCCATCATGCTCTCTACCGTGCACCCTGCTTCATCTCGAAGAGCAGCAGCCATCCACCCACTGCTCAGGTGAACCGAACCCTCTAGGGTGAAATGTCCTGTGCCGTGCTGTTCTGTGTTGTGCAATGCCGTGTCGTGGTTGTGCCATGTCGTGCTGTGTTGTGTCGTTCTGTTCTTTCACATCAATGACGATGGCCTCTTTATTTTTGACTTTTTGACTTTTTTTATACATTGTAGAATAATAGTGAAGACATCAAAACTATGAAATAACAAATATGGGATCATGTAGCAACCAAAAAAGTGCCAAACAAATCAAAACACGCTCCACATTTGAGACTCTTCAAAGTAGCCACTCCCTGCCTCGATGACAGCCCCGGGACACACTTGGCACTCTCCCAAACCTGTTAATTCACATTAGCCTCTTTACTGTTGTACTGAAGTTATCCCTGGGCTAAGCAAAACCCCTTGGGTTCGAGAGTGTTTTCGTCGTCATACAAAAGTTCTAGAACGCTTTCAAGTGTTGTTTCTAGAATTTTTATCTGATAGTTCTGGGTTGTTGGTAGGTATCAACTCTCTTGAGTGAGTTTTCTAGAGTTATAGAAAACAGTTCCTCGTGTTCTTCAGGGAGCGTTGGAAAGGACAGAGGAGGGAATGTGCTGCCAGTGGTTAAAGTGGAGGATGTGGACAGAGACGTAGGGATGAGAGGGGGTCTCAACATCCCCCAGATCATCACCTCCCAGGATCCCCTGTCCATATCTCTGACCGTGTCTCTCCCCCCCGGGACCAAGCGCAGGTAGACTGACTATACACTCTGCTGCTTCAAAAGCCTGTCTGATGATTATAGTAGCTGCACAGACTTGCTCTATGGTGATTTGCCTAGAATGACAGACAAACATTTAATTTACTAGCCATATTGCCTTAATATCACTCTCTTTTTTTCTCACACATTCAGCAAAGCTGTGGCTGCAGAGTAAGTTGTGGCAGCTTTGTTTGTGCAGTTTATCCTACCCTTGTCTCTTTGTCTCCTATTGCCTAACCTTGTATCGCCTTTCCTTTAGTGGCTCGCTCCTCCCGGTAGAAGAGAGAAGTGCTGAAGAGGATGATATTTTTGGTGTTGATGACTTGGAGATGCAGACCGGCCTCCTGACTGTGGAAGATGGGTGAGTGATGCCACACAGGGAAATGCACAAGACGCATGCAAAACCAGTGGAGGCTGCTGAGCGGAGGACAGCTCTTAACAATGGCTGGAACAGAGTTAATGGAATGGCATCAACCATTTGTAAACCACGTGTTTTATGTATTTGATACCACTCAACCTATTCTGCTCCAGCCCGTCCTCCCCAAGCCACCAACCTGTTGTAATACAAACACGGATGCACACTTGCATGCATGGTACACTTGCACAGACTCACTCATTCTCTGATGATGTCGTATCCTGCAGGGATCGTCCAGCATCAGCGGCCAGCTATGGCAGTGTGATTGTCCAAGAGAGAGTGACTACACTGGTCAAGCTGTTTAAGGCGAGGACGGTCCGCAAGAAGGAAAAACTGATGGACCCTGACGAATCTGAGGAAGACAGCCCTCAAACCTGTAGGTTACCACTAAGCATGACCTTTAACCTGTGACCCTGACCCTTGACCTTACAACAAGCAAAATACACAATTGCCAAATTATTTTCTAAAATGTACAAATGCAACCCTGACCCACATCCATTTTCACATAACCTATAACTTTTGACCTCTCAATCCCAGCCCCAGCCAAGGCGCCCCCTCCCCCTCCTCCCCCAGAAGATGACAAGGACATCTCAGCCCCGGTGGAGGAGGAAGAGGAGGAGGAGTACTGGGACTTCTATGGATACCCAATCAAAATCATCAAACTTCCCAAAATGCCCCCACTTCCTAGTTGGCTTCAAACCATAGTGGACTATCGTTTCCCTTCCAGCATCGACCCTTATACTGGTGAGCTATATACCAAAACATATTATACTTAAGCACTAAGGCCCGAGGTGGCCACGGCTAAGAGCTGTTCTTATGCACAACGCAACGCAGAGTGCCTTGGTACACAACCTTAGCCGTAGTATACTGGCCATAAACCACAAACCCCTGAGGTGCTTTACTGCTATTATAAACTAGTTATCAACATAATTATACAATAAACAAGTCATTTTGGGTCACGCCCATGGTATATTTAAGTGATATGGCCCTAGGGGGGTGTGGTATATTGCCAATATACCACTTTTAAGGGCTGTTCTTAGGCCCAATGCAACGCGGTATTGCCTGCATACAGCCCTTAGCCGTGGTATATTAGCCATATGCTACAAACCCCAGAACAGTAAACAAGTCATTTCTTGCCATACCCATGGTATACAATCTAATATACCACGGCTTTCAGCTAATCAGTATCCAGGACCAACCTTTAGAATAGTGGATAATATCCCTCACCAATTTTACTACCACATACCCCTGTTCCATTATACATTCCTATACAACACATAATGGTACTTTACCGACATGACTTGCCTCATTAAATAAAGGTGAAATAAAATACAAATAAAAATGACCAACTGGCTGATGAGTGCGCCTCTTACAGGCCCATCTCACTTCTGAATATTGACAATAAAATATGAACTATCTTTACCAACCTGACCTTGGGCCCTGATACTAATGTAATGAAATCCTAATATACCTTTTAGCCCCCACTGAGTTTTTATATTCACGTTGTAGTTGACTCTGCTCTGCTCTGTTTGTGCCTCTCGTCTCCCTGTAGACCTGGTCTACGTGGTGTGGCTGTTCTTTGTGATGATGGCGTGGAACTGGAACGTGTGGCTGATCCCGGTGCGCTGGGCCTTCCCCTACCAGACTGCAGACAACATCTACTGGTGGCTGTTAATGGACTACACCTGTGACCTTATTTACATCACCGACATCCTGGTCTTTCAGCCCCGCCTGGAGTTTGTACGCGGAGGAGATATTGTGGTAAGGGGATCTGGATCCTCACATATACTGTAGGCAATCACATATGCACCATGCTTATACAGACAGGTACATACACACAGACAGGCCCTCACACAAACTGGCCCTCTACGACAAGTAGTACTAGAAAATGTATGCCAACACAGACAATCATACACACAGATTCAGAAACACCTCTAAAACGCACAGACATATACACATTTATAGATACAAGGAACTAAATGATGTTCTAATTTCTTCTCTTTTCTTGCAGTGTGACAAAAAGGACATGAGAGACAACTACATGACAACAGAACGATTCAAGGTGAGGCTGAAGCTACACTGTTTCTCCTTGTTGACTGGGCTAGTAGACAAGTAACTCTATATTTCTCAGATGGATGTGAGGAGTGTTGGTTTGTAAAGGAATTATTTGTCTTTCAGATGGATTGTGTCAGTATGTTCCCCATGGAGATATTTTACTACTTTACTGGCGTTAACTCCCTTCTCAGATTCCCCCGCCTACTGAAGGTACACACACACACACACACACACACACACACACACACACACACACACACACACACACACACACACACACACACACACACACACACACACACACACACACACACACACACACACACACACACACACACACACACACAGGAGTGCTTAGACCTTAGTGATTGACACCTCTCTTTCTCCGTTTCAGTACATGGCTTTCTTTGAGTTCAACGACCGTTTGGAAGCAGTCATGAAGAAAGCCTACATCTACAGGTCCCAGAGAGGGACACATAGAACACACTCTGACCATCAACCACACATACATACTCTACACAGGACATTAGCTCAAGACAAAACACTCAGCAGAGAAAACCCCACACAGACACATTCAACATGCAATACACATAATTAGCCAGCAGAGGATGCTGTAGCCCTTACTGAGCTCTAGTAACTTTTTGTCATTCCCCTCCTCTCTCTCTCTCCCTCTCAGAGTGATCCTGACCACTTCCTACCTGTTGTATTCTCTCCACATCAACGCCTGTCTGTTCTATTGGGGTTCTGACTATGAGGGGCTGGGGTCCACTAAGTGGGTCTACAATGGCAAAGGGAACAGGTGAGGAGAACACCGCTAAACAGTCACAAAACGGCCGAAAAACCCTCACACCAACCACATTACCACAAAACATCCAGCTTTTTCCAAGTCCTCTTCTGCGGTCACCTTTAGAAATGTTCATTTATCCCAGACGTGTGTGTGTATTTGTCGGACATCTGTGTGTATACAGTGCCTCTGTCTGTCTGCCCAGTTATATCCGGTGTTACTACTTTGCTGTAAAGACCCTGATCACCATCGGTGGTCTCCCGGACCCAACCACCGTGTTTGAGATCACATTCCAGCTCGTCAACTATTTTGTTGGCGTCTTTGCTTTCTCCATCATGATTGGTCAGGTAGGTGCAGCGAAGACAATCCGTGTTCATTGGGGCATGCCACAGCAAAACCTTTTCCAGCAGAAAATAATGGCTCAGATTGATGGCTCAGATCGTACGTTCTTGTTTCTGAGCGTTTTGTTTCCGTTTCATGCCTACTGAACATAAGGCTTGTTGTTCTGCTGTTGTTCCAGATGAGAGATGTGGTGGGGGCTGCCACGGCGGGTCAGAACTACTACCGGGCCTGTATGGACAACACCATCAAGTACATGACCTCCTACCACATCCCCACAGAGGTCCAGAACCGAGTCAAGACCTGGTACGACTATACCTGGAAAATACAGGGCATGCTGGGTGAGGAACGTTGGCTAAATGTTGTGAGAGTGCTGCATGTCGATATGTTACGAAGATATTGTTTTCTGTTATTGGCCTATTTGCTCGCTCACCATCCCCCTAACTCTCTCCTTCTCTCTGCCCATCTGCCTCCCACCTTACCTTTTTTCCCTCTTGCTGCCTCTTGGTCTCGCTCTCGCTCTACAGATGAGCAGGAGCTGTTGATTCAGCTGCCGGATAAGATGAGGATGGACATGGCTGTGGATGTTAACTACTCCATCGTGAGTAAAGTGGCCCTGTTCCAGGTAAGGGGAGGGAAAGAGTCCATTGCAGCCCTCGTCTTTGTCAAATCTTCAATAATACATACTATACTCTCTCGCTCTCTCTTTCGTTCTCTTTTTTTCTCTCCAATTGTACTAAACTCCCTCTTTCATGTCTCTCCATTCCCTGCCTCTCTCGCTCCCTCTTTCGTTCTCTTTTTTTCTCTCCAATTGTGCTAAACTCCCTCTTTCATGTCTCTCCATTCACTGCCTCTATATCTGCCCCCCCTCTCTCTCTCTCTCTCTCTCTCTTTCTTTCTTTCTTTCTCTCTATTCCAGGGCTGTGACAGACAGATGATCTTTGACATGTTGATGAGGCTCAAGTCTGTGGTCTACCTGCCTGGGGACTTTGTCTGTAAAAAGGTAGGCCTGTGGAGTGATGCCCTCACCCTCCCATCACAGCTTTACCCCAAGCTTAGCCTAAATCACTTGCACATGGTCCATTCTCCCTCTGTAAACCGTACCTCTAATTGTACCTGTGTGCCTTCGCTATGATCTGATATAATGTGCTGTGTGTCCCATGTGGGCAGGGTGAGATCGGCAGGGAGATGTATATCATCAAGCAGGGGGAGGTTCAGGTGGTGGGAGGACCTGATTTGAAGACTGTGTTTGTGACAATCAGGGCCGGCTCTGTGTTTGGAGAAATCAGGTGAGAGCTCCCCCTTAATCACTGGTCCAAATCTTTTCCTCGTATACAGTATCATGTATTGGAATATCTAAGGGCTGTACATTGTACACAATCCCAATGAACCTGTTTCAGCACTCATGCATGCGACAGTGTGCATGCTACGTCTCAAGCTTGCCTCTAGAATGTTTCTAAGCATGCGTTTGGTGTTTGTTTGGCGTGTAACCCATATATGTTCTCCGATTGGACAGCTTGCTGGCAGGGGGCGGGGGGAACAGACGCACGGCCAATGTGATGGCTCACGGATTCGCGAACCTCTTCATCCTGGATAAGAGGGACCTCTCAGACATCCTGGTGCACTACCCCGAGTCCCAGAAACTCCTCCGCAAGAAGGCCAAGTGAGGGGGTGACCTCTCGAATCCAACGTTCCTACCTTTTCCAGTTCACCTATCCCTCTCTTCTTACCCAGGACACAGCCAAAAGGCCTGAGGGGGAAGGTCAAATGGATGGGCTGGGAAGTGGGATATGAGTCTCGGGGGAAGGGTGGATGGGGATGGTTAAGGTGCTCTCTCTTTCTCTCTCTTTACCATAGCCTCTATCTCTCCACTTCATCTCTTCCTCCATCTGCCACTATCCATCTGTCACTATCTCCCTCTGTCTGTTCGTCCACTCTGTATCTCTATCTCTTTCCCTCTCTACTGTAATTCTCTCTCACTGATCATGGTTACGAGGAGTTTGAGCTCCTGATGAAGTATTATTGGTTTAAGTGAGAGGCAGGCAGAAGTTAGGAGGGAATAATGTCTGGATAAACAGACAGTCTCATGACCTGCTCTAACTCATCCGTGGCATCAATTTACCTCATAAGTGAGGACAGGGAGGTGCAGTGTGTGTGTGTGTGTGTGTGTGTGTGTGTGTGTGTGTGTGTGTGTGTGTGTGTGTGTGTGTGTGTGTGTGTGTGTGTGTGTGTGTGTGTGTGTGTGTGTGTGTGTGTGTGTGTGTGTGTGTGTGTGTGTGTGTGTATATTTATTTATTTTTTTTATTTATATATATTTATTTATTTATTTATATATATATATTTAACCAAAAAAGTGTTAAACAAATCAAAATAGATTTTAGATTCTTCAAAGTAGCCACCCTTTTCCATGATGACAGCTTTGCACACTCTTGGTATCCTCTCAGCCAGCTTCATGAGGAATGCTTTTGGAGTTCCCACATATGCTGAGCACCTTCATGTCTTAAAGTAAAGATGGATTGTTGTTTCTCTTTGCTTATTTGAGCTGTTCTTGCTATAATATGGACTTGGTATTTTACCAAATAGGGCTATTGTCTGTATACCACCCATACCTTGTCACAACACAACTGTGGCTCAAACGCATTAAGAAATTAATGCTTTCCAGGTGACTACCTCATGAAGCTGGTTGAGAGAATGCCAAGAGTGTACAAAGCTGCCATCAAGGCAAAGGGTGGCTACTTTGAAGAAACTCAATTGTAAAAAATATATATATTTCTTTTTTAATTAACTTTTTTGTTCAACACTTTTTTGTTTACTACATGTTCCCATATGTGTTATTTTATAGTTTTGATGTCAGCACTATTATTATACAATGTAGAAAATAGTCAAAATCAAGAAAAACCCTGGAATGAGTAGGTGTGTCCTTTGACACACCTAACCTTTGACTGGTACTGTATATATACAGTTGAAGTCAGAAGTTTACATACACCTTAGCCAAATACATTTTAAAAATTCCCTGTCTTTGGTCAGTTAGGATTACCATTTTATTTTAAGAATGTGAAATGTCAGAATAATAATAGAGAGAATGATTTATTTCAAATTTGAATTATTTTATCACATTCCCAGTGGGTCAGAAGTTTACATATACTCAATTAGTATTTGGTAGCATTGCTTTTAAATTGCTTAACATTGGTCAAACGGTTCGGGTAGCCTTCAACAAGCTTCCCACAATAAATTGGGTGAATTTTGACCCATTTCTGAGCTGGTGCAACTGAGTCAGGTTTGTAGGCCTCCTTGCTGGCGCACACTTTTTCAGTTCTGCCATCCCCTTATCCTTAGGATTGAAGTCAGGGCTTTGTGATGGCCACTCCAATACCTTGAATTTGTTGTCCTTTTTTGCAATATCCATTTGTGACCAAGCTTTAACTTCCCGACTGATGTCTTGAGATGTTGCTTCAATATATCTACATAATTTTCATTCCTCATGATGCTATCTATTTTGTGAAGTGCACCAGTCCCTCCTGCAGCAAAGCACTCCCACAACATGATGCTGCCATCCCCGTGCTTCACGGTTGGGATGGTATTCTTCGGCTTGCAAGCCTCCCCCTTTTGCCTCCAAACATAACGATGGTCATTATGGCCAAACAGTTCTATTTTTGTTTCATCAGACCAGAGGACATTTCTCCAAAAAGTATGATCTTTGCCCCCATGTGCAGTTGCAAACTGTAGTCAGGCTTTTTTTATGGCGGTTTTGGAGCAGTGGTTTCTTCCTTGCTTAGCAGCCTTTCAGGTTATGTCGATATAGGACTCATTTTACTGTGGATATAGATACTTTTGTACCTGTTTCCTCCAGCACCTTCACAAGGGCCTTTGCTGTTGTTCTGGGATTGATTTGCACTTTTCGCACCAAAGTACGCTCATCTCTAGGAGACAGAATGCACCTCCTTTCTGAGCAGTATGACAGCTGCGTGGTCCCATGATGTTTATACTTGCGTATTATTGTTTGTGCAGATGAACGTGGTACCTTCAGGCTTTTGGAAATTGCTCCCAATGACGAACCAGACTTGTGGAGGTCTACAAAAACATTCTGAGGTCTTGACAGTTTTCTTTTGATTTTCCTATGATGTCAAGCTAAGAGGCACTGAGTTTGAAGGTAGGCCATGAAATACATCCACAGGTACACCCCCAATTGACTAAAATGATGCTTCTAAAGCCATGACATCAGTTTCTGGAATTTTCCAAGCTGTTTAAAGGCACAGTCAAATTGTGGACCCCCACAAGTCTGGTTCATCCCTGTGACCAATTTCCAAATTCCTCAGGGTACCACTGTCACGCCTTGGTCTTAGTATTTTGTGTTTTCTTTAATTATTTGTTCAGGCCAGGGTGTGACATGAGGTTATTGTATTGTCGTATTGGGGTTTTTGTAGGCATTGGGATTGTGGTTGATGAGGGGTGTGTCTAGTATAGGCTTGGCTGCCTGAGGCGGTTCTCAATCAGAGTCAGGTGATTCTTGTTGTCTCTGATGGGGAACCGTATTTAGGTAGCATGGGTTTCACTTTGTATTTCGTGGGTGATTGTTCCTGTCTCTGTGTAGTGTTCACCAGATAGGCTTTATTAGGTTTCACGTTCCGTTTGTTGTTTTTGTATCTACAAGTTATTTCATGTATCGCTTTTTTTATTAAAGTCATGAGTAACCACCATGCTGCATTTCGGTCCGACTCTCTTTCTACAAACGAAGAACGCCGTTACAGAATCACCCACCACACATGGACCGAGTGGCGTGGTAACAGGCAGCGACAGCATGAGCAGCGAAAGGAGGATGAATTATTCAGAGAATGGACATGGGAAGACGTTATGGACAGCAGAGGTATGGAGTATACAACGTGGGAAGAAATAGACAGGTGGGCGGTCGACCCAGAGAGAGTGCCGGAGCCCGCCTGGGATTCGCTGGAGCAGTGCGAAGAGGGCTATAGGAGAATGGAGTCGAAGAGAAAGACACTGCGGCGCAGAAAGAAACCCGAAAGTCACCCCCAAAAATGTATTGGGGGAGGGCTCAGGGAGAGAGTGGCAGAGTCAGGAGTCAGACCTGAGCCAACTCTCCCTGTTAATTGTGAGGAGCAGCGATCAAAGGACTTCTGGACTTGGGAGGAGATATTAGACGGAAAAGGACCCTGGGCTCAGCCTGGAGAATATCGCCGTCCCAAGGTAGAACTGGAGGCGATAAAAGCGGAGAGGCGCTGGTATGAGGAGGCAGCACGGCGACGCGGATGGAAGCCCGAAAAGCAGCCCAAAAAATTTGGGGGGGGGGATTACAGGGAGTATGGCTATGCCAGGTAGGAGACCTGTGCAAACTCCCTGTGCTTACCGGGGGGCTAGAGAGACCGGGCAGGCACCGTGTTATGCTATGGAGCGCACAGTGTTTCCAGTGCGGGTGCATAGCCCGGTGCGGTTCAAACCAGCCCTTCGTATTGGCCGGGCTAGAGTGGGCATCGAGCCAGGTAAGGTTGGGCAGGCTCGGTGCTCAAGAGCTCCAGTGCGCCTGCACGGTCCGGTCTATCCAGAGCCTCCTGCCTGTTCGGAGCAGCCTGAGCTGTCAGTCTGCATGAAGCAGCCAGAGATGTCAGTCTGCATGAAGCAGCCAAAGCTGTCAGTCTGCAAAGAGCTGCCAGTCTGCAAGGAGCTGTCAGTCTGCAAGGAGCTGTCAGTATGCAAGGAGCTGCCAGTCTGCAGGGTGCTGTCAGCCTGCATGGAGCAGTCAGAGCTGTCAGTCTGCATAAAGCAGCCAGAGCTGTCAGTCTGTATGAAGCAGTCAGAGCTGTCAGCCTGCATGGAGCAGTCAGAGCTGTCAGTCTGTATGAAGCAGTCAGAGCTGTCAGTCTGTATGAAGCAGCCAGAGCTGTCAGTCTGCATGAAGCAGCCAGAGCTGTCAGTCTGTATGAAGCAGCCAGAGCTGTCAGTCTGTATGAAGCAGCCAGAGCTGTCAGTCGGCATAAAGCAGCCAGAGCTGTCAGTCAGCATAGAGCAGCTAGATCCGCCAGTCAGCCATGATCTTCTAGATCTGCCAGTCAACCAGATTCTTCCAGATCTGCCAGTCAACCAGTCTCTTCCAGATCTGCCAGTCAAGCAGTCTCTTCCAGATCTGCCAGTCAACCAGAATCCTCCAGATCTGCTAGTCAACCAGAATCTTCCAGATCTGCCAGCCAGCCAGGATCTACCGGAGCCGGCTACCTACCTGAGCTTCATCTCAGTACTGGGCTTCCTCTCAGTACTGGGCTTCCTCTCAGTCCTGAGCTGCCCCTCAGTCCCGAGCTGCCCCTCAGTCCCGAGCTGCCCCCCAGTCCTGAGCTGCTCCTCAGTCCCGAGCTTCCCCTCAGTCCCGAGCTGTCCCTCAGTCCCGAGCTGTCCCTCAGTCCCAAGCTGTCCCTCAGTCACGAGCTGCCCCTCAGTCACGAGCTGCCCCTCAGTCACGAGCTGCTCCTTAGTTCAGTGGGGTTCTGGGTGAGGACTATTAGGCCATGGTCGGCGGCGAGGATGGATTATCCCAGGACGCGAAGGGGAGGAACTAGGACATTAATAGAGTGGGGTCCACGTCCCGAGCCGGAACTGCCACCATGGACAAACTCCCACCCGGACCCTCCCTATGGTTTTGAGGTGCGTCCGGGAGTCCGCACCTTAGGGGGCGGGGGGTTCTGTCACGCCTTGGTCTTAGTATTTTGTGTTTTCTTTAATTATTTGTTCAGGCCAGGGTGTGACATGGGGTTATTGTATTGTCGTATTGGGGTTTTTGTAGGCATTGGGATTGTGGTTGATGAGGGGTGTGTCTAGTATAGGCTTGGCTGCCTGAGGCGGTTCTCAATCAGAGTCAGGTGATTCTTGTTGTCTCTGATGGGGAACCGTATTTAGGTAGCATGGGTTTCACTTTGTATTCCGTGGGTGATTGTTCCTGTCTCTGTGTAGTGTTCACCAGATAGGCTGTATTAGGTTTCACGTTCCGTTTGTTGTTTTTGTATCTATAAGTTATTTCATGTATCGCTTTTTTCATTAAAGTCATGAGTAACCACCACGCTGCATTTCGGTCCGACTCTCTTTCTACAAACGAAGAACGCTGTTACAACCACGTTTATCTTTACAAACAATAGTACGCAAGTACATGGGACCACGCAGCCGTCATACCGCTCAGGAAGGAGAAAACTGTCTCCTAGAGATGAATGCACTTTGGTGCGAAAAGTGCAAATCAATCCCAGAACAACAGCAAATGGCCGTATGAAGATGCAGGTGGAAACAGGTACAACGGTATCTATATCCACAGTAGAACAAGTCCTATACCGACATGTCCTGAAAGACCGCTCAGCGAGAAGAAGGCAGTGCTCCAAAACCGCCATAAAAAAACACAGACTACGGTTTGATATCCACAGTAGAACAAGTCCTATTCCGACATGACCTGAAAGGCCGCTCAGCGAGAAGAAGCCAGTGCTCCAAAACCGCCATAAAAAACACAGACTACGGTTTGCAACTGCACATGGGGACTTTACCTCAGTCTGACTGACCTGACTACTTTTTGGAGAAATTTCCTTTGGTCTGATGAAACAAAAATAGAACTGTTTGGCCATAATGACCATCGTTATGTTTGGAGGCAAAAGGGGGAGGCTTGCAAGCCGAAGAACACCATGCCAACCGTGAAGCACGGGGGTGGCAGCATCATGTATTGGGGGTGATTTGCTGCAGGAGGGACTGGTGCACTTCTCAAAATAGATAGCATCACCAGGAATGAAAATTATGTAGATATATTGAAGCAACATCTCAAGACATCAGTCAGGAAGTCAAAGTTTGGTCGGAAATGGGTCTTCCAAATGGACAATGACCCAAAGCATACTTCCAAAGTTGTGGCAAATGGCTTAAGGACAAAAAAGGCAAGGTATTGGAGTGGCCATTACAAAGCCCTGACCTCATCCCATAGAACATTTGTGGGCAGAACTGAAAAAGCATGTGCGAGCAAGGAGTCCTACAAACCTGACTCAGTTACACCATCTCTGTCAGGAGGAATGGGCCAAAATTTGCCCAACTTATTGTGGGAAGCTTGTGGAAGGCTACCCAAAACATTTGACCCAAGTTAAACAATTTAAAGACAATTCTACAAAGTACTAATTGAGTGCATGTAAACTTCTGACCCACTGGGAATGTAATGAAAGAAATCAAATCTGAAAGAAATCATTCTCTCTACTATTATTCTGACATTTCACATTCTTAAAATAAAGTGGTGATCCTAACTGACCTAAGACAGGGAATTTTTACTCTGATTAAATGTCAGGAATTTTGAAAAACTGAGTTGAAATGTATTCGGTTAAGGTGTATGTAAACTTCCGACTTCAACTGTATACAGTGTATTAGTTTGCGTTTGTATGCCACATGTGTGCATGCCTAAATGTTTCAAGCACACAAAATGCATCAATGTACACAGTGTGTATGCACAGTGACACCATATCTAAAAGCTTTACCTCAGTCTGACGGACCTGACCACAACTTCTCCCTGCCTTCCTCCCTTTCCAGGAAAATGCTGACGAAGGATAAGAAGCCAGAGGAAAAGGCCGAGGTGAAGGACACTGCCGAGGTGATCCCAGACAGGCCAGAGACCCCCAAGCTGTTCAAAGCAGCCCTGGTGATTACAGAACAAGCAGGCATTAAGGGCACCTTCGCCAAGCTGAAAGAGGGCTACAAACCTACCGAGACTGAGGTAAACAGCACACGCATGCATTTACATGCACACACCTAGTGTCATACACACAACACACCTACCTCTGTGTCTGTCCCCAACTCTCCCTTCTCACACCCTCCCTCATACTCTCTCTCTTTCTTGTGGGTGGATGGAAAATGGTCTGAAATCAATCTTTGTTCTCTCTCTCTCTCTCTCACACCCAAAACGCCCTCTACCCCCAGTCCTCTGGACTCCCCATACCTCCTCCCTCCCCGATGGTGCACCGTCGCTCCCCCATCCCCCCTACAGATGCCCAGGTCGAGGATGACGAAGATGCGGTTTCCGAGACGACCGACAGTATGATGCTCATCCGCATGACACGCCGTCACAAAGGCGAGGAGCTCCTGTCCGTCGAGCAGAAGCCTGGAGATGAAGAGGAGGAGATGGAGAAGAAGTAGAAGGAGACTGAGAAGGAAATTGAGAGAAAGAGAAGGGGAAGAAATGTTGTGATCACCCGCTACTCTTCTATACTCTTCTGTGTGTATTTTGACTGAGATTTCAGACCGAAATGGTAAAAAATATATATATATATTTCCCTATTGCCGAGTTCACTTCATGTCAGAAACTCTGGATCTCCGAGTTAATATGAACGTAAGTTATTTGCGTAGAGCTTTCTATTGGTAGATTCTGATACTTCCCAAGTGGGAAACTCGAGTATTATCTTTCTATAACGAGTAAGCAAGTCGGAAATGTCTGAGTTTCCGACATGACGTGAACACGGCATATGCCCCCCTTGGGTTAAGTTCACTTTACAGCGTTATCCTGTCATATTCTATGTGCCCCTTCTGTCCCTCACTCTCTCGTGGTCTCACTGATGTTGTGTGTGTTAACTGCGTTTTAGTACCTTAAAGCGGCAATTAGCAATTGAAACAATAACGAGTACTTCCCGTCTCTTTTTCGGTAAAACGCTGAGGGATGGAGAAATGTAACCACTGTCAAATTCATAGACAGAGCTATGGATGGAAGGATTGACCATCCATGATATCAAAATGTAGTGTTATGCATTTTTTTTTTGTTTAAAACATTGAAGTAAAACAAATTTATTATTTTGGGTTCTGAAATGGTATGACAGTTGAACTAAACTCATGAGACATTATAAGTTATATTCTTCAATAATTAGTGGGTACATATCCTTCATTTAAATGTACAAAACAATTATGTTGCAACTGCAGATTGCCCCTTTAATCCTTATTGATGCTTCATAATCCTATATAGCCTTGTTATAAAACTCCATTACCCAGGGGGCTTAGCTCCAGGTCTCCTACTGCTTCCTGCTTCGAAGTACTGCCACTCTCCCCAAGTACCTGTGACAGAGGCAATATGGCCTTAACCAAAACCTAGGCGTTGCTGGTTTCTATATTTCTTTAGCCATTCCATTTTAAAAGAGAGGCCATTTTCTTTTGTAGTCTGTGTCACAAGAGTGAACACTGGTATGTTTAGCATTTAATCTTTGGGAAAACATCTGTGTTTCTCTTATCTGAGGTATATGGGAAAACTTTTTTTTATTTCGTATTTGAACTCTTAAGAGTGAGTGGTCCTGTGTTGGTTTTCTTTGGTGCCGTGACGCATCACACTAGTCGAAATCTGATTGGCTGATTCAGGGTCATGCCATGTGTCCTCCTGTCTGACACAGCAGGAGCTCAAATGGGTTTCAATGATTTTACTGAGTTTGAGTTTTCGAGGTCAGAGAGAGTGTGTGTGTAAAATGTGGAAATGAGTGTGTATGAGCAGGAAGAGGTGCAGAAAGCCAGAGGAAGTGTTCATTGTGTCCGTCTCAACCAAAACGGGGAAAGGCAGAATAAAAAGGCGGGAATAAAACAATGCTGAGCAAGCCTCAGAACTAACCTCTGTCCAATTCTGTGCTTACATCTCAGGGTGTGATGAAGTGTGTGCTTACTTGTGGTAGGAGTCACATTTGAACTGACATTACAGTTAACTTTCCAACCCCTTCCCATATCTATCAGTGACCTTAAGTCAGGCACATAGTGGGTTGTCATAGTGGGTTCTTTTTTACACACCATAGCATACTTCAGCCATAAAAAGATGCCTAGGTGCTATTAGAAGATTTAGGACTAGATTCGATCCGTATCGCAGAAGTAGGATATCAAGGAAGATCAGCATTATATGTTCCCGCATTCGCCGATACTAGATTCATGGTTAAACCATGCACGTGTCGGCTCAATCGAAAATGACCTTGACATTTTAACGTGGATCTTCCTAGATACTTCCGTGACATGGATTGAATCCAGCCCTTAAGCATAACGCTCAGGGATTATGCCCATATTTCAAGTTTTTAATGTGGATGTATATCAGTCGACTGTACGTGCTTTTTTTGTGTCATTTTCAACTGAGAAAATATCATTTTGAACCATTTTGGAAATAAAAGCTTGTGAATCCTAAGTCAAGCATTTATAGATATTTTGTTGTTGTTGTTGTTTAGTGTTTAAATTATATCTTTGGAACCAACAGCTGAATTAAACTGGCTATGTAAACTCCCTTGTTGGATTCAGATAGATTTTTGATAATGAAGAAGAATGTTTTATAGATGACAATTTGCCTAGTATTGTAATAGGTATGGTGAAAGCATATGTATGCAGCTTGTAAACAATAAAAATACTGTGCTTACTGAAGATTGTGTAAAGTGTAAGAGAGAGAGAGAGAGAGAGAGAGAGAGAGAGAGAGAGAGAGAGAGAGAGAGAGAGAGAGAGAGAGAGAGAGAGAGAGAGAGAGAGCCCACCTGCATCCTATGTCTGCCAGTTGCTATAGGTCAGAACTGTGGTAAAATAAAGGCAACAAAGTGATCCCTTGATATACATCTTTTATGCTCTCATGATTTGTATTAGGACCACTGGTTGGTAATGAAGACGTTTCAGGGCACAGTGAAAAACTGTTTTGCTTGAGTTTTGAGCTTTTGACAGGTCTTCTAAACGGGACATTCGCATGAGTAAAGCACAGCACAGATCAGTAAAAAAATAATGCATTCATTGTGGTGTAGTTTTTTTGACCAGTGAGAAAGTCAAGGAAACACGCTGCGGGGAAAATATATTATGGGCGCAAATACCCCTTGCTGAGCCCCTATCTTCTTCTTCTGAGGTTTAACGGCGGGTGGCATCCATCCATTACTGCCACCTACTAGACTGCAGTACAACTCCCTTATACTTTACTTGAAAAAGAAAAATGTACTAAATAAATACCCTACCATCTGACACTATATACTCACTAATTTAAAAATAACATAAAATGAACACCACTCCCCTAATTAAATGTATTTATTCCTACCTCATGCCATCATCCTGAAAGGATGGGACATCACCACTTAACACACCCTGTAACTCTTCTGATGTCAAGTCTCGCACACCCAAATACCTCTCTGCAGCTGCCACCACAAACTCAATTTTCGGAGACTTCCGATCCATGCCTGTGTAACAGTATAACTTTATACCGTCCCCTCGCCCATACCCAGGCGCGAACCAGGGACCCTCTGCACACATCAACAACAGTCACCCACGAAGCATCGTTACCTATCGCTCCACAAAAGCCGAGGCCCTTGAAGAGCAAGGGGAACAACTACTTCAAGGTCTCAGAGCAAGTGACGTTACCGATTGAAACGTTATTTAGCGCACACCACCGCTAACTAAGCTAGCCGTTTCACATCCGTTACACCTGCAGTACAATTGATAACCATTGCTATAAATACAATCTTCCTGAAACTTATTTCACTGTTTGGCCTATCTGTCTGTACTGGTATATCTCTACTACTCTCACCACTCCTCACCCTCAACCCATCTTCCTCAACTTTCTTCACTGCCTCAGCATATGACAACTTCTGCACTACTCTAAACCTGGAAACCTCTACCTACCTCTCTCGCATATGGGACACTACAATTAACACATTCCACTACGTTCCCAAATACTACACATTCCTTTGTCGCATGCCCTTCTGCACATTTCTCAGACCTTGGACCCTCCCTCCTACACACTGCGGCCACATAGGAACACCTTGGACCCTCCCTCCTACACACTGCTGCCACATAGGAACACCTTGGACCCTCCCTCCTACACACTGCTGCCACATAGGAACACCTTGGACCCTCCTTCCTACACACTGCGGCCACATAGGAACACCTTGGACCCTCCCTCCTACACACTGCTGCCACATAGGAACACCTTGGACCCTCCCTCCTACACACTGCTGCCACATAGGAACACCTTGGACCCTCCCTCCTACACACTGCTGCCACATAGGAACACCTTGGACCCTCCCTCCTACACACTGCGGCCACATAGGAACACCTTGGACCCTCCCTCCTACACACTGCTGCCACATAGGAACACCTTGGACCCTCCCTCCTACACACTGCTGCCACATAGGAACACCTTGGACCCTCCCTCCTACACACTGCGGCCACATAGGAACACCTTGGACCCTCCCTCCTACACACTGCGGCCACATAGGAACACCTTGGACCCTCCCTCCTACACACTGCTGCCACATAGGAACACCTTGGACCCTCCCTCCTACACACTGCGGCCACATGCCCATAAGCTTGACACCTGTAACATCTTAATGTGTTCGGCACATAAGCTTGTACAGGATACCTTTATATATCCTTTATTCACTGTCAGGCAAAGACTCAACTTCAAAACTCAAAAGAACAGACAATGACTCTTCTGTTTCCCCACTCTCACCACCCTGTCTGCGTCGCATCAAACGACGAGCATCACATACACCGGGAATCTTTGCTCTCAGCTGGTCAACTTTGATATCTACTGCTACCCCAGTTATCACTCCTTTCATTGGTGCCCTTTTCTTGATAAACAAAACAATTCACTTTTCTTGCCCCCATTCGTTTTGCTTCAAGCGCATTCTCCCTCTGCCCAACAGAAACACAAACAATTACCACTTGACCACTTCTAGTTACCCTCACCGATTCCACATGACCCAACCCTTTTTCCACCCACCGTGAAACCACAAATGGATCAGCCAAAGGGCAAGAGTCCACTTTCTCCATAAACTGCACTCCTACTGTCACAGACTCTTCTTCATCCTGACCCTCAGGTGCACACCTCGGTCTCCGATAACTTTACTGCACCAACCACCTCTGATTCTTCACCCTCATTCACTTCCATTTCTCCTCCTGTCTTCAGCTCCCTCTGCTTACACTTTCTACCATTCTTCTTTGACAAACCATCTCCCTTTTTTCCACCATTTTTATCCGCCCCAAGCTCACCCTCTTCTTCCCTCATTCTCTTAGACCTCTTCTCCCTCTCTTTTTTTCCCTCCATCCCTTCTCCATTTTCCAAGTAGATGTCTCCTTGTGATAATACTGCCGCTCCATCCCGCACACCCATCTTGTACTTGCTTTCTCTAGGGACTCCATTTTCCCCTTCCAGAGTTCTGCTCATGTCCCGGATAACGTGCCTCTCCCTGAGTCCATATCAACCGGATGTTCCGGTTTTCAAGGGAAATGGAAAGAGAGCCTGTGCCATGACTTCCGCTTTTGGACGTTAACAAGGCGATACTCCGCCTTCACATTTACTGGATTGGTTAAACAGTGCAGAAGGAAACAATTCCCCCCCCCCCCCCCCCTCCCCCGTCAAGACCAGTATGTAGGAGATTTAGTTTCAGGTGTTTATTTTACGCCTGCTATGTTAGGTTATTGTGCATATACTGTAACTGCATTTCTCTTGTCAAAGTATTTTATTGGATAAACTAGTATAACATGAAGATATTTACTACCGTTGAGCGTGTTATCGGTCAGCAGGTCAAGCAACAACACAAGGAGAGAAACATCTGTCAAAAGTCTCGCTCTTTTGGTGCTTTCAAGACAACTGGGAACTCGAAAATAACCTATGTCAAATCATGACATCGGACATTGGGAAAGTGGATGCTCAGACAGATGCCCAAGTTTCCGACTTGGAAGCCCCGAAAACAAATATCCCTGTCTGAGCTCGTTTTTTTTCCCGAGTACATAGTTGTCTTGAACGCAATGAAGTCGGAGATGTCCGATTCCGCGTTTTTTTTAACGCGCCAATATGTCTGGTCTCTGAAGTGCAGTCAGCTGGTGAATCCACTCCAAGTCGCGAGGAGACTTGACTTTCGACCGCGGCAAAAACAAAAAATATTTGCACCTCTGAATTCTGGATGGGCTACTAAATGATTTGCGCTGTGCAACAAAGTCCAACCGTGACTATTGATGTGAGTTATTTGGTCAACTCGGGAATAACAAGGGGAGGTTTCGCGTGTTGGACCGAGTGGTAAGAGTTGCACTATTTTCCTTTAACACGTTTGCTTTCCATTTCCCCATTTGTATTACATTGTTTGACATTTGCACACGCGTTTACAAAGTAAGTTGTAGTTACCTTGTCAAAACTAATGTATGTATTAACAAGATGGTCAAGCCGCGAGTTGCATATTGATTTTGCAGCGTGGTCGTACGGCTCAATTAGTGATATTGACTATATGGATATTAGCCTACTTGGCAAGGCGCTCAACACTGACATTACAGCCCAAAGCAACATTATCAAATTGCTCTGTTTTTGTTTTCGATGCTTACAGAAAATGACAATAGAGCACATCAAATTCACTGAAAACAGCTGTGGGTCACTCACCATTCAGCCGTTTCCACGCATGTCAAAAAATGTAACCAGAGTTTTTATTTCAATGTTGACCTGTGCGACCGTGAAAGGTTTGTGTGCGCCGACTCATGTATGTAAATTCAGCAACAACAAAAAAAACGTCCCCACTGTCAACTGTTTATTTTCAGCAAACTTAACGTAAATATTTGTATGAACATAAGATTCAACAACTGAGACACAAACTGAACAAGTTCCACAGACATGTGACGAACAGAAATGTAGTAATGTGTCCCTGAATAAAGGGGGGGTCAAAACCAAAAGTAACAATCAGTATCTGGTGTGGCCACCAGCTGCATTAAGTACCCCACTCTTCCACCAAGGCACCTGCAAGTTCCCGGACATTTCTGAGGGGAATGGCCCTCACCCTCCGATCCAACAGGTCCCAGACGTGCTCAATGGGATTGAGATCCGGGCTCTTCCCTGAACATGGCAGAACACTGACATTCCTGCCTTACAACAGGCCTACAAGCCCCCAGTCCAGCCTCTCCCAGCCTGTTGTGGACAGTCTGAGCACTGATGGAGGGATTGTGCGTTCCTGGTGTAACTCGGGCAGTTGTTGTTGCCATCCTGTACCTGCCCCGCAGGTGTGATGTTCGGATGTATCGACCCTGTGCAGGTGTTGTTACACGTGGTCTGCCACTGCGAGGACGATCAGCTGTCCATCCTGTCTCCCTGTAGCGCTGTCTTAGGCGTCTCACAGTATGGACATTGCAATCTATTTCCCCGGCCACATCTGCAGTCCTCATGCCACTTTGCAGCATGCCTAAGGCACTTTCACGCAGATGAGCAGGGACCCTGGGCATCTTTCTTTTGGTGTTTTTCAGTCAGTAGAAAGGCCTCTTTAGTGTCCCTAAGTTGTCATAACTGTGACCTTAATTGCCTACCGTCTGTAAGCTGTTAGTGTCTTAACGACCGTTCCACAGGTGCATGTTCATTAATTGTTTATGGTTCATTGAACAAGCGTGGGAAACAGTTTTTAAACCCTTTACAATGAAGATCTGTGAAGTTATTTGGATTTTTATAAATTATCTTTGAAAGACAGTATTCTTTAAAAAGGGACATTACTTTTTTGCTGAATTTGTATATCTATGTGGTTATTTTTAGCATGTATATCTTGGTGGGGCAAACTCCCCCAAAATGTTTTAGATGCGTGCCAGCAAAGACACACAACACTAAACAATACATTAATTGCACCATAACGATGACCAGCTGTGCCAACAATCTGTTAGGGCCTTCATAAAGCTGTCTCATCAGCAAAGAACAATCTTTCAAGCACAATGGATTGAATCCTTACCACCGCTACACCTGTATATCAGCAGAGCCTTGTCTGGCAGCGAAACAATTAATTCAGTATTGTTACTGCCTTTTAAAAACAACATGGCTGACTTGCTTAAACAAATGTGGTTCTACTGACAATTGAGGGAATGATGAGCGGATAAGAGGCATTCTGACATTTCAATTAAGACATTAATGAGCGAGCGACGATGGACGTAGCCAATATAACTATGTGTTAGAGCACTTTTGAAATGTAGACAGAATTCAGAACATGGGCTGCTCTTGCAGAATTTTCCCTGTCCACCAAGTCAGAACTGTAGGATAAATAAAGGGGGCATATAAGCAGAAAATGAAACCTCTTACAATAACAAGGATTAAAGAGGATTTGAAAGTAGATTGTCGACTTGATTCATGATGACTGCTAGCTAAGACTTTGAAAGTAAGACGTTGACATGATCAACGTCTTACGTCTTGTTGTTGCTGAATTTACATACATGAGTCGGCGCACACAAACCTTTCACGGTCGCACAGGTCAACATTGAAATAAAAACTCTGGTTACATTATATTTTATATTTATTTATATATCAGTCCAATCAAAGCTACTGTACATATAACTTGATTTGATTCCAGTTTATCTGTGGCCAATGACTTTGAGCCTTCTTGGAAGGACACTTGTAATATAACTCTATGGCGGGACCCAAAGGCTTGACATTTTGGATGTCTACCCTTGCTAAGGACATCAACTTCCAGATGACGTAGTTTCCCCATGAGGGACAGAACATTTAGCCACTCATGGCATAATGCTCCTATTTTTGTTCTGGCTCGCCCCACCACCACAGAATGCACTGAGCTAGGCAGAAACACCTGCATGTTAGAGACCATGTGTATGTGGCTTTATTTAACTCCATGATATATATATATATTTTTTTTTACATCGTTTGCAAACTGATATGTGACACGTATTAATGCCCAAACAACATGCAAAACAGGCAAGCCCCCCTAAAAATTACATATATATATATAATTTATTTTTGCAACAAATGTGGGGCTCTGCCCCACCTGCCCTGAATGACAGGTTGCCACTGTAAAACACTGCTCAAAAAAATAAAGGGAACACTAAAATAACACATCCTAGATCTGAATGAATGAAATATTCTTATTAAATACTTTTTTCTTTACATAGTTGAATGTGCTGACAACAAAATCACACATTATCAATGAAAATCAAATTTATCAACCCATGGAGGTCTGGATTTGGAGTCGCACTCAAAATTAAAGTGGAAAACCACACTACAGGTGGATCCAACTTTGATGTAATGTCCTTAAAACAAGTCAAAATGAGGCTCAGTAGTGTGTGTGGCCTCCACGTGCCTGTATGACCTCCTTACAACGCCTGGACATGCTCCTGATGAGATGGCGGATGATCTCCTGAGAGATCTCCTCCCAGACCTGGACTAAAGCATCCGCCAACTCCTGGACAGTCTGTGGTGCAACGTGGCGTTGGTGGAGAGAGCGAGACATGATGTCCCAGATGTGCTCAATTGGATTCAGGTCTCTGGAACGGGCGGCCCAGTCCATAGCATCAATGCCGTCCTCTTGCAGGAACTGCTGACACACTCCAGCCACATGAGGTCTAGCATTGTCTTGCATTAGGAGGAACCCAGGGCCAACTGCACCAGCATATTGTCTCACAAGGGGTCTGAGGATCTCATCTCGGTACTTAATGGCAGTCAGGCTACCTCTGGCGAGCACATGCGGCCCCCAAAGAAATGCCACCCCACACCATGACTGACCCACCACCAAACCGGTCATGATGTTGCAGGCAGCAGAATGTTCTCCACGGTGTCTTCAGACTGTCACGTCTGTCACATGCTCAGTGTGAACCTGCTTTCACCTGTGAAGAGCACAGGGCGCCACTGGAAAATTTGCCAAATGTCCTGCACAGTGTTGGGCTGTAAGCACAACCCCCACCTGTGGATGCCGGGCCCTCATACCACCCTCATGGAGTATGTTTCTGACCGTTTGAGCAGACACATGCAAATTTGTGGCCTGCTGGAGGTCATTTTGCAGGGCTCTGGCAGAGCTCCTCCAGCTCCTCCTTGCACAAAGGTGGAGGTAGCGGTCCTGTTGCTGGGTTGTTGCCCTCCTATGGCCTCCTCCACGTGTCCTGGAGTACTGGCCTGTCTCCTGGTAGCGCCTCCATGCTCTGGACACTACGCTGACAGACACAGCAAACCTTTTTGCCACAGCTCGCATTGATGTGCCATCCTGGATGAGCTGCACTACCAGAGCCACTTGTGTGGGTTGTAGACTCCGTCTCATGCTACCACTAGAGTGAAAGCACCGCCAGCCTTCAAAAGTGACCAAAACATCAGCCAGGAAGCATAGGAACTGAGAAGTGGTCTGTGGTCACCACCTGCAGAACCACTCCTTTTATTGGGGGTGTCTTGCTAATTGCCTATAATTTCCACCTGTTGTCTATTCCATTTGCACAACAGCATGTGAAATTTATTGTCAATCGGTGTTGCTTCCTAAGTGGACAGTTTGATTTCACAGAAGTTTGATTTCACAGTAGTGTGATTGACTTGGAGTTACATTGTGTTGTTTAAGTGTTCCCTTTATTTCTTTGAGCAGTGTATATACATACATGCGTGCACACACACACACTGTAACGGCGTTCTTCGTTTGTCGAAAGAGAGTCGGACCGAAATGCAGCGTGGTGGTTACTCATGTCTTTAATGAAGAAAAACGGAACGATACATGAAATAACTAATAAATACAAAAACAACAAACGGAACGTAAAACCTATTACAGCCTGTCTGGTGAACACTACACAGAGACAGGAACAATCACCCACGAAATACAAAGTGAAACCCAGGCTACCTAAATACGGTTCCCAATCAGAGACAACGAGAATCATCTGACTCTGATTGAGAACCGCCTCAGGCAGCCAGCCTATGCTACACCCCTACTCAGCCGCAATCCCAATACCTACAAAACCCCCAATATGAAACACAACATTAAACCCATGTCACACCCTGGCCTGACCAAATATAACGAAAACACAAAACACTATGACCAAGGTGTGACACACACTGCCTTCAGAAAGTATTCACACCCCTTTCCTTTTTCCACATTTTGCTACGTTAAAGCCGTATTCTATTTATTTTATTTATTAAATCATTTTTTCCCTCAATCTAGACACAATACCCCATAATGAAAGAAAAAAACAGGTTTAAGTTTTTTTTGCAAAAAAAAAAAAAAAAAAAACTGAATATATTTACATATGTATTCAGACCCTTTACTTTGTTGAAGCACCTTTGGCAGCATTAAGTCTTGGATATGACACAACAAACTTGGCACACCTGTATTTGGGGAGTTTCAGAGATGTTCGATCGGGTTCAAGTCCAGGCTCTAGCTGGGCCACTCGAGGACATTCACAGACTTGTCCTGTTGGAAGGTGAACCTTCAACCCAGTCTGAGGTCCTGAGTGCTCTGGAGCAGGTTTTCATCAAGATCTCTCTGTACTTTGCTTTGTTCATCTTTGCCTCGATCCTGACTAGTCTCCCAGTCCTTGCTGCTAAAAAACACACCCACAGCATGATGCTGCCACGACCATGCTTCACCGTAGGGATGGTGCCAGGTTTCCTCCAGGTGTTACGCTTTGCATTCAGGCCAAAGAGTTCATTCTTGATTTCATCAAAGGTGCCTTTTGGCAAACTCCAAGCAGGCTGTCGTGCCTTTTACTGAGGAGTGGCTTCCGGCTGGCCCCTCTACCATAAAGGCCTGATTGGTGGAATGCTGCAGAGATGGTTGTCCTTCTGGAAGGATCTCCCATCTCCACAGAGGAACACTGGAGCTCTGTCAGATTGACCATCGGGTTCTTGGTCACCTCCCTGACCAAGGCCCTTCTCCCCTGATTACTCAGTTTGGCCGGGTGGCCACCTCTAGGAAGAGTCTTGCTGGTTCCAAACTTCTTCCATTTAAGAATGATGGAGGCCACTGTGTTCTTGTGAACCGTCAATGCTGCAGACATTTTTGGTATCCTTCCCCAGATCTCTGCCTTGACACAATCCTGTCTCAGGAGCTCTGCGGACAATTCCTTCGACCTCAGGGGTTGGTTTTTGCTCTGACACGCACTGTCAACTGTGGGACCTTATATATAGACAGGTGTGTGCCTTTCCAAATCATGTCCAATCAATTGAATTTACCACAGGTGGACTCCAATCAAGTTGTAGAAACATCTCGAGACTGATTAATGGAAATAGGATGCACCTGAGTTCAATTTCGAGTCTCTTAGCAAAGGGTCTGAACCTATGTAAATAAGGTATTTCTGTTTTTATTTTTTATAAATTAGCAAATATTTCTAAGCCTGTTGTCATTATGGGGTATTGTGTTTAGATTGCTGAGGACTTATATTTATTTAATCCATTTTAGAATAAGGCTGTAATGTAACAAAATGTTGAAAAAGTTGATGGATAGAGAGGAAAAAACATGATTTCACCTTGGCTTGGGTACATTTTGAAAGCCAGCGTGTCAGTTTCAATTGCATGGTTTGGTTCCCATTTTTGTACACGAGCATCCTGAACAGAAGCCCTTGGAGGGGGAACACATGGAGGCAGTTACGAGAGGTGGTTGTTCTCAGGGTGTGTCTAGTTGGCTTTACAAACCGTGCCAATGAACGGATGTATGATCTAAAAATAAAGTTGACTTATGAGTTATCCTACTTTCCTGCCAAGTTAGAAAAGTTTTTTTTTTTAATTTAAATTACAGACCTGTGTCATGGGACAGTGATCTTGATTTGACTTTGGAGCATATTTTTAACATGCTGGGTAATGGAGAACCTGTTCATTTGTTATGAAGTCCTGCTTCAGGAATAACTGTAAGTGTGGGTAACATCCCTCTCTTATTCTTAGAGCATTTTATGTCCCAGTCAATGTGGGGGTGACTTATTTTAACAGGACCACTGTTTTTAAAAGCACTCCCATTTGTTACTTCCCCAGAGGGGGACTGTGTTTGTTAAACACGTACTGCTAGAGCACACACCCACATAGACCATACAGGGACATTCCATTTTGTTCTGCATGTTCCCTACAGCACCTCTCCTCACGTCATCACCGGCATGGCATTCCAGAGGCAGGAGTCACGAGCAGAATGAACTGACCCTACCCCTCTCTGTTGGACCTGCATAGCTGAGAAGAATTAGACTGCTTTAACTCAATTCCATGTTGATTTGAGGGAAGATTAAGGTGGGGGCTGTCTGCTAGGGCTCTGTACCTATTCAGACTGTTATTGTGGGAATTGCTTAGACAGTTCATATGTTGGACTCTCATGGAGATGGAGACAAGACACCAGTGTGGGGTGTAGAGACAGAGCAGAAACACACACACACACACACACACACACAGTGTGGTTTCCGGGGGATGGGCTGGGTGAATCACAGGCTGGAAAGAGAATTAAAGACTACTGATGGAAAATTACATGTTGTGCAGAGTGATTATGTAGCTCCAACCGCGTGTGTGCGCAAGCGCAGCTACTAGCTTACACATTAGACAATGTATTCTGTAAATATTTGCCAAAATATTTGGGGAAATCTGTTCCTAAACATTCCTAAACATGCCATGTCTGTGTTTGCACAAATGTATATGACCTTGCATGAGGATAGTGTTTTTTTGGATCACACACTCAGTCTCTGGTTTGGTGCTCTATTTATTGTAAGCTGTTTGTTAAATAAGTCCTGGACGGTTTGACTTGTTTGGCTGCAGTAGTGGAGATGAGGTCAGGGACTTGTGACTTCTCCATGCATTCAGGCATTATATAACAGCTCTGATTGGAAGCAGATTATTGTAGAAGGTGAACATTACCAGATAACCAGTAGGTGGTGCTGATTGCTGCTGTGTCTGTCACACAGATGGACTACAGTCTCTTGGCACTGATGTTGGTTAGCCTACATAGCATGCTCAGGGTAGAAGTTACCCTTTGGCACGGATCTAGGATCAGCTTAACTAAATTCGTTGTGGGGTGAATCACAAAACTGACCATTTTACTGTCTAGCTTACTATTATTCACAGATATTAAAGCTAGACTGTCAGGGAGCATCGGAAATGTAAAAAACAATGGATAAAGGACATAATTTTTTTACACACATTTTGATGGTGAGGAAATGCAACCGATTTTCAACGCGGCCATTCAGACCTCATCGAAGACAAGACTGCGGCCCCTGTCGAAATTAGTTTGACACCCCTCATCTAGGGAAACGAACAACTTCATCCTACTTACTGTCTTGCACCCACACAAAGATCATGCTCTTTCTGTAACTAATGTAAATGTTACACAGTGGACCGTTAGTCTCATGTTCATTTCAACACAACTTTTAAATCGGATTAGATTCTGAACAAGAGAAGATGTGGAAACGACAGCAGAGCCTCAGTTCAGCTGTAGCTAATCTGGCCCAATTAAACTGTGTATGAAAGAGAGGTAGATGTTTATATTAGGAAATGGTCATGCAATGTTGCCCACAACGGATTACTGCCTAGCTTCATTTGCATATTAATGGCTAAAAGACGCATTAAGAAGATGACTAGGCTATTTTAAGTGTGAGCACAGTGGGTTAGCACATTACACCATATCGGGTGTCAAACATACTGCCTTGCGGATCCAATCCAGCTCGCGGGTGGTTTGACTAAAAAAAATATATATGCAGTACCAGTCAAAAGTTTGGACACCTACTCATTCAATGTTTTTTTTATTTACTTTACTATTTTCTACACTAGTATAATTAATAGTATAATCAAAACTATGCAATAACACAGACTCTGTAGTAACCCAAAAAAGTGTTAAACAAATCAAAATATATTTTATGTTTGAGATTCTTCAAACTAGCCACCCTTTGCCTTGATGACCGCTTTGCACACTCTTTGCATTCTCACGAACCAGCTTCATGAGGTACTCAGCTGGAATGCATTTCAATTAACAGGTGTGCCTTGTTAAAAGTTAATTTGTGGATTTTTTTTCCCCTTAATGCGTTTTGAGCCAATCAGTTGTGTTGTGACAAGGTAGGGGTGGTATACAGAAGATATACCTATTTGGTAAAAGACCAAGGCCATATTATGGCAAGAACAGCTCAAATAAGCAAAGAGAAACGACAGTCCATTACTTTAAGACATGAAGGTCAGTGATCCGAATCATTTCGAGAACTTTCAAAGTTTCTCAATGTGCAGTCGCAAAAAGCATCAAGCGCTTTGATGAAACTGGCTCTCATGAGGACCGCCACAGGAAAGGAAGACCCATAGTTACCTCTGCTGCAGAGGATAAGTTCATTAGTTACCAGCCTTAGAAATTGCAGCCCAAATAAAATCTTAATGGAGTTCCAAGTAACAGACACATTTCAACATCAACTCTTCAGAGGAGACCACATGAATCAGGCCTTCATGGTCAAATTGCTGCAAAGAAACCACTACAAAAGGACACCAATAATAATAAGAAGAGACTTGCTTGGGCCAAGAAACACAAACAATGGACATTAGACCAGTGTAAATCTGTCCTTTTTTGTTTTGATGAGTCAAAATTATGTTTGGTTCCAACCACTGTGTCTTTGTGAGATGCAGAGTAGATGAACATATCTCCTCATGTGTGGTTCCCACCGTGAAGCATGGAGGTAGGGGTGCTTTGGTGGTGACACTGATTTTTATTTAGAATTCAAGGCACACTTAACCAGCATGGCTACCACAGCATTCTGCAGCGATACGCCATCCCATCTGGTTTGGGTTTAGTGGGACTATGACCCAAAACACACCTCCAGGCTGTGTAAGGGCTATTTGACAAAGAAGGAGAGTTATGGATTGTTGCATTGGGTGACCTGGCCTCCACAATCAGCTGACTGCAACCCAATTGAGATGGTTTGGGATAAGTTGGACTGCAGAGTGAAGGAAAAGCAGCCAACAAGTGCTCAGCAAATGTGGGGAACTCCTTCAAGACTGTTGGAAAAGTATTCCAGGTGAAGCTGGTTGAGCAAATGCCAAGAGTGTGCAAAGCTGTCATCAAGGCAGGGTTTTATGTTAATTTTGTGTATAGAGCATACTTCGGACAATACAAAGTTCTTCAGATCTCCAAGGGAGGGGTGACAAAAACATGATTTTGGAGGTAGGGCATCACGCAGAATAGGGTTAGCCAGAATGCCCATAAATTGAACTTTTGACATTCATTTGACAAAAGCTATATCCCTTCTAGCCATGACTCGCAAGAACAGCCAACCTAGCATTTTTTTTAAATAAAAAAAAACATTTTTTACAAATCAATGCTTGGAGTCAAAGTATCGCTTTTATATCGACCAAAATAATATTGCGATATGAAACTATATACACCCCCATCACTACTCATGATACAATACTTCTCAAATTGTCACTCAAGTATTACAATTCTATATGTATTGCGACTCGATAGTGTGATTTTGGACATTACCACACTGTTTACGTTAGACTTATTCTACAATGGAATAAAAAAATTCATCAATCAACACACACTATCCCACAATGACAAAGCAAAAACTGTTTTTTAGAAATATTAGAACTTATGAAACCACATTTACATAAGTACTTTTTTCAGACTCTTTATTCAGTACTTTGTTGAAGCAACTTTGGCAGCGATTACAGCCTCTAGTCTTCTTGGGTATGACGCTACAAACTTGGCACACCTGTATTTGGGGAGTTTCTCGCATTCTTCTCTGCAGATTCTCTCAAGCTCTGTCAAGTTGGATGGAGAGTGTCGCTGCACAGCCATTTTCAGGTCTCTCCAGAGATGTTAGATCGGTTCAAGTCCGGACTCTGGCTGGGCCACTTAAGGACATTCAGAGACTTGTCCCGAAGCCACTCCTGCGTTGTATTGGCTGTGTCCTTAGGGCCGTTGTCCTGTTGGAAGGTGAACCTTTGCCCCAGTCTGAGATCTTGAACACTGGATGTTTTCATCAATGATCTGTCTGTACTTTGGTCAGTTCATCTTTCCCTCAATCTTGACTAGTCTCCCAGTCTCTCCTGCTGAAAAACGCCCCCACAGCATGATGCAGCAACCCATCTTTTACCGTAGGGATGGTGCCAGGTTTCTCCAGACATGACGCTTGGCATTCATGCCAAAGAGTTCAATCTTGGTTTCATCAGACCAGAGAATCTTGTTTCTCATGGTCTGAGAGTCTTTAGGTGCCTTTTGGCAATCTCCAAGCAGACGACCAGCTCTAGGAAGAGTCTTGGCGGTTCCAACATTTTTCCATTTTAGAATGACTGAGGCCACTGTGTTCTTGGACCTTCAATGCTGCAGAAATGTTTTGGTACCCCAGATCTGTGCCTCGACACAAGTCATCCCTACATGACTTGAACTTCCGGTGCCGACAGAGATGGCCGCCTCGCTTCGCGTTCCTAGAAAACTATGCAGTTTTTTGTTTTTTTTACATGTTATTTCTTACATTAGTACCCCAGGTCATCTTAGGTTTCATTACATACAGTCGAGAAGAACTACTGAACATAAGAGCAGCGTCAACTCACCATCAGTACGACCAAGAATATGACTTTCGCGAAGCGGATCCTGTGTTCTGCCTTTCACCCAGGACAACGGAATGGATCCCAGCCGGCGACCCAAAAAACGACTTCGTAAAAGGGGGAAACAGAGCGGTCTTTTGGTCAGACTCCGGAGACGGGCACATCGTGCACCACACCCTAGCATTCTCCTCGCCAATGTCCAGTCTCTTGATAACAAGGTTGATGAAATCCGAGCAAGGGTAGCATTCCAGAGGGACATCAGAGACTAACGTTCTTTGCTTCACGGAAACATGGCTCACTGGAGAGACTATCGGAATCGGTGCAGCCAGCTGGTATCTCCACGCATCGCGCAGACAGAAACAAACATCTTTCTGGTAAGCAGAGGGGCGGGGGCATATGCTTCATGGTTAACGTGACGTGGTGTGATCATAACAACATACAGATACTCAAGTCCTTCTGTTCACCTGATTTAGAATTCCTCACAATCAAATGTCGACCGCATTATCTACCAAGGGAATTCTCTTCGATTATAATCACAGCCGTATATATTCCCCCCCAAGCAGACACATCGATGGCTCTGAACGAACTTTATTTGACTCTTTGCAAACTGGAATCCATTTATCCGGAGGCTGCATTCATTGTAGCTGGGGATTTTAACAAGGCTAATCTGAAAACAAGACTCCCTAAATTTTATCAGCATATCGATTGCGCAACCAGGGCTGGAAAAACCTTGGATCACTGCTATTCTAACGCATATAAGGCCCTGCCCCGCCCTCCTTTCGGAAAAGCTGACCACGACTCCATTTTGTTGATCCCTGCCTACAGACAGAAACTAAAAAAAGAAGCTCCCACGCTGAGGTCTGTTCAACGCTGGTCCGACCAATCTGATTCCACACGCCAAGACTGCTTCCATCACGTGGACTGGGATATGTTTCGTATTGCGTCAGACGACAACATTGACGAATACGCTGATTCGTTGAGCGAGTTCATTAGAACGTGCGTTGAAGATGTTGTTCCCATAGCAACGATTAAAACATTCCCAAACCAGAAACCGTGGATTGATGGCAGCATTCGCGTGAAACTGAAAGCCCGAACCACTGCTTTTAATCAGGGCAAGGTGACCGGAAACATGACCGAATACAAGCAGTGTAACTATTCCTTCCGCAAGGCAATCAAACAAGCTAAGCGTCAGTGTAGAGACAAAGTAGAATCTCAATTCAACGGCTCAGACACAAGAGGCATGTGGCAGGGTCTACAGTCAATCACTGATTACAAAAAGAAAACCAGCCCAGTCACGGACCAGGATGTCTTGCTCCCAGGCAGACTAAATAACTTTTTTGCCCGCTTTGAGGACAATACAGTGCCACTGACACGGCCCGCAACTAAAACATGCGGACTCTCCTTCACTGCAGCCGACGCAAGGGTTGACACGTTTAAAATGTTTTCCTCACAAGGCTGCAGGCCCAGACGGCATCCCCAGCCGTGCCCTCAGAGCATGCGCAGACCAGCTGGCTGGTGTGTTTACGGACATATTCAATCAATCCCTATCCCAGTCTGCTGTTCCCACATGCTTCAAGAGGGCCACCATTGTTCCTGTTCCCAAGAAAGCTAAGCTAACTGAGCTAAACGACTACCGCCCCGTAGCACTCACTTCCATCATCATGAAGTGCTTTGAGAGACTAGTCAAGGACCATATCATCTCCACCCTACCTGACACCCTAGACCCACTCCAATTTGCTTACCGCCCAAATAGGTCCACATACGATGCAACCACACTGCCCTAACCCATCTGGACAAGAGGAATACCTATGTGAGAATGCTGTTCATCGATTACAGCTCGGCATTTAACACCATAGTGCCCTCCAAGCTCGTCATCAAGCTCGAGACCCTGGGTCTCGACCCCGCCCTGTGCAACTGGGTACTGGACTTCCTGGCGGGCCCCCCCAGGTGGTGAGGGTAGGCAAAAACATTTCCACCCCGCTGATCCTCAACACTGGGGCCCCACAAGGGTGCGTTCTGAGCCCTCTCCTGTACTCCCTGTTCACCCATGACTGCGTGGCCACGCACGCCTCCAACTCAATCATCAAGTTTGCGGACGACACAACAGTGGTAGGCTTGATTAACAACAACGACGAGACGGCCTACAGGGAGGAGGTGAGGGCCCTCGGAGTGTGGTGTCAGGAAAATACACTCAACGTCAACAAAACTAAGGAGATGATTGTGGACTTCAGGAAACAGCAGAGGGAACACCCCCCTATCCACATTGATGGAACAGTAGTGGAGAGGGTAGTAAGTTTTAAGTTCCTCGGCGTACACATCACAGACAAACTGAATTGGTCCATCCACACAGACAGCATCGTGAAGAAGGTGCAGCAGCGCCTCTTCAACCTCAGGAGGCTGAAGAAATTTGGCTTGTCACCAAATCGAGAGCATCCTGTCGGGCTGTATAACCGCCTGGTACGGCAACTGCTCCGCCCACAACCGTAAGGCTCTCCAGAGGGTAGTGAGGTCTGCACAACTCCTCACCGGGGACAAACTACCTGCCCTCCAGGACACCTACACCACCCGATGTCACAGGAAGGCCATAATGATCATCAAGGACAACAACCACCCGAGCCACTGCCTGTTCACCCCGCTATCATCCAGAAGGCGAGGTCAGTACAGGTGCATCAAAGCTGGGACCGAGACTGTTAAACAGCCACCACTAACAATGAGTGGCTGCTGCCAACACACTGACTCAACTCCAGCCACTTTAATAATGGGAATTGATGGGAAATGATGTAAAATATATCACTAGCCACTTTAAACAATGCTACCTAATATACCCTACATTATTCATCTCAAATGTATATGTAGATACTGTACTCTATATCATCTACTGCATCTTTATGTAATACATGTATCACTTTAACTATGCCACTTTGTTTACATACTCATCTCATATGTATATACTGCACTCGATACCATCTACTGTATCTTGCCTATGCCGCTCTGTACCATCACTCACTCATATATCTTTATGTACATATTCTTTATCCCCTTACACTTGTCTATAAGGTAGTAGTTTTGGAATTGTTAGCTAGATTACTTGTTGGTTATTACTGCATTGTTGGAACTAGAAGCACAAGCATTTCGCTACACTCGCATTAACATCTGCTAACCATGTGTATGTGACAAATAAAATTTGATTTGAGCTCTACGACAATTTCTGCAACCTCAAGGCTGGGTTTTTGCTCTGACATGCACTGTCAACTGTGTGACCTTACATAGACAGGTGTGTGCCTTTCCAAATCATGTCCAGTCAATTGAATTTACCACAGGTGGACTCCAATCAAGTTGTAGAAGCATCTCAAGGATGATCAATGGAAATCGTATGCACCTGAGCTCAATTTTGAATGTCATAGCGAAGGGTCTGAATACTTACTTAAGTTATTTCAGTTTTTTAAATTTTATATACATTTCCAAACCTGTTTTCACTTTGTCATTACGGGGTATTGTGTGTAGATTGACAAACATTGTTTATTTAATATATTTGATATTTAAGGCTATAAAGAAACATGTGGAAAAAGTCAAGGGGTCTGAATACTTTCCGAATGCACTATGTCTGCTGCAGAACGACGAGCGAGCATGAAACAATTTATGATCAGTCATTGAAATAAGTACTAAACATGTTGGCTAACTTTTTAACCATTTAGAACCTGTCGTGGCCATCGACAGCATTTCTTTTCAAATTAATATATTTTCAAACAATATCTGTCAAATATCACAAAATGAACTTGCTTACAACCTGTTGTCGTATTTGCGTGCCTGTGGTCAACAACCATAAACTGGAAACAGGGTATGCTGTATCTGTTGTTTTGGTGTTACTGATTTGGACACGTCTTTGAAAGCGATGATGTTTAGTGAAATAGCGAAGTAAACCGCAGATATACATTACCAGTCAAAAGTTGACACACCACCTCATTTTACTCTTTTCTATGTTGTAGAATACTAGTGAAGACATCACAACTATGAAATACCACACATGGAATCATGTAGTAACCAAAAAATCTAAATATATTTAGATTCTTCAAACTAGCCACCCTTTGCCTTGATGACAGTTTTGCACACTCAACCAGCTTCAACTGGAATGCTTTTCCAACAGTCTTGAAGGAGTTCCCACATGCTGAGCACTTGTTGGCTGCTTTTCCTTGACACTGCAGTCCAACTCATCCCAAACCATCTGAAATGGGTTGAGGTTGGGTGATTGTGGAGGCCAGGTCATCTGATGAGGCACTCTATCACTCTCCTTGGTCAAATAGCCCTTACACAGCCTGGATGTGTGTTAGGTCACTGTCCTGTTGAAAAACAAATGATAGTCCCACTAAGTGCAAACCCAATGGGATGGCGTATCACTTCAGAATGCTGTGGTAGCCATGCTGGTTAAGTGTGCCTTTTTAAAATTCTATATACGGATGATCTCTGCATGTGTGCTTCCCCCCGTAGCGTACAGGCTGCTGACTGAACACTCTGCCAGTCTTTTTCTCTCGCTCTCTAATTCCTTCTCACCCCTGACTCAGACTAAGGATTGATGGGCGTTTGAAATAATGTCACTATTAGAATATTATCATGTAATGTTTTCGGATATCAGTTTTTTTTTAGCACTGTTTCTAACCTGAGCACTGCTACTACGCGAGGGAGAGACCATGCCGCGCTATTGCTAGAGCAAGTCCTGGGGTTGGCGTGGGGGAAGCTAACGGAAGGAAGAGAGCGAGATGCAGTAGCCAACTCGGCTACAGCCAAGACTAGCTAACGTGTAGCAGCCACATGTAGTTATTTCTCATGCCATATACCAGTCTTGATTAGAGAAGCATAGAAAAGCAAGAGAGCTACCAAGGCTAATTGCAAGCTAGATGCTGCGCCTTCTCCCTATGCCCATTCGGAGATTGTTAAACAACATCTTGCTGTTGGTTTCTCGTTGTAGCCTACTCCTTCTCATTTAACTCTGCTAATTTATAATTCCGTTTTGCATTGCATTAGTGAACTATCACTTCACTTGCTACACATTGAGCCTTTTTCTGTAGTGCTGCTTTGATTGGCCGACAAAAAAAAGCTACAGACAGGTGTGAAGGCTACCGGTCATTTAATGGGGTGCATGTCGGGAAAACTACTTCCAAAAGTTTGTTTTATATTAAGAATTTGTAATGTCGTGGCATATCCTTGTAAGTAACAATGTCACAGGTATTTTATTGTATTTAGAAAAGGCATTTTCATTGTTAATTAATAAAGTAGATTTATATATTTTTCTTTTTTTTGCTCAAAAGTGAATACTCACAAGTAATCAAATACTAACGTCCATTTGGATATTCGAATATGCCCATCCCTAATTGAGATGGCCTCTAATACCACATTTGTGTGTTGGGTGGCTGAGTTAAATCCTTTACCTAAAGCCCTAAAGTAAAGTGTGGCACATTTCTCCCGTAAGCTGCTTAAACGGCTACACCAGTAAAAATCCACTTTTTTTCAAGCTGAAAGACGATGTCAAAAAGTCATAATTTTAGTCAAAGTATGATACATTTTTGATTTGAAGTGACAAATCTGTGTGAATGCAGTTTCTTTTCCTATGATATGACATACAAATCATTGTCAGCCAACGTTTTATTTCAGGGCTCGGTTTTATTTGAATGTTACCACCCACCAACATTATTAATCACAAATGGCTCCAGAGTTGGTCCTCTTCACAACTGAGATGAGCCAAACAGCCTTGTGTCCACCTGGTCGCCTGGAGGTCCAAACATATGCTTTTGCACTGCAGCTATTTTGATAAGAAGATGATCATAAACCATGGTATAATATTGATCATGTTCACCTTTTTTTTTTTTTTTTTTAACAGTATTTTTATTGAAATTTCACAATTTTCACCCATATTAAGAGATACAACAGAGACAAAGCACACAGAACAAAAAGAAAAACAGCCCCCACTTACCCATATCTACGTGCATATATATACACATACATACATACACATACATACACACATATACATATACCCATGCATATACACACACATATGCATACATACACGCACGCACACACATATACACACCCATACATACGTACACCATTTTCCTCTTCCCGCTCTGTGCTTCTCTCACCCCATCACCATCATTGCGTCTCTCAATACATACATTTTAAACAAACTTACAAACAGAAATTAAACAAAAACGCTCAGTTTAAACCAAGAGGTTAGGTTCCACACATGGAACGTACAGTGTAGTTCTGAAATACATAGAACCCCGCCATTCTAAGAGAATCCTTGCAGCATAATAGCTGATACCTCAGGTTCTAGATAATTCACCTTTGTTTTAGCTAGTCTGTACAAACAAAATGTGTATATACAGTGCGCTCCGAAAACATTGGGACAGTGACATCTTTTGTTTGTTTTCAGCTCTGTACTTTGGATTTGAAATGAAACAGTGACTATGGGATTAAAGTGCAGACTGTAAGTTTTAATTTGAGGGTATGTTCATTCATATCGGGTGAACCGGTTAGATATTACAGCACTTTTTGTACATAGTCCACCCCCCCCCATTTTAGGGGACCAAAAGCATTGGAAATTCACTTGTGTATTAAAGTAGTCACAATTTATTATGTGGTGCAATATTCCTAGCACGCAATGATTACATCAAGCTTGTTGGATGCATTTGCATGTCTGGGGGGTATAATATATTTGCGTCTAACTTTCTCACTCATCATTATTCATGATTCATTCAGGACTATCCATAATCATATTTGCATCCATATTTAGAAACTGTTTAGAAACATACTCTATTCTTTTTTTCTTCTTTTTTTTACAATAATAGTGACTCTACCAATTTAATTTTTATTGGGCACAAAATAGTCTGAAACACAAACAGCAAATGCATCCAACATCATGAGCAAAGTCATTGTAGCCTATCATTTCACTTCCCCTGTGAGAATACTTGAGCACAGGCTGACTTGGCTTTTCTGTGCCGCAGCCAAAGCCTGCCGGCAGTTTACCTACCATAGTTGCACCATGTCCATTACAATGTAGAAAAACTCATATCAGCCATCTTTCAATAGTTATCCATATTACCGGAACAATTTTTTTATGGCGGATTCGTGGCCGCAATTTATGGAAGATAGGCCAGTGATTTTAATGCTTATGACATATGTAGCTCCAGAATGAGCTTCCACTACACTGTATTCAAAAGATTAGCCAGCTAACGTGCATTTCTTCTCCGACAAGAAATTACATGGAAATAGGGGCGTCAACTTCCTCTGCAGGGGGTTCTTTTAAGCCAGGGAGTCTGAGCTACTTAAAATGAGACCAACTCACACACCTGAGTTCTCTCGTACGCAGACATACACAAACACACACACACACACACGTTTACACATTCTCATACTTTCTTTCACACACACATTCTCACTCACTTCTAGGCCAAGGGTAAATGTTTGACTTCCTGGTTGACTCTGTATAACTCCACACCACGTGTCCCACTGTAATTGTTTTGACTTGTCTCTGTAATGTAGGCTGAGATTATAGTTCTTTTAATGCACTGGAAACAAATCTGATCACTGCACCCATGCCTTATCAGCTTTATTGGTTTGATTCAAACTTATCAGCCACTTAACCTGCTATTGAACCTCAGACCTTGTTTACTAGTCTCTCACTCTCCCTGTGGCCTTGCCTTGCTCTTTGGTGTAAGGGTTTATTGTGTGTGGAGGAGACGGGTCTATTCTATACTGCCCGATGGTACCGGTCTAAAATGGTGTGAGATTCTTATGCAATCTTTTCTTGTTATTCAGGTGACTTCATGTGGTTGCTCAGCTGGCCTGCCCCATGCCATGTATTGTCATGCGTCCCTGAAAGTGCAATCTTGAGTCCCACGAGAGGGCTGATAATTTGGGCCAAAAGGGTGTGGGTAGATTGTGTTATCCAAAAGGAATGTGTTCCAACAGACCAATTTGGTCGAGGAGAATGGGGCGTTGTAATCTGTCTAGCGATCCAATAGTTGTGAGTTTGCGTCGTGGACAGCTGTAGCGTTTTAGCTAACCCTTAATTCTAAACTTAAGCCAAATCATCTAACCTGCTATGTAAATTTCCCTGACATTTGTCGATTTAGTTCCCCTAAACTTTTACATCAATTAACAGCCTTAGTTGTTAGTTCCCCCAACCACCAACATAAATCCTCCCCATAACCCTCCTTTGTTATGGCGCAACCTAGTCTCAGAGATGGACGTATAATAGGGAAAGGGGGATACCTAGTCAGTTGTCCAACTGAAATGTGTCTTCCGCATTTGAACCCAACCCCTCTGAATCAGAGAGGTGATGGTGGATGCCTTAATCGATTAAGGCATCCACGTCTTCAGTAAACGGGGAAAACTATACATCCTCCAAGATTGTATTATAAATGACATAATCCAATTTGTATGCTATTGTACAACCGGGTAAGATTTAGGATACCATATGTCCTATAATTCGTATGATATTTATTATCAGCTATTCCATTCATAATGTTACCTAACATAATATATCATACTGCATGGAGTGTCACAGATTTACGAACAGAATAATGATTACCCCGAGACCACGTTGACTTGGTGGGTCACAAAACTGGATTGGGTCATTGCTAAACCGTTTTTGGATTCATTCAGTCATAGTGCCTTATTCATTGTGTGTACTAGCTCATCCTAGCCAGCCTCCTTTCTGGGGTCCCCTCCCCAAGTGTGTGTGTGTGCCCTGTCCCATCCCGTCCCCTTCATTAGGATCCTGAAAGTGATCACTCAAGCGGAAGACTTCTCCTTTGTCCCCATAGGACCATGTTAGCCTAGAGAACCACTCCATGTTTACAGTATGTCACAGAACAGGAAACCAGAACTGTGACTGTCCAGGACCACTGGGTACAAAGTGACCGCAGTGACCTCGCTGACTGCCTTGGACGGCGCATCACGATTCAGCCGCCGTGATCGACACTGTCAGTTCCCATTGTGGCTTGGTTCCATAGCTGCACGGTTGCCATGCCATTGCTGTGCAGGGCTGTCACGTACCAGGAAGACGGTGAGGCATACAGGACACCAACTAACAAGGTCGCCTCTGAGCCCAGAGATCAGTTTGAATTGATATGGTGGAACTCTAAACGGATGCAGATGGGAATACATTTTTTTTTTTTTTTTATTATAATTTTTTTATTAAACTCTTTCCACTCAGTTGGTATTGCTTTGTACATACATCCATATCAATAGTGTATTATGAGTTACATCACCAGCGCATGGCCGGCTCTGTCCCATTCCAGCGCTTATCCTGCAGCGACAGATGGACAGAACACAGGGAGGGAGGGTGAGAGCGAGAGTGGATGAAGATACTTTCTCTTTCTGGAGAGTTGCAGAACAGCACATGATAGGGCAGTAAACTCTGTGCATGAGAGGGAGAGATGGAGAGCGACCGAACAAGGGAAGAGGTGTAGATGTCGCACCCTCTCTCTGTCCAGAGAATTTTCAGGGAGGACCGGACAGCAGGAAGAGGGAAATGGGAGAGGAATTTACTTTGGACCTGTCGACACCATCCTGGACTGGGCCGTAAAAACCAGTAAATTAGCAGGGCAGAGGAGGATGAATCAACAGAGACATTCCTACACTGTTTGACGTTTGCAAGGGTTTTGGGGTGTGTGTGTGTGTGTGTGTGTTCGGTGAGTTATCTGCTTGTGATCCTGCTTTTGTGTAGATTTAATATCGACTAGTTCTGTGTATGGTTGATGGTCAAGGTGTGTGTCTAGTTACCTGGAGAGACTGAGCCAGCCGTCTGCTCCTGTGGGTTTTGTTACCTGAACGCCACCGGCTTGGCAGCGGGACAGCAATCACCTTTAGAATAGGACAGGGTCCAAAACCTTATCATTGTTCTGAGGAACTGTAAAGGCGGTGTGTTTCAAAGATGTGTGTGGTTCTGTGGAAGTCTTGTCTCGGAGTAGGAGGGGCCAGAAGAGGCACAGGTGAGATATAAAAGCAGGCTTGTGTGTGTGACCGTGTGTATCTGAGGATCACACTCACTCACCTCTCGTCCGTCGGCGTCTGTTGACCGGAGAACAGACTTGGGGATTATCGGACAGTTGATGAGCTTTAGGGCACTGCCATTGTCCAGGGGTTCAACACACACAGAGGAGAACTTTTGAACTTGGCTGCAGTACAGATTGTGCAGTACAGACATTATAGTACAGGACAGAACTTTGGACCTGTTCTCGCTGTGGATACGCTTGTTGTCTCGCACTCAGTCTTCACCTCTCCAACTCATGACAACTGCAAGGACTCGGACCACAGAAGATACGCCTGGAGCTCTGACTGCCATTCACAACTAGACCTCAACAACAATGGAACCCCTCCTTCATAACAGCTTATAAGCTATCATAACAACCTGTGGCTCTTCAACAGTTCCTGTCCCGTTCAAACAAGGGAGACCTTGTTTGTGGGAGAACGGAGCGAACCAACCTGCCCACAGGGGGGGGATCATGTATGTGCTTTGCACCCTGGTGGTACTGAGTATCCACAGCCTCTTTAAGAGCCGACACAAGACCCTGGACCCCGGCGACAAAGAGGCTGGAGAAGGGGAAACGTTGCCTGGGGACAAAGCCCCTCCGCTGGGGGAGGGAGGCAGGGTAAGGGACCCCGGTCCTGGAGGTCTTGGAGGGGTTGTGGGACCCAGGGAGAGGGAGAGAGGGGTGACTGTAGCCCTCTCTCAGGGGAAGAGGCAGAGGGCTGTAGACTGTAAGGCTGCAGGCTGCAACCGCGCAAACAAACGTAGAGGTGACCGGGAGCTGCGCTGCAGCCAGGGCAGGCTGGGATGCGGAGGAGGCAGCCTGGAGAATGTGCCGGACAGCAGAAAACAATTGCAGGTGAGAAGAGGGGAAGACTGGGATGGAGGGTGTTTTGAGAAAGGAGTAGAGACGATTGGGGTGAGGGCATGCTAAAGAGAACAAGAGGGAGGGGGAGGGGTGTGCCTAGATGTGCAAATCAGCACGTAGGCACAGGTATGTTTGTAATGCCATATCTGTGCCTGTGAGACTGACAAGGCACCAATCTAATTAATCAAGTACCAATCATAAATATTGTGGTACAGAAGTCCTGTGGTTTAAAATTTGATTCCAGATTATGTTGAAGTCCTTTATAATGAGAAGCAGCACCATGTTGGTTTAGTTTTTATGTAATTATGTGATTGTGTGACTGAGTTGGAGAGAGAATCTAAGCGCTGCTCCAGCAGTCTTAACCTTTCTGGGCTAATGAAAGAATGAAAGAATGTGGGTAGTAGTTTATGGGTGATTATGGGCCTTGGCAATTCACCAACGATTACCTTGAGGTTCACATTAGTGAGGAATGTGATGACCGTAGCCCTCCATCTCTCTCCTTTTCCCTCTCTCTCCCTTATTCTGAAAAAATTGTCACCCTCCTGACTTTCTTAATTTCACCCTCCCCCTGCATCCTTCTTTCCCTTCTCTCTAACCTACCTGTTCCATAGCACAGCTGTGATGTACAGTGCCATGCGAAAGTATTCGGCCCCCTTAAGTTAATACTTTGTAGCGCCACCTTTTGCTGCGATTACAGCTGTAAGTCGCTTGGGGTATGTCTCCATCAGTTTTGCACATCGAGAGACTGACATTTTTTCCCATTCCTCCTTGCAAAACAGCTCGAGCTCAGTGAGGTTGGATGGAGAGCATTTGTGAACAGCAGTCTTCAGATTCTCGGTTAGATTCAGGTCTGGACTTTGACTTGGCCATTCTAACACCTGGATATGTTTATTTTTGAACCATTCCATTGTAGATTTTGCTTTATGTTTTGGATCATTGTCTTGTTGGAAGACAAATCTCTGTCCCAGTCTCAGGTCTTTTGCAGACTCCATCAGGTTTTCTTCCAGAATGGTCCTGTATTTGGCTCCATCCATCTTCCCATCAATTTTAACCATCTTCCCTGTCCCTGCTGAAGAAAAGCAGGCCCAAACCATGATGCTGCCACCACCATGTTTGACAGTGGAGATGGTGTGTTCAGGGTGATGAGCTGTGTTGCTTTTACGCCAAACATAACGTTTTGCATTGTTGCCAAAAAGTTCAATTTTGGTTTCATCTGACCAGAACACCTTCTTCCACATGTTTGGTGTGTCTCCCAGGTGGCTTGTGGCAAACTTTAAATGACACTTTTTATGGATATCTTTTAAGAAATGGCTTTCTTCTTGCCACTCTTCCATAAAGGCCAGATTTGTGCAATATACGACTGATTGTTGTCCTATGGACAGAGTCTCCCACCTCAGCTGTAGATCTCTGCAGTTCATCCAGAGTGATCATGTGCCTCTTGGCTGCATCTCTGATCAGTCTTCTCCTTGTATGAGCTGAAAGTTTAGAGGGACGGCCGGGTCATGGTAGATTTGCAGTGGTCTGATACTCCTTCCATTTCAATATTATCGCTTGCACAGTGCTCCTTGGGATGTTTAAAGCTTGGGATTTTTTTTGTATCCAAATCCGGCTTTAGACTTCTTCACAACAGTATCTCGGACCTGCCTGGTGTGTTCCTTGTTCTTCATGATGCTCTCTGTGCTTTTAACGGACCTCTGAGACTATCACAGTGCAGGTGCATTTATACGGAGACTTGATTACACACAGGTGGATTGTATTTATCATCATTAGTCATTTAGGTCAACAATGGATCATTCAGAGATCCTCACTGAACTTCTGGAGAGAGTTTGCTGCACTGAAAGTAAAGGGGCTGAATAATTTTGCACGCCCAATTTTTCAGTTTTTGATTTGTTAAAAAAGTTTGAAATATCCAATAAATGTCGTTCCACTTCATGATTGTGTCCCACTTGTTGTTGATTCTTCACAAAAAAATACAGTTTTATATCTTTATGTTTGAAGCCTGAAATGTGGCAAAAGGTCGCAAAGTTCAATGGGGCCGAATACTTTCGCAAGGCACTGTAGCTAGCTTTCATTATCCCACATTAGCATTGGAGGTAAAAGCCCAGTCAAATCCCCTCCTAACCTGCTGACTATATATCTATCGGTTGTATGAGAAATGAGTTATGGCAGTTTGCGTGCTGATGCTAAAGTGGGCCGTAATGTCCCTGCATTCCGGGGGAAATGGATTCAGATCATTGTTTATGTAACCATGTTGTTAATCTGAGGACAGCAACACACTCTCTGCTCTGTGTGTTTCGGGTAAAGTGGACTTTAATCCCTCACAATGCTATAATTCTGGCTGTTGGTCCAATGACACATCATAACCTTCACCTTGGGCTGGGCAATATGGCCAAAATATCATATCGCGGTATTTATTTATTTAAGAAATTGGACTGTAATGACAGTATTTTATGTTTTTGCATAATAGAAGTTTATACATTTGCTTTATGAGTAGTGCGTGATTCAACTTCAACCCAAAACAAAATTCTGCATTTTTTTCATCAATTTCTGCATTTCCTGCACTCATTTGAGATTATTTCCATACTGCCACGTAGGGCTACACTATATGGGCAAACAATTTGATTTGACTTGCGCTTTAGAGCAAAACACTTGGTGTAATCATGGAAATAGAATGAATGCCGTGTTTGACATGACAAAGAAAAAATGCCACGGACTAGTTGTGACAGGGTAGGAACCAAAGTGTTGATAATTGTTTCCTAGGGGACCCTATAATGTTTGGCTACATTGAATGTTTTCTCTTAGCTACTTCATGTAGCTAACATATTCATGCTTCACCTATTCCTTTTTGATTTGGAAGATACTGCTGCACAAACATGCTGATTTAGGACTATACCTGTATACCTGTACTTTTAGGCTGTATATTTATTAGCGAGCTAGCCAGCCAGGTAACAAACGATTAGTATTAGCGGCTAACAAGATTTAGGCACAACGTCCTAAGAATAGACAAACTAGCTGTTTGCAGATGTAAGAAACACAAACTTGTAGTGTAATTATAGAACGCCAGTGGATTTATATTAAGAAGCAAAGTGAAAGCAGTGTTGTTGTCATCAACATTGTTGCATGTGCTGCATTGACCATGCAGACTGAACACAAGTGCCTCGTTGTCGAGGAACAACAAATGTGTTCCTTGAGTGACGGGGTGGGGATAGGTCTGTGTGGAAAGCAGAGAGGAGAGTGATGACTCAAGCAGCGAAGTAAACTATGAAAGTGACTATGAAAGTGACGTTACACTCGACATATCACATCTAACAAAACAATCAAATACGTTATATAAGTTTTTAAAAACTAACTGCCCTGCATCAATACCGGTATATTGTACAGTATACCGCCCAGCCCTACCTTCACCCCACCCAGTCACCCAGTCTCTCTCAACCCCATTCCCCACTCTCCTGGTCATAGGGAGGGCCCTCTCTCTGAATCACCCTCATTTTGACATTTGTCCCTGTAAATCCCCAAACAACGCTTTGGTTACACAACTAAGACTTTGAGGGAAGCTAAGGAAGTTTGATTTAAGTAACATTATCACAGAGGGAGCATGGCCACTGTGCAGGCATCTGATGTTCTCTACATTCAACATCTACAACATGATTAATAAGTCAAGGACAAACTACACCAGGAACTTGAGTGTTCTGATAATGCTAGAATAATGCCTTGCAAATGGTTACTTGAGCCAAGGTATAGTGTGTTTCATCTTTAATTCCCTGCGGTACAGCGCCAATCCCCTGAACACCTTCTGTGTGTGTGTGCTAGTTTTTCTATACACACACACACCAGCCTTTACCTCAGTTTCCTTCAGTATGAGTAGTCACACAGACTTGGTCTAGAAAACACCATTACCCAGGAGTGATGGGCTCTGGCTTGAGTGTTAGTGAATTGTCAGTGAAGCAGCTCTCGCACACGGTGTAATTTACAGTACTACTTATTTTGATCAATATACCTTTGAGCAGTGGCAGCCATAGGAGACCATATGTTCTTTGTGTGTGCATATTTCAGTGTGTACTTTTAGTTACACTGTATGGCTTAGGGACAATAAGTGTGTGTGTGTGTGTGCCCTTGTTACGAGCCATTTTTCCTTTTAAGTAATAAAGGATGTGAGGAGACGGGCAATGGTGTGTTTCGTAAACACATACGTGCACACACACACAGTTCTCTGTTAAATATTGCAGGCAGAGGGAAGAGAGCTGAGAGGAGCCACGCTTCATTTGTGGCTGAAATATTTATTTCTCCGCAGGAGAGCGAGGGGGAGCGACAGAGAGGGAGGGCACTGGAAGATGGAGAAAGGGAGGGGGAAAGAATGAGGGTGGCTACAGGAGTGAAATGATGCTGGCTCCGATTCTGCTGTTACTAAGGAACGGAGCGAGGGTGCGGTGTTAGAGACGGGGGAGAGAAGGGGGGGCTGGCTGGTGACTGAGTTCTCGCCGGGGGGTGTGTGTTGATCTGCGAGTGTGTGTTTTTCCGCCGCGTAAAGATGGTCTCTACAGCGATGCAGGGATGATCAGGACACAGAGACCGCAGGGTGGGAGGTGAGTACCCTAAAGACAAAGAAAATGAATGGATAGATGGGTGGGTGAGAAATGGAGAGAGGGAAAAAAGAGGGGGACATGTTGAGCGAGGTGTGAGAGGTAGCCACCAGGGTTGGACGGAGAGAAATAAAAAGAGAGAATAACTGCAGGGGAAAGAGAGAAAAGAGGGGGACATGTTGAGCGAGGTGTGAGAGGTAGCCACTAGGGTTAGATGGAGAGAAGTAAAAAGAGATAGAATAACTGCAGGGGAAAGAGAGAAAGGGCTGTCATAGTGTTGTTTTTCCTCGAGTGTTGCATTTCCCTGTTGTTGACCGAGGGTCCCTTTTATGGTATCTTTTTCCGTCTGTCTTTGTTAAGGGTTTACCCACATCTAGTAATCCCAGTCCATATGGTGTCGTGCTGATGAATTGATCTCAACCTTATTCTGATGCATTGTTGTTTTTTCAACCTCCCAGAGCTGTGTGATGTTGAGCAGACCGGTTCTGACACTTGACGCATGGTGAAAGCAGATTCCTTCGGTTAGAGTCCTGCGCTAGCTCTGTCTGGCAGGTTATGTCTATCCTGTCTATCCTTTCTGTCTCAGGCTACGTCTATCTCCTTGTCCTGACTCTCAAAGTACAGCCAGTACGGTGCAGTTTCTTGGCAACTTGATCGCTGAAACAATGGTCTAATGAAACAAATACCAAAATGTAGTTTTGGGCTGGGGTTTTCCTTTAATTTTCTATAATGCCTACTAAGAAGTTGGTCATTATTAGCAGGTTAGTGTTTTTTTTGTAATGAATCTTGTTCTGGAGGCAGCTCTGCAGAGTGGTCACTAGCTGGCACAGTCATAAAATCTGAAAACCTAACCTTAACCCTAACCACATTGCTAACCCTAATGCTTAACCTTAAACTAAAGGGACACTTTTGGATATCGGCAATGAAGCCCTTTATCTACTTCCCCAGAGTCAGATGAACCAGTGGATACCCTTTTTATACAATACTTCTCCATGCAGTTTGAAGGAAGTTGCTAACTAGTGTTGGCGTAATTGTTAACTAGCGTTAGCGCAACGTCTGGAAGTCTATGGGTAACTGCTAGCATGCAAGTAGTTACCGTAGACTTCCAGCCATTGTGCTAACTCTAATTAGCATTGGCTTTCAATAACCTCCAACTTCCTTCATACTGGATGCAGAGACATACAAGTGGTATCCACTTCCTCAAGAGTTCATCTGACTCTGAGGATGTAGATAAAATGCTACATTGCCAAAATCCCAAAGTATCCCTTTAAGACCCAAAGCAAATTTTTTGTTTATATGAATTTTTACAAAATACATTTACATTACATTTAAGTCATTTAGCAGACGCTAAATAGCCAATTTTGACTTTGCAATTTGCCTATCTAAGGGAAAATCACTCAGTTCTACCTCCAGGACAAAACTCATGACATTAAAAGTAAACCTGCTCATTATTAGTGCACGGTTCAGGTTAAATTTGTAACAAAAATGTAATTTTCATAGACTTGAAAGCCAGATCAGTGATTATTGCAAAAAAGCAGGTTAAACTGATATATATATATATTTAAATCTAGATGATTTTCAGGCCATATCGCTAAGCTCTACTTCAAGGGGGGGCTTCAGGCCATCTGACTGTACAGTAGGAGCTAGACAGTAACATACTGCCTGACCACAGGAAGCTTGTGCTGTCAGACTCCCTATAGCCTTGTGTGTTTAAATAATGTATGTTATAGGCTGGTAAATTTTAAAGAGCTCTTTGTTAGTGATACAAAGCCCTTGTCTCTCTCTCTAGGAGCACTAAAACAGTCCTCATAATTGGGTCTGTCAAAGCCCCCTTACAGGGCAGTGAAAGCATAGTGAAATGTGTTTTGTTATTATTAAAACTCAAACCCTTAACCCCTTCGTCAGGAATGTTCCAATAAACAGGGCTTTATGGTTCCCATGAAGAGCCTGCTCAGACAGTGGATCTGTAGCTGTGTTAGACTGAAAGCCCTCAACCCACAACGAGACTGAGAAAAGGGGTTTGTTGGACTGTTTCTCTATTCCTATTTTCATAGCCATAAACGGTCTTTGTTCATTTGCAATATTTTTGACTGTAGTCTATTTAAAGTTTAGTGTGCCTGGTGTTTTTTCATTCTATGGTCATCTCCCTGTTGTCGTAGCAGAAGGACACAAATAGCTTCTGTCTATGTAGCCCTGAGGGAAACACTGATTCAACACACACATACATGCTGGTTAAGTGTGCCACGAATTCTAAATAAATCACATACCGTGTCACCAGCATAGCACCATCACACCACCTCCTCCATGCTTTTACAATGGGAAATACACATGCGGAGATCATCCATTCACTCACACAGCATCTGTTCATACATACAGTTGAAGTTGGAAGTTTACATACACTTAGGTTGGAGACATTTTTCAACAAAACTATAATTTTGACAAATCAGTTACTTTGTGTAAGACACAAGTAATTTTTCCAACTGTTTACAGACAGATTATTTCACTTATAATTCACTATATCACAATTCCAGTGGGTCAGAAGTTTACATACACTAAGTTGACTGTGCCTTGTAAAATTCCAGAAAAGTATGTTATGGCTTTAGAAGCTTTTGAAATGCTAATTGACATTTGAGTCAATTGGAAGTGCACCTCTGGATGTATTTCAAGGCCTACCTTCAAATTCAGTGTCTCTATACTTGACATCATGGGACAATTTAAATAAATCAGCCAAGAACTCAATTGTTTTTTTGTAGACCTCCACAAGTCTGGTTCATCCTTGGGAGCAATTTCCAAACGCCTGAAGGTACCACGTTCATCTGTACAAACAATAGTATGCAAGTATAAACACCATGGAAACATGCAGCTGTCATACTGCTCAGGAAGGAGACACGTTCTGTCTCCTAGAGATGAATGGTGCGGAAAGTGCGAATTACCCCAGAACAGCAACAAAGGACCTTGTGAAAATGCTGGAGGAAACCGGTACAAAAGTATCTATATCCACAGTAAAACGAGTCCTATATCGACATAACCTGAAAGGCCGCTCAGCAAGGAAGAAGCCACTGCTCCAAAACCGCCATAAAAAAAGCCAGACTACGGTGTGCAACTGCACAAGATTGTACTTTTTGGAGAAATATCCTCTGGTCTGATGAAACAGAAAAAGAACTGTTTGGTCATAATGACCATCGTTATGTTTGGAGGAAAAAGGGGGAGGCCTGCAAGCCGAAGAAAACACCATCCCCACAGTGAAGCACGGCGGTGGCGGCATGTTGTGGGGGTGCTTTGCTGCAGGAGGGACTGGTGCACTTCACAAAATAGATGGCATCATGACATCAACATCTCAAGACATCAGTCAGGAAGTTAAAGCTTGGTCGTAAATGGGTCTTCCAAATGGACAATGACCCCAAGCATACTTCCAAAGTTGTGGCAAAATGGCTCAAGGACAACAAAGTCAAGGTATTGGAGTGACCATCACAAAGCCCTGACCTCAAACCTATAGAAAATTTGTGTTGGCAGACCTGAAAAAGCGTGTGCGAGCAAGGAGGCCTACAAACCTGACTCAATCACACCAGCTCTGTCAGGAGGAATGGGCCTAAATTCACCCAACTTATTGTGGGAAGCTTGTGAAAGGCTACCTGAAATGTTTGACCCAAGTTAAACAATTTAAAGACAATGCTACCAAATACACTCAATTAGTATGTTAACTTCTGACCCACTGGGAATGTGATGAAAGAAATAAAAGCTGAAATAAATCATTCTCTCTTATTCTGACATTTCGCATTCTTAAAATAAAGTGGTGATCCTAACTGACCTAAGAGACAGAATTTGTAAATGTCAGGAATTGTGAAAAACGGAGTTAAAATATATTCGGCTAAGGTGTATGTTAACTTCCGACTTCAACTGTGATATATATATATCTCGCTCTCGCTCGCTCGCTCACTCTCACTACATGACCAAAAGTATGTGGACACATGCTCGTCATTCCAAAATCATAGACATTAATGTAGAATTGGTCCACCCTTTGCTGCTATAACAGACCACACTCTTCTGGGAAGGCTTCCGCTAGATGTTGAATATTGCTGAGGGGACTTGCTTCTGTTCAGCCACGAGCGTTAGTGATGTCGGGCACTGATGTTGGGCAATTTAGGCCTGGCTCACAGTCGTCGTTCAATTCATCCCAAAGGTGTCTAATGGGGTTGAGTACAGGGCTCTGTGCAGGCCACTCAAGTTCTTCCACACCGATCTCGACAAACCAATTCTGTATGGACCCCGCTTTTTGCATGGGGTCATTGTCATGCCGAAACAGGAAAGGGCCTTCCCAAAAATGTTGCTACAAAATTGGAAGCACAGAATCATCTAGAATGTCATTGCATGCTGTTGCGTTAAGGTCTCCCTTCACTGAAACTAAGGGGCCTAGCCCCATACCATTATTCCTCATCCACCAAACTTTACAGTTGGCACTATGCATTGGGGCAGGTAGTGTTCTGCTGGCATCCGCCAAACCCAGATTTGTCTTTCGGACTGCCAGATGGTGAGCGTGATTCATCACTCCAGAGAATGCATTTTAGCCACACATTGCATGGATGTGTGCTCACTTTTATACACCTGTCAGCAACGGGTGTGGCTAAAAATAGCCAAATCCACTAATTTGAAGGTGTGTGTGTGTGTGTGTGTGTGTCTCACTGTCAACTGTGTTTATTTTCAGCAAACTTAACGTGTAAATATTTGTATGAACATAACAAGATTCAACAACTGAGACACAAACTGAACAAGTTCCAGACATGCGACTAACAGAAATGGATAATGTGTCCCAGAACAAAGGGGGGATAAAAATCAAAAGTAACAGTCAGTATCTGGTGTGGCCACCAGCTGCATTAAGTACTGCAGTGCATCTCCTCCTCGTGGACTGCACCAGATTTGCCCGTTCTTGCTGTGAGATGTTTACCACACTCTTCCACCAAGGCACCTGCAAGTTCCCGGACATTTCTGGGGGGAATGGCCATGGCCATCGCCCTCCGATCCATCAGGTCCAAGACGTGCTCAATGGGATTGAGATCCGGGCTCTTCGCTGGCCATGGCAACACACTGACATTCCTGTCTTGCAGGAAATCACGCACAGAACGAGCAGTATGGCTGGTGGCATTGTCATTCGAGGTCGACCGATTATGATTTTTTTTTTCAACGCCGATACCGATTACTGGAGGACCCCCCCAAAAAAAGCCTATGCCGATTAATCGGCCGATTTTTATGTAATGACAATTACAACAATACTGAATGAACACTTATTTTACCTTAATATAATACATCAATAAAATCAATTTAGCCTCAAATAAATAATGAAGCATGTTCAATTTGGTTTAAATAATGCAAAAACAAAGTGTTGGAGAAGAAAGTAAAAGTGCAATATGTGCCATGTCAGAAAACTAACGTTTCAGTTCCTTGCTCAGAACATGAGAACATATGAACGGTGGTGGTTCCTTTTAACATGAGTCTTCAATATTTCAAGGTAAGAAGTTTTAGGTTGTTGTTATTATAGGACTATTTCCCTCTATACCATTTGTATTTCATTAACCTTTGACTATTGGATGTTCTTATAGGCACTTTAGTATTGCCAGTGTAACCGTATAGCTTCCGTCCCTCTCCTCGCTCCTCCCTGGGCTCGAACCAGGAACACATCGACAACAGCAACCCTCGAAGCAGCATTACCCATGCAGAGCAAGATAAACAACCACTCCCAGGCTCAGAGCGAGTGACGTTTGAAACGCTATTAGCGCGAGCTAACTAGCTAGCCGTTTCACTTCGGTTACACCAGCCTCATCTCGGGAGTTGATAGGCTTGAAGTAGGCTTAAACAGCGCAATGCTTGACGCACAACGAAGAGCTGCTGGCAAAACGCAAAGAAAGTGCTGTTTGAATGAATGTTTAAGCGCCTGCTTCTGCCTACCACCCCTCAGTCAGATACTTAGATACTTCAATGCTTGTATGCTCAGTCAGATGATATGCAACGCAGGACATGCTAGATAATATCTAGTAATATCATCAACCATGTGTAGTTAACCAGTGAGTATGATTGATTGATTGTTTTTATAAGATAAGTTTAATGCTAGCTTACCTTGGCTTACTGCATTCGCGTAACAGGCAGTCTCCTTGTGGAGTGCAACGAGAGAGAGGAGAGGCAGGTCGTTATAGCGTTGGACTAGTTAACTATAAGGTTGCAAGATTGAATCCCCTGAGCTGACAAGGTGAAAATCTGTCGTTCTGCCCCTGAACGAGGCAGTTAATTGAAAATAAGAATGTTCTTAACTGACTTGCCTAGTTAAGTAAAGATTTAAAAAGCTGTAAAAAAAAAAAGAATTGGCCAAATCAGTGCCCAAAAATACTGATTTCCGATTATGAAAACTTGAAATCGGCCCTATTTAATAGGCCATTCTGATTGTCATGCTCTAATTGTCATGCTGGAGGGTCACAACAAGCTCAGTCCGATGATGCTGTGACACGCCACCCCAGACCATGACTGACCCTCCATCTCCAAATCGATCCCGCTCCAGAGTACAGGCCTCGGTGTAACGATCATTCCTTAGACGATAAACGCGAATCCGACCATCACCCCTGGTGAGACAAAATCGCGACTTGTCAGTGAAGCGCAATTTTTGCCAGTCCTGTCTGGTACAGCGACGGTGGGTTTGCCCCCATAGGTGACGTTGTTACCGGTAATGTCTGGTGAGGTCCTGCCTTACAACAGACCTGCAAGCCCTCAGTCCAGCCTCTCAGCATTTTGTGGACAGTCTGAGCACTGATGGGGGGATTGTGCGTTCCTGGTGTAACTCTGGCAGTTGTTGTTGCCATCCTGAACCTGTCTCGCAGGTGTGATGTTCGGATGTACTGATCCTGTGAAGGTGTTGTTACACATAGTATGCCACTGCGAGGACGATCAACTGTCCGTCCTGTCTCCCAGTCTTAAGTGTCTCACAGAACAGACATTGCAATGTATTGCCCTGGTCACATCCACAGTCCTCATTTCTCCTTGCAGCATGCCTAAGGCACGTTCACGCAGATGAGCAGGGACAATGGGCATCTTTCTTTTGGTGTTTTTCAGTCAGTAAAAAGGCCTCTTTAGTGTCCCTAAGTTTTCATAACTGTGACCTTAATTGCCTACCGTCTGTAAGCTGTTAGTGACTTAACAACCGTTCCACAGGTGCAAGCTCATTAATTGTTTATGGTTCATTGAACAAGCATGGGAACAGTGTTTAAACCCTTTACAATGAAGATCTGTGAAGTTATTTGGATTTTTACAAATTATCTTTGAAAGACGGGGTCCTGAAAAAGGCATGTTTTTCTTTTTTAGCTGAGTTATATATATCCACTCGCACGCACTACCGTTCATAAGTTTGGGGTCACTTAGAAATGTCTTTGTTTTTGAAAGCGAAGAAAATTTTTGGTCCATTTTAAAATAACATAATTGATCAGAAATACAGTGTAGACATTGTTGATGTTGTAAATGACTATTGTAGCTGGAAATTGCTGATATTTACATGGAATATCTACATTTATCAGCAACCATCACTCCTGTGTTCCAATGGCACGTTGTGTTAACTAATCCAAGTTTATCATTTTAAAAGGCTAATTGATCATTAGAAAACCCTTTTGTAATTCTGTTAGCACAGCTGAAAGCTGTTGTGCTGATTTAAAGAAGCAATAACACTGGCCTTCTTTAGACTAGTTGAGTATCTGGAGCATCAGCATTTGTGGGTTCGATTACAGGCTCAAAATTGCCAGAAACAAAGAACTTTCTTCTGAAACTCATCAGCCTATTCTTGTTCTGAGAAATGAAGGCTATTCCATGAGAGAAATTTGCCAAGGAACTGAAGATCATGTACAACGCTTTGTACTACTCCCTTCACAGAACAGCTCTAACCAGAATTGAATTAGGAGTGGGAGGCCCTGTTGCACAACTGAGCAAGAGGACAAGTACTTTAGTGTCTAGTTTGAGAAACAGACTCTTCACAAGTCCTCAACTGGCAGCTCCATTAAATAGTACCCGCAAAACACCAGTCTCAACGTCAACAGTGAGGAGGTGACTCCGGGATGCTGGCCTTCTAGGCAGAGTTGCAAAGAAAAAGCCATATCTCAGGCTGGCCAATTCAAAGAAAAGATTAAGATGGACAAAAGAACAGACACTGGACATAGAAAGATTGGAAGAAAGTGTTATGGACAGATATATTTAAGTTTGAGGTGTTTGTATCACAAAGATAAACGTTCGTGAGATGCTGAAAAGATGCTGGAGGAGTGCTTGATGCCGTCTGTCAAGCATGGTGGAGGCAATTTGATGGTCTGGGGGTGCTTTGGTGGTGGTAAAGTGGGAGATTTGTACAGGGTAAAAGGGATCTTGAAGAAGGAAGGATATCACCCCATTTTGCAACGCCATACCCTGTGGAAGGTGCTTAATTGGAGCCAAATTTCCTCATACATCAGGACAATGACCCAAAGCACAGCTCCAAACTATGCAATAACTATTTAGGGAAGAAGCAGTCAGCTGGGATTATGTATATAATAGAGTGGCCAGCAGTCACCGGATCTCAACCCTATTCACATGTTGTGGGAGCAGCTCACTGTATGGTACGTAAGAAGTGCCCATCAAGCCAATCCAACTTGTGGGAGGTGCTTCAGGAAGCATGGGGTGAAAAATTTCAACAAATTGACAACTAGAATGCCAAACGTCTGCAAGGCTGTAATTGCTGCAAATGGAGGATTCTTTGACTAAAGCAGTTTGAAGGACACAATTATTTTTTTCAATTCAAAATCATTATTTATAATCTTGTCAATGTCTTGACTATATTTCCTATTCATTTTGAAACTCATTTATTTTCTGTTTTCATGGAAAACAAGGACATTTCTAAGTGACCCCAAATTTTTGAACAGTATGTGTATATACACTGCTCAAAAAAATAAAGGGAACACTTAAACAACACCATGTAACTCCAAGTCAATCACACTCCTGTGAAATCAAACTTTCCACTTAGGAAGCAACACTGATTGACAATACATTTCACATGCTATTGTGGAGGTGGAAACAGCAGGTGGAAATTATAGGCAATTAGCAAGACACCCCCAATAAAGGAGTGGTTCTGCAAGTGGTGACCACAGACCACTTCTCAGTTCCTATGCTACCTTGCTGATGTTTTAGTCACTTTTGAAGGCTGGCGGTGCTTTCACTCTAGTGGTAGCATGAGACGGAGTCTATACAACCCACACAAGTGGCTCCGGTAGTGCAGCTCATCCAGGATGGCACATCAATGCGAGTTGTGGCAAGAAGGTTTGCTGTGTCTGTCAGCGTAGTGTCCAGAGCTTGGAGGCGCTACCAGGAGACAGGCCAGTACATCGGGAGATGTGGAGGAGGCCGTAGGAGGGCAACAACCCAGCCGCAGGACCGCTACCTCTGCCTTTGTGCAGGGAAGGAGCACTGCTAGAGCCCTGCAAAATAACCTCCAGCAGGCCACAAATGGGCATGTCTGCTCAAACGGTCAGAAACAGACTCCATGAGGGTGGTATGAGGGCCCAACGTCCACAGGTGGGGGTTGTGCTTACAGCCCAACACCGTGCAGGACGTTTGACATTTGCCAGAGAACACCAAGATTGGAAAATTAGCCACTGGCGCCCTGTGCTCTTCACAGATGAAAGCAGGTTCACACTGAAAACATGTGACAGACGTGACAGAGTCTGGAGACGCCGTGGAGAACGTTCTGCTGCCTGCAACATCCTCCAGCATGATTTGGTTTGGCGGTGGGTCAGTCCATGGTGTGGGGTGGCATTTCTTTGGGGGGCCGCACAGCCCTCCATCCTTTGGGGGGCCACACACACTACTGAGCCTTATTTTGACTTGTTTTAAGGACATTACATCAAAGTTGGATCAGCCTGAAGTGTTTTTTTCCACTTTAATTTTGAGTGTGACTCCAAATCCAGACCTTCGTGGGTTGATACATTTGATTTCCATTGATAATTTTTGTGTGATTTTGTTGTCAGCACATTCAACTATCTAAAGAAAAAAGTATTTAATAAGAATATTTCATTCATTCAGATATAGGATGTGTTATTTTAGTGTTCCCATTCTTTTTTTACTTACAGGGCATTCGGAAAGTATTCAGACCCCTTGAATTTTTCCACATGTTACATTACAGCCTTATTTAAAATGTATTAAATTGTTTTTTTCCCCTCATCAATCTACACGCAATACCCCATAACGACAAAGCAAAAAATATTTTTTAGAAATGTTTGTATCACATTTTTTAAGTATTCAGAAGCTTTACTCAGTACTTTGTTGAAGCACCTTTTGGCAGTGATTACACCCTCAAGTCTTCTTGGGTATGAATCTACAAGCTTGGCACACCTGTATTTGGGGAGTTTCTCCCATTCTTCTCTGCAGATCTTCTCAAGCTCTGTCAGAGATGTTCCAGTCCGGACTCTGTCTAGGCCATTCAAGAACATTCAGAGACTTGTCCTGAAGCCATTCCTGCGTTGTCTTGGCTATGTTCCTAGGGTCGTTGTCCTGTTGAAAGGTGAACCTTCGCCCCAGTCTGAGGTCCTGAGTGCTCTGTAGCAGGTTTTCACAAGGATCTCTCTGTACTCCGTTCAGCTTTCCCTCGATCCTGACTAATCTCCAAGTCCCTGCCGCTGGAAAAACATCCCCACAGCATGATGCTGCCACCACCATGCTTCACTGTAGGGATGGTGCCAGGTTTCCTCCAGACGTAACACTTGGCAGTCAGGCCAAAGAGTTTAATATTGGTTTCGTCAGACCAGAGAATCTTGTTTCTCATGGTCTGAAAGTCCTTTAGGTGCCTTTTGGCAAACTCCAAGTGGGCTGTCATGTGCCTTTTACTGAGCAATGTCTTCCATCTGGCCACTCTACCATAAAGGCCTGATTGGTGGACTGTTGCAGCGATGGTTGCCTTCTGGAAGTTTCTTTCATCTCCACAGAGGAACTCTGGAGCTCTGTCGGTGACCATCGAGTTCTTGGTCACCTCCCTGACCAAGGTCCTTCTTACCCGATTACTCAATTTGGCCGGGGGACCGTCTCTAGGAAGAGTCTTGATGGTTCCAAACTTGGAGGCCACTGTGTTCTTGGGGATCTGTGCCTCGACACAATCATGTCTCGGAGCTCTGCGGCCAATTCCTTTGACCTCATGGCTTGGTTTTTCCTCTGACATGCACTGTCAACTGTGGGACCTTTTATATAGACACGCTTGTGCCTTTCCAAATCGTGTCCAATCAATTGAATTATACCCCAGGTGGACTCTAATCAAGTTGTAGAAACATCTCAAGGATGATCAATGGAAACCAGACGCACCTGAGCTCAATTCCGAGTCACATAGCAAAGGGTCTGACTACTCATTTGTATTTTTTTCTTTGTGCTAGTTAGAGGATTGTATAGAGCTTTTATTGCTTGAGAGTTTATCAATTTGAACTGTTTGTTTTGTATAGGCAGTAGTGGATTGCAGGTTAGCTGGTAGAGCTGCGAGTCTTGACTCTAGCTGGGCTAGTGAGATTCACATACTGTGGAGAGGAAGAGGGTAGGGAGGGATCCTCGGAGGATACACTCAAATGGAAGGAGAGCGATAAGAGGGCCAAAAATACTTGAGGGATATACAAACAATACGAGGGAGAGAGAGGGGGGGGGGGGGTTCTCGTCATATCCTCTCTGCTTTATGCTAAGCCCTTCCTCTGCTGTCATCAAATATTAGAATGCTCTGCTTTAGCAGAGTGAGGCTAAAAGCTAGCTAAAGTAGCATATAGTAGGGGGGGGGGACCTGCAACAGTAGCTCCTCACAGTATATCACAGCTAGCCAGCCCCTCCTGTCCTCCCCCTGTTCCTCAGCCTTGATATCAACACATTGATATCAACAACTGCGCTAGGGCCCTGTTGTTTTTGCAGTATTCCTGGCGCATGGAGCAGACAGCTGATACTGTAGAAGGCAGAGTGCCGCCAGGAGTGTGTAACCATATCCTACACACCATGCCTTGTGCTCAACGGACCATGGGGAGCGTGGTCACTGTGGTAACCTAGAAACCTGACAAGCGTCAGGCGTGCGTGTATGTTTCTGTGAGGACAATACCTTGGAAGCAGTAAAAATCTAGATTAGCTGAATGACTTTACTCTTTTTATTTCCAACCCCCTATGGAGCTGGCAGAGAGCCGCGTGAACCAAAAAGGCACCCACAACTCTGTACTGTATCACAAGCTCAGTGTGAAAGTTGCCTTTAGCCACAGATCTACACAATGATATCACATTACCTTGCCTCTACAGACTCATTTTCTACAACCTAGGAAAAGCCACAGGGGGTGTGTCTGAGCTCACTGGAGCTTTGTAGTAATGAGATTGCTTTTCATTTTGCTGGCACTGCCGTCTAAGCAAAGTGTCGGATGTTATAGTCTGTGCTGTGAATACAGAGAGTAGAAAGAGTGGAAATTAGGTGAGAGAAGGAGGGAAGGAAGCAAAGATCGAAAGGTCACCCATCACCCATCCTGCAGTCATAGGGGTGGACAAGGGGAGGCAAGTGAGGACAAAATCCCTAAAGTGACCACCCCAGTCTTCCCAATGATGGTGTTCTTGTTCCAAGGTCAGTTTTGGATTCCCCTCTAATGCTAAAAGCTAGGATTTGAAGATCGATCCATGGTGATAGATCTGATCCTAGATCTGTGGTTAGGGACAACTTGATCCTTCTCCTCAGAGGAAGATGTGTTATAAAGGAGGCCATCTGTTGGAGGGTTTAAAGGATTATGGGTAAATGAGTGTAGGAGGTAGAGGTTGCCTCTTACCACTGGTCCAGGGTAAGGTATTATTTAATCAGCCTAATGGTTTAGGTTAGGTTGGGGTGTTAAATAACCTGATCTTAGATCAGTGGCTAATAGCAACGTCCATTCTGCGTTTCCTGTGTCTTCGTGGGTGGGGCCTAACCCTGTCCATACCGCTGGTAAACAGCTACTGCCTGTCGCTACGGATACCAATGTCTTTCTGTGGATACCGTGCGTGTGTGTGTGCTGTCAGATGGTAGAGTGAGGATGTTATGATGGCTGCCAAGGCCTGTGGAAGGGGCTGCATGTGTGTTTACGTTGCATTTAATTTGTAGTTATTTGGAATACATAGGTGTGTAAGAGTGGTCACATGGTATTGTGTGTCTGTCTTTAGGAGGGTGACTGCCACAAGGGCCAGGGGCTAAGGGGCAGGCAGGATGATTGGCTGGATGGGATCTCTGATCAACAAACACTGGCTCGACCGAGATCGAGACAAAGAACACTACTACAAACAGGACCACATGCCCTTCGGAATCGCACAAAGGGTATGGTTTCATTCAGGGACACAGGGTTGGTTCTCAGGTTTTGTATAGACTGAAGGTCAATTCTGATATACACATACTATGGGAGGGTAGATAGAGGCCCAGAGTATGGTCCAGTTCATTTGGTGCTTCTCCGTAGTCTGACCTGAAGACACATGCCTGGTGACAGCAACTCTGTGGATTAGGCATTTTCTTTTCGCTGTCCAGTTTCATCACATCAGTCTACATGACGGAAATAAGATGAGGAAAGGAAAGGAAGACCCATTAGACTTGAGATCCATCCATGGGCTCTGGATTCCAGATAGACCCTGTTTGGACCAAGGGCAGAACTTGGTATAGTACTGTGGCTATTTTAACACTTTGTAAAAGAACTCTGAGGGCCTTTTGTACGGTAAACCTCTGTTCTGGATATTCTGCTGTGGTAAACAGTACATTGATGAGCACACACACTTGCTGGAAACTTTGTGTACAATAGAAAACAAGGAACGGTGTGTATAGTACTTTGGGGAACTTCCCGCTGTGCGAGATTAGACTAGCTAATACAGCGGTCCTGGACTGGACCTGCTGACCCACCACCTCTCCGACAGAACAGTCAACTCTGGGTTATGGTCAATACAACCACACACACACACGCGCGCACACACACGGGCTGAACCAGACTGACCACATGATCCATGACAATGACTCTTCAGTGGACACAGATTCACCCAATCATGAGACTCACCAAACACACGCAGGTGTGAGTTTGACATTTCTGCAAGGTTCTTTGTGCAGACATTGCTATATTTGCACACTGGGTGCATTCACATGTATTGTATCTCCCTCTACTGTGTAGCTTGAATGGAGTTGAATAGTGTCGAGTAATGCATTGGTGTGTGTGTGTGTGTGTGTGTGTGTGTGTGTGTGTGTGTGTGTGTGTGTGTGTGTGTGTGTGTGTGTGTGTGTGTGTGTGTGTGTGTGTGTGTGTGTGTGTGTGTGTGTGTGTGTGTGTGTGTGTGTGTGTGTGTGTGTGTGTGTGTGTGTGTGTGTGTGTGTGTGTACTGTAGTTGAATAGTGTTTTATTACTGTGTTTGTGTGGTGGTGTAGTACAACAGGGAGTATAGAGTTGAAGAGACAGTTTAGTATTGGGTAACGTGTTTAACTGCTCAGTGTACGCTATTCTGGGTGTGGGGTAATGGAGCGCCTGTCTTGAGTCTCACTCTTTCGCTGATTGCTTTAAGGTCGGACCAGTCTGTGTGGGGCTGTAAACTGGTCATCACTGTCGGTATAATCATATTGGTCAGTATTGACCAGGTTGAGGTCAGTCCTGTATAATCTGATTGGATTGACCCTCGTGCCCCAGCTCAGACCAGGGATCAGGACAAGGGAGAGTCTGGAAGGCAGTGGGGTGACGGAATAGGAAGATGTTCTAGTCCATTTGGGACTGGGGTGGTGATGGAGCCACCAGAATGGCCTGACAAAGGTTAAATACAAAGACAGGCATTTCGTTAAGGCCAATGTCCCGATGTCATTGCCACATGCGGTACATACTTGAATGTGCTACCTAACCTCCAACTGTCCAGGGCCCGGTTTCTCAATATCGATGGAACTTAGGTTTACGAGTTGTTGTTTTTTAACGATTCATCTTTCCTACAACTGCTGAAGATGTAACACCACACAGAGAGAACGGTCGCTAATTGCGTCGTTGGAACGGTCGCTAACTACTCGCGCACGTCTGCATGGCCAGGCGCTAAAATAGAAATTAGTTCTATTTGTGACCCTCAATGCGCTGGAAGTCCGGCCTCTCCCATCTCCTCATTGGTTTTTAGGAGCATATAACTGCGTGGGTGATTGAAAGATTAACTGAGGTCCGCACTCCTGTCGGTTGTAGTAATGCACTGTAAAGTTGGTTGCCAACTGAACTGTCATGCGAAGTAAAAAAGAAGCCTGAAGGAAGGAGGAGAGATGATGAGAAATTAATTCTGTTTCCACTTTTATCTGTGGATTAATTGTCGGAGTAGTGGACCTTGTGCATTTCAAGTAAAATAACAACCCAATGTTTATATCCCAGGACAAATTAGTTAGCAACAGTAAGCTAGCTAGCTAAATTGACACACATGTTTAATTCTTCTTGACCTGTCCCCAAATTAATATTATTGGTTCAGAGTTTGTGTTAATATTTCAACTTGCGCGACCGGATCGCTTCTGATGTGGGTGAACAACATCAACGTGCGTTCAATGGCACATGCGGATGCTCGGTTCCGGGTTTTGTCAGCATGTTGGCTGTTCTACAGGTGGCGTGATTTAGGCAGGCGTTTAGATTACGAGCGGCCCCAAGTGCAACGTTAATAATGATGGTTTTGGGAAGGTTCTAACGATGAACTTAGCCAACCGGGGCCCAGTTTCCCAAAAGCGTCTTAAGGCGAAGTTCGTTACAAACCTCAAAGGAGAATCGTTAAATCTCCGAGCTATTTCCCAAAACCATTGTTTTTAATGTTGATTTACCGACTGCCTCAGAAAAGCTAAGCGCGTTATTGGATGCATTTTTGCCCTTCCGTGTCACTTTAGGATGCTGGCCCATGTGACGCCAATGCTTCCCACAGTTGTGTCAAGTTGGCTGGATGTCCTTTGGGTGGTGGATCATTCTTGATACACACCGGAAACTGTTGAGCGTGAAATACTTAGCAGCGTTAGCAGTTCTTGACACACTCAAACCGGTGTGCCTTGCACCTACTACCATACTCCATTTAAATGCAAATGAATAAAATCATCGAGCCACTGTCCCTGGCTATCTGTAAATAAATACAAATGTTTAAAGAATTTGTGCGGTCTGGTTTGCTTAATATAAGGAGTTTGAAATGACTCATACTTTTGATACTTAAGTGCATTTTAAAACCGAATACTTTTACTCAAGTTAGTATTTTACTGGGTGACTTTTACTTTTTTAGTAGTCATTTTCTACTAAGGGATCTTTACTTTTACTCAAGTATGACAATTTGGGTACTTTTTCCACCTCTAAATGTTGTTGACCCATCCTCAGTTTTCTCCTATCACAGCCATTAAACGCTGTAACTGTTGTAAAGTCACCATTGGCCTCATGGTGAAATCCCTGAGTGGTTTCCTTCCTCTCCGGCAACAGAATTGGGAAGGACGCCTGTATTTTTGTAGTGACTGGGTGAATTGATACACCATCGAAAGTGTAATTAATAACTTTACCATGCTCAAAGAGATATTCAATGAGTGTGGCTACATGCACTCAATAACTTGATTATTGTGAATAGTCAGATTTGATATAATAGTTAGATTAAAATGTTTACATGGTTTCCAAGAAGAACGATTTCGCTAATAATCCTTTTTACACATTGTATGTGTGGGGTACAAAGATTAGGTAGTTATTAAAAATTATTGTACACACAAATTCCTACACACTAAAATTCCTAAAAACATTACTCCCATTTAGACATTATGATGTATTGTGTCTAGGCCAGTGACAAAACAATCTCAATTTAATTGATTTCCACAAAATGTGGAAAAAGTCCAGGGGTGTGAATACTTTCTGAAGGGCACTGTAGGTGATCATATCGCTCTAGGAGCTGATCTGTTGTCAGTATTGTGGAATAATTCCCAATGTTAAGGTAACATTGGAATGGAGAAAGCTCATCCGAGAGCAGTGCTGCATTTTTTCCCCCCAATCCTATCAGTATCGACACACTTTGAAAGTTCTCCCTACGTGGCCATTATAGGAACGATGCATCATTATAACACTCGTAAGCTTAAGTTCCGTCGCTATCGGGAAACCGGGCCCAGATCAGTATTCGTGTATCCAGTGTGGCTGTATTAAACAGGGAACTGGTTACCACTAGGAACCAAGCTGAACCTATCGGAAGCAAACCGAGTGAAACAGGGCGGGACCTACCTGAAATTGGCCAATAGTTGCAAAACGTTTTCCGTTTGGAGTAAATATCTGTCCGAAAAATGAATACAACCCAGTATCGGCTGTGAATGTGACGGTCAGTCATGCAGGAATGTTGTCCATCTCTTTCTAATTTTCCTGTGTTTCATCATGAACTCTGAAGGCTGTTCCCACCACCCACTGTGTAAACAGATTCATGCTCACACACGAGCACCCTTCTCCTCTCCTATCGCTCTCATACCGTGCTGTCAGTCTTTTTCTCTCTTTCAGTGACATTTCTCTCTTTCAGTTACTTTCAATGAGCTTTATTGGCATGACAAGTCGTTACCTTATATTGCCAAAGCAAGAACCTTTTTAAATCAATAATAGCAATGGAATTTGAACACAGGGAATGTTAACCGCAAGCTATAGCTCATGTCTTTTCTCTCTCTCTGTGTATATAATATGATGTAGCTCAGTTGATAGAGCATGGCGCTTGCAACTCTAGGGTTGTGGGTTCGATTCCCACGGTGGCTCAGTATGTAAGTCGCTCTGTATAAGGGTGTCTGCTAAATTACAAAACATTTAAATGTACAGTATTTGTTTCTCTCTATCTTGCTGTCTCTCTAGCCGGTCCAGAGACCCAGTGCTTTGCTCAGCCCTGTGGTCATGTTCGGAACAAGAAAGACCTGGGACCTTGGCCACGCCCCCTGTCTGCAGGAGCTCTGGAAGAAAGACGTCTCATTGGATGGTGAGTGGATTCTGTAGGCCCACCCCATTGGGCAGCAAGGGAGTCCCTCTGTGACAGGGGTGGGACTAAACCATTGTGACCACATTTTTGGGATGACTGGGAGGGTGGGAGGGAACGGGAGAGTGTGTGTGCTGCCTGTCTGACAGGACTCTTACTAAGAGTAGAGGAGTGTGACACATTCCCATGAGCTGTGCCTCTCAGTGAAACTGGGAGAGACAGGAAATACTGGAAGAGGAGAGGAAGAGAAGGCATTCCTATATCTGACTGGAGAGGGGAAAGGAAGAGTGTATGCCAGCTGTCTGAGAAAGCGGCGAGGAGTGAGTGTGTGCCAGGCTTCTCTCTTTCTAGAGGAGGAGAGGATGGTTGTGTTTACGCGTCGGTCGTATAGTACTTCACAGTGTGTGTCCTAATGGTGTGCGAGTTTGTGTGTATGTATTGTACATTTGTCTGTGCGCGTATGACTCCGCTGTGGGACTTCATCTGCCGGGTCATCAGTTACCGAAGGCTTGTTGTTGTTTTTTGTTTTTATCTCCCAGCCTTACAGAGCTGCGAGTCGACCCGTGTGTCTCTGTATTAAACTGATTTGCGCAGTGTGTACACATACAGTCTGTACACATAATGTATTTGTAGACTGTGGGGGATACTTTAAACACTACTTCCCTGAATAAGTGTGTTTGTCTTGGTGCGTGTTTCCCTTAGTCTGTGATCCATTGTATGCATCAGGTGCTTCATTCAGTTAAATTGCTCTTACGTGTGTATTAGAAAATACATGTTTGTTTGAGCATGTGTGTTAATACTGGTTGATTGTGTAGAATGGACCTAGTGCAGTAGCACAGTGCACTGATTGTCCTCAGGTTGATAAGACCCTGGGTCCCCAAACAAATACACAAAGACACGCGCACACAGGTAAACAGGCCTGTATGGAGTTGTGTATATAATCACCTTCTTAGGCCTGGGTTATCACACTGCTTATCTAGCTGTGCTCGTTTCTATGGTACTGTCTGTGTGAACCTTGGGAGGTTGGGGAGTGAAAATAGGGGAGAGAGGTGTGTGTGTGTGTGTGTGTGTGTGTGTGTGTGTGTGTGTGTGTGTGTGTGTGTGTGTGTGTGTGTGTGTGTGTGTGTGTGTGTGTGTGTGTGTGTGTGTGTGTGTGTGTGTGTGTGTGTGTGTGTGTGTGTCCCTAACTTTGTTTGTCCCTCCCGTGTGTCCGTAGCGAGCTCAGTGGACTTCTTGATGAGTGATGGTGAGGAGGACTGCTCCTTCCTGTCTCTACCCACAGCCGCTTTCCCACAACGTACCGCTCTGACAACTACTGACCAATTAGAAACCAGCCAGCACAATCACAAAGAACAGCTACTCATACAGGTGAGATGACCGTGCATACACACACAACTAACTAGGTCAATGTGGCTAGTGTATCGTTGATATTGGTGGATGTTTTCCCAACATGGCACTTGTTTGTCCTGGTTTCACTGGCTAAACTGGTGGGGGGTTTCAGGTCAGTAAGAGCCTTGGGGAGTGGGACAGAGTGGATTTATCGATCCAGTTTTAACACACACACACCAATACATACAGTCGAAGTCAGACGTTTACATTTACATTACATTTAAGTCATTTAGCAGACGCTCTTATCCAGAGCGACTTACAAATTGGTGCATTCACCTTATGACATCCAGTGGGACAGTCACTTAACAATAGTGCATCTAAAACTTAGGGGGGGTGGGGTGAGAGGGATTACTTAACCTATCCTAGGTATTCCTTAAAGAGGTGGGGTTTCAGGTGTCTCCGGAAGGTGGTGATTGACCCGCTGTCCTGGCGTCGTGAAACCATTGGGGGCCAGGGCACGAACAGTTTTGACTGGGCTGAGCGGGAGCTGTACTTCCTCAGTGGTAGGGAGGCGAGCAGGCCAGAGGTGGATGAACGCAGTGCCCTTGTTTGGGTGTAGGGCCTGATCAGAGCCTGGAGGTACTGAGGTGCCGTTCCCCTCACAGCTCCGTAGGCAAGCACCATGGTCTTGTAGCGGATGCATGGAAGCCAGTGGAGAGAACGGAGGAGCGGGGTGACGTGAGAGAACTTGGGAAGGTTGAACACCAGACGGGCTGCGGCGTTCTGGATGAGTTGAAGGGGTTTAATGGCACAGGCAGGGAGCCCAGCCAACAGCGAGTTGCAGTAATCCAGACGGGAGATGACAAGTGCCTGGATTAGGACCTGCGCCGCTTCCTGTGTGAGGCAGGGTCGTTTCTGCGGATGTTGTAGAGCATGAACCTACAGGAACGGGCCACCGCCTTGATGTTACGACAGGGTGTTGTCCAGGATCACGCCAAGGTTCTTGGCGCTCTGGGAGGAGGACACAATGGAGTTGTCAACCGTGATGGCGAGATCATGGAACGGGCAGTCCTTCCCCGGGAGGAAGAGCAGCTCCGTCTTGCCGAGGTTCAGCTTGAGGTGGTGATCCGTCATCCACACTGATATGTCTGCCAGACATGCAGAGATGCGGTTCGCCACCTGGTCATCAGAAGGGGGAAAGGAGAAGATTAATTGTGTGTCGTCTGCATAGCAATGATAAGAGAGACCATGTGAGGTTATGACAGAGCCAAGTGACTTGGTGTATAGCGAGAATAGGAGAGGGCCAAGAACAGAGCCCTGGGGACACCAGTGGTGAGAGCGCGTGGTGAGGAGACAGATTCACGCCACGCCACCTGGTAGGAGCGACCTGTCAGGTAGGACGCAATCAAGCGTGGGCCGCGCCGGGAGATGCCCAACTCGGAGAGGGTGGAGAGGAGGATCTGATGGTTCACAGTATCGAAGGCAGCCGATAGATCTAGAAGGATGAGAGCAGAGGAGAGAGAGTTAGCTTTAGCAGTGCGGAGCGCCTCACAGAGGAGAGCAGTCTCAGTTGAATGACTAGTTTGAAACCTGACTGATTTGGATCAAGAAGGTCATTCAGAGAGAGATAGCGGGAGAGCTGGCCAAGGACAGCACGTTCAAGAGTTTTGGAGAGAAAAGAAAGAAGGGATACTGGTCTGTAATTGTTGACATCGGAGGGATCGAGTGTAGGTTTTTTCAGAAGGGGTGCAACTCTCGCTCTCTTGAAGACGGAAGGGACGTAGCCAACGGTCAGGGATGAGTTGATGAGCGAGGTGAGGTAAGGGAGAAGGTCTCCGGAAATGGTCTGGAGAAGAGAGGAGGGGATAGGGTCAAGCGGGCAGGTTGTTGGGCGGCCGGCCGTCACAAGACGCGAGATTTCATCTGGAGAGAGAGGGGAGAAAGAGGTCAGAGCACAGGGTAGGGCAGTGTGAGCAGAACCAGCAGTGTCGTTTGACTTAGCAAACGAGGATCGGATGTCGTCGACCTTCTTTTCAAAATGGTTGACGAAGTCATCTGCAGAGAGGGAGGAGGGGGGAGGGGGCGGAGGATTCAGGAGGGAGGAGAAGGTGGCAAAGAGCTTCCTAGGGTTAGAGGCAGCAGCTTGGAATTTAGCGTGGTAGAAAGTGGCTTTAGCAGCAGAGACAGAGGAGGAAAATGTAGAGAGGAGGGAGTGAAAGGATGCCAGGTCCGCAGGGAGGCGATTTTCCTCCATTTCCGCTCGGCTGCCCGGAGCCCTGTTCTGTGAGCTCGCAATGAGTCATCGAGCCACGGAGCGGGAGGGGAGGACCGAGCCGGCCTGGAGGATAGGGGACATAGAGAGTCAAGGGATGCAGAGAGGGAGGAGAGGAGGGTTGAGGAGGCAGAATCAGGAGATAGGTGGGAGAAGGTTTGAGCGGAGGGAAGAGATGATAGGATGGAAGAGGAGAGAGTAGCGGGGGAGAGAGAGCGAAGGTTGGGACGGCGCGATACCATCCGAGTAGGGGCAGTGTGGGAGGTGTTGGATGAGAGCGAGAGGGAAAAGGATACAAGGCAGTGGTCGGAGACTTGGAGGGGAGTTGCAATGAGGTTAGTGGAAGAACAGCATCTAGTAAAGATGAGGTCGAGCGTATTGCCTGCCTTGTGAGTAGGGGGGGAAGGTGAGAGGGTGAGGTCAAAAGAGGAGAGGAGTGGAAAGAAGGAGGCAGAGAGGAAAGAGTCGAAGGTAGACGTGGGGAGGTTAAAGTCGCCCAGAACTGTGAGAGGTGAGCCGTCCTCAGGAAAGGAGCTTATCAAGGCATCAAGCTCATTGATGAACTCTCCGAGGGAACCTGGAGGGCGATAAATGATAAGGATGTTAAGCTTGAAAGGGCTAGTAACTGTGACAGCATGGAATTCAAAGGAGGCGATAGACAGATGGGTAAGGGGAGAAAGAGAGAATGACCACTTGGGAGAGATGAGGATCCCGGTGCCACCACCCCGCTGACCACACGCTCTCGGGGTGTGCGAGAACACGTGGGCGGACGAAGAGAGAGCAGTAGGAGTAGCAGTGTTGTCTGTGGTGATCCATGTTTCCGTCAGGGCCAAGAAGTCGAGGACTGGAGGGAGGCATGGGCTGAGATGAACTCTGCCTTGTTGACCGCAGATTGGCAGTTCCAGAGGCTACCGGAGACCTGGAACTCCACGTGGGTCGTGCGCGCTGGGACCACCAGAGTAGGGTGGCCGCGGCCACGCGGTGAGGAGCGTTTGTATGGTCTGTGCAGAGAGGAGAGAACAGGGATAAACCGACACATAGTTGACAGGCTACAGAAGAGGCTACGCTAATGCAAAGGAGATTGGAATGACAAGTGGACTACACGTCTCGAATGTTCAGAAAGTTAAGCTACGTAGCAAGAATCTTATTGACTAAAATGATTAAAATGATACAGTACTGCTGAAGTAGGCTAGCTGGCAGTGGCTGCGTTGTTGACACTACACTAATCAAGTCGTTCCGTTGAGTGTAATAGTTTCTGCAGTGTTGCTATTCGGGGCTAGCAGGCTAGCTAGCAGTGTTGTTTACGTTACGTTGCGTTAAAAGAACGACAATAGATGGCTAGCGAACCTAGAAAATCGCTCTAGACTACACAATTATCTTTGATACAAAGACGGCTATGTAGCTAGCTAAGTAGCTAGCTACGATCAAACAAATCAAACCGTTGTACTGTAATGAAAATGAAGTGAAAATGTGATACAACCTGTGAATGCGACCGGGTAGTTGAGTTCTATACAGAAGACGTTGGCTAGCGTTGGCTAGCTGTTGGCTAGCTAGCAGAGTCACCTACGTTAAGGACGACAAATAGCTGGCTAGCTAACCTCGGTAAATTAAGATAATCACTCTAAGACTACACACTCTAAACCTAAACAACACAATTATCTTGGATACGATGATACGATGATACGAAGACAGCAAAGACAGCTATGTAGCTAGCTACCACTAAACTAATCAAGTCGTTCAGTTGAGTGTAACAGTTTCTCCAGTGCAGCTAATCAGTGGACGTTAGCTAGCTGGCTAGTGAAGACTACGTTAGGACGGCGAAATACGATAATTACGCAATTATCTTTGATACAAAGACGGCTATGTAGCTAGCTGAGAAGAAATTGCTAAGATAAGACAAATCAAACCGTTGTGATATAATGAAATATATATAATGATATAATGAAATATAATATATATATAATGAAATATAATGAAAAAGTTATACTACCCGTTGGAGCGACGTGCAGATGCGACCACTCGCTCCAACACTTAGGTTGGAGTCATTAAAACTCGTTTTTCAACCACTCCACAAATTTCTTGTTCACAAACTATAGTTTTGAAAAATCGGTTAGGACATCTACGTTGTGCATGACAATTGTTTGCAGACATATTATTTCACTTAATTCACTTTATCACAATTCCAGTGGGTCAGAAGTTTACATACACTAAGTTGACTGTTCCTTTAAACGGCTTGGAAAATTCCCCAAAATTATATCTTGGCTTTAGAATCTTCTGATAGGGTAATTGACATCATTTGAGTCAATTGGAGGTGCACCAGTCCCTCCTGCAGCAAAGCACCTCCACAACATGATGCTGCCACACGGTGGGGATGGTGTTCTTCGGCTTGCAAGCCTCCCCCCTTTTTCCTCCAAACATAACGATGGTCATTATGGCAAAACAGTTCCATTTTTGTTTCATCCAACCAGAGGACATTTCTCTAACTACGATTTTTGTCCCCGTGTGCAGTTGAAAACTGTAGTCTTGACTTTTTTTATGGCGGTTTTGGAGGAGTGGCTTCTTCCTTGCTGAGCGGCCTTTCAGGTTATGTCGATATAGGACTCGTTTTACTGTGGATATAGATACTTTTGTACCGGTTTCCTCCAGCATCTTCACAATGGCCTTTGCTGTTGGTCTAGGATTGATTTGCACTTTTCGCACCAAAGTACGTTCATCTCTAGGAGACAGAACGCGTCTCCTTCCTGAGCGGTATGACGGCTCCGTGGTCCCATGGTGTTTATACTAGCGTACTATTGTTTGTACAGATGAACATGGCACCTTCAGCCATTTGGAAATTGCACCCAAGGATGAACCAGACTTGTGGACGTCTACAATTTGGTGGAGGTCTTGGCTGATTTCTTTTGATTTTCCCATGATGTAAAGCGAAGAGGCACTGAGTTTGAAGGTAGGCATTGAAAAACATCCAAGGGTACACCTCCAATTGATTCAAATGATGTCAATTAGCCTCAAAGAATGTCAATTAGCCTATCAGAATCTTCTAAAGCCATGACATCATTTTCTGGAATTTTCCAAGTTGTTGAAAAGGCACAGTCAACTCGGTGTATGTAAACTTCTGACCCAAAGGAATTGTGATATTATAAGTGAAATCATCTGTCTGTAAACAATTGCTGGAAAATGTACTTGTCATGGACAAAGTAGATGTGCTAACCGACTTGCTAAAACTAGTTGGTTAACGAGACATGTGGTTGAAAAACGTGTTTTAACGACTCCAACCTAAGTGTATGTAAACTTCCGACTTCAATTGTACACACACACACACACACACACACACACACACACACACACACACACACACACAGCACAGCTGTCATTATCCTGTACACTCTGTGTACTCTGCAGAACAGAAAATCCTGTGTGTCTGCATAGTATCCCTCCTGTGGTTTTATTTCACGTGTTCAGGATTGTGTTGCTTTGTCAGCATTTGGAATAACACAGGGTAGAGCACACACTGTTACAACAACACAGATCTTCGTTCAGGAGGGTGTAACGGACTGAACGTTGTATGTAGAAATGTCACAAATATAGCAGACCTAATTTTATCACGACTAAGAGGCATGTCGTTCGTACATTTCCATCGGAACGTTCCACATTGTTGTGCCCCACTGAGCACAGCACAGAGGGTTATACTACAAAAGCAGGATCAATGAGTTAGCCAGCTATCTTGAATAAACATAAATAAGTACTGATTTTCTGGTTCATTAGGAAAGATAAACTAAGATGTGTTTTTGGTTGTTGGGTCAATCGGACATGCCTATCTTTCTACAAAATAAAAAGTTATTTCAGAATGTTTAGGCAAGTTAGCTGGCTAAGTCATTGATCTGCGTTGTAGTATACCTCTCAGGTGTGGGTATTCTACACTGTTCTGCCCAGTGCCTCGTGACAAGCATCCTAATCTGCCCCTGTGACTTGGATTTAGACTTGCGTTGACAGCACCCAGTGCTTTCATAACACTCACATCAGCACTTCATAAGATGACACTGGCGCCTCATAGCGACAGGTCTAATAGATTAAAGATGACAGTGCGGTCCGTGCCTTTTTGGCGCGTGGCTTTTAGGTAGACACGTGCAAACTTACACGCGTACACAAAAAGCAGTCTCTCTCTTCAACAAATCGTTGCATTTCCTCCATATTCCTCTTTCATTCATTGTTGTGCCGTTTCTCTATCTCAACCGGCCATTTCTCTTTGTCTTCCTCCAGCCCACTCCACCTTTCATTGCTGTACATTCTCTCATTCCTCTCTCCTCCCCATATCCCGCTTTCCTTCACAGAAGGTGACCTGGTCCTGTTCCTGGACATCTGCCTATGTAATGTCCTCATTCGGTCTCTCTGCAGAGTCTCCAGCTCTCTCTCTCTCTCTCTCTCTCTCTCTCTCTCTCTCTCTCTCTCTCATATTAGTATTTTAGTTTCTTTAGTCTGATTTGTATGGCTGTAGGTGGTTTCAGTTGGTAGAGTAAGCAGTTTCATCTGAGTCTAGTTGTGGAGACCAGTGGTTTTCAAACCTTTTCTCAGGGACCACATGCAGTTCAATGTATTTGATCCATTCCAGAACTAGTACACAACTAATCATCAAACCCTTATTTAGATGATTTTCACTCGCCGGCCAGTTTATTAGGTACACCCATCTCGTAACGGTTGGACCCACCTTTGCTTCCAGAACAGCCTGAATTCTTCAGGGCATTGATTCTACAAGGTGTCAGAAATGTTCTACAGGGATTGCATCACACAGCTCTTGCAGATTGGACAGCGGTACAGCTCATTCCATCTCATCCCGAAGATGCTCTATTGGGTTTGGTCAGCAACAATGTTCAGATACGCTGTGTGGTTCAATCGTTGCACAATTGGTATCAAGGGACCTAACGTGTGCCAGGAAAGCATTCCCCACACCAGTACACCACCGACACCAGGCAGGGTGGGGTCAATAGACTCATGCTGCTTACGTCAAATCCTGACTCTGCCATCAGCAGGACACAACAGGAACTGGGGTCCTTGGACAAGGAGCTGTTTTTCCACGCCATTTCTTGTTTTTAGCTGATAGTAGTGGAACCTGGTGTGGTCGTCTGCTGCAATAGCCCATCCGTGACAAGTTATGTGTTTCCTGAGATGCCTGTTCTGCACACCACTGTTGTACTGCACAGTTATTTGTCTGTTTGAGGCCCGCCTGTTGGCTTGCCCGATTCTTGCCATTCTCCTCTGATCCCTGTTTTCGCCCACAATACTGCCGCTGACTGGATTTTTTTCGTCGGCCGTTTCTGAGATACTGGATCCGGCGCGCCTGGGACCGACGAACATACCACGCTCCAAGTCTCTTCGGTCACTCGTTTTGCCCGTTCTAACGTTCAATCGAACAGTAACTGAATGCCTCGATGCCTGTCTCCCTGCTTTATATAGCAAGTCACATCCGCCTGACTCACTGTCTGTAGGAGCGATCCGTTTTCGTAAACTGGGTGGTGTACTTAATAAACTGTCAGGTGAGTGCAGATGAGCTAGTTCGGGGCTATAACAAAATTGTGAAATGTCTGGGGGTCCCAGAGGAGATGTTTGAAAACCACCATATAGGGGTATATCCATATGAATTCAATCGCTTTTTGACAGCACCCCTTTTGACTTGAACGAAACCGTTGTAGAAGTGCTCAAAGTGACTTTTTGGACCTGAAGGCCAAAACATTCAAGAGATAAAGGGGTGCTCAAAAGTTGACCCATTTTGCATACCTCAGCATACCATGAGACATCCATGTCTTCAGCACTGGAAAAGATCATCGGTTGAGATTTATGTCATTTAAAATCTTGCAAATGGGGTTGTCAAACTTTCACAATTTCTGGAAGATAATTTGTATAAAAAATGTAAAAAAAACTTTCATTCATTTCCTTTGCAAGTCAATTATCTAAAAACGTGTAAATCAAAGGGGATGCTGTCAAAAAGTGCTTGCATTCAAATCAATGTACCTATAGACCACCTGGATAGGTCGGTTTTGATCAAACCTGTGAACATGGATGTTGTTCTAAACTGACCAATCCACCTTTTACGCCTCCTCGTTCCCTTGGAATTGTCCCGTTAACGACCTGTCTGGCTTCTAACCTGTGACCTTTGCCACATGCGTGCGTGTGTCTAGACACTGCAGGAGAAAGTCTGCGAGTTCCAGGCGCGTCTGCGACGCCAGGAAGCTTCCCGGTGTCTGCAGCTGCAGAGGCCGCAGCAGAGTCACCAACAGAGTCTTCAGGAGAAGACGAGCCTCATACACAGGCTACCGGAGGAGCTGCACACAGCACTGCCCAGCGGTGAGAGAGGAACGGGTAGCTGGTGGGGGGTGGGGACTGACTGATACATCAATATTTACTGTGAAATGAATGACCCCGAATGGTCTCTTCGTGGTATGTCTGTCAGGACGGTGTTCCCAGTACTGACATGAACCAGCCTGTCAGCAAGAAGAGGGCTGTGTGTCACGGCTGTGACCGACTGTCAACGCGCTTTATCCACTGCTGTGGGGCTGGATGGCGTGTGTGTGTGTGTTTGTCTTGTTTTTAAATTCTGTGGGTGCGTGTATGTAATGTGTAATCACTGTGTGTGTGTTGCAGGTGTTCGGGCAGTGCAGAGGCTGGCTGAGCCACAGGAGCAGCAGCAGCACAGCAACTGTCTCATTCAGGAAGGAGAGCAGCTCATCGCAGCGCTGCGCACACAGGTGGGGGAGCTGGAGGAGAAGCTGCCAGACCAGACCCAGGAGGTGGAGAGACTGAGCTCGGGGGTGGTGAGTAGAAGAGCGAGGGGAATGGAGGAAACTCAGGAGGAGAGAGACTGGTGAGGGAGGGATGGAAAAAGATAATGAGGGCAGAGCCCATCTGGCCTACATTCTTGGGAAAGCCTGGGAAAGACGAGCTCAAGATAATTGACATATTTTTCTTCCAGGTGTAAGATTGCACCGTGACACACTTCTGCTTCACAGGCATTCTAAGGTGTTGCATGTGAGTGTGTGTTAGAGGGTGAGAGGGGGAGGTCAGGGTGAGGGGGCAGGTACAATGGTATGTAGATGTGTATGTGTATGTGTTCTTTTGTTTCACTGTCTCCTGATGTTTGTCCGGGGGGCAGATATTGAACAATAGTCAGAGAAAAAGTGCTTGTGCATTGCCCTGTGTGTGTGAGTGAGCGTTAATTCCTTCCTGTGTATATTGATATCCCTCCGTGTAGTGCCTTTGTGAGTGTGATACTGACATGTGGGGCGGCAGGGTAGCCTAATTGTTAGAGCGGTGGACCTGTAACCGAAAGGTTGAAAGTTCAAATCCCTGAGCTACAAATCTGTCGTTCTGCCCTTGAACAGGCAGTTAACCCACTGTTCCTAGGCAGTCATTGAAAATAAGAATTTGTTCATAACTGACTTGCCTAGTTAAATAAAATAATGTGCTTGTTCCTCCTGTCCTGTAGGGGGCGACCGACCTGGAGAAGCACCTGGAGCTGCTGGTGGTCGAGAACGAGCGGCTGAAGCAGGAGCTGAAGGCATGCAAGACCTCACTGCTCCAGGAGGCTCCTCCACCGGCCTGCACAGCCACTGACTGCCCCCACAGCCAGGTACGGGTGGGCAAAATCAAGTGAGGGCAGAGGTTGTGAAAACCCATTATAGCTCTGTCTATAGCACTGTTTGTGTGTAGGGTACTGACGCCCTGTGTGGCAAGGTATCTCTCTCGTTGGAAGTACCAGGACAGAGAGCGAGTAGAGGCGGTGTTATAAGTGTGTGTGGTGTATTATAACTGCATGTTTTATATAGGATGTGGAGGCCTTGTGTGAGGAGGTGTCTCTCTGGGAGAGCCAGACCAGACCTAGGCAGAGGAGGCTGGCTGAGTTGGAGCAGCAGGTCCTGGAGAAGGCCAGCCGGGTGGAGACGCTCAGCCGACAGCTGGAGGAGTCCAAGCTCCACGCGGGGGAGATGCAGAGGCAACTGGAGGAGTCCAAGTGTCAGCAGGGGGAGGTGGAGCAGCAGCTGAGCGTCCGGCTCAGAGACTGTGAGGAGGAGCTGGCCAGACAGGGCGCCCGGACCCATCCGGTCAAGGTGAGGAATCTCCAAAAACGGTCCCATTTCAAACACAACCCCTCGCTAGCTCCTATGTTACTTAACTGTCCCTCACAGATCTGAAATGATAGGATGGGTAAGCTATATGTTGGTAGCCTCCTATCCAATGTTTTTGAGTTATATGAGAGCATTTGCTGCTGAATTGTGTTCCCTGGTGATCTTACGATATCAATCTCTCTCTTCTGCTCCCCACCTTTCTTTCTCTCTCCTCCTACCTCATCTATCTCGCACTCTCTATTCTCTCTCCGACCAGTATGTGACTGAGATAGTGGAGGTGGAGTCGTCAGGGTCTCAGCAGGCGGTAACCGAGGCCCAGGCCAAGAGCGCCGCCCTGCAGGAGCAGCTATCACTGCAGAGACAGCTGCTCCGAGAGCTGGAGACACAGCTGTATGAGTCCCAGAGGACCAGCACCCAGCTCCGAGCTCAGGTACACACATAAGGAGATGCACATGTATTCAGACACACACATACTACTCTCACACACGCATAACCCTCTGTGCCCCTTCCTAATCCCATTCGCTCCTTCACCAGTTGGTCTTTGATATTTCTCAAGTTCTCCTCGTTCCTCCCCCTGGTACAAGCATTGATACAATCCAACTCACCCCCTTGTAGTAGATTGTGACGGTACGGTCCTTCACAAAAACGCCCTTCCCTCCCAGTAGAGGTGACTGGTTTCGACCCTTGTCCCATCCCCTCCCCTGTAGTGGCATGGGCAGTGTTAACCCCTCTCTCTTCGCTTACGTCTGGTTTCAGCTGCGTGCGGACCGCAGCCGTATCTGCGGCCTGCTCTCCAAGGCCGTCGGAAGGGGCAATGGCGAGATCATTTGCAGGTTGTCTAAGGTTGGCCCCCTTTTGATAGGCCCCTCATAGTGCTTCCTGTTTTGTCACTACATCACTTCCTGTGTCTCAGGCACCCTGATCCCCAAACTCTGCCCCTCTGTGTGGTTTCAACCCCCACCAAAAACCTGTGCTGGAGTGACACACACAAACTTTACCCTAAATCTGTTCAAGGGTCCTCCACTCCTGTATTGGGGCGCAGTGTATAGTTGTTTTGGATTAGCTTTTAGCTGTAGTGATAGTTGCATCACTGCCTGGTACGGCAACTGCTCGGCCTCCGACCGCAAGGCACTGCAGAGGGTAGTGCGTACGGCCCAGTACATCACTGGGGCTAAGCTTCCCGCCATCCAGGACCTCTATACCAGGCGGTGTCAGAGGAAGGCCCTAAAAATTGTCAGACTGTTCCCTCTGTTACTGCACATCAAGCGGTACCAGAGATCCAAGACTAGGTTCAAAAGGCTTCTTAACAACTTCTACCCCCAAAATTTTTATTATCTATGCATAGCCACTTTAACTCTACCTACATGTACATATTACCTCAATTATCCCGACTAACCGGTGCCTCCGCACATTGACTCTGTACTGGTACCCCCTGTATATAGCCTTGCTATTGTTATTTTACTGCTGCTGTTTAATTATTTGTTACTATTATTTTCCATTTTTTACGTAACACTTTTTTTTCTTCTTAAAGCATTGTTGGTTAAGGGCTGGTAAGCATTTCCCTGAAAGGTCTACACCTGTTGTATTCGGCGCACGTGACAAATACAATTTGATTTGATTAATGAGGCTGAGAAGAAGGAAACCCATGGTTTTGCTGGGAGCTAACTTTTAATTAGTTATTAGTTATAGGCTTCAGATTTTAGCAAAGATGTTAAGGGGCATTTGAAGCCCTTAGTTCAAATGCCCTGGTAGCTATTAGATCTGAGTTCCCGTGCTGTTAGCTTTTATGCTAGCTTTTAGCTACAGGTAGACCACCAAACACGCTCCAGTCTCCACCCAGACCAGTGTGGTGTGTTGGTACTGTCCCAAGATCTACTCTAACCTCTCTCTGTCACCTGTAGATCCTGGTGTACGAGGGGGAGATGGAGCGGGCCCAGGGCCAGTTGGAGGCTGAAATGCAGAACCTGGAGGAAGAGAAGAACAGGGTGATCGAAGAGGCCTTCATCAGGGCTGAAAGTGAGATGAAGGCCGTGCATGAGAACCTGGCAGGTAAAGCTGTACATTTAGGACTATGCATTTTTTTTTTGTATTTGTGAGTATGCACATTGCAGTTCCGGACGGTGTTCATTAGGGCACACCGTAGCGAAACATTCTCCATCAAAAAAAGTACATGTGTTCCTTACTGGACAACTTCAGGTTTTACTCGATTTTGTTGTCCTTCCTAATGAACATGACCCAGGAATAATTGTGTGCTCTGTTTTATTCACTGTTGTAACAAAATGTGTGTCCCTCCCTGTCCCCAGGTGTGCGTATGAACCTTTTGACGCTTCAGCCAGCCCTGCGTACTCTCACCTGTGACTACAACTGTCTGAAGAGGCAGGTTCAGGACTTCCCCTTCATGCTGGAGAAGGCCATGGCCGAGGCCAAGCAGGAGATCTGCCGGGTGATAGGCGAGGTGAGCAGTGCCAACCAAGAGCTAGTGAGGAAGTACAAGAGAGAGATGAACCTGAGGAAGAAATGCCACAACGAGCTGGTGCGCCTCAAAGGTACTACCCCTTGACCTTGCATTCTGAGAGGTGTGTGTGTGTGTCTGTTCGTACTAGCTATTGTATAGTGTGTACATTCCACAGGTGCATCTGTGTACATAACAGATTCAATTCTGTTCAAAAGCAGTGGATCTTTGCATTTGTTGTCCCAAAACAGTATTGTAATTTGTCTCCTTTTGCCTTCACTTCCCAGGTAACATCAGGGTGTTCTGTCGGGTGCGGCCGGTGTGCCGGGGGGAGCATGATTCTGCCGAAAACATGGTCAGCTTTGACCCAGATGACGATGCCCTTCTCTACCTCTCCAACAAGGGCAAACTGATGACCTTTGAACTGGACAAGGTGTTCCACCCTCAGGCCACGCAGGAAGGGGTCAGTAGAACGTCATGACTTGGAGTACATCTCAATAGTCTCAAAGTGTCTTCCTTGCCTTCATCTTTGCCGATCTGAAAATGCACAACAGGTAAAAGCAACATATGATGTTTCAACTCAAACTATAACCATCACATGCGCCGAATACAAGTGTAGACCTTACCGTGAAGAAGCGTAAGACAATATTGACCAAATAAACTGAAGTAAAAAAGAATAAAATGTAACACAATAAAATAACAATAACGAGGCTATATAGAGGGGGTACCTAGTCAATGTGCGGGGTACAGGTTAGTTGGTACGGCAAGAAGAGGCAGTGTACAAAACAAATGGGGGTCAACGGGCTTTGGGGTAGAAGCTGTTAACCTCTCTGGTACCAGTGGGACGTTAGCGTCCCACCTCGACAACAGCAAGTGAAATTGCAGGGCGCCAAATTCAAAACAGAAATCCCTTAATTTCGCCTGCCATATCAGTTCTGTTATACTCACAGACATTATTTTTAACAGTTTTAGAAACCTCAGAGTGTTTTCTATCCAAATCTACTAACTACATGCATATCCTAGCTTCTGGGCCTGAGTAACAGGCAGTTTAATTTGGGCATGCTTTTCATCCAAAATTCGGAATGATGCCCCCAACCATAGTGAAGTTAAGGAGTCTCTTGGGCCGAGACTTGGCGCTCCAGTACCACTTGCCGTGCGGTAGCATAGAAAACAGTCGATGACTGGAGTCTCTGACAATTTTTGGGGCTTTCCTCTGACACCGCCTATATATAGGTCCTGGATGGCAGGAAGCTTGGCCCCAGGTCAGATGCCGAGCAATTGCCATACCAGGCGGCGATGCAACCGGTCAGGATGCTCTCGATGGTGCAGCTGTAGAACTTTTTGAGGATCTGGTGACCCATGCCAAATCTTTTCAGTCTCCTGAGGGGGAAAAGGTGTTATCGTGCCCTCTTCACGACTGTCTTGGTGTGTTTGTACCATGATAGTTTGTTGGTGACGTGGACACCAAGGAGCTTGAAACTCTCAACCTGCTCCCCTACATCCCCGTCGATATCAATGGGTCCTTTTCCTGTAGTCCACGATCAGCTCCTTTGTCTTGCTCACATTGAGGGAGAGGTTGTTGTCCTGGCACCACACTGCTAGGTCTCTGATCTCCTCCCTATAGGAGGTCTCATCATTGTCGGTGATCAGGCCTACCACTGTTGCGTCATAAGCAAACTTAATGATGGTTTTGGAGTTGTTTGGCCACGCAGTCGTGGGTGAGCAGGTAGTACAGGAGGAGACTAAGTACACACCCCGGAGGGGCCTCAGTGTTGAGGATCAGTGTGGCTTATGTTGACTACAGGTCCAGTTGCAGGGGGAGGTGTTTAGCCCCAGGGTCCTTAGCTTAGTGATGCCCTTCGTGGGCACTATGGTGTTGAACGCTGAGCTGTAGTCAATGAACAGCGTTCTCACATAGGTTTTCCTTTTGTTAAGGTGGGAAAGGGCAGTGTGCAAATATGAAGGTAATAACATGAGAGGAAGCCCCGTTAGATTATCGAGATACACCATAAGGATGTTGCGATCTCTCTATATTCTAATGTTTTACTGTCACCAATCACAGCAGCTGTCATCCTAACTGTCCCTCTCTGATTGGCTAACCAGGTGTTCCAGGAGGTCCAGTCCCTGGTGACATCCTGTATTGATGGCTTTAACGTATGCATCTTCGCCTACGGACAGACAGGCTCAGGAAAGACCTACACCATGGAGGTATTCGCTGCTAATACACACACTTACTTTCTCTCTCACTCCGTCTCTCTCATGGCTACAGGAGATAAATTAAGGATGAAAGAGAAATTAAGAGATGTGTTGTAGTGGTTGTTAATAGCAAATGTTTTGTCTGTCCTTTTTTTTAGGGTGTGGCCAAGGACCCGGGCATTAACCAGAGGGCTCTCAGACTGCTGTTCTCTGAGGTGACTGAGAAAGCGCCCGACTGGGACTTCAAGATCACTGTTAGCATGGTGGAGATCTACAACGAAACCCTACGGTGAGAGGACACACACACACAAATCGGTATAAGGTCGGACAGGGTGAGTGGGTTTGGATTTGAGTGCAGGTGCAGCCTTGCCTCAGGTCACGCAATGACAGAGGTGAAGCAAGCAGTGTTGCCAGCGAATTTTCAGGGAAAGTTGCTAGAGGCAGGTCCATTTGTTGCTAAATGGCTTTGTGATGTCATTGCGCGATGACGTCATTACGTAATAACGTAACACTGCGTCATTACGAATAATACACAATAACGTTACTCAAATTGACTGGCCATCTCGGCGAAAAATATGATTCATTTAGATTTGCTAATAAACACATTTAGAATTTTTTTATTAGCACATTTTTATTTGTAAAAGTAATATAACAAATTTATAACACATTTTATATGATCAGATATTTATTTTTAAAAACAACACATTGAATTATTGAACAATTTCACATTATTGAACAATTACATTTGATAGATTTTCTTTTTAACTATTAAACCTACACATTCTGAACAATTATAGTTTTAAGCAGTGTATTGGTAGTTAGTTAACATGCTACCTAACTGAGCAACAATTATAGGTAGAAGCTAATAACAAGGTATATATGCTATCTTATTGAACAAGCAACTTAACTCCAATAGTGATGTGTGCGCTAGGCATCTCTCTCTGGCTCTCTCCAGGTTGTTGTGCCGCTTTGCTGGCTAGCTGATCAATGGTTTCCTCCAGATATTGCCACTGTTCTCGCTCACACTGCAGTGCACACTGCCACCATCAGCTCTGTCTCCGCCAGTTCCAGAAAGTCCACTCCTTGCATATTTACTGTAAATATGATGAATCATAGATTGGCAAGGAAATCCTCTTCATCTTCACTGTCCAAATGCATTGTCACGCAGCTGGAACCAGCAGAAGAGGATGGAGTGGCTTTAAAGCTGTACGCTGCTGTGGTGCCAAACTGCTGCAGAACTTCACTTGGTAGTTTATGCAGGTATAACCGGTATCTCCAGCCAGCTTCAGACCGCACCGGGAGTATGGAGTTGAGAGCGTGCAATGACATTCTATTTCTTAACTTTGACTTGACCACTCATTTGGCTGAACAGCTGTTCAACCTCTGCATTTGAGTGTTGCAATGAGGGCAGCTTGTGCAGCTTTGCACAGTTCTTCATAAGGATTTGACCCGGGAAGAGTCTGTGGACCTATTTGGGCGGTAAGCAAATTGGAGTGGGTCTAGGGTGTCAGGTAGGGTGGAGGTGATATGGTCCTTGACTAGTCTCTCAAAGCACTTCATGATGACGGAAGTGAGTGCTACGGGGCGGTAGTCGTTTAGCTCAGTTACCTTAGCTTTCTTGGGAACAGGAACAATGGTGGCCCTCTTGAAGCATGTGGGAACAGCAGACTGGTATAGGGATTGAATATGTCCGTAAACACACCGGCCAGCTGGTCTGCGCATGCTCTGAGGGCGCGGCTGGGGATGCCGTCTGGGCCTGCAGCCTTGCGAGGGTTAACACGTTTAAATGTCTTACTCACCTCGGCTGCAGTGAAGGAGAGACCGCATGTTTTCGTTGCAGGCCGTGTCAGTGGCACTGTATTGTCCTCAAAGCGGGAAAAAAAGTTATTTAGTCTGCCTGGGAGCAAGACATCCTGGTCCGTGACTGGGCTGGGTTTCTTCTTGTAGTCCGTGATTGACTGTAGACCCTGCCACATGCCTCTTGTGTCTGAGCCGTTGAATTGAGATTCTACTTTGTCTCTGTACTGACGCTTAGCTTGTTTAATAGCCTTGCGGAGGGAATAGCTGCATTGTTTATATTCGGTAATGTTACCAGACACCTTGCCCTGATTAAAAGCAGTGGTTCGCGCTTTCAGTTTCACGCGAATGCTGCCATCAATCCACGGTCTCTGGTTAGGGAATGTTTTTATCGTTGCTATGGGAACGACATCTTCAACGCAAGTTCTAATGAACTCGCACACCGAATCAGCGTATTCATCAATATTTTTATCTGACACAATACGAAACATGTCCCAGTCCACGTGATGGAAGCAGTCTTGGAGTGTGGAGTCAGCTTGGTCGGACCAGCGTTGGACAGACCTCAGCGTGGGAGCCTCTTGTTTAAGTTTCTGCCTGTAGGCAGGGATCAACAAAATGGAGTCGTGGTCAGCTTTTCCGAAAGGGGGCGGGGCAGGGCCTTATATGCGTCGCGGAAGTTAGAGTAACAATGATCCAAGGTTTTACCACCCCTGGTTGCGCAATCGATATGCTGATAAAATTTAGGGAGTCTTGTTTTCAGATTAGCTTTGTTAAAATCCCCAGCTACAATGAATGCAGCCTCCGGATAAATGGTTTCCAGTTTGCAAAGAGTTAAATAAAGTTCGTTCAGAGCCATCGATGTGTCTGCTTGGGGGGGGTGTATACGGCTGTAATTATAATCGAAGAGAATTCTCTTGGTAGATAATGCGGTCTACATTTGATTGTGAGGAATTCTAAATCAGGTGAACAGAAGGATTTGAGTTCCTGTATGTTTCTTTCATCACACCATGTCTCGTTAGTCATGAGGCATACGCATCACTCATTCATATATCGTTATGTACATATTCTTTATCCCTTTACACTTGTGTGTGTATAAGGTAGTAGTTTTGGAATTGTTAGGTTAGATTACTCGTTGGTTATTATTGCATTGTCGGAGTTAGAAGCACAAGCATTTCGCTACACTCGCATTAACATCTGCTAACCATGTGTATGTGCCAAATCATATTTGATTTGGTGATGGACTGAGATGTCTATCAATGGCATCCTTCAGGACATCTATTTTTGCCATAGGGTTGACTACTCTGCTGCAAATTAATGTGAAGAGGTGTACCAGATTGTCCAAAAGCTTGACAGGATCTGTTTGCTCTCCCTCAACTGACTTCACTGCGACTTGTAAGTCGGACAGGATTGATTTCAAGAATGTCAGGTACACATAGTTGGTCTTGTCCATGTACATGGCGTGGAGCACATCCGCCATGTAGCAACGCTCACTGGCATTGGTCAGCTCAAAGTGGAGATTCAGTTCTTCGCACTGGCTCAATATACGAGTTACCGCAGGCTCAATCGGTGATCTGCTGGGGTTTCTGGCCACAATTAATGGGTTAGGGGTCATACACCGCTTTGTGCGACTGTTTCCCCGTTTTAGGGAGATGGAAAACCAATTGTAGGTTTCCCTGATTTAAGTACTCAACACTCCTAGGGATGGTTTCTTTGGATGCTACACTGACAGCCAATTGTAAAGAATGGCACACACAGCGGGTAAGTACCAAATTGGGTAATGCACATTCTTCCTTTCAAATCTTGTGCACCCCCGTACCCCCAGTCATCACGGACAATACCCTGAAGATTCTCTTTTTTTTTTTAAGGTTACACTTCTCAAGATGCTCAACTACCGCCTTTACTATTGATCTGGCATCGCCCCCCTCCAATTCAACCAGCCCGAGCAATGTGGCCACAACGGTTCCTTTTTTAGCACTGAAATACCGAATCGCCACACCCAGGAGACACTGACATCAGTGGACTCATCCAAAAGGAGACTGAACTTCTCATGCCCCACATCTGATGTTACCCTTTTGAGAAAACAAGGAGCCAGTACTCCCCTAATCATTTCTGCGCATTTGTTGCGGTGTATTTGGAAGTTTGTTGCTGCCACAGAGTCTGAAAAGGCAGCTTTGCAAGCCATACCTAAATGGTCGCATGCTAGCAGCGAACAATGCTCTGCAATGGCCAATGGCCATAGTAGCTTCTGCACTTTTGCAGTATATCTACTTTCTTAACCAACTGTGGTAATGTAGACTGCGTTGCAAGGTTGTATGGTTTTGATTAATTTATATGCTTTGCTGTTGCAAATGTCATAACTTTTTGCAAAGCATATCTGATTTGCAGTACGCACATTATGCCCGACAATCATCCCCAATTACTGGCTTCAGCCACCCTTAAAATTCAGGTATCGGACTCCCACTCTTTTCTGTACTTCTGGCTGTACAGTTTTGATTGAGACATGTTGATTGATGCAAGTTCTGTTCAAGGTCAAACATTCGTGACCAACTACATTCATTGGGTTTGTCTCGTCGACCACATACTCCTGCTGCTGCAGTCAGCCAACAATGATTTGCAATTTGCTGAAATTGCTGCTGGCCTGCAGCTGCCCGTGCACGAGCTGACAGGCAAAAAACTACTTTCTCTGTCATTTAGAGGGAAAATGCGTGCATTTTAGCGTTTTAACTTTTCAAAGTTACTAAAAGTTCCAAATACATTTTTAAAAATAGCTCAATTTGTTGCTAAGTGCTTTTTGGAAGAAGAAAAAAGTTGCCAGGGTAGTCTGAAAAGTTGCTAAATCTAGCAACAAAATTGCTCAATTGGCATCACTGGAAGCAAGGGGTCACGTAGTTACAGTACTTTATGAGAAGGCTTTTTAAGATCACGGCCGACGCGTTATTTCATTGTCATTTAGACCTAAACTGTCGTTTGACACAGTTCCTGTGTGCGTGTGTGTAAGCAATTCGAGCGCATGGGCCAGCTGTAAAATAAAAGTGGATTATATTTCATGTCCTTGGTTCATCTGTTTTCCACGAGCTCTTCTCCTCCCTCCCTCCCTCTCTCTGTTGCGTAATCTCTGAACATCTGTGTGTCCTTTCTGCCAAAGCAGGATGGCGGGACTCACGGCGGAAAGAGAATTGAAGTGGTGGAATGTCATAACGCATGAGATAAGCAATTTTGTCCCCGTTGGAGCGTCAACTACAGATTACCTTGATCGTTATTTGTTCATTTGAGCCATCTGTCTATCTTTCTATCTGCCAAATGTTGGGGATATCATAGGACAACTGATCATATTATGGCACCATACACCCAAAGTAGTGCCGTATGCATATCATATTAAGATTTTTTTTATTTGAGTGGGACAATCGTTGTGACTGTGCATTGCCGTTTCCTGTAGGAACCTTTTGGGGGACAACCAGGGTGAGAAGCTGGACATCAAGATGAATCCAGATGGTAGCGGTCAGCTCTATGTGCCGGGCCTCACGGAGTTCACTGTCCAGAGCCCTGAGGACATCAACAGGGTGAGACCACCATTCTACCACTGCCACTTATACTATGCCTGCCACAGGACATTGGGTTAGTGGGGTAGTTAGTGTGCTCTGATCTGCAATCAATTAATCACATTTTGTTCATATGGTGTTACTTACCAGTCACAAAGTGCCAAATGGTATTCCTGGCCTAAACCGCAAAGCAATACTTTTCCTTAGTAGTGTTTTCCAAATAAATTCAAAAGTGTAGAGAGAGCCGTTTTTTGGGTGTTGTTTACAATCATGCGTCAGTTAATACGATGGCTCCCACGGTTCTTTAGGCCTGAAGCTGAGTTCTCATCCTGAAATATCTGTCAGAGCTCTTGTGTTCCCTGAACCAGCAGAATGTGCCCGAGCCTGGATTTGCCTGTAGTCTACAGATTAGTTTGTGTGTTAATGATTCAAATCTGTGTTCTGCCATATGTGTGAATGTGCAGTTGACAGAGTAGTTATTCACTTCCTATGACCCCTGACCTGTGCTCTCTGTGTAGGTGTTTGAGCTGGGTCACATGAACAGGGCCACAGCCTGCACCAATCTGAACGAACACAGCTCCCGCTCTCACGCCCTCCTCATCATCACCGTAGCAGGCATCAACTTCTCCACCGGGCACCGCACGCAAGGTGTACACACACACACACACACAATTCCTGTACCGGACATCGTACACACACACACAGAGACAGACACACAGTCATTCAGGATTTTATCTCTGTACACCCCTCTACTAGGTAAACTGAACCTGGTTGACCTGGCTGGCTCAGAGCGGATTGCTAAATCCGGGGCAGAGGGCAGCCGCCTGCGAGAGGCCCAGTGCATCAACAAGTCCCTGTCGGCCCTGGGTGACGTCATCAATGCACTGCGGAGCCGACACTCCCACGTGCCCTTCAGGAACTCCCGGCTCACCTACCTGCTGTCTGACTCACTGAGCGGGGACAGCAAGACCCTGATGATGGTGCAGGTGAGAGGGGGAGGGGTACAGGAGGGTGTGAGAGGGATTGGGGAGAGGGGGTGGGGGGGGGGTGTAAGGGGTTACAAATTAAATGTGTATATTAGCCTATAATAAAACCATCAATGCTACCCTTCAGGCTAATATCAGAAGGTATTTGCTCTAGGTGTCTCCCCTGGTCTGTAACATGAGTGAGTCGGTGTGCTCTCTGAAGTTTGCCCAGCGGGTTCGGACCATCGAGCTGGGCAACGCCACCAGGAGACAGTGGGAGAACTCCTCCACCACCTCCTCGCCCACCCACGACAGCGTGGAGGTAACCTACACACACACCCCCCTGGAGAGAGTGAGGGACGCACTCACAAATGAAATCTCACACGTGTGCTAGGTCAGCCCAGGCCTTACGTCAAGCCTTCCCCGGGTCACTGAGCCCTAATCTGGGGCATCAGGTTCCATTCTGTCCCTCTGCCCTTAATGATCCAGGTCGGGATGAGGTTAGGAGGAGCTGAACACAGAGCTGTTGTTTTAGGAAAATCACTTTCTAGTAAAGAAGATGTAGTTGACTTAGGATGTTTGAAAAGGTTATCTCCAAAAAGCCTCTGGGTCGTGTCATTTTATTTTAGAAAGACTTGACACCCACCATCTCAGATTGTTCTGAAATAGTTTGTTAGACACTGATAAGAGTAGCATTTAGGCAACATTATTTTTGTTGAAATATAATTTGATAACTGAAAAAATTAAGGTAATTGATCGCACCCAAATTGGCCATATACATTTTTAGGATTCATATAATATTCAATAAATATAGTACCTAACATCCGATTTAGACCCCCCTACCCACGCCCAAACCCAAAAACGAGTATACAGTATCAATTCTCTGTTTGACAAATAGTATTGAGCTGTGGCTCGGCATATTGTTTATTCATCCTATGTAATATATTCTCAGTGAAATTGGTGGTAGATCCCCCCCCGTTCAGATAAATAGTGCATAGATTTTACACGTTCAGGAAAGGTGATGAAAATGTTCTCTATTATGGACCATTCCTGGTGACCACTTAGTTATGATTAGCTATGCACTTTGTTCACTTAGAAGATCATTTCAACAGGCTCACTGCTTTCATCAGATGAAGACTGCCGAGGTAATGCCACAGACAGAGCCTGCACTCAAATGCATAATAGATGCATCCAGTCTGGGTTTGAGAAGTGTTTACACCTGGATAGAAAGTGGAACTTGCAGCAGGGTCGTTCCATTTAATTTCAGCAAGCCATGACACCCACCATCTCAGATTGTTCTGGCACCATCTAGTGGTCATAACATGGTAATGTCAGGTGTCGGCATCATTTTATTTTCATTCATTTTGGAGTAGAATGTCCTTTTTAAAAAGTCACCAGCACTTCTACATATAAATTATCTCGGGGAGTACCCGAACCCACTAAGCAGGGGGACTGGAACCAGTCAAACTCGCATGTAAGTTATCCTCTTTCCCTAAAAGCATGATGGTCATGACTTTCTTACGTGAGATTAACTTGGCCCCAGACAATCAATCTGAGATCGATTTAAGTTTCAGTCATGGGATTTTGCTTTAACCCCCGACTGCAGTAGATGAGCGCGAAACGGAGAAACAACCGTAATCTAGTTAGACAGGATCCTTAGCGGAATGGGGTTGAATAAGGAACTTGGAACTTTGATATTGATATATGTCATTGAACTTTAACCTTTCTGCAGATGGACTCTCCCCCAGTGACTCCCATGCCCCTCCCTATCTCCCGGGCCAGCAGTGCCGGCTCCACCCTCTCCGCCTCCTCCAAAACCCCCACCACACGACGGAGGTCTCAGTCCCAGCTCTCTGCAGGTAAATGTATATACACACACACACACACAAACACACCCCTTAGTCCCATGTCTCAACAGGTACACATGGCTCTCTGTCACCAAGAACCCTGGCATCCATCAATATACAACGACGATAATGTGCACACCCCCCATACACACACACACACCACCTTATGCCACCATTATTGGGATGATGAAAAATATATACACAATATTTTTAAAAACTAAGTGAACTCAAGTGAGGTGTGAATGGTCAGGGTGAATCCATTCACTCCTGTGTCCTGATCCTCTGGTCTGATTGGTTGGTTTGCAGACAGGCTGTTAGGCAGAGCCAGCCCATTGGTGGTGGACGGTGGGCAGGTAGGTGGGGTTTATGCTGATTGGTCGCTTGGCATGGAAAGTAAATGCTCAGCATGGCATGGTGCCCTGTGCCCACCCGTGTCACCTGGTCAATGCCCACCTATCTAACACACCCCGCCTCTAACCCCAGGAAGTAGTGTGTGTGCCTTGACCCTTGTCTCTCTGTGTGTGTGTGTGAGAGACTCAAAAGCTTTGTTTGTCTATCTGCAGATTCATGTGTGTGTGGGTGAAGGTGTCCATACATGTCTGTGGCTGTCTGGCAGTCTGTGATTTTGTCTGTGACTGACGGTCTGAATGCAGTTCTTATCTGTGTGATCTGGATATTGTATGATGTGAGGGCGTTTTGTGTGTCTTGTCTATATGGATTTGTTGTGGGTGTGTGGAATCTGTGGATATATCACCTCTTCCTCTCCCCCATCTGTGCTGCTCTCTGGCTGGGTTGTAGTGAGACGTTATTAACACAGAGACACCACTCCCCACTATTCAGTTTCCTAAACCTATTACTCTTCCCTACAGGACGATTGAAACTGTCTGTCTGAAGGCTCCAATGGATCCAGAATGAACCCGGACCCTGACCCAGTCAGCCATTGGGCCTTCTGAACAGGAGGGTGTTAACCAGCACCTTGACCCACCAATAGGTTGTTCCCAAAGCAGAGTTTCTATCTCCTTCTGCTGATCTCACTCAGCCAATGGGTGAGAGAAACTGGACTAGACTTATTATCATATTGAGAGAATGGTGACATTTCATTTATTGAGCTGTTTGAACAGCATAGGGATGAAGAGGGGGATACGAACTTTGACCCTCGTGGAAGGACCATACCAAGACTCTGTCCCGATGCTCTAAAATGGCCTCCAAGTCTCATTTTCTTCATTACCACTGATAGCTGACAGGAATGGATAGGTGTTAATTTTAGCCAGGAATGTTGTACAGCCCCCCATATCTTAACTACGTGTCCTCGTTTATACACCTCAAGGAACACAACACCCCAGACTGCAAGTGACTACAGGACACACCTGTCTGTCTTCCACACCTGACTAGGGGCCAAAGTGGAGGAGCACCTGAGAGTAACACAGGGCCCTGTCCTAAAAACAACTCTCATTAAAAAAAAACTATACTCTTCACAGCCCAGAACAACTCCACCACACCTTCACCTTTGAGCCTTCAACTGGGCCTGTGATCTATTCTCCCATTGGCCAATGTATTGTCGGCCCCTTACAATAACGTCACACTCACACCCTTAGTGCTAACCAATCCCTTCGTCCCATCATCCACTAACAGTATAGCCCTTTCAATCACAGTATTTCTGGGTAAAAATGCACTTAAAACCAGGCTGATACCTTCTTGATGTGTTTTACGGATTATGATAATATGCATATACTGTATATATCTGTGTTTGAGATGTTTCTTTTTTATCCCTTTAGACTCCATTGTGGGTTTTTGGGGGTTGGGGGGTTACGAGGGTTCCCTCCTGGTCTCCTTCCACACTTTCTCCCCCTCATCCAATCAGGGATAGATATGGAGCTGGGCTTCTTTTGCCCTGTAGGATGCAAGCAATAAGAGACGTGACTGCAGAGAGCGTTTAACTTCCTGTGTAGCCGTTTGTGTTTTAGATTAGATTTCTCCAGGGCAATACAGAGCCGCCTCAGCCACTGCATGGAAACGTTCATGTTGTCGTGTTTCTTCTACCGAGTGAATAAAGCTAGACAACTCAAACTCCCTGCCAGACAGGAAATGCCATTCCTGTTATTGGATGCTGCTGGTTGAAGTTGCCCAGAGGCACAGATCTAGGATTAGTTTCTTCTACCCAAATTCTAAGGTTATTCAATAGGGACACAACATATAACAGACCCTAGATCTGCATCCAGGACAGCTTAATCCTACTCCCTATGGCTGACCACAAGCAACCAATGACAACGGATTGCCTCACGGAACAGACACTGCTGCCCCTGAGGGAGTGATCAAGCTTGTGAACTGTATTTGAGAATGCATTGTGTAAATAGGAATGCTTTGTACATTTGATCAGCTGATCAATACATATCAGCTCATCGACCGTGTGTCTTCAATGTTAAACCAATGTTCCCTCCAATACCAGGATGTCCGAGGAACATTGAGGACACGCTGCATCGTGGTGCTTGTTGATGGATATCCCTACTTGCTTTTGTCTTTGTTGTTGTGGAAACCTTCTGCGGCATTCTTGATTTTGTTACACCCTTTTTTTAATAAACACTCAATACGAAATTAAACTCGGCTGTCCCTAAACAGATGTTTGTTGAAATATCCTGCCTTCTAGTGGTTATATCTTTCGTCACCGTTTATTAAATGGTAGGTTGTAATTCCATCTACCCGGGACAATGCTCTTTGACCCACTGGTTCAGGATGGTTGCAGCCATTGAGTTGTATAGAGCAGGAGTTCTATTTGGGGACAAGCACTGTTCACACCTCGTTGGTTTTGAGAATTTTGCAGGTTTAAAGCTTATTTCCTGCAATTCTACACGTTTTGTCATGGGGTGCAAAGAAAATGTTGCAGTTTTAAAGCTAATTGTCTTGCAATTCTATACATTTTGCCATGTCTAGTGTGATATGAGTGACAATTTTTTTAACTTTAGCTGCCATGGGCTTGTTGAGCTGGACATTTCTGATAAGTTAAAGAGCACTTTAAGTTGTGGAAGGTAGCCCAGCGGTTAAGGTCGCTGGTTCAAATCCCAGAGCGGTAAGTTGCTCTGGGTGAATGTATGCACTGGCTAACATGAAAAGAGGAACTGATAATGCACTACCCAATTTCATTCAAAATTGCACCTTGTGCATTCTATTACTCTTGACAGTTCTTCAAGGTGGCGGTTTCTTCTCCTGCAAGGTTGCATGGAGTACAATTTGGTTAACAAAAAAGTCTTATTTGATCGATTAGTAGGACACGTGACATCCCGGCAAAACACTTTAAATAAATAAACCCTGCCTATTTCTACAATCTCTCTCTGTTATTTTTAACCAAAAAGCTTTTTTCTCCCATGAATTAGCCCATTTTAACTGTGGAAACCGTGGTGCCTGTTGTTCAAATGTATCTGCCCTCTCATTGGCTAGAATGGTCCCGACTGCCTTCCAGTTTAAAACGTTAGAGTATCCATTATATTGACCAGATAATCTATTGAGGCTTTCACACTGGTGGTGGATGGGCTAGTGCCTTTCAAACAGAACCTTCCCAACTAGCTAGAACAGTGCTGCTCTCTGTTGGGAGTGGAATTACACACATCTTAACAAGAGTTGTTCCTTATCAATTCCAGAAACATGCCTAAAACTAGACTTTATTTTGAAAAACATGTTCTTTTAGCGTTAACAATACTTTCAAATAGTGCATCTAGGGTCGACATCTCAGATACAGAATGTAGAAATCAACACCGTGCACCTCAACACAGGTCTTGCGGCTTTTAAAGGCGATATCCGTGTGAACATTGCTTTTTTTAAAAGCCACAACGCCTATAACCCACGATCGGATTGAAACCTGGCCTTAGTCTGGTCTGTGTGTCATAGGTGTTTTGTGTGCATGGAAGAATTACGAAAAGTGTGTGTGTGCTCATCTGTGGTGGGCAAATTAAGGTTACAGAGGACATCATTTCTCTCACATACAGATTAAGGAATCATAAGTGCCCAGTGTTTAAATAAGAGCGCAGAGTCCCGCGCCCTGAGAACACGGCTACACAGTGAGTCCTAAACATGGGCTTCTATCCCGCCCGGTCTCGGAGTCCACTGCTTCAGTCCATCCACACGCAGTGTGAATCTGGGATTGTCCGTCAGTAAGACTCGAGTCCTCACAGCACAGTGGTCAGCCGTTGAGGAATCTGTGCGTGTCTCCAGTTGCATAGTCGACTGTCAGTAGTCCAGTGGCGCCAGGAGCAGCTGCAGCTCTTTGAAGGCGCTGCCGTGGCGACCCACCTGGTCGGCCTTGTTCTTCACCAAGTCGCTGAGGTTCTTCAGCAGCTTGTAGCATGCCTTGCACTTCTGGTGGCTGGGCTCAAACACAAACCATTCATTCACAGTATGCAATGGAAATGGCCTGCCTCACTGTGGCAGAGTCTGACCTCTATCCAAAATGTATCCGTTTTTCCTTCAAGCAATATTGGATGAGTACGGAGCTAGAACCCTTTTTTTTAATGGTTCTTTAGTGATGGGTTACATGGTAACTCTCCAGGACCAGGATTAGTGATCATTGCATTAACACACAGTACAGTAAGTATGGTTAAAAGCACAAGCATGTTTAGGACTTAAATGGAGCTGAAACTCACCGTTCCTCCCGTGTTATATCCACTCCAACAGAGGGGGGCGCTGTCAGCGTGTCTGAGATGAGAGGCCAGAAACGCTTCAGGATCAGCTTCAGAGACGTGCAACCCGTCTGCATGTAACTGACCACACGGGGAGAGAGAGAGATGGGTTAATACACACACACTTGTTATCACTCGTCTCTGCTGTCTCACCTCTCATACTTGCTTTGCAGCAGCTCTTCAATCTGGGGCAGGATAGAGGTACACAGGTCCAGTTTCCATAGCGACCTGGGGGACAGGTCAAATGACTTAATGTCATGTCTCAGCAACACCAAGAGAGACAGTGAGAGTATACGTGAGGCCTCCTCAGCCAAATAAGATCTGCACGCGTTTCAACATCCACTCACGGTTTGAGGTTAACGATGTTGAGGATGTCCACGACAATCGAGAGATCCTTCATCGAGACCGCAGAGTCCAAGGAGGTCTGAAGACAGAGCGGCAACCAATCACAACAAAAAAACACCTTAGAGGCAGCCAGTAACATCTCTCCATACTTTGACGCCACAAACGGCTAACCAATCAAAATGGATCGTCCATCAGTTGAAGGATGTTGTCTGTGTTTAACATTGAAAGTCAAGTAATTGTTTATTGCAAGTGATGTTAACACTGCATGAACATTGCTCACGACCCCATGCTCAAGATTCAGACAATGTTATCGGTGTGTTAGCGTTGTCTGTTAAGTGCCATACCTTGACGTCCCCGCTGCCCCACACGGCTCTGATAGTGTCCAGGTTCTTGTGTCGGCTGGTGAGCATCACACACATGGTGTCATGACCCTTTCTGATCTGGGCCAGAGCCTCGTCATCACCCAGCACACTGGGCCGGTTGTTACGAGCAGGCTAGGACAGAGATGGTTAACCGTATATAACCTGGTAAATACACACACCTGTTCAAATCATACCTAAAAACCTACATAAAGTTAGGTGCCAATTCTATTTCTGTGCGCATGTGTTAAAACCTATTTTAAAAAAGCTGACCATCTTGTTTTTGTCATTTTTGATGCGTAGCACAATTTAACTGGGTGACTGGATCATTCGAGCGAATTTAAAACTACTGCTACGGTAGGTTCAATGTTGAGCTGATTTTACATGTTGATATGCATTAAATGACTATTTGTGTTCCATTTCATTCTATACCCAGTTTATCTTATGGGGCTTGTGGTAGAGAAGAAAGTCCAAAGTTAAAAGACAGTGGTGATGTCAGAGGCTAAAAATAAAACTGTACTATTCCACTCTGATCTACTGGCGCCGGCAGTACAGTTTAATTATTAATACACTTGAGTTTAACCATACAAATTGTGATGTCTCTTGAGTGAACTTTCTCCATGGGAAATGAAACAAACAAGATTTTGTGTGTTATGCATGTATATACACACTCACAGGAAGGAAATCTCCCACGTTGAGTCCTATTGGTTCATTCCTGGAGGAGAGGATGACGCTGGGCTGGGGTTTGGCCTTCGCCATAGCAACGACTGGTGGGGGGGCTGGGTGGGGTGCAGGGGGCTGGTTAGTCGGCGGCCGTGCGGTTACTACTGGGATGGGACAGGGCGCCGTGGCGACCACGGTAGGCTCCACCCTCAGGACCGGAGTGGACGATGCCACTGGAAGGTTCTTCAACAGGCCGGGCTGCAGTGACGACACACACACACAAATCTAACTTATTTACATAGAAAAGCTCACACAGACCGAGACATTCCCACTCAAGCATTACAAAAACACAAATCAGTCACACATACAACAGTGCAACTAGTAGGTACAAACCTGCTGTCTGTCAGTCAGAGGAGTCATGACCTCCACCAGCCCTTGGTTAGCTCTCACCACAAAACTCTCTAAGAGAGAAAAGAGAGAGAGAACTTGAATACGAGTGCCCGGAGTCCGGTGAAGCGGACCCAACATGCCCCTTGACAACGGGGGGTTCGAGCCCTTCCTTTCTTTATCCATCTCCATTACATGTCTCCCCTTCTGTTCTTCTATATAATAAATAAATAATAAAATAACTTGTAATATGAAACTCAGGACAGAAACACATCTTATACACACACACACACAACAGATCAACGTGATAGCTTTATCACAAACACCAATGTAATACTGTTCACACTAACGGCTTGACAGAAGGGACTCACCATCTTCTAAGGGGGCAGGGAAGGGCTCATTCTTTGGGGGGGTGCGAGCTGGAAGGGGAGGGGGGGGGACGAGGAGACATTTAGTATGAAATTCAAGAATGATTAAGACACTGCTAGATGTTGATGTAGTAATGCATGCATTCCGCTGTTAGTGTGAACACTGAATAGGAGGCAACAAAAAAACGTAAGGTGTAATATCAGCCTACAGATGGCGCTCTTTGGCTGGAAGATCTCTTTGTAGTCCTCGGGGTTACGGATCTCGGCGGAGGACTCCTTCTCGTCCTCACTGCTGGGGCTCCTCATCTCCCCCTCGGGACTGCGCCGCTCTGACTCAGAACTCTGCTTTACCCTGGAAGAGCACAGCGCAAATAGCCTGCTTAGCGATGCAACGGAAACTAAACGGACGCGGTTTTGATGCCATATTCGCTATATAACATATGCCATTTATCAGCGCGGATACATGTCATATATGGGTGGTCCTGGGAATGGAAACCACCTGGCATTGTAAACAGCATCCTCGACCAACTCTGCTACAGTGGACAATTTGAATCAACTCATAGGGGATTTTGTTGAAACAGATTCCGTAGCATATAGGGCCAAATGCTAAATCTGAGTTCAGCGCGCTTGGAAGTGGGCAGTACCTCTGTGTGCTGCAAGTGGTCAGGGGTCGCTCGTAGTTGCGTCGCAGCGTGGATCCTTTCGGGGAGGACTCTGTGAGCGGCTGGTCGTCCTGGATTACGCCTTGGATCACAGAGCCAGACTTCTTTACCCGCGTCAGATCCACCACGTAGGACGAAATATTAGCCAGATTGTACGACACGCCAATCTTGGAGAGAGAGAGAGATGAGAGGGGGGAGGAGAAACAGAAAAACACAGGGGCTTGGCTATTGGTAATATTAATAGCAACAGTAACAGGTCCAGTGGCACTAATGAATGTAGAATTGTCATGCTGACGCCACAGAACTACATAAAGAATCCCTCATAGTCATTTAATAAGATCCCGATGGCTCTCACACGCACACACAAGGTTGCAGTAACACAGTAGTTATATAGTAATAGTAACATTAAAAAGAGTAACCCCCAAAACAACAACAAAAACATGCACTTTTCCTACTAGCACCAACTTTGCTGATGACTATTTTGAGGAAAAACGTACTTACAATGACTGAAACGTGGTTGTCTCACCTGGCCATCTTAAGACGAACGCCGCTAACTGTAAGCCGTTCTGGATAAGTGTCTGCTAAACGACGCAAATGTAAAACATGTCAAAAAATAAAAATAAAGTAACGTCATGCTCACACACCAGCTGGTGGTTGCAGATAGCCAGGTCTGCCACCTTGCCCCAGCCCACTGGCACCACATCAAAGCAGCGGTCAGGCTCCCAGCCATACACACGGAGAGAGTCCACAGCTCCACTGTACAGACAGCAGCCATCCAGGTTAAAGGCCAGACACCTGGAGAGAGAGAGAGAGAGAGAGAAATGGGGGAGAGGGGGGAGGGAAAGGATGCAGGGATAGTTTATATACATGGTATAGAGTGTTAGTTGCATCTGAACTTCTAATATCGTGGTGTCCCGACCAACCAGACTTGTTAGCGGTCGAAGGAAGCCCTCACCTGACGGGTCCCATCTCTCCCCCTGAAGAGCCAATCATCTTGAACTTTTCCAGATCCCACAGTTTGATGGTCCTGTGGGGGACAGACATACACACACAGATAAGAGCTGTGATGAAGCCAGTGGAAAACACAGCCATCCTTATAAGGCATTCCACTTTAGTCATGGAGTTGAAGCCATCGGAACACAAATGTTCAGTTGCCTCATACGTATTTATTTACTATTTTTCACCCCAGAGTGTGTGGATACAACACCTGTCAGAGCTGCCTGACGCTAGCAGATACTCGTTGGGGTGGAACTGGATGATGTTGATGGCTCCGGTGTGTGCTGTGAACTCTGTGATCATCTTCCCTGCAGTCAGGTCCCACAGCTAGGACACACAGGTCAAAGGGCAATATGAGTTCCTGACTGGCACAGCTAGGAATATTATGAATCAAGTAAGCTGATCCCAGATCTGTGCCTATAGACGGAGAACTTCTATGCAGAGGGGTATACTACAAAGTGGGATCAACCAGAAATAACTAGAACTTTCTTAATGAACCAGAAAATCTCAATTTAGATATGTGTTTTTGGTTGTTGAGTCAATTAGGCCATGCCCATGTCAAGCTTATTTTCCAAAAAAGTTATGTCAGAATACTTAGCCAAGTTAGCTGGCTAACTCATTAATCCTGCTTTGTAGAAAACCCCTCTGAACATAAGGTTGAGAGTATACAATAGGGCTCTGCAAACCTGTTCCTGGAGAGCTACCCACCTGTAGGCTTTCGCTCAAGACCCAGTTGTAACTAACCTGACTCAGCTTATCAACCAGCTAATTATTAGAATCAGTTGAGCTAGATTAGGGTTGGAACGAAAACCTACAGGACAGCTCTCCTGGAACTGGGTTGGAGAGCCCGGGTTTACAAACTGACCACATTCATGTGAGATGAGAAACATGTGAAAGCAAGCTTCTGACAATGTGTAGGTGGGTTCATACCTTGATGGTGCTGTCATCACTAGCAGAGGCCAACCATTTCCCATCTGGACTGAAGGCCAGGCACCTCACTGCCTGAGTGTGACCCTGCACAAGCACATTATGCCAAATTAAATTGATAGATAACCACGGGCCCCCTACTTCTGTCCAGACGGTCAGTCCCCAGCCCCTCCTCCCCAGGCCAGACAAGATTGTGTTTACCGTCTCACTGTAATCCCTGGCTTAGTCTTGGTGCTAGACATAGACACACAGCAATTACTGCTGATTAGCAGACCCATTCCCAACATAATCAGCCAGCAGGCCGCTCACAGACAGTGGGTGGGGGGGGGGCTTTAGCCTATAATTAACCTTGGTGCTCTTCAGTTGGGTATAAATTACACACGGGCGCAAGTCTTACCTTGTACCTGAACACACAGCCCTTTCTCCGTACATCCCACAGCTGAAAGAGAAAGACTCTGTTTAAGCACAATATCACATACCAATCCACATACAGTACCAGTCAAAAGTTTGGACACACCTATGCATTCAAGGGTTTTTCTTTATTATGATCATTTTCTACATTGGGGAATAATAGTGAAGACATCAAAACTATGAAATAACACATATGGAATCATGTAGTAACCAAAAAAAAGTGTTAAACAAATCTAAATATATTTTAGATTCTTCAAAGTAGCCACCCTTTGCCTTGATGACAGCTTTAACCAGCTTCACCTGGAAAGCTTTTCGAACAGTCTTCAAGGAGTTCCTGCATATGCTGAGCACTTGTTGGCTGCTTTTCCTTCACTCTGCAGTCCAATTGGGTTGAGGTCAGGTGATTGTGGAGGCCAAGTCATCTGATGCAGCACCATCACTCTCCTTCTTGGTCGAATAACCCTTACACAGCCTGGAGGTGTGTTTTGGGTCATTGTCCTGTTGAAAAACAAATGATAGTCCCACTAAGCACAAACCAGATAGGATGACGTATCGCTGCAGAGTGATGTGGTAGTCATGGTGGTTAAGTGTGCCTTGAATTGTAAATAAATCACAGACAGTGTCACCACCAAAGCACCATCACACCTCCTCATCCATGCTTCACAGTGGGAACTACATATGCGGAGATCGTCCGTTCACCTACTCTTCGTCTCACAAAGACATGGCAGTTGGAACCAAAAATCTCAAATTTGAACTCATCAGACTAAAGGACAAATTTCCACCAGTTTAATGTCCATTGCTTGTGTTTCTTGCATGTCTCTTCTTCTTACTGGTGTCCTTTGTAGTGGTTTCATTGAAGCAATTCAACCATGAAGGCCTGATTCATGCAGTCTCCTCTGAACAATTGTTGTCTCCCTTTGCTTATTTGAGCTGTTCTTGCCAAAATATGGACTTTTACAAAATAGGGTTATCTTCTGTATACCACCCCTACCTTGTCACAACACAACTGATTGGCTCCAATTTATTAAGAAGGAAATCAATTCCACAAATTACCTTTAAACAAGGCACACTTGTTAATTGAAATGCATTCCAGGTGACTACCTCATGAACGCTGGTTGAGAGAATGCCAAAAGTGTGCAAAGCTGTCATCAAGGAAAAAAAGATGTGAAAAATCTCAAATATATTTTGATGTGTTCAACACTTGTTTTGTTTACTACATGGTTCCATATATGTTATTTCATATATGTTATTTCATAGTGGTGATGTCTTCACTATTATTCTGCACTGTAGAAAATAGTCAAAATAAAGACAAACCCTGGAATGAGTAGGTGTGTCCAAACGTTTGACTGGTACTGTACATAGTAGAGTTCTTAACAACACTCAATCATGCAGCACACATACACACCTTGATGTTGGTGTCCATGGAACCAGATGCCAGGTATTCCCCAAACGGGTGGAAGTCCAAGCTACAGATATTGGCCTTGTGTCCCATTAGAGTTCTTAGGACTGGGATAAAATAGCAAAACATTGTTATGGAATTCTCAGAACTGGTAGCCTAGGTCTAGTTGACTCTAGTAGAAACACATCTCCACATCCCTAACCTCCCCATACACACACACACACACACACACACACACACACACACACACACACACACACACACACACACACACACACACACACACACACACACACACACAATATAGGATAAATTTAGTCTCACTCTTTGCAGCCTCCAGGTCCCATACACGCAGTGATCCGGACTGTGAGCCAGCCACCACCTGCTCCTCAGAGTTATTAAACTTCACACACTCTACTGGGTTATTATGGCCTGTCAAACTCTGAGAAAGAGACAGGGAAAGAGAGAAAGAGAAAGGGAGAGGGGACGAGAAGGTGGGAGAGAGGTGTTACAGGCAGCAGAAATAAGCAGAGATCAAACTGTGCACACACACTTCTTCCCTAAAAGGTCTAACTAGTCTGTACCATGATGCAGTTGGGTTTGCTGACTGCCCAGATGTTGACTCGGCAGTCCTCTCCCCCAGTGGCTAGCAGACGGCCAGAGTTCTTCCCCAGGGCCAGACACGCCACATTACTGGAGTGGGCTACAATCTCCTCTGGAACAAACAAAAAAAAACAATCCAGAACTCACCAGGATTAACCTCTGGGTCCATGAAACCAATATGATTGTGGTCTGGACAGGGTGAGTGAAATGGAAACTACTCACGTAATCTCCATGATGTTTTGGTGGTGTTGGCCACAGCCATGGTGATTCTTAGGCGTCCAACACTCAAAGGAGTGTTGTTATTATTCACACAGAGGTAACTGCGTCAGGTGTGTAGACTGTATGATAAGACCTTTAGCTTCTCTCCAATGAAAGAACAAGAGGCAAAGGGAAAATATTTTGTATGACAAATTGTTGATGGTGGCAGAAGAGACATATACAATGTCAACTTCTCTGCTTCATGTCCCCTGTTGGCTTCTCTTGAAGCTGAGGGAGGATGCAAACAAAATAGAAACTGTTTGCTATTGGCGTTAGCAAACTGGTTCGCTAGCAGGCTGTTAACTTAGCTAAAGTTAGCTGGCTATGTACTGTTAACTAGCTTAAACGACACAAACAAAGTAACGCTTTATTTCGGGCTGCAATTTAGGCACATGTCACAGTCATGCAAATACTTGTTAGCTAGCTAAGGCAGCTAGTAAACGCCATTTCGATGGTTAAACAGTTTGGTTGAACTTTATTAGCTAGCTAAATTAGCATAACGTGCTAACGTTAACATCTCAATTAGCTAGCGACTTAGATTGCTCGTCCTGGGCAGGGCAAAATATAATACAGAACATACCTGCATTTTAAGCTAATTGCCACCAGAATATCTCTAGCTATGATTGGTGAAAAGAGAATGGTTAAGACCGAAATCAGTAGCTAGCTAGTTGATGCCAACTACTAATCTGCTTTCTGTCTAGCTCCTTCAGTCCTTGTTGTTGATTTCATGTTTGTGTGGCTGCTCGCGACCCCAGTCTACACTTGCAGCTTAGCAACGGGGCTTGCGATGAGATCACTTATTTACTTCCGGATGTCTGAAGTTCAGGGGACACATGACTACTCAAAACCCGCACACAAGACTGAAAACTTGCCCATTTTTTTCAGTAGCAATATGAACTCTTTTCCCATAACGTTTTCGAGGAACTTATGAATATCGACGTAACGATGTTTTTTTTTTTAAAGGTTTTCCATCAAAATTATAATTATTGGCAGCTATCGTGACTAATAAATTAATTTGAATATGTCGCAAGAGAAAAGATAGTTCGCTCTTATTTTAAACTCGCCACGTCGTTTTCAATCAGTTGATGTCGATTTAACTTCAGAGTGACGCACCGGTCTAAGGCACTCAGTGCTAGAGGCGTCACCATGGACCCTGGTTCGATTCCAGGCTGTATCACAACAGGCGGCAGCTAAAGACTTACAGAAATCTTTGGAACACGCTAACATCTCTGTTGACTAGTCCACGATATGTAAAACACTTAACAAGAATAGTGTTCATGTGAGGACACCACATAAGAAGCCACCACTGTCCCAAAAAAAACGTGCGTGTGTGTCTGAAGTTTGCAAAAGAGCACCTGGATGTTCCACAGCGCTACTGGCAAAATATTAAGCGGACAGATGAAATTAAGTTGAGTTGTTTGGAAGGTACTATGTGTGGAGAAAAAAAAAGGCACAGCACACCAACATCAAAACCTCATCCCAACTGTAAAGTATGGTGGAGGGAGCATCATTGTTTGGAGCTGCTTTGCTGCCTCAGGGCCTGGACAGCTTGCTATCATTGACAGATTTCACAAGTTTATCAAAACATTTTGCAGGAGAATGTAAGGCTATCTGTCCGCCAATTGAAGCTTAACAGGACATCACTGTCACGTTCTGACCATAGTTCTTGTGTGTTTTCCTTGTTTTAGTGTTGGTCAGGACGTGAGCTGGGTGGGCATTCTATGTTGTCTGGTTTGTCTATTTCTATGTTTGGCCTGATATGGTTCTCAATCAGAGGCAAGGGTTATTCATTGTCTCTGATTGGGAAGTTGGGTAATACAACAGGACAATGACCCAAAATACAGAAGTAAATCAACAACATAATGGCTTCAACAGAAGAAAATACACCTTCCGGAGTGGCCCAGTCAGAGTCCTGACCTCAACCCAAATGCAGGTCTGATCCACAACTACAGAAGACATTTGGTTGAGGTTATTGCTGCCAAAGGAGGGTCAACCAGTTATTAAATCCAAGGGTTCACAGTGTTTTCAATAAAGACATGAAAACATGTTTGTGTGTTATTACTTTAAGCAGACTGTGTTTGTCTATTGTTATGACTTAGATGAAGTTCAGATCAAATTGTATGACCAATTTATGCAGAAATCCAGGTAATTCCAAAGGGTTCACATACTTTTTCTTGCCACTGTATATGCAGGTAGCCTATAGCCTACAGTAGCCTAGGCATGATGTCAAATGAACGATTTAGCAGCTTGCTAAATTCAAATTGACAGACTAATTTATTTAACATGAATAGCGAGAAGATTTCAAGGTTAGAAGTGCTTCTGTTGCCCAATAGCCTGCTGGAATAGTCTGAGGATGGGGTTGTAATTTAAATCACTAATAATTGAATTTAAATCATATTTATTATGGATATTACCTGAATAGGCCTATGCTTGTCAACAACAGATGGGGTTTACATTTTTTTTTTACCTGTGGCCTAATCTGACTGACTGTTACCTTCTATATAATGCATTCTAACATCTGATGCAATTGCGATAGAACTGTGACAATATTCAATGGATAACGTCCAATTTCATTAACTAAACATAGCCATTAATAATTGCATAATGACACAAGGCTACAACAACAAACTGCATTACATTTACATTTAAGTCATTTAGCAGACGCTCTTATCCAGAGCGACTTACAAATTGGTGCATTCACCTTATGACATCCAGTGGGACAGTCACTTAACAATAGTGCATCTAAAACTTAGGGGGGTGAGAGGGATTACTTATCCTATCCTAGGTATTCCTTAAAGAGGTGGGGTTTCAGGTGTCTCCGGAAGGTGGTGATTGACTCCGTTGTCCTGGCGTCGTGAGGGAGTTTGTTCCACCATTGGGGGGCCAGGGCAGCGAACAGTTTTGACTGGGCTGAGCGGGAGCTGTACTTCCTCATTGCAACTGCAAGTTATAGGCAATTTAATAAATCCATTTGCCAGCCCCAGGTAAGCTACACAAGTGGCAAAAATGTATTTGCAATGACTCCAGTGATATCATTTCAACATATTTATTGCATCAAATGGTAGTATATAGTAGCCTACATAGAAAATGATAGGCTACTTAATGGCCAACAGATATCTATCTAGTGGCACAACTTTAGTTTTAGAAGTGGGGAGGACACATTATCTACACTTCAAACAGCCAACCCGACCGCTCGTTGTCGTCCGCTTGGCCCTAGAGCCCACCATTCCCTCGTTTTGTGTCCTATTCCAATGATAAAACTAGGGGGGGGGGGGTCATCCCCAGCGAAAGTATCACTCTCCACATTCAATATCAGTTTCATTGTGGCCATATCAGAATATCAGAAGCACACGAGGGAGTTTCATAACTTCCATTTAACATTTCTACACACACACAGCACTCCAGACCCAAGAACTGAAGATTCACACTCTAGAGCACCTAGTTGTTTTCCTGTGCATTGTCACCTTATTTCTTGATGCGCATCAGTTCTAGCACGTTAATATGTTTTATGGAAAGAGGGTTGGAAATACGTCTCCATAATAATCTAAATAGCCTAGCGACAACTGGTTAAAGTTGTCATGACTGTCTCCTCTCACTCATGTGACTCAGCTGCAGCACTCAGTCTCAACATACAACTACCCCCTCCGGCCCTCCCCACCACTCATGCACTCACTCACAGTTGACTCAGCAACAGGCTACTTCACTACCTGATAGTCAGCGGCAGGTCACAGTGAAATATATATTTTTAAAGAAAAATGTCATGACGGCCATGATGCAATTTAGAAGTAGCCCAAAAACCTGCAGCCCATGACCAATACATTTGTGGCAGGTTCGGAGAGCATTTTCACAAACCTTAACCCTGTTCAGTCTCCTAACCTGCTACGGAAATGCAACTTCGGTATTGAAGTGGCGCTAAGTCTGAAGTTCATGTTCAGACTACGAACAGAGGAGGAGGTCCATAGAAATAGAAATACAGGGATTGTGCAAAAATGTTTCCAATCTCTTTTTGAATTGGAAGCATTGTGAAGCAAGCTCCATTAAAGCGGCAATCTGCCGTTGAAACAATAAGAGGGCAACCCACCCGTTTTGGTAAAAAGCTGAAGGATGGGCTGGAGAAATATAACCACTCTCAAATTCACAGACAAGAGCTATGCATGCAAGGACTGACCATCCATGATATCAACATTATAGTTTTAACCATGTTTTGAGGCTCTATAGTGTTTACAAACATGGGCATAAAACAAGCTTATATTTTGGGTTTGAATGTATCACGGCAGTTGAACTAAGCTCATGAAGCATTTCTAAGTTATATGATGTGTACATATCATTACAATGGATGTAGCAACAGCCTTTAAGGTTACATGACCATACGGATCATTTTCAAAATAAAAGTCCCCCCAAATTCTTTTTACATGAACGTTAAAGTTTTACTCTATGTTTTTCTGATTTTAAAATCGTGAAAAGGTTACTTTAATATACATTTATTGAAAACACAAACAATACTGTAGACTTCTGGGCACAGATGTTTGCTCTCTACATTGAAATAACAGATCAAAAGCTAGTAAATGTACTTGTTCAATCGTTATGAAAAAAACAGACAAAATGAGTCCTCAGACAGGTTGTTTTTATACTGAAATCAATTTAATCATATGTACATTAAGACTTTGTAGCAACAATATCTAGGCTTACATAGTTCTTGGCTGATCGTAAAAAAGGCAGACATTTCTGAAGAGTTCAACCACCACGTCACCCCTGCATTGACATGCTTACAATGTATAGGCATATTGATTACACAAGTTGCTGCCAACTAACTACCAGTGCATCAATATATACTTCCATTTCATTTGTGTATTATTCAAATATGATTTTGGTAAAGCCAGAAAAGCAGTCATAGGTCATAGCCCCATTCCTACCACCTTGTCTATGCTTGTCAATGGCTCAGGCAATAACTCACTCACTGGGGATCCATTAGCTACAGGAAGCTGTTTTCTACGATCTACCCTCCATCACTCCCCTTTTGCGGATCCGAGACGACAGTTCTATCACATCTGCAAAAGGGAGTGATGACACAACCTGGGTCATGATGTTGGGAGATATGGAGAAAGAAAATATGGATTTCACACCAAGATGGCTACACATCACAAAAAGGTATACTACTAAAGTGTCTTTATAACGCATTCATACCCTTCGACTGTGTTCCCCCTCATCCATCTACACACAATACCCCATACTGACAAAGTGAAAACATGTTTTTACACATTTCTACAAATGTATTGAACATGAAATACAGAAATATCTCATTTACATAAGTATTCATACCCCTGGGTCAATACTTTGTAGAAGTACCTTTGGCAGCGATTACAGCTGTGAGTATTTCTGGGTAAGTCTAAGAACTTTACACACCTGGGTTGAGCAACATTTGCAGATTATTCGTCGCTATACATTCAACAACCATTTTCAGGTACTGCCATGGATTTAAGTCAAAACTAAAACTAACTTGGCCACTCAGGGACATTTACAGTCTTCTTGGTAAGCAACTCCAGTGTATATTTGGCCTTGTGTTTTAGATGATTATCCTGCTGAAAGGTGAAATCACCTTCCAGTCTTTGGTGGAAAGCAGTGGAACCAGTTTTCCCTCTAGGATTCTGCCTGTGCTTAGCAACATTCCATTTCCAAGCATAACACATCACATTTATTTAGGACAAAAAGTTAATTGCTCTGCCACATTTTTTGCATTATTACTTTAGAGCCTTTTTGCAAACATGTTTTGTAATATTTTTATGCTGTTCAGGCTTTTCACTGTCAATTTGGTTAGTATTCTGGAATAACTACAATGTTGTAAACATTTGGCCATTTCCCAATAGCCGCCGCCCTTCTTTACGAGGCATTGGAAAACCTCCCTGGTCTTTGTGGTTGAATCTGTGTTTGAAATTCACTGCTCGACTGAGGGACCTTACAGATTATTGTATGTGTGGGGTGCAGAGATGCAAGGTACTCATTCTAAAATCATGATAAACACTATTATTGCCTACAGAATGAGAATGAATGAGTCTATGCAACTTATGTGACTTGTTATTGAACATATCTTTACTCATAAAATTATTTAGGCTTGCCATAACAAAGGGGGGTTGAATAATTAACTCAAGACATTTCAGCTTTTAATTTTTAATTCATTTGTCCCACATTGACATTATGCGGTATCACGTGTGACAAAATCTCAATTTAATAAATGTTTTAATTCAGGCAGTATCAACAAAAACATGGAAAAAGTCCAAGGGGTCTGAATACTTCCTGAAGGCACTGTATATTTCCTCTTGCTTATTTATGCTGTGAAGAAATGCACTTGAAAATGTTAATGCATATACACAACTGTTATTGTTTGTAATCAAATCATTTGTTCAGCATTGCGAAGGATGGGAGCGACAACGATGATCAGGGCCGAGATACAATCCAATCGCGGATTTAGACAATGTGCCATTAATAACTGAACAAAAATATAAATGCAACATGTAACGATTTTACTGAGTTACAATTCATATAAGGAATTCCATCAACTGAAATAAATTCATTAGGCCTGAATCTATGGATTTCACATGACTGGGAATACAGACATGCATCAGTTGGTCACAGATACCTTTAAAAAATATATAATAATTAAAGGCAGGGGAGTGGATCAGAAAACCAGTCAGTATCTGGTGTGACCACAGCGCAGCGCGACATCTCCTTCGCATAAAGTTGATCAGGCTGTTTATTGTGGCCTGTGGAATGCAATGGCTGTGCGAAGTTGCTGGATATTGGCAGAAACTGGAACACGGCATCGTACATATCGATCCAGAGCATCCCAAACATGCTGAATGAGTGACATGTCTGAGTATGCAGGCCATGGAAGAACTGGGCCATTTTCAGCTTCCAGAAATTGTGTAAAGTGCTGAAACATGAGGTGATGGCAGTGGATAAATGGCATGACAAATGGGCCTCAAGATCACGTCACGGTATCTCTAAGCGTTCAAATCGCCATCGATAAAATCCAATTGTGTACGTTGTCCGTAGCGTATGCTTGCCCATACCGTAACCCCACCGCCGCTCCGGAGCACTCTGTTCACAATGTTGACATCATCAAACACGAAGCCATACACGTTCACTGCGGTTGTGAGTCCGGTTGGACAGACTGCCAAATTCTCTAAAATGACGTTGGAGGAGTCTTCTGGTAGAAATGACCATTAAATTCTCTAGCAGCAGCTCTGGTGGACCTTTCTGCAGTCAGCATGCCAATTGCATACTCCCTCAAAACATGAGATATCGGTTTGACAAAACTACACATTTTAAAGTCGCCTATTTCGTTGTCCTCAGCCCAAGGTGCACTGGGTAATGATCCTGCTGTTTAACCAGCTTCTGCTATGGCACACCTGTCAACTGGATGGATTATATTGGCAAAGGAGAAATGTTCACTAACAGGGGATGTCAACAAATTTGTTCACAACATTTGAGAGAAATAAGCTTTTTGTGCATATGGAAAATATCTGGGCTCTTTTATTTCAGCTCATGAAACCAACACTTTACATGTTGTGTTGATATTTTTGTTCAGTGTAAAAGTCCTTTCCGATTGAGCCGACATATGCAGCAGTAACAGTGAATAGAGTCTCCACGAGAACATTGACTTTAAGCGGTGCACTGCGGACAACGCACAACCGGATTTAATTTCAACCTTCCCAATTCCAAATCAACACCTAGCACCGAACCCTACGCACGTCATATAGATCTGAAATAAATAGCTGTAAAAGCAAGGTAATAGTTCCCCCTTGGTCTAGATTAACACCTAGGTGGTTGTTGCTAGTTGTCTATTTGGAATTGGGCATATGAGTGTGTGATCTGATGAGCAGTGTCTAAAATAAAAATGTCTGCCACAGGGCGAGATCACCACATCCATTTCACGAGTTCAGGTGAAATTGATGCGATACGTAGACCTAGATTATGAACAATTGAATGTAAACAAATGACAGGCCAAGGTAATATGACAGCATGTGTTGGTGGTGATGATGTCATCAGCCCGACAAGGACGATTTCCTCTCCAGATGTAAAGAAAAAGGGGATAGGGCTAGAGGGGGAGAGGAAGAAAGGGAAGGATGGAGGGGACGGGGGCGAAAGAGGAAAACCAGACAACCCACAGGGTCCGGTTCAGTTCTTTATCCATACCTGGATGTCTTTGGGCACACGTCAAAAGTTCCTCCTGAATAACTTAACCGTAGAGTTCCTGGCTGTCTGTATTTAGACTAATTCTGTGTGTAGAAATGCCGCGGCAGTCGGCCAAGCTAGAACCTCTTCATCTGTCTGCGCTCCTGTCGCCTCTGCTTCTTCTCATTCGCCTCCTCTGGGGCGGCACCAGGGGTCTCGGCCGAAAACCAGGGGCCTAGGAAGTTCACCCACAGCAGGAACATGGCACGGGCCGGGGCCTGGCGCACACAGATTGATTAAGAGATCAACGAGGTCCATAAGAAAGGGAAAATAAATAACCAAAGAGAGAGTACAGCAAGTATGAGGTAAACGCTCACCAGCAGCCAAAGATACCAGAACCAGGAGGAGATGGTGCTGAGCACTTGTAATATGGCAGTTAGCAGGATAACATCCTTCAGATGCCTAAAATGACAAAGAATCCATCATAATGCACCACACTGCCATCACATCTTTGAAAATATGTACCCTTGAATGGAGATAAGGGTACCAATGTTACATGCATGTTGAACAGGCTGAATTCTCTGCCACACACACACTGTATGTTTGCACACTCATGTTCACGGGAACAGACACTCCGGCAGTGTGAGCACTCACTCTGCCATCCCCTGCTCCATGTTCAGATCTATTCCTCCGTCCAGCAAACTCCCATCCTCACCAAACACTGCTTTGGCCATGGCAGTCATGGAGCGGTAACTGCCCACATACACTGCTAGTGCAAACACCAGGGCAAACTACAGGGGTGGGAGATGGAGGAAGGAAGAGAGACAGGGGGAATGAGACAGTGGGGGAGAAACCAGGAAGGGAGGAGGAAAGAATACATGTAGTAATCCGCCATCGTCCCAGTTTTACTGCTCAACAGTAGAGCCATCAATGTCAATAACATACACAGAATGAACTCGCTCACCCATGTCCAAAACGTTGAAGAGCTATAGAAGACCAAGAGGTTTAACGCAGTGTATATCGCCTGGGAGAGAAACAAGTGTCAGGTGCTGTACTAGTCACAGTTTCCATTCAAAAGGTAACATCGACAAGGAAGATGGTGTCTTACGTTGGCTCCCAAGATTACTCTGGTGTAGAACTTGAGTGTCGCCCCATTCTCCTCGTGGATTTGCTTCTTGCCTTTAGTGCCGACCTTACCTTTGGGCTGTGTGCATTAGAAAGGCAGACTGTTAGTGTAGTCAACATTGTCAACATTGCATGGACTCAGAAGATAGCTTACTTGCATCAATATGGAGACAGGCTGTGTAGGGTTTGTCAACTAACGTTGGCTCAAGCTAATTCATTGGCTTTGATACACAGTTTATCATTCTATTAAATGAATTAGTCAATAGGTACTTATAACCGAGGGTGAGTTAGTTGCTATGGTGTTATAAAGCATAGTAGACTCGTTATCCTATGCTCTCTGCCCAACCTGAAACATACGCAGATCAAAGATTCTCCTACCGCCATTAGTTCCTCAACCCTGTGCTGCTGCTGCTGCTCCTTTCACGTACGCGTAGTAGGTACTTTTTTGACATCGACTTGTACAGTATTCGAGCAATTTAGATGGACCGTTATAACACAGGCTTGACGTTCAACTGTGACGAGCTCTCGATAAAGGTAACGCGTCAGCGTTGAAGAATGACACTTCCGGCGCAGGTAAGACGTCACTAATTCAAATGACTTTCTATTCAAAATGACTTTGTTGCCACCTGGCGTGGTGAACGTGAATGCATTCAACTGGTTGTAGTTATTGCACAATTTTTGTAATTTACAAATATAACAATGGGCCAACTCAACCAGAACCATTTTGACAGCCATGCCTGACAATAACTATATAGATGAAGAATAAAACATAAGCAAATCAACCATATATACCTGCATCAAACATGGTGCCAAGTAGATGGCGATCATGAGATCAGCTCCACTCCACACTAGCAGTGTGCAGTGGAAGAACAGCTTCACTGGGCACCTGGCCTGCAGAGTTCAGTACTACTGCACCCTGTCCTGTTGGGTTATGTCTGACTGATTCGAAAGTGTATTTCCATACATTCACCACTTGAGGTCAACAACTCATAAGACAATCTTTGAATGATCACATTTTGATGAAGCCCTGACCACTGTAGTGAAATAGAAATAGAATTGTGACCATGTAAAATGTGTGTATAAATGTTGACCACATCACTCACTTTTTTGCATTTTTCATCCCTGAAACCAAAGATTTCCCAAGGGCTCAGGATTTAACCAAGTCAGACCATTGCAGGGTGCAGGGATGAAGCCAGCCATATCAGGAGCAGTTGAAACACGGAAAACAATGCATAATGAGCAATAAAGTATAATCTTCACTAACATTAGGAATTTACCATTTTCATTTTATTTCACCACTGGTATTTTATCACCACCATTACCTGCATAACTTGGACTGATAGAGGATCAGTTTTGATTGCCTGCAAACACATTAAAGCCATAAATGCAGTGCGAGTAAACCATTAGTGTACCTCTTGCCAGGGTCTTCAGTAGTTTGGTCAGACTGGGTAGTATCTGCTGTGGACAAATCCTTAGATGATGGGTCACGTCTGGCTTCAATGGGCTCACGGTCATCACAACATACTATTTATTCATCACTATTTTCATGATTTTCTTCAGGATTCCCTTCCAGGTCAGTCCCAGCAGGAGTTACCAGGGTCAGGTCTGATTGCTCTGGGAGTGGTATAGCAGCACCCTCATCATGACTTCCAGTGTGGCCTTCGTCAGGGTTCAGTGGTGCCCATGGTACAGGCACCTGCAGCTGGGGTAACCTCTGTCTGGGGAGAGGCTGCAGGGAGGGCAGCTAACACTCAGCCCAGTCCAAGCTCTTGGCACCCCAATGGTGGAACTAGCTTTCCCCTGAAGCTAGGACAGCAGAGGCTAAATCAATCTAAGATACATTATTCTGAACCAACACTTGCACTTGACACCACCCCCCCTCCTTACTAGCGCTGACTTTGCTGATAGCTACTTTATTGAAGGTACGTGTACTTACTATGCTTGTGATGTGTGGTGATCCCACCTAGCTATCTTAAAAGTACTACACTAACTGTAAGTCGCTCAGGATAAGTGATTAAAATGTAATGCTGGTGCAGGCAGTTGTACTCTGAGAAGTTACCACTGGGTGGATATGTGGTTGTTGGGGGATTAGTGCTTCTGGACACATGGTTGAAACCATGGTTGAAACTTTTTTTTATTGTTGGACATAAAAGTGTAAAAACACCGGGAAATGAGCTCCAAGTGATTTAATTTAAGAAATCTGTTCCTAAGTATTCCTATGCCTAATAGATAGACACATGATAATATAAAATATAAGCAAGGTTTGAAATTATTATGTTTTAGTCAACAATATCTGTTTGGGCTTATTTGCAGTCAATTTGCAGTCTACAAATTATTTGTAATTATAAACTGGGTGGTTCGAGCCCTGAATGCTAATTGGCTGACAGCCGTGGTATACCACAGGTATGACAAAACATGTATTTTTACTGCTCTAATTACAATGGTAACCAGTTTATAATAGCAATAAAGCACCTCTGGGGTTGTGGTATACGGCCAATATACCCCGTCTAAGGGCTGTATCCAGGCACTCCACCGTTGCATCGTGCATAAGAACAGCCCTTAGCCATTGTATCTTGGCCATTTACAGTGCATTCGGAAAGTATTCAGACCTCTTCACTTTTTAAACATTTTGTAACATTACAGGCTTAATCTAAAATTGATTAAATACATGTTTGTCCTCTACACACAATACCCCATAATGACAAACCGAAAAAAAGTTTTTTTTTTTTTGCAAATTCATTCAAAAAAAAATCATAAATACCTTATTTACATAAGTATTCAGACCCTTTGCTATGAGACTCAAAATTGAGCTCAGGTGCATCATGTTTCCATTGACCACCTGTGGTCAATTCAATTGATTGGACATGACTTGGAAAGGCACACACCGGTCTATATAAGGTCCCACAGTTGACAGTGCATGTCAGAGCAAAAACCAAGCCATGAAGTCGAAAGAATTGTCTGTAGAGCTCCGAGACAGGATTGTGTCAAGGCACAAATTTGGGGACTGGTACCAAAACATTTCTGTAGCATTAAAGGTCCAAAAGAACATAGTGGCCTCCATCAGTCTTAAATGGAAGAAGTTTTAAACCCCCAAGACTCTTCCTAGATCTGGCCGACCGGCCAAACTGAGCAATCCGGGGACAAGGTCCTAGTCAGGGAGGTGACCAAGAACCTGATGGTCACTGACAGAGATCCAGAGTTCCTCTGTGGGGATTGGAAAACCTTCCAGAAATTGCACCAATCAGGCCTTTCTGGTAGAGTGGCCAGACGGAAGCCACTCCTCAGTAAAAAGCACATGACAGCCCCCTTGGAGTTTGCCAAAAGGCACCAAAAAGACTCTCAGACCATGAAAAACAAGATTCTTTGGTCTGATGAAACCAATATTAAACTCTTTGGGCTGAATGCAAAGAATCACCTTCCAACAGGACAACGACCCTAAGCACACAGCAAAGACAATACAGGAGTGTCTTCGGGATAAGTTTCTGAATGTCCTTGAGTGGCCCAGCCAGACCCCGGACTTGAACCCGATCGAACATCTCTGGAGAGACGTGAAAAAAGCTGTGCAGAAACACTCCCCATACAACCTGACAGAGCTTGAGAAGATCTGCAGAGAAGAATGTCAGAAAGTCCCCAAGTACAGGTGTGCCACACTTGTAGCGTCATACCCAAGAAAACTCGAGGCTGTAATCGCTGCCAAAGGTGCTTCAACAAAGTACTGAGTAAATAGTCTAAATACTAGTGGAAATGTGATATTTCCGTAATGTAACAAAATGTGGAAAACGGGAAGGGGTCTGAATACTTTCCCAATGCACTGTCCACACACCCTAAGGCCTTATTTCTTAATTATGTTCTGGCCCGCCGGACCATCCGCTCAAGAAAAAACAGCCCACGGATGAATCTAGTAGATGATCCCTGCTCTAAGGGCTGACCCACCACTTCCAAATGATAATGTTTCTCTGCCTGAAAGCTTGGCTTGTAGTTACAAAATGTTCCTTCGTCCTGGGTGAATCCATAGCAACCAGATGTGTAGTGGCAGTTTCCCTTGAATTGAAACCACTGGAGTCACTCATCCTATGATTAAACCCCTCGGAGAGGATCTGTCTACCCCAGGCTTGAGGAGGCTAACCTGGGCATACCCTCTGGTCTCATTGCTCAAGTCAATATTAATTGGTGCCATCTTTGGGCAGGGAGACACATACCTGAGTATTTCTGTTGGACTGGTCAACTAGCTGCATACCTGTTGAAAACCTGTAGTAAACTTGGAGCATTCTTACCCTGTTGAGTATCGCAATTTGCACAGGTAACTAGCACTGAACAAAGCAACAACCTGGTCTCAGAGCATTTCGTATTATTCTTTTTGTAAATCCGAGACACTCCATTTAGTATGATATACTACGTTTTTTAGGGTATGTATTACATTTACATTTACATTTAAGTCATTTAGCAGACGCTCTTATCCAGAGCGACTTACAATTAATTTGTAGATGTCCATCATCAATGTCATATGATATGTTATGAATTAGAATTTGTATGATACATCTGGCACTGCCTTAGGTCTATTCCCCAGGCAGTATTAATGTTGTTCCATGTCCGTACGCTACACTTGTGTCCTGTAATGCGTTCTGTTACGGTTATTATTAAACTCACTACCTGCACTTGCTTCCCATCTCCCAGTGTCATTGTTACAGAACACAGCCTCAACAAATGGAAGCAGCAGGAAATGAGGACCTCTCCCAGATGGTCGACGAACAGGGAAACCTACTTTGTATGCACCACAACCAGCTGACGCAACTGGGGATGGCTATGGATGAGGTTCTTTGCAGTCGTCAACATGCCTGCAAGGTGTTGCCTTCCACTGGCGGAGGATACTCTGCCACCAGTCGACCCAGCGACACAGCACATCAGTCTATTCAGCAGTCTGCCCAGGTCAGCGATGCCCGTTTGTCCCTTCTGGATAAATACGATGTAACCCCATCTAAATGCCGTGGCTTCCTTCTCCAGTGCTCCCTCTATTCTGCGGATCAGATGGGAGCCTCAACCACAGAGAAGTCAAAGGTTGCCACGGTAATTTCTCTGCTGACTGGGCGGGCGTTGGAGTGGGTTACGGACGTCTGGGAGAGGAGGGGCTGGCTTTGTAAGAGGGGTTCATGGCTCTGTTCAGAGCTATTTTTTTATCATCCACTGGAGGACAGAGAGAGGGGTGAGTGCCTACTCCAACTAGGGCAGAATGACCAGACCACTGCCGAGTACGCGCTCACCTTCCGGACTGTCACAGCATCCAGTCGATGGAATGAGGGAGCACTCCATACGCTATTCATAAGAGGACTGTGCGAGGAGGTCAAACGGAACTGGCATGTCCTGACGACAACCTCTCCTTGGCTGCACTCATCGATAGCCATCAGGTTGGATAACCTACTTCGGGTGCGTTGGTACCCACATTGCTTCTCTCCCTCAGTGAACACTCTGTAGCAGAGCCTGAACCTTTGGAGGTAGGGGTCACACGCCTCTAAGCGGAGCGACGCAGAGACAGCTGAGGCTCCGTCTCTATTGTGGTCAATGGGGGGCACCAGCTTCAGCAGTGTCTGGTACATCCCAACCCGGAATCCATGAGGGGGATGGTCACGTGATTTTCCACCTCCTTGGGAAGGTGTGACTATCCCATCTTCATCCGTTTCTGCTAAACCCTTTTCAGTGTCGCTCACACAAGCTGGCTGTCCCTCACGTACTGTTTCTACAGCGACAGTGGATTCCGGTGCCGTGGGAAACTTGACTAGACCCTTGCTGCCTCTCTGAACATCCCCCTCATACCCGCTCTCATCACACACCACTCACCGTGGAGTCCATTCATCAGGAAAACATCCCCCTCATTACTAGTGCACCAGCTCACAAGATCATCCTTGGCCTCCCATGGCTCCAATGCCATAACCCCACCCTCATGGTTGAGGATGAGAATCAGACTGGTCACCCGAATGCCAGAGGACCTGTGTTCCTCTTGTCATAGTTCCTGTGCTCTGGGACGTAGATGTGGACTTCGCCAGGCTCTGGAGAAGGACACCTGCTCCCACTACCTGAGCGCATCTACGTTGCCACTGGGATAAGGGAGAAACTATTGACCTGGGCACACACAGCTGTGTCACTGGACATCCTGGGATCACCCGTACTATACAATTGCTCTCCGAAAAATATTGGTGTCCCACCTTGCCGCAGGACGTTACACTCTACATCAACTCCTGTTCTGTGTGCCCAAACAAAGTCTCCCGGCACGCTCCAGCATGGAAACTCCTCCCCCTTCCTGTGCCTCAGTGTCCCTGGTCTCATGTGTCCATTGACTTTTGTTACCGATCTCCCCTCTGACGGTTTCACCACCATTCTGGTGGTTGGGGACAGAATTTTGTTTCATCCCTCTAGCCTCCCTACCACTCTCCAGGTTAATGAGGCACTGTTTCAGCAGGTCTTCCGGCATTATGGCCTTCCGGAGGACATCGTCTCCAACCGTGGCCCCCAATTCACATCTAGGGTATGGAGAGCCTTTTCGGAGAAGCTCAGGGTCACAGTCAGCCTCACTTCTGGGTATAGGCCTCAGTCAAACAGGCAGGTGGAGAGGATGAACCAGGCGCTGGGGAGGTTCAGGAGACACTGACAGGACTGGCAGGGGGGAGGGGGCCCAATTCCTTCCATGGGCGGAGTATGCCCAGGATTCGTTACATCACTCCTCCACCGGGCTGACTCCCTATTAGCCGGCCCTGGCTCCGTGGACCCCAGGCCAGACCGAAGCTTCAGCGGCAGATGAGTGGTTTAGGCGTGCAGAAGTGTGGAGCGACGCTCACGTGAGACTCCAGTGCGCCGTCCACCATCAGAAGAAGCAGGCAGACCGACTCCCCGTGTTCCATCTTGGTGATCATGTCTGGCTCTCTACCGGGAACCTACCACTCTGCCTGCCCTGCAAGAAGCTGAGCCCCCGGTTTGTGGGACAGTTTAAGATTCTCCGGAGGGTCAATGAGGTGACTTATAGGTTACAGCTCCCCAGAGACTACCGCATCTGACCTTTTATGTCTCCCTTCTCAGGCCGGTGGTTCCTGTCATGTCTCCCCTCCAGCGTTGCAGGTTTACTAACGACCGGTCCTGGCAACATCCTTACGCGCACCTGCTCCTCATAATTAGGCTCACCTGGACTCCATTTCTCTTCTCATTATATCTGCCTATCCCCTATATCTGGCACTCCCTTAAGTCTATTCCCCAGGCAGTAATAAATGTTCCATGACGTACGCTACACTTGTCTTGCTTTGTTCCGTTTATTTAACTCACTACCTGTACTGACTTCCCGTCTCCCAGTGTCGTCATTACAATAAGGCAGATTTTGAGCTTTCTCCTAAAATTTAGGATGTTGATTATTTGACAATGATGTGATAGCCATTTCTTCCTTTGCAACTCAATTGTTATATCCATTCGTGATGGCTGTAGGTTACTTTTGTAAATGGGCTTTCTTTGACACAAAGTGTAATGGCTCCTGTTAACACAAATAATAGTTTGTTTTCCTGTGTGGTGCATCTGGTTAAGGCCAATGTAGTCATGTCACAACATGGCCTTTAAACTTTCACCATTGGTATACTAATGTTGGTTCCTGTAAACTGAGATGCTAATACATTGAATTTTCAAATTGCTAGACCTAAACACCTAAAATGTTAATTATATTTTCAGTTTAAAATTCCCGAGTTTTACAATTACAAAATTGCTATTTCCAAGGCAAATGTAATTTCTCAGGGGAGGAGTATGTTTTTTGTATTTTTTTTTATACTGTATCTTTTATATTCATTACTGATAAAACCACATCAGAAGTTGCTATTGAACAATCGGAAAAACATGTTAATTAGTTTACAAAAGAATGGAGCACTCCTTTCTAGCTTGCAGGAAAGGTGCTAACTACGGACATTTGCATGTCTAAAGAAGACAATGCTACCCACCAAAAGGACACTGCTGAAGTGATGCTGCTAGGACCAAGAACTGCTGGTCTGAATGACTACAGTGCTGGCTGTCCAGTTGTAAACAGTTCTGATGCAGAATCAATGTGTTCAAGACAATTTTGTAGGGCAGCCCCCGAAGTGCCATATCAACTGAATACAAGAATTTACTCTGGTGTTAGTGAGAATGCTATTCATTGACTACAGCTCTGCATTCAACACCATAGTGATGATCTTTGAGGGCACTAAGCTAAGGATGCTGGGACTAAACACCTCCCTCCGCAACTGGATCCTGGACTTCCTGACGGGCCACCCCCAGGTGGTAAGGGTAGGTAACAACACATCCGCCACACGGATCCTCAACATGGGGGCCCCTCAGGGGTGTGTGCTTAGTCCCCTCCTGTACTCTCTGTTCACTAATGACTGCACGGCCAGGCACGACTCCAACACCATCATTAAGACTGCTGATGACACAACATTGCCTGATCTCCGACAATGACGAGATAGCCTATGGGGAGGTCAGAGACCTGTCCTGGAACCACATAGCAAACAACCTCTCCCTCAAAGTGATCAAGACAAAGGAAATGATTGTGGACTACAGGAAAAGGAGGACCAAGCATGCCTCATTCTCATTCACAGGCTCATTGACAGGGCTGCAGGTTCAAGTTCCTTGGTATACACATCAACAAACTAACAAGGTCCAAACACACCAAGACAGTCGTGAAGAGGGCACGACTATTCCCCTTCAGGAGACTAAAAAGATTTGGCATGGGTCCTCAGATCCACAAAAGGTTCTACAGCTGCACTCGTATGGCAACTGCTCGGCCTCAGACCGCAAGACACTACAGATGTTAGTGCGTATGTTAGTGCCCAGTACATCGCTGGGGCCAAGCTTCCTGCCATCCAGGACCTCTATGTCAGAGGAAGGCCCCCAAAATTGTCAAAGACTCCAGCCACACTGTTTTCTCTGCTACCACATGGTAAGCGGTACCATAGCACCAAGTCTAGGTCCAAGAGGCTTCTAAGCAACTTCTACCCTCAAGCAATAAGACTCCTGAACATCTAATCAAATGGCTACCCAGACTATTTGCATTCCCCCCTCCTTTTTACACTGCTGCTACACTCTTATCTATGCATAGTCACTTTAATAACTCTACATGTACATATTATCTTGACTAACTGGTGCCACCACACATTGACTCTGTACTGGTACCCCCTGTATATAGCCTCGCTATTATTATTTTACTGATGCTCTTTAATTGTCTTATTTCATTGTAATTTATTTTAAACTGCATTGTTGGTTAAGGGCTTGTAAAGTAAGGATTTCACTGGAAGGTGAAATACCAAATACCTGTTCTATTTGGTGCATGTGATGCATAAAATTGGATTTAAACAGTCTCTGTGATCTTGCTAACCCCCAGTGTCTCACCTCTGAGAAGCAGTTCTGTTGTGATTACATCACATAGGGCTGAATTACAGTAATACTATTGGTCAACAACTCAGATTTTGAATCCTAACAACTCAGATGCTTATAAAAGGGTCGTAGATTAATTGTCTCTTTCTCTTACGTTTCTGACCTGCACTGGTGAGATACCTGCACTCTTTCTCTCCAATAGGCCATGGCCATTTCTTTCTCTCTGACCATGCTTAGAGTAATGCCTTGTAATGCTTTGTAACTTAAGCGTATGCCTTTTATGTTATCATTCAGTTTACAAAGTAATTAAATACACTTGTATTTAGAATTCCATTCTCAGACATTTGTTCATTGCCTATTACTGTAACTCAGCTATAGTGTTCTTGCATATTGCTATTTATCTTATGGAGTCAGTTAATGGGCTAATTACAGTCTTAAGTCAAATGTGAGCTATATACTGTATATACAAAGTTTTACTGCCCACTACATCATTGTTTAATGTAACACAAAAGCATAGACCACTTAAATACATAGCATTTACATAATGCCTGTATAAAAATCCAAGTCAATATGAGTGTGAACAACATAACCCCTGATTCAATTACATGCTTAGAATTGCTCAGAAAACAAAAGTGATCAAAGACAAGTCAGACATATTTCCTTAAAATCCCTCTCCAATGGTCGTCTTGTGGAAAATATACTCTTGCTTCAAGTAAGTGCATCATTTTTCAAAGTGGTTAAGAACTTGGTCTTACATAAAATAGCATGAACGCTGTAGGCTGGATGGAAGAGCTTCTACTAACTAAACCGTTTTGAGGAGTTACCGTTTTGGACCCAGAAGAACCAGTCCAATACATTTCCCTCTCCACCTAATATATTAAACCGATTGTAGCCTCTGTGCCAGTCTGTTTCCTCTTCAGCGAACTCCTTGTTGACCACAAAAATAGTCTACACTCGGAAAGAGCACTTGGGATACAAAGACAAGGCATATTTCAGTATTCATAATTACATCACCATTTCCCAATCATATCTTATTTTCATTACCCATGAAGAGCTTTGAAAATGGTACTTTTCATAAGGAAACATCCCCCTTTGGACTCATTCCCAGAGAAACAGAGCTCGAGCTAGCTACCGTGTTGACTATCATGGTTGAAAGGAACCTCAAGTTGAAGCCAACGAAGCTTTGAACGCTTAACCATGCGCTCTGAGCACCTGCATAGCTCTAGAAATTCAACTTTATACTTGTCGTCAACCCTTCTACATGCTTTCAAAGGAAGTTGTTAGCAGAAAATATATTGTCATGAAGAAGAAGCACCATCACATGAAATGGCAGTAGCACAACACACTTCACCGTCAGTCTCTGGCTGAGCTCCCAATACTCACATTTCCTCAAGACCTTTCCTTCATTAGCACTGATGGGTGAAAGGACTGGATAGGAGTTCCCTTGACATTCATGCCCAGGCAGACCAGTGGCGGTATAACCACATCAGTGGTTTATGGAGAAAAGGGGATGAGGAAATGAAGCTATTGAGACACACCTTCCCTCTTCCCTGTCCCTCATTTCTCTGGGGCCTTCCCCAAGTCATAGATGGCTTTATTCTCCAGGATCTCCACTTTCTCCCCTGCAGGGATCAGTGTGTTGGCCACCATGGCCCTGGTCAGTGATTGGATGGGGATGGACATCGCTGTGGGAAACATGGAGGAAAAAGGGCCCAGGACCTTCCTGGCAAACCATTCAGCAGGCCGGCTCTCCTGCCTGTCGACCATCAGCACCCTGGGAGGAAAAACAAGAGAAAAATAATTCAGTTGAGTTGTTACAAGTGAAATAACTTACAGTATCAAAATATCTCAGAGTAAACACTGTGTTTACATCATGTGATCACTGGAGAAATGTGTATATTGCTAATCATGACATTGGTGTGAGATATTCACCTATGGTCACCATTTATTTTGCCATGACTGATAAGGTACTGAACAAGTGAGTCATTTCCGCTAAGAAATATTTTTTTACACGTGACTAATGCAAATGAGACTTACGCAGGGCGATAGATGGAATACCTCTCGAAGCCCAACGGCTCAATGTCTGCCTCCACTTGTCCCTGGAGAAGAAAACATCTGCATTAACCAAACAATATGCAGCACTTCATCATGTAGCTTTACGAGAGAGGCTGAAAGAGGCCTTATGAAAGGCTATAAATGAGGTATCTTTACTCAGGTGAACATTTTGGTTATTACCTTCACTTTGAGATAGAGAAAACGACTGGTTTTGTCAGCCCCTTTAGAAGACTCCAGGTTGAAGTGAGAGCAGCCCCCTGCCTTGGCGAGCTCCGCTGACTTCAGGACGTAGTCATGGTCAACACGGATGAATCCATCCTACAACGACAGAAAGATAAGAGAAAATATGTGTACATTAATCTGCATTTGACCACATGATCCAAGCAGGTTGTTTATGGTGGGTCGTTCAATGTCCTTTCAGCAAGTCATGACACCCACCATCTCCGATTGTTCTGGAATCGTTTCTGTAGTTAGAAACATAAGAATTTCTGCGTCATTATTTTATTGAAATATAATTTGATCGCTGAGAAATTAAGATGATTGACTGCACCCAATTGGCCCTTTGTAATTTATAGGATTCATATAATATCCAATAAATATAGCATCTAACATCCGATTTGGAACAAATGAGAAATCTAAAATAATAGTCAAAAGACATCAACGGACCCCTAACACCCCCCGCCAATCCCAACAACGACTATATAGTATCAGTTCTCTACGTCAGAGAAGTAGTATTGAGCTGTTTCTTCATTCTATGTAATGTATTCTCAGTGAATTTGATAGTGATTTTTTTTCTGTTCAGATAATTTAGTCTGAAATTGTTAGGTTTATGTCCCATCCTACATCCTGATATTACCAGGTTCTGACCACTGGATGGTGCCGTTTATGCTATTAGGGGATAAAATAAATAAACAATACAACTCCCCTCAATATTAAAGGGATAGTTCACCCAAATTACCTAACTTTTTCACCTAATAGCAAGAACAGCACCATCTCGTGGTCAGAAGGATGTAGGTCAGGACTAAACATAGCTTTAATTAATAATTTATCTGAACTGGGGGGGGGCAATACAATACATTTCACATGCTGTTGTGCAAATGGAATAGACAACAGGTGGAAATTATAGGCATTTAGCAAGACACCCCCAATAAAGGAGTGGTTCTGCAGGGGGTGACCACAGACCACTTCTAAGTTCCTATGCTTCCTGGCTGATGTTTTGGTCACTTTTGAATGCTGTCGGTGCTTTCACTCTAGTGGAAGCATGAGACGGAGTCTACAACCCACACAAGTGGCTCAGGTAGTGCAGCTCATCCAGGATGGCACATCAATGCAAGCTGTGGCAAGAAGGTTTGCTGTGTCTGTCAGCGTAGTGTCCAGAGCATGGAGGCGCTACCAGGAGACAGGCCAGTACATCAGGAGATGTGGAGGAGGCCGTAGGAGGGCAACAACCCAGCAGCAGGACCGCTAGCTCCGCCTTTGTGCAAGGAGGAGCACTGCCAGAGCCCTGCAAAATGACCTCCAGCAGGCCACAAATGTGCATGTGTCTGCTCAAACGGTCAGAAACAGATTCCATGAGGGTGGTATGAGGGCCCGACGTCCACAGGTGGGGGTTGTGCTTGCAGCCCAACACTGTGCAGGACGTTTGGCATTTGCCAGAGAACACCAAGATTGGAAAATTCGCCACTGGTGCCCTGTGCTCTTCACAGATGAAAGCAGGTTCACACTGAGCACGTGACAGAGTCTGTAGACGCCGTGGAGAACGTTCTGCTGCCGGCAACATCCTCCAGCATGACCGGTTTGGCGGTGGGTCAGTCATGGTGTGGGGTGGAATTTCTTTGGGGGGCCGCACAGCTCTCCATGTGCTCGCCAGAGGTAGCCTGACTGCCATTAGGTACCGAGATGAGATCCTCAGACCCCTTGTGAGACCCCTGGTGCGGTTGGCCCTGGGTTCCTCCTAATGCAAGACAATGCTAGACCTCATGTGGCTAGAGTGTCAGCAGTTCCTGCAAGAGGAAGGCATTGATGCTATGGACTGGCCCGCCCGTTCCCCAGACCTGAATCCATTTGAGCACATCTTGGACATGATGTCTCGCTCCATCCACCACAGACTGTCCAGGAGTTGTCGGATGCTTTACTCCAGGTCTGGGAGGAGATCCCTCAGGAGACCATCCGCCACCCCATCAGGAGCATGCCCAGGCGTTGTAGGGAGGTCATACAGGCACGTGGAGGCCACACACACTACTGACCCTCATTTTGACTTGTGTTAAGGACATTACATCAAAGTTGGATCAGCCTGTAGTGTGGTTTTCCACTTTAATTTTGAGTGTGACTCCAAATCCAGACCTCCATGGGTTGATACATTTGATTTCCATTGATAATTTGTGTGATTTTGTTGTCAGCACATTCAACTATGTAATGAAAAAAGTATTCAATAAGAATATTTCATTCATTCATATCTAGGATGTGTTATTTTAGTGTTCCCTTTTTTTTGAGCAGAGTATATACTTGGTGTGGGGTGTCTGTAGGTGGCTTTTGATCATTGGATAAATCATAGTTAAAATATATGAATCCTAGAAGTTAAAAATGGCCAAATTGGATGCAATCAATTAGCTGAGACCAAAAAATATTTTTAAATAAAATAATGTTGCCCGAATGCTAATCTTATGTTTCAAAAAACAAAAATTATTTCAGAAAAATCTGAGATGGTGGGTGTCAAAATCCTCTTTCTTTTGACCCTGGTGGTACATGTTCACAGGGGGTTTCTATATCATTGGCCATGAACTCACAGCCCCTGCTTTGGCTTTGGTCGTTCCCAGGCAGCAGTAGCCAACATCATGCCCTTGGAATGCTGCAGCATAGTCATTCAGTTTCTCGAAGTCCACCACCTCCTGCACCTGAAAGAGGACAGAACAATGAATTCTACAAAAACAATGAATCATTTGAAAACATAAATGTGACAGTTGTTACCCATGTCGAAAAATCCGAAAAGCAAGTGCCGTGCAAAGAATGTTGAAATCTGTGGGAACAGCCCTTTTTGTCAAACCTGCGAAATCGGTGTGTTCTTATTTGCTCTTTGCAATGGGTATTCCTCAACCTACCAGAGAAAGAGCGATGTGACACTGTATTGCCTAGAAATATGGGTAAGTCCTGAGGGTGTCACGTTTGAGTGAGTATGAGTCATTGGATGAAGGCATCTCTTTTAGGGTGTAGTTTTGTTAAGAGCCGCAACGCTCGGTCAGAACATCAACACGCATCATGCGCTCGTGGAACAGTTTTGGAAGCACAAGGCCCTTATATTTCATATCGGTGAGAAATTATACAAAAATAAATAAATAAAGGTTAAGTTGATACATGCCTTTTATAGGGTTAGGGTTCCCACATGGTCATATTTCCACGTTACATAGCTTGTTTATGGAAAACAGTGCGATCTGCGTCTCTGAACCCGTGTGTAAACGGAAGACCGACGACACAAACGTGTTGTTTACATTTACATTTACATTTAAGTCATTTAGCAGACGCTCTTATCCAGAGCGACTTACAAATTGGTGCATTCACCTTATGACATCCAGTGGAACAGCCACTTTACAATAGTGCAAAATATCTACATATTTTAAGGGGGGAGAGAGGGGGGGTGAGAAGGATTACTTTATCCTATCCTAGGTATTCCTTAAAGAGGTGGGGTTTCAGGTGTCTCCGGAAGGTGGTGATTGACTCCGCTGTCCTGGCGTCGTGAGGGAGTTTGTTCCACCATTGGGGAGCCAGAGCAGCGAACAGTTTTGACTGGGCTGAGCGGGAACTGTACTTCCTCAGTGGTAGGGAGGCGAGCAGGCCAGAGGTGGATGAACGCAGTGCCCTTATTTGGGTGTAGGGCCTGATCAGAGCCTGGAGGTACTGAGGTGCCGTTCCCCTCACAGCTCCGTAGGCAAGCACCATGGTCTTGTAGCGGATGCGAGCTTCAACTGGAAGCCAGTGGAGAGAGCGGAGGAGCGGGGTGACGTGAGAGAACTTGGGAAGGTTGAACACTAGACGGGCTGCGGCGTTCTGGATGAGTTGAAGGGGTTTAATGGCACAGGCAGGGAGCCCAGCCAACAGCGAGTTGCAGTAATCCAGACGGGAGATGACAAGTGCCTGGATTAGGACCTGCGCCGCTTCCTGTGTGAGGCAGGGTCGTACTCTGCGGATGTTGTAGAGCATGAACCTACAGGAACGGGCCACCGTGTTGTCACTGACAAAAACTGTTGGCTGAAATTGTTAACAGTGTAGAGCAGGGGTGTCAAAGTCAAATGGATGGAGGGCCAAATAAAAAATTTAGCTACAAGCCGAGGGCCGGACTGTTCGAATGTTCATTGAAATTTTTTTAAATGACGCATATAGTCTAGTGAACCTAATTGAACCTACTGAAAACCTAACAAATATATTCCAATATGATCAGATAAATAAAGCAATATTTTCTTATGGCTCTGTCAGTAATCTTTAATTTTCAACAGACACAAAAGACAAATTTCCTTTATATAAAAATCCCCATAACATGAACATTAAATGAAAGAAACCGGTATTCAAGGCACCATCAGTAGCCTATATTTTCTATTTTAGCAAAAGTGGGCTAAATTTACTTCAAAGAAAAAAACAATAATAGCAATTTTCTATCATCCACTCAACTGAAATATTTTAAAAATATAATTGGATTGAAATACAATAAAATAAAGTGCAAAAATCTATTAATCAAAAACAACACTTTGTTTAAGGAGAAGTAACATGCAGTGAAAACAAATATTAAACTTTAACTTTTAAACTTGAACTGAGTAAAAACTCTAAATATGTGATTGCACAGTAATGTTCACTTGTTTGAGGTTGAGGGTGATACTTGGTGGTGTCCCATCTTTTCCACAAGTTCATCAATGTTCGGGGTAAGGCTCTGAGCTGAGGAAATCCTCAGAATTGAGTGGAGGTGTTCAGCAGTAAGTCGACTTCTGTGTGATGTTTTGTTCAAGTTCATCAAAGAAAACAGTTGTTCACACAGGTATGTGCTGCCAAACATAGACAACGTTTGAGCAGCCTGGATGCGCAGCTGGGGCATTGTGTCGGGAGGAAACGGGCGAACTCCGCAGCACCCACTGCCGCATATTTTGCCCTCAGTGCATCATTGCATTGGAGGTCAATCAACTCCATTTGGAGGTTTGGTGGTGAGCTTTCCACGTCAACAGCAAATGGGTTACCGAGCAGTTCCAACCTGCTTTTTGTGCTTCAAAGTCAGCAAATCGGCGTCGAAAGTCAGCGGCAAGCATACCTATTTTATCAGCCAACTGTGCGCTCGGGAACGCACTGGTAGAGAGCTTCTCTTTCATGGTCTGGCAGCTGGGAAAGTGGCTCAAATTTTCTTTCCGCATCTGCGTCTCCCACAGAGTCAGTTTGGTTTTAAATGCCTTCACTGTACTGTACATATCAGAGATGACACGATCCCGACCCTGCAGCTGCAAGTTCATTGCATTCAGATGACTCGTAATGTCACACAGAAAAGCCATTTCACACAGAAACATTTCGTCTCGGAGTTGTGTTGTGTCTTTCCCTTTGCTGTCCAAGAACAGACAAATCTCCTCACGAAGCTCGAAACATCTTTGAAGCACCTTTCCCTGGCTTAGCCATCGCACCTCTGTGTGATAAGGCAAATCACCATGCTCCGTTTCTAACTCCGTCAGAAATGCCTTGAACTGGCGGTGATTCAAACCTTTGGCTCTGATAAAGTTAACTGTGCGCGTGATGATGCTCATTACATGCTCCATTTTCAAGGCTTTACCGCACAACGCTTCCTGGTGTATGATACAATGATAAGCTGTCAGCTCACCTGTCGCGTTTTCCTCTTGCATCTTTTCCCGTATCTTCGTCACCAGTCCGCTCCTGTGTCCACACATCGCAGGTGCTCCGTCGGTTGTCAAACCCACGAGTTTTTCCCAAGGCAGCTCCATCTCATTTACACATCTTGACACCTCTTCATACAAATCATGCCCCGTAGTTGTGCCATGCATAGGACGTAAAGCCAAAAACTCCTCTGTCACGCTTAGGCTGGAGTCCACTCCGCGGATGAAAATTGACAACTGGGCAATGTCAGAAATGTCGGTGCTCTCATCCACAGCCAAGGAATATGCAATGAAATCTTTTCCCTTTTTCACAAGCTGCTCTTTTAGATTGATGGACAACTGGTCTACTCTCTCGGCAATGGTGTTTCTGCTCAGACTCACATTTAAAAAGAGTTGCCTTTTTCTGGGCAAACTTCGTCACAAACTTTAATCATGCAGTTTTTGATGAAATCCCCCTCCGTAAATGGCCAGGCTGATTTAGCGATCTCTTCTGCCAAAATAAAACTGGCCTTGACAGCAGCCTGGCCTTGTGATTTGGCTTTTTTGAACAGAGCCTGTCGAGATTTGAGGCCTCGTTTTAATTCCTCTGCCTTTTGTAGCCTTTGTTCCATGTCCATATTCTTGTTTTTGTCCGCGTGTTTCGTTTCATAATGTCGTCTCAGATTATACTCTTTCAGTACCGCCACACTTTCTCCACACAGAAGACACACAGGTTTTCCAGCTACCTCCGTGAACAAATACTCCGACTCCCACCTTGTTTGAAACCCCCGGTTCTCAGTGTCCACCTTCCGTTTTGCCATTTTTGATGGGTATCTGAAAGTAAATTTTACTGTGATGCTGACAACTGCTGTGCCAATAAATATTGAAATGAAGCAGCCTACTGCTCGGTGCGTCACCGTTGCATTGTGGGAAATGTAGTATTGGTGCGTGTAAAAGATCTGCGGGCTGCCGGCTTGCTGCGGTCTGCGGGCCGGTTCTAATAATAAATCAAGATCATCCCAGGGGCCGTAAAAAACCTTCTCGCGGGCCGGATGTGGCCCGCGGGCCTTGACTCTGACATATGTGGTGTAGAGTAAGTGTGTATTTTGCATTTGTGAAATTATTTTGATGTGATATGAAAGTAGAGGGATTTATATTTTCTTTAACTGTACCGCAATCGAGTATTGATTCACATTTAGATGGAGTATTGGGTTGTTTTGGTTTCCAAAGCCAATTCACACTTTAAACATAACATGCAAGGTCCTTGGACTAAGGAGTAACGTTAGGCTCTTTTAGTCCAATATTGGGCTACATCAGCCTTAAACGGCGGCCCTATATGCGCACTACGCATGTTGCGTAGGGCCCCGCAAATTACGCAAGGGGCTCCGCCTCCCCCTCGTGTCAAAGCGGGTGTCAATGTTTACAACTTCGATGAGAGGATGAAGCGGATCTATCCTTCTGGTTACAAATGGAGAAGAAGAAAAACACCATGAGAGTAAATTGCGGGAACAGCAATCAGAAACTTGTGTTGTCTCCTCTCCAAGTTTGATGTCAGCAAATAACATTAACGTTAAGTTGATGTGCTGTAGCTTGCAGTGCATCTCTCTCTAGTCTGTCTTGCTAACCTAGCTGGGCAGTGCATCTTTCTCTAGTCTGTCTTGTTAACCTAGCTGGGCAGTGCATCTTTCTCTAGTCTGTCTTGTTAACCTAGCTGGGTAGTGCATCTCTTGGTCGGTCACTGTCTTGCTTGCTAGCCAGCTACTTCCAAAGGCTGTGTTCTGTGACTTTGTGCCTGACAAAAGTGAGAGTGAAATACAACTACTCATTACGTTTGATAAGACGCTAACTGTCAACGGTGTTTATAAACTGCAGTTCGGAAAAGATAACCGCGTTACGCGTGAAAATGCGTTCATATGCGCGTGCACGAAATGAAACTCGCGCTTTCCAGCAGCAACCTCTGTGGGGACCAGTCCAGACAATATATGGGTGTGATGGCACTCCTCATAGGCACACAATTTTAAAACAAGACAATGATTATCTAGGCTCCCAGTCAAGGTTTTAGTTACAACTCTGGACTAATGCAAGATGGAAAGCAATGGATTGATATTGATTTATATATTGAATTTAAAAATGTTGATTAGCTGGGCATACTGGGCAATATGGATACACATCTCTCAGTAAATAATAACCATCAAGCATTCAGCCAAGCCATAGTATAAATAGTATTTTATATTTGAAAATGTATAAAAGGAAATCTGTGGGAACCAGTTTGAATGGGCCTGATGCAGCTGATAAAATAAATAGTATTGTTATCTATAATTTACAGGTGCTATGCTTAAGTTTGTCAGTAGAGGAGATGGTCATATGAATTAGTATAGTCTGGCCCAGGAGTGTGAAGGTGAATGGAAAGGCTCTGGAGCAATGAACCGCCCTTGCTGTCTCTGCCTGACCGGTTGCCCTCTTTCCACTGGGATTCTCTGCCTCTAACCCTATTACAGGGTCTGAGTCACTGGCTTACTGTGTGTCACTTGAGTGGGTTGAGTCACTGATGTGATCTTCCTGTCTGGGTTGGCGCCCCCCATTGGGTTGTGCCGTGGCGGAGATCTTTGTGGGCTATACTCGGCCTTGTCTCAGGATGGTAAGTTGGTGGTTGAAGATATCCCTCTAGTGGTGTGGGGACTGTGCTTTGGCAAAGTGGGTGGGGTTATATCCTTCCTGTTTCTCCCTGTCCGGGGGTGTCCTCGGATGGGACCACAGTGTCTCCTGACCCCTCCTGTCTCAGCCTCCAGTATTTATGCTGCAGTATTTTGTGTTGGGGGGCTAGGGTCAGTTTGTTATATCTGGAGTACTTCTCCTGTCCTATCCGGTGTCCTGTGTGAATTTAAGTATGCTCTCTCTAATTCTCTCCTTCTCTCTCTCGGAGGACCTGAGCCCTAGGACCATGCCTCAGCACTACCTGACATGATGACTCCTTGCCGTCCCCAGTCCACCTGGCCGTGCTGCTGCTCCAGTTTCAACTGTTCTGCCTGTGATTATTATTATTTGACCATGCTGGTCATTTATGAACATTTGAACATCTTGGCCATGTTCTGTTATAATCTCCACCAGGTACAGCTAGAAGAGGACTGGCCACCCCACATAGCCTGGTTCCTCTCTAGGTTTCTTCCTAGGTTTTGGCCTTTCTAGGGAGTTTTTCCTAGCCACCGTGCTTCTACACCTGCATTGTGCTGTTTGGGGTTTTAGGCTGGATTGATCTTACCCCAAATACAAATCTAGAAGAGGTTTCCATTCAGGCTTATTACAGAGACAGCTGTCAACTGGGGAAAGGATTACCAGGAGCTGGCTTTCATAATCTAAAACAACACTGTGTATCGTTTTTGCTGTAAGCTCTTTTCTACGAAAAAAAGACTACAAAATAATAAAGGCGTGAATCACTGGTCAAATATCAACACCATGAGGGTAGTCCTGAACACACAGACAATATGATTAAGTGGAGACAACTTGATCTGCTCCTAAGTCGGACTCTTGACCAGATACAAATTACAATGTTGGAGGCAGAAAGAAAGAGATGGCGGGATGTCCTTACACTTTTAGTAAGTATCACCCAGTCTCTGGCTGAAATAAACCTAGCATTCAGGGGTTCATCAGACAAATTCCTACAAACAGATAATGGAAACTTCTTAAAAGAGGTTGAATTACTGGCAATATTTTACCCGGTTATGGAAAATCTCAGCAAAATTACATGTGGAGAGACATGCTCATTACCTTGGGAAGCACACACAGAATGAGCTGATACAGACTGTAAGTGACAAGATTCTGGAAGTAATAGTGACTCAAGTAAGAGACTCAAAGCTCCATTATCTTGGACTGTACAGCTGACATTAGTCACCGGGATCAAATGTCCATTATTCTGAGACGCGTGGCTTTAAAGGGAAAGCCAGAGATAAAGGAGCACTTCCTTGGCTTTGTGAATGTTGAGGTTACAACAGGCTTGAAATCTGTCCACTGTCATCTTAGATAAGCTGAACGAGCTGAAGATTCCATTTGAAGATTGCAGAGGGCAAGCTTATGTTAATGGGGCCAACATGAAGGGCAAGCACCAAGGAGTACAAGCCAGACTACAACAAAAAAAGAAAAATCCTAGAGCCGTGTTTGTCCCATGTGGAGGACATACTCTGAATCTTGTCATTGCAGATGCTGCCAAATCTCTAAAAAGATGCAGTTTTTATTTTTGGGGCATGTGCAAAAGCTCTACGCCTTCTTTTCAGCGGGCACACAAAGATGGGAGTGTTTTTAAGAAACATGTGGACATAGCCGTGAAGTCATGGAGTGACAAGATGGGAGAGTAGGCTCCAAAGTGTTCATGCAACAGGTAACAGGCTTCCGAGGTTCAGGACAATCAATGATCCTGTGGCCAAAGTGGAGGCACAAGCACTTCCAAAGGAATTTGCGTCCTACCGCTTCTTGATTTGCTGTGTCGTATGGTGTGAGATACTGACAATGACATATGGTGTGAGATACTGACAATGACAAACCAGGTGACCAAGCTCCTTCAATCCGCCTCAATGCAGTTGGATATCGCAGCAAATTTGATCTCAAATGCAAAGTCCTTCCTTACTACATACCGGGAAACTGGATTCTCTGAGGCTCAGACAACAGCCAAAAGCATTTGTGAAGAAACAAATGTGGAGGCTGTTCTGAAAGAGAAGAGACTGAGAAACAGCAAGAGGCATTTCAGCTACGAGGCTCCTGATGAACCAGTGACTTGATGCACTGAAAAACCTTTGAAGTCAACTCTGCTGTGACATCCATGGATGAGAGATTTGAAACACTCAACCAGGTGAAAACCAAATATGGAGCGCTGCTGAACTTCAGCACTGCCTCTCAGATGTCCAGGGAGATGTTAAAGGTTCACTGCATGGAAGCTGAAAACACTCTAACCTTCAGAGATGACTGTGACATCAGTGGAATGGATCTGGCACATGAGATTCAGAATTTCACTGATCTGCCATCAGATAAGATGACTGCCTTTTGAGCTGCTTTCCTTTCTCCGAGGAAAAACCTGGAGGAACTCTAGCCTAACCTTTTGGATAGCCCTAAGAATTGCGGTCACCCTACCAGTAACATCGGCAGAGAGGAGCTTTTCTAAATTAACCCTCATCAAAAGCTACCGGAGGTCTTCCATGTCACAGGACCTTTTGAGTGGTCTGGCCATCATGAGCATAACTCATGATGTAGGGAAACACATGTCCTACGATGATTTTGCCTCAAGAAAGTGCAGAAGAGATATTTTGATGGTACGATTTTAAATCAAACATTCAAATGTTTTACACACTTAGTAACATTTAAGATTGTAAAGCAGAAGTGCATGTGTCAATGACTGCTTAACTAACAATGTGACATAATTTATTCCAGACAGTCCAGATAGACTGGTGCCCATCCTGATGCTGAAAATGCCCAGGCTGTTGAGGGAACCAAAGTTAATCACACAGCTGTATAGGTTTTATTTGACTTTGAGCCATAGACTATAGGCTTATATTTACATTGTTTAGGCAAAGCTAATATTGTGAGGACTGGACTAATTACCAGGCAGCAGAGACAAATCTCATTATATTTGATTATTTTATACAATTTCTTATTCATGTTAATATTCACTTGTCTTAAGATTCTATATAAAATATCATATTCAATAAATATTGTTTGTTTATACCTCATTCTGTTCTGCATAGGTATACTTATTCTTAGACCGACAGATGGAGCAAACTGTTTTAAAGGAAGGAGGATTGTAGTGGGAGCACTGGGGTGTCAGGTGTGACTGTGGCAATGGCAAATGGTTTACATGGCTCACGGGTCAGGTAGGAGGGCCCCATAGCATAATTTTGCTTAGGGCCCCAGGAAGGTCAGGACCAGCTTTGCTTGAAAATGTCATAACAATATGACGACCCCATCTTGAGATATTGGACAAAATGTGTTAAATATAAGACAGGTGATTTGGTGCCATTATTGACTAGGGATAACTTGAAAGCAAGATCTCTCAGCATTGGTAAATCCTAAATCCTGTCCCCATGAAATAAACTCTGCATCTCAGAACCATACAGGCCCTGCTTGAAAAGACAATACACTGACAATAAAGACAAGTCGCACACCTACCAGGTTCCCATACGCTTCGCCTTCAAATGTGAGCTGCCGCCTTCCGATGACAGTGATCCTCGAGAAGAGCTTCCTCTCCACAATCTCTTTGAGTAACTCTTTGCCTGTCTCTCCAGAGACACCAAGGATAAAACAGCTTTTATTCTTCTGTCTGAAGTCCTCTGCCAATGATTTCAGGTCGTGTGCCATCCTGAAGGACAAAACAAGACAATGCTTCAACACTGAGGAGAGACCTAATGGTTTGATCGCTGTTGTACACAAATGCAGCATGCTACCGCATTTTATTTATTTATTTATTGCAACACAGGTGTGTAGGGTGGGTATACTTTGTGGAACGTCCCAACAACGTCGTAAAGTACAAGGTTGCCAACGAACAACGCATACGAAGTAGCATGACCAAGTCACCTAACGAACTAGCTACCGAATAGGCGTCAACTCAACCACGTAGCTTATTCTTAACGTTTGTCCATAGGCTACCAGAGACATTTTTCAGAATAAACGAGGCGAGTGAAAACGTAATGAAATAGCCCACTCGGTCTCGTATTCCGCCGCTGTATAACTTTGCATGCGTTGTTTGTTGGCAACCGTGTCATTTACGAAGTTGTTGGTTCATATTCCTGTTGGAACATTCCACACATTATACCAACCAGGTGCGTGTCACGCCTTTACAACGGCCTCTTGACTGCTAACTAACTAGCAAGATAAATAAGGCAATGAACCTTTTCTTGCAAGCCTCCCTCGAAACCAATCACTCAGCATTACAACTTGCTGTAAAAACAGTCCAGTAGGAGGCTAGTCCCAGTAGCTAGTTACGGTACATGCTAATAATTCCCAAGCCTGATTGCAGACTGAGTGACACAGTCAACTCACGTTAGTTCGAGTGCGTTAGCTTCTGGCGCTCACTTGGTCTATATCGTCCGTTCGCAGTTTTCTAGATGGTGTAAAACGGCTGAAAATGACAGTGGAAAGCCAAACGCTGTACCCCAGCTGCTTTCCAGTGGTTTCATAACAGATAGCGAAACAAATGACTGTGCCCATGGAAACACGCATCCGGTTTCCTACGGTCGTTGGTGATAGGAATTCGCAGTAGAATCGACAAGCCCTGCCGAACACACTGTCAAACATATTCCGTGAAAATGATAGTACATTCTGGAAAATGTTTTGAATAGTTATTGTTTTATTGGGACACAAATACATCTGATGCATGTAATTCAATAAGAAGCCAAGCTTTGACGGTTTCATTATCATCATTGTCATCGTCATGAATACTTTCCACTTATCGATAGGCTTGGCAGAGGGCAGTAAAGTTCCAGGCATTGATGCACACGGTCACAGTGGCTGCTTGTCAGGAGGTACCAAAGAGCATTTGGTAACACTATTGCTGTCAGTCTTTGTCATGTTGTGGTCAGTGTCTTTAATTGTCAAAATACATTTACAAGGGATATAAAATTACATCAAACACGGTTTTATCACAGTATAAACCATGTATTCCCAATCACCTGTTCACATTCAGTAATGAAATAAAAACATAGGAAGCTGTAGCTTCTGTATCTGTGTACATGCGTTGTCTTATGTCTGTTCATCTGTTACCATCCTTTCATAGTTAATTTCCAGTCAGTGGTCCAGACCAACTGTTCAGACTCCTTCCTCCTGGTCACAAGAGAACATGTGTCATTGATGACTTCAAGCCACTGTTGGTAAGTTTGATGGCAGACCAACCAAGTCATTTTCATTTCACCCCTCTATGGAGCCATAAACACACAGGCTCACACACTCATCGTTTTGTCATAAAGCTCAATATGTTGACTATTTTAGTTTAATTTGCAGTTTTGTCAAATGCAGTTTGGGGTTGAATTTGTCCCTCGTCATTTGTATAATAGTTTTTAGTAACATAGCTTTCACACTATATAGACTTCAATGACAAATTAGAGTGGCCTTTACTGATTAAAGGATTAAACAGAAAAAAGCTAATAAAGTCACATAAACCATTGCCACACACATACGTACACACACGCGCACACACAAACACAAACAGAATGGTCATTTCAACCTTTAATCAAGTTTGTTTGATTAATATCAAATCAAATGTTATTTGTCACATGCGCCGAATACAAAAGGTGTACGTACACCTTACCGTGAAATGCTTACTTTACAAGCCCTTAACCAACAATGCAGTTTTAAGAAAATAAGAGTTCCGAAAATATTTACTCAGTAAACTGAAGTGTAAAAAAACACAATTGGTTAGGAGCCCATAAAACGGCAGCCATCCCTTCCGGCTCTTTTCCATTTTCATCTATTTTCCATGGAGTAATATTACAACAAAAAAATACACAATTGTTAGTGTTAAATTATCATTTATTTATCAATAACAAAAATATATTCTCTTCTCTCACATTATCTTATCATACTTATACTACTACTACAAAAAGAAAACATTTAAATATTTTCAACTCATCAGGTGCAGTCCTCCCACGCCCAAGCCTTTCTCCTCTGCTCCTGCTCACTTTCTGACATCTCTGATCAGTCTGCCCAGGGTCTCTCTCACTCCCACAGTGTAAACGTGAACCCTGCGCTCCACCTCCATGTGCCAGTCGGTCAGGCAGAGTTGCTCCAGCTCAGGCAGGTGCTGGCCGTGGCAGAGGATCCTGGCTTTGTTTCTGAGCTCGTACCTTCAGTACTTCTTGAGCTCCCAGAAACTCGGGCTGTCTGGATGCACAGGCTGGGGTGGGAGTAAACTGTAAATAAAGTAATGATGAGTACATTTGAAATAAAATGTATTAATTTAAAAAGAAAACCAGTGTAGATAGTATGGTAGGTAGAGGTACTTACTGTGTGAGGAGTGTACCCAGGAAGATACTGATGTTCCTCTGTCCTCCATGGTACAGACAGGTTAACCCCCCCCCCCCCCCACACACACATTTTTTCTGTTTTTAAATAAAATGACTGCGTATTCATCTTTTGACTTTCTAGTCATGAAATCTATGCAGCTTACTCAATCACTTTTTATAGCTAATGTTTACAGGCCTCCTAGGCCGTAAACAGCGTTCCTCACTGAGTTCCCCCATATTCCGATTTGGAACTTGTAGTCATCACACCATCGATGTCTCTGGACCTACTCATTGCCACAGTCATACCCCTAATCTAGTTTTGTCCCTTGGAATAAATATTGTGGATCTAAATGTTTTTCCTAATAATCCTGGACTATCAGACAACCATGTTATTATGTTTGCAATCGCAACAACTAATCTGCTCAGATCCCAACCAAGGATCATCAAAATTCGTGCTATAAATTCTTGGACAACCCAAAGATTTCTTTCCAGACTCCCTTTACCAAACCAAGGATGTCAAAGTACAAAAATAACTTAACCACCTAGCTGAGGATCTAAGTTTAACCTTGCATAATACCCTAGACACAGTCACACCCCTAAAACCAAAAAACATTTGTCACAAGGAATGAGCTCTCTGGTATACAGAAAATACCAGAGCGCTGAAAGAAGCTTCCAAACTGGAAGTCTTCCAACTAGCTTGGAAAGACAGTACCGTGCAATATCGAAGAGCCCTGACTGCTGCTCGATCATCCTATTTTTCCAACCTAATATAGGAAAATATGAACATTCCAAAAAATTGTATACTGTCGCAAAGCTAACTGAAAAACAGCATTCCCCAAGAGAGGATGGCTTTCACTACAGCAGTGATGAATTCATGTACTTCTTCGAACAAAAAGATCATGATCATTAGAAAGCCAATATAATAAATAATAATAAATTACTACCTATCCTCTTGATGTGTATTAAACTCACTAAAAGTGGCAGTAATTAACAGCAATGACAAATAACGTATACGAAACGCTTCATTCTGGTTTTAGACCCCCATCATAGCACTGAGACTGCACCCGTGAAGGTGGTAAATGACCCTTTAATGGCACCATCGATCACCACATTCTTTTGGAGAGATTGGAAACCTTAATTGGTCTACACAGACATGTTCTGGCCTGGTTCAAAATCAAATCAAATCAAATCAAATCAAATTTTATTTGTCACATACACATGGTTAGCAGATGTTAATGCGAGTGTAGCGAAATGCTTGTGCTTCTAGTTCCGACAATGCAGTGATAACCAACAAGTAATCTAACTAACAATTCCAAAACTACTGTCTTATACACAGTGTAAGGGGATAAGGAACATGTACATAAGGATATATGAATGAGTGATGGTACAGAGCAGCATACAGTAGATGGTATCGAGTACAGTATATACATATGAGATGAGTATGTAGACAAAGTAAACAAAGTGGCATAGTTAAAGTGGCTAGTGATACATGTGTTACATAAGGATGCAGTCGATGTTGTAGAGTACAGTATATACATATGTATATGAGATGAATAATGTAGGGTAAGTAACATTATATAAGGTAGCATTGTTTAAAGTGGCTAGTGATATATTTACATCATTTCCCATCAATTCCCATTATTAAAATGGCTGGAGTTGGGTCAGTGTCAATGACAGTGTGTTGGCAGCAGCCACTCAATGTTAGTGGTGGCTATTTAACAGTCTGATGGCCTTGAGATAGAAGCTGTTTTTCAGTCTCTCGGTCCCAGCTTTGATGCACCTGTACTGACCTCGCCTTCTGGATGATAGCGGGGTGAACAGGCAGTGGTTCGGGTGGTTGATGTCCTTGATGATCTTTATGGCCTTCCTGTAACAACGGGTGGTGTAGGTGTCCTGGAGGGCAGGTAGTTTGCCCCCGGTGATGCGTTGTGCAGTCCTCACTACCCTCTGGAGAGCCTTACGGTTGAGGGCGGAGCAGTTGCCGTACCAGGCGGTGATACAGCCCGCCAGGATGCTCTCGATTGTGCATCTGTAGAAGTTTGTGAGTGCTTTTGGTGACAAGCCGAATTTCTTCAGCCTCCTGAGGTTGAATAGGCGCTGCTGCGCTTTCTTCACGACGCTGTCAGTGTGAGTGGACCAATTCAGTTTGTCTGTGATGTGTATGCCGAGGAACTTAAAAGCTACCCTCTCCACTACTGTTCCATCGATGTGGATAGGGGGTGTTCCCTCTGCTGTTTCCTGAAGTCCACAATCATCTCCTTAGTTTTGTTGACGTTGAGTGTGAGGTTATTTTCCTGACACCACACTCCAAGGGCCCTCACCTCCCCCCTGTAGGCCGTCTCGTCGTTGTTGGTAATCAAGCCTACCACTGTTGTGTCGTCCGCAAACTTGATGATTGAGTTGGAGGCGTGCGTGGCCACGCAGTCGTGGGTGAACAGGGAGTACAGGAGAGGGCTCAGAACGCACCCTGTGGGGCCCCCGTGTTGAGGATCAGCGGGGAGGAGATGTTGTTGCCTACCCTCACCACCTGGGGGCGGCCCGTCAGGAAGTCCAGTACCCAGTTGCACAGGGCGGGCCGAGACCCAGGGTCTCGAGCTTGATGACGAGCTTGGAGGGTACTATGGTGTTGAATGCCGAGCTGTAGTCGATGAACAGCATTCTCACATAGGTATTCCTCTTGTCCAGGTGGGTTAGGGCAGTGTGCAGTGTGGTTGAGATTGCATCGTCTGTGGACCTATTTGGGCGGTAAGCAAATTGGAGTGGGTCTAGGTGTCAGGTAGGGTGGAGGTGATATGGTCCTTGACTAGTCTCTCAAAGCACTTCATGATGACGGAAGTGAGTGCTACGGGCGGTAGTCGTTTAGCTCAGTTACCTTAGCTTTCTTGGGAACAGGAACAATGGTGGCCCTCTTGAAGCATGTGGGAACAGCAGACTGGTATAGGGATTGATTGAATATGTCCGTAAACACACCGGCCAGCTGGTCTGCGCATGCTCGGAGGGCGCGGCTGGGGATGCCGTCTGGGCCTGCAGCCTTGCGAGGGTTAACACGTTTAAATGTCTTAATCACCTCGGCTGCAGTGAAGGAGAGACTGCATGTTTCCGTTGCAGGCCGTGTCAGTGGCACTGTATTGTCCTCAAAGCGGGCAAAAAAGTTATTTAGTCTGCCTGGGAGCAAGACATCCTGGTCCGTGACTGGGCTGGATTTCATCTTGTAGTCCGTGATTGACTGTAGACCCTGCCACATGCCTCTTGTGTCTGAGCCATTGAATTGAGATTCCACTTTGTCTCTGTACTGACGCTTAGCTTGTTTGATAGCCTTACGGAGGGAATAGCTGCACTGTTTGTATTCAGTCATGTTGCCAGACACCTTGCCCTGATTAAAAGCAGTGGTTCGCGCTTTCAGTTTCACGCGAATGCTGCCATCAATCCACGGTTTCTGGTTAGGGAATGTTTTTATCGTTGCTATGGGAACGACATCTTCGACGCACGTTCTAATGAACTCGCACACCGAATCAGCGTATTCGTCAATATTCCCATCTGACGCAATACGAAACATGTCCCAGTCCACGTGATGGAAGCAGTCTTGGAGTGTAGAGTCAGCTTGGTCTGACCAGCGTTGGACAGACCTCAGCGTGGGAGCCTCTTGTTTTAATTTCTGCCTGTAGGCAGGGATCAGCAAAATGGAGTCGTGGTTTAGATCTGATCTGTTGGATAGATATCAATTCATCTCTGTTCATGGTTTGTCCTCTGACAAATCAATTGTAAAGTTTCTGTATTCCTCAAGGTTCTGCTTTAGGACCATCTATTGTTTTCACTATATATTCTACCGCTTAGGGATGTCATTCGGAAACACAATGTCAACTTTCACTGCTAGGATGCAGATGACACACAGCTGTACATCTCGATGAAACATGTTGAAGCCCCAAAATTGCCTAGCCTGGAAGCCTGGTTTTAGACATAAGAAAGTGGATGACAGCAATTGTTTTACTTTTAAACGAGGACAAAACAAAGATGCTGGTCTTAGGTCCCAAGAAACAAAGAGATCTGCTGTTGCATCTGACAATAAGTCTGATGGTTGTACAGTGGTCTCATATAAAACTGTGAAGGACCTTGGCATTACTCTGGACCCTGATCTCTTTTTTATGATATTCAATTGGTAGTTACAGTCTTGTACCATCACTGCAACTCCTGTACGGACTCGGGAGAGGTGAAGGTCGAGAGCCACGCGTCCTCCGAAAACACGACCCTGCCAAGCCACACTGCTTCTTGATGCACTGCTCGCTTAACACGGAAGCCAGCCGCACAAATGTGTCAGAGGAAACACCGTACAGCTGGTGACCGAAGTCAAAGTGCATGCGCCCGGTCCGCCACAAGGAGTCACAAGAGCACTATGGGACAAGGACATCCTGGCTGGCCAAACCCTCCCCTAACCCAGATGATGCTGGGCCAATTGTTCGCCGCCCTATGGGTCTCCCGGTCGGCTGCGACACAGCCTGAGATCGAACCCGGGTCTGTAGTGACGCCCCAAGCACTGCAATTCAGTGCCTTATACCGCTGCGCTACTCGGGAGGCCCACTGATCTCTCTTTTGATGAACATAAAGAATATTTCAAGGACAGCTTTATTCGATCTTTGTAACATCGCAGAAAACAGACACTTTTTGTCCAAAAAGTATGCAGATAAACTAATCCATGCTTTTGTCACGTCTAGATTAGACTACTGCAATTCACTAAATAAACTTCAGTTAGTGCTAAACATGGCTGCTAGAATCTTGACTAGAAGGGATATGAAGGGATAACCAAAATATGTGATTATATTACTCCAGTGCTAGCCTCTCTATACTGGCATCATTTTTTTTTACTGCTACAAAGCATTACATGGGCTTGCTCCTACCTATCTCTCCGATTTGGTCCTGCTGTACATCCCTACACGTACGCTATGATCACAAGACACAGGCCTCCTTATTGTCTTTAGAATTTCTAAGCGAACAGCTGGAGGCAGGGCTTTGTTCTATAGAGCTCAATTTTTATGGAATGGTCTGCCTATTCATGTGAGAGACAGACTCGGTCTCGACCTTTAAGTCTTTACTCAAGACTCAACAAGTGGGTCCTATGATTGAGTGTAGTCTGGCCCAGGGGTGCGAAGTTGAACGGCAAGGCACTGGAGCGACGAACCGCCCTTCCTGTCCTTGCCTGGCTGGCTTCCCTCTCTCCACTGGGATTCCTCACCTCTCACCCTATTACGGTGGCTGAGTCATTGGCTAGGAGGGGTGCGTCACTTAAGTGGGTTGAGTCTCTTACGGGATCTACCTGTCCGTTTTTTCTCTGTCTCGTGCGGTGGAGGAGATCTTCGTGGGCTATACTCAGCCTGGTCTCAGGGTAGAAGTTGGTGGTCTGTTGCTATCCCTCTAGTGGTGTGGGGGCGGAGGCTGTGCATTGGCAAAGTGGTGGGGTTATATCCTGCCTAGCTGGCCCGGTCCGGGGTGTATCATCGGATGGGGCCACAGTGTGTGTGTGTGTGTGTGTGTCCCTCAGCTACCTGTATCTATGCTGCAATAGTTTATGTCCTGGGGGGCTAGGGTCAATCTGTTATGTCTGGTGTAATTCTCCAGTCCTATCTGGAGTCCTGTGTGAATTTAAGTATGCTCCCTATAATTCTCTTTCTCTCCCTTTCAGCCTCCCCTCCCGTAGGACCTGAGCCCTAGGACCATGTCTCAGGACTACCTGGCCTGATGACTCCTGGCTGTCCCCAGTCCACCTAGTCTTGCTGCTGCTCCAGTTTCAACTGTTCTGTCTGCGGCTATAGAAACCTGACCTGTTCACCAGACTTGCTAACTTGTCCTAGGACCAACTGTTTTCGACTCTCTCTCTCGCTCTCTCTCTCTCGCTCTCTCGCTCTCTCTCTCTCGCTCGCACCTGCTGTCTTGACCTCTGAATGCTCGCTATGAAAAGCCAACTAACATTTACTCCTGAGGTACCGACCTGTTGCACCCTCTAAAACCACTGTGATTATTACTTGACCCTGCTGGTCATCTTTGAACCTTTGAACATCTTGACGAACAATCGGGCCTTAATGGCCATGTCCTGTTATAATCTCTACCCGGCACAGCCAAAAGAGGACTGACCACCCCTCAGAGCCTGGTTCCACTCTAGGTTTCTTCCGTTCTAGGGAGTTTTTCCTAGCCACCATGCTTCTACATCTTCATTGCTTGCTGTTTGAGGTTTTAGGCTGGTTTTCTGTATAGCACTTTGTGACATCAGCTGACTTGATTTGGTGCCAGAAGCTCGTTCTTCAGAAGCTCAATCGCTCTTTGATAGCAGATTGTAGTCGCACTTGTTGTCTTGTGGTTTGTTGCCACCAGAACTGAGTTGTCGCCTGTCAACCAAACATTCTACTGTAGCTGCCATACATTTAATTTCGATGTGGTCAGATTCAAATGTAATTGTATTGAGATGACTTCCATTCTGTTTCACTTCCATGGTGATTGTATGTTAGCTATTTTCAAATCAACCACATTTGTTTGTGATATCATCACATTATAATGAAATAATTCTCACCCTCTTGAATGACCATGGCAATGACATTTAATGTATAAACTGGACATCATGTAAAATCAGCTGCATATTTAACCCACCAATATAGAGGCACAGTTTGAATTGAAAGAAGGATAAAGTAATCCTTCTCACCCCCCCCCCCCTTAAAATATTTAGATGCACTATTGTAAAGTGGCTGTTCCACTGGATGTCATAAGGTGAATGCACCAATTTGTAAGTCGCTCTGGATAAGAGCGTCTGCTAAATGACTTAAATGTAATGTAAATGAATTCACTCAGAAATGCAACAATCACCCCAATACGTTATGGTATGAAAACAACTACTCATTTTAAGCTATGCTGTTATAATGTTACAAAGTGTTGCAAAAGGTGAATGTGTTAGACACTGTATATTTAGATATGGTATGTGAAAGTACTGAAAACATGGCAATTAAGTGTGGTCACTTCCTCTGTGAGCAATACGTTCCTTTCCTCAGACCTCCAGGGGTTTTCATGAACTCAACCCCACTAAAACACAAAAAGCAAGTGAGTCACATGCTATGAATTAATCAACAACCCATGGTTTCAACATCGTTACCATTTAAAACACAAGACATCGACTCCATACTGGCCAACGCCATACAAAACACAAAGCGAGAAATTATCTTTGAGAGATGCCAGCAGAAAGAGTACAGAACGTGACAGAAAGAGAAAGAGAGGGGTTGACAGACGAGACCTTTAACTGGCACTCTGCTGAAATGAAATGAAAGTGAAATATCCGCTCTTTGTTCTTTAGCAGTGGGTGCTAATTGGAGCTAGCGGTGGGGTGGAGGGCTGCCGCTGGGCCCCTGTCTGTCACACCTGTTGAGACATTGTCCCCTGCATTGATTAGACAGGAAGTCGAATGGAGGAAGCAGCGGCTTACGCCACAGTGAATGTATGGCAGCAGCGTGGATCCATTTCCTTTTCAGAGACCCGCGGATGGATATTGGAACTGGAAGTGCCCATGATGGTCAATGCCAGTGGTCAGTGACTTTGACCATCGACTAGGTTACCTAAGAAGACTTTGTGGATTATTTCCATTGGTTAAGTCGTATGGCTAATGCAAAGTTTAAATTTAAATCAAATAAAATGTTTGTGACTGTCAAGCAACAGTTATGCCTGTAACATGTCTCAGGGGTCAAGTAATTGATTGGTTCTTGAATTTATAACGCTGAGTAGTAGGATGATGCAATAAGACAAGGTTTGATGTTAACCACTGTACTTTTTGTCCCCGTCCTGCCCCACTGACACACACACACACACACACATACACTCAGCTTAGGGTTTAGGAAGAACACAGCTCCTGTGATTCCAGAGTGTGATGCTAATGATGCCAATTAATGGACCCTGACAGCACAATCTGCTGCCCATTGTCTCCCAATCAGTAGCTCTGCTGCCTACATGGGCCAGAGATGAGACTGGAGGCTTATTCTCAGGATATGTGTGTTCTCTCTCTCTCTCTCTGTGTGTGTGTGTGTGTGTGTGTGTGTGTGTGTGTGTGTGTGTGTGTGTGTGTGTGTGTGTGTGTGTGTGTGTGTGTGTGTGTGTGTGTGTGTGTGTGTGTGTGTGTGTGTGTGTGTGTGTGTGTGTGTGTGTCTGTGTGTGTGTGTCCATGCCCCATGGGAGAGGGATTAGTTCAATTAGAGTGAGCCTGTCAAGTCGAGAAGAGGGGTTTGACGGTCTAATGGTTCACTGGTCCATGTGGCAGTCAGTGTGTGTGTGTTGTGAGACGTACATCATTAGACTTGGTTGTTGCCTTTATTTGTTGCTGTCGCTCCTGATTAAGCTGGTGGTAACAATAGTCCATATGATGCCCTGTGCTTTTCTATATCAGTGACCTTCTGGTGGGATATCCATTCATTGTCATAAATTTCAATTCTAATTCATCTCAATTTCATCACCTTTTAATGAATGTTTTCCTCAAAAGGAAACGGGCCAAGTAGCCACATGAATGCATGCAAGCTTAAGATCACAGAACAACACATGATTTAACTGTCAATAACCTAATAGTTTTCCTAAATCCATGTTTCTCTGTTTTTCAGTTTACACATCATCTTTGATGTCACTCAGAAGCTGAATATCGGAAAGAAGCATTCTATTTTGAACCATTCAATGAAATGATGAATCATCATAGCTAGATCACTTCAAACACACAAAGCAACCAGCTGCAACACTTCTGATTGGTCGAAACAGCATCTCAATAGAAAGACTCCCGAACTTTCCTCCTTTCTTACAGACTCAGACATCAGGCACAGTGACTGCATATTGTTCCCAGAGCTAAGCAGAGCATCAATGCAGCTTTCCTGCCCATAGAGCCTTAGACTAAGCAGCACAGAGAGCTGCTTTTCCTAGCCTAGGAAACAATAGGGTCATTAAATGAGCAAACAGATTAGAGCAGGTTTCAACAGGGGGATCCAGGAAGGGTCTGGAGAAGGATAGGTCTCCTACCAGCTCCCAGCAGGTAGAGATAATACTAGGGGAAACACTGGCACATCTGGCCTGCCTGCTGCTATACAGTGTCTCACTATAGGAGGATGAGATCGAGGGGTTTCTTGTCATTCAGACCTGCTGATGTTAAATCCCCTCCTATTCTGTGTAGGACGAATGTCAAAGACAAGCTTCCCAGCCCATAGTGTAAGTGGATGCATATTGGCCCACTGGATTGCCTACTAAATGGAGATTGGATATAGTGTATTGCTGTCTGGTGTTGTGTTGGACCTGTGTGGCTCAGTTGGTAAGAGCATGTGGTTCAATCAAATCAAATTATATTTGTCACATACACTGAATACAACGGGTGTACACTTCACCATGAAATGTCTGCTTACGAGTTCTTCCTAACAATGCAGAGTTAAACAATTATAATAAAAAGATAAATAGTAAAAAATTAAATACACAAGAATGAGATTATATATAAGGAGTACCAGTACCAGATCAATGTGCAGGGGTATGAGGTATTTGAGGTAGATATGTACAGTCCATGAAGGCAGGGTAAAGTGACAGGCATCAGGATAGATAATAATTAGAGTAAAATAAATAACAGAGTAGCAGCAGCATATGATGAGTATAAAAGTGTGTGTATGTGCGTTTGTGTTGTGTCAGTATGTATGTGAATGTGTGTGGGTTTTTGTGTGTGTGTGAGTGAGTGTGTATAACCCCCCCCCCCCTTTTGCCCTCAGAACAGCCTAAATTCATGGGGGGCATGGACTCTACAAGGTGTAAAAAGCATTCCACAGGGATGCTGGGCCATGTTGACTCCCATGCTTCCCACAGTTGTGTCAAATTGGCTGGATGTCCTTTGGATGGACGGTCATTCTTGATACACACAGGAAACTGTTGAGCGCGAAAAACCCAGCCGTGTTGCAGTTCTTGACACAAACCAGTGCACCTGGCACCTACAACCATACCCCTTTCAAAAGCACTTAAATATTTTGTTTTGCCCATTCACCCTCTGAATGGCACACATATACACAGTCTTTCAAGGCTTAAACATCCTTATTTAACCTGTCTCCTCCCCTTCATCTACACTGATTGAAGTGGATTTAACAAGTGACATCAATAAAGGATCATAGCTGTTACCTGGATTCACCTGGTCAGTCTCTATTTCTATATTTTAGGGGCAAGGCCATTTGGCCTTCAAGAGATGCCCAATCTACCAGGGGACCAAGGCCATATTTTAGGGCACCATGGCCATTAAACAATAAAGCCAACTAAATGTATTAGAAAAGCGCAAAACACTAGCTATTCTGTTAAGAATGTAGATAAATAACTTGCCTGTCAAAGTGTAGGTGATATCTGCGTATTGGCTACAGCCTCACATGTCCACACCAAAGCTGACATTAGGGAGGCACCAGACAATGTAGCCAAACTTTAATGAGACTTCTAATTACATACAGTTGAAGTCGGAAGTTTACATACACCTTAGCCAAATACATTTAAACTCGGTTTTTCACAATTCCTGACATTTAATCCTAGTAAAAATTAGTTAGAATCACCACTTTAGTTTAAGAATGTGAAATTTCTGAATAATAGTAGAGAGAATGATTTATTTCAGCTTTTATTTCTTTCATCACATTCCCAGTGGGTCAGAAGTTTACATACACTCAATTAGTATTTGGTAGCATTGCATTGAAGTCAGGGCTTTGTGATGGCCACTCCAATACCTTGACTTTGTTCTCTTTAAGCCATTTTGCCACAACTTTGGAAGTATGCTTGAGGTCATTGTCCATTTGAAAGATCCATTTGCGACCAAGCTTTAAATTCCTGACTGATGTCTTGAGATGTTGCTTCAATATATCCACATCATTTTCCTTCCTCATGATGCCATCTATTTTGTGAAGTGCAGCAGTCCCTCCTGCAGCAAAGCACCCCCACAACATGATGCTGCCACCCCCGTGCTTCACGGTTGGGATGGTGTTCTTCGGTTTGCAAGCCTCCCCTTTTTGGTCATTATGGTCATTATGGCCAAACAGTTCTATGTTTGTTTCATCAGACCAGAGGACATTTCTGCAAAAAGTACGATCTTTGTCCTCATGTGCAGTTGCAAACCATAGGACTGGCTTTTTTATGGCGGTTTTGGAGCAATGGCTTCTTCCTTGCTGAGCGGCCTTTCAGGTCATTTCGATATAGGACTCGTTTTACAGTGGATATAGATACTTTTGTTCCTGTTCCTCAAGCAGTTTCCTCTGCTGCTTATTCTGGGATTGATTTGCACTTTTCGTACCAAAGTACATTCATCTCTAGGAGACAGAAGGCGTTTCCTTCCTGAGCTGTATGATGGCTGCGTGGTCCCATGATGTTTATACTTGCGTACTACTGCTTGTACAGATGAACGTGGTACCTTCAGGTGTTTGGAAATTGCTCCCAAGGATGAACAAGACTTGTGGAGGTCTACAATTTTTTTCTGAAGTCTTGGCTGATTTATTTTCATTTTCCCATGATGTCAAGCAAAGAGGCACTGAGTTTGAAGGTAGGCCTTGAAATATATCCACACGTACACCTCCAATTGACTCAAATGATGACAATTAGCATATCAGAAGTCTGAAAATCCATGACAAAATTTTCTGGAATTTTCCAAGCTGTTTAAAGGCACAGTCAACTTTGTGTATGTAAACTTCTGACCCACTGGAATTGTGATACAGTGAATTATAAGTGAAATAATCTGTCTGTAAACAATTGTTGGAAACGGTACTTGTGTCACGCACAACGCAGATGTCCTAACCGACTTGTCAAAACTATAGTTTGTTAACAAGAAATTTGTGGAGTGGTTGAAAAACATTTAACATTTACATTTAAGTCATTTAGCAGACGCTCTTATCCAGAGCGACTTACAAATTGGTGCATTCACCTTATGACATCCAGTGGAACAGTCACTTTACAATAGTGCATCTAAATCTTAAAGGGGGGTGAGAAGGATTACTTATCCTATCCTAGGTATTCCTTAAAGAGGTGGGGTTTCAGGTGTCTCCGGAAGGTGGTGATTGACTCCGCTGTCCTGGCGTCGTGAGGGAGTTTGTTCCACCATTGGGGGGCCAGAGCAGCGAACAGTTTTGACTGGGCTGAGCGGGAACTGTACTTCCTCAGTGGTAGGGAGGCGAGCAGGCCAGAGGTGGATGAACGCAGTGCCCTTGTTTGGGTGTAGGGCCTGATCAGAGCCTGGAGGTACTGAGGTGCCGTTCCCCTCACAGCTCCGTAGGCAAGCACCATGGTCTTGTAGCGGATGCGAGCTTCAACTGGAAGCCAGTGGAGAGAGCGGAGGAGCGGGGTGACGTGAGAGAACTTGGGAAGGTTGAACACCAGACGGGCTGCAGCGTTCTGGATGAGTTGTATGGGTTTAATGGCACAGGCAGGGAGCCCAGCCAACAGCGGGTTGCAGTAATCCAGACGGGAGATGACAAGTGCCTGGATTAGGACCTGTGCCGCTTCCTGTGTGAGGCAGGGTCGTACTCTGCGGATGTTGTAGAGCATGAACCTACAGGAACGGGCCACCGCCTTGATGTTAGTTGAGAACGACAGGGTGTTGTCCAGGATCACGCCAAGGTTCTTAGCGCTCTGGGAGGAGGACACAATGGAGTTGTCAACCGTGATGGCGAGATCATGGAACGGGCAGTCCTTCCCCGGGAGGAAGAGCAGCTCCGTCTTGCCGAGGTTCAGCTTGAGGTGGTGATCCGTCATCCACACTGATATGTCTGCCAGACATGCAGAGATGCGATTCGCCACCTGGTCATCAGAAGGGGGAAAGGAGAAGATTAATTGTGTGTCGTCTGCATAGCAATGATAGGAGAGACCATGTGAGGTTATGACAGAGCCAAGTGACTTGGTGTATAGCGAGAATAGGAGAGGGCCTAGAACAGAGCCCTGGGGGACACCAGTGGTGAGAGCGCGTGGTGAGGAGACAGATTCTCGCCACGCCACCTGGTAGGAGCGACCTGTCAGGTAGGACGCAATCCAAGCGTGGGCCGTGCCAGAGATGCCCAAACTCGGAGAGGGTGGAGAGGAGGATCTGATGGTTCACAGTATCGAAGGCAGCCGATAGGTCTAGAAGGATGAGAGCAGAGGAGAGAGAGTTAGCTTTAGCGGTGCGGAGCGCCTCCGTGATACAGAGAAGAGCAGTCTCAGTTGAATGACTAGTCTTGAAAGCTGACTGATTTGGATTAAGAAGGTAATTCTGAGAGAGATAGCGGGAGAGCTGGCCAAGGACGGCACGTTCAAGAGTTTTGGAGAGAAAAGAAAGAAGGGATACTGGTCTGTAGTTGTTGACATCGGAGGGATCGAGTGTAGGTTTTTTCAGAAGGGGTGCAACTCTCGCTCTCTTGAAGACGGAAGGGACGTAGCCAGCGGTCAGGGATGAGTTGATGAGAGAGGTGAGGTAAGGGAGAAGGTCTCCGGAAATGGTCTGGAGAAGAGAGGAGGGGATAGGGTCAAGCGGGCAGGTTGTTGTGCGGCCGGCCGTCACAAGACGCGAGATTTCATCTGGAGAGAGAGGGGAGAAAGAGGTCAGAGCACAGGGTAGGGCAGTGTGAGCAGAACCAGCGGTGTCGTTTGACTTAGCAAACGAGGATCGGATGTCGTCGACCTTCTTTTCAAAATGGTTGACGAAGTCATCTGCAGAGAGGGAGGAGGGGGGGAAGGAGGATTCAGGAGGGAGGAGAAGGTGGCAAAGAGCTTCCTAGGGTTAGAGGCAGAAGCTTGGAATTTAGAGTGGTAGAAAGGGGCAGTGTGGGAAGTGTTGGATGAGAGCGAGAGGGAAAAGGATACAAGGTAGTGGTCGGAGACATGGAGGGGAGTTGCAATGAGGTTAGTGGAAGAACAGCATCTAGTAATGATGAGGTCGAGCGTATTGCCTGCCTTGTGAGTAGGGGGGGAAGGTGAGAGGGTGAGGTCAAAAGAGGAGAGGAGTGGAAAGAAGGAGGCAGAGAGGAATGAGTCAAAGGTAGACGTGGGGAGGTTAAAGTCGCCCAGAACTGTGAGAGGTGAGCCGTCCTCAGGAAAGGAGCTTATCAAGGCATCAAGCTCATTGATGAACTCTCCGAGGGAACCTGGAGGGCGATAAATTATAAGGATGTTAAGCTTGAAAGGGCTGGTAACTGTGACAGCATGGAATTCAAAGGAGGCGATAGACAGATGGGTAAGGGGAGAAAGAGAGAATGACCACTTGGGAGAGATGAGGATCCCGGTGCCACCACCCCGCTGACCAGAAGCTCTCGGGGTGTGCGAGAACACGTGGGCGGACGAAGAGAGAGCAGTAGGAGTAGCAGTGTTATCTGTGGTGATCCATGTTTCCGTCAGTGCCAAGAAGTTGAGGGACTGGAGGGAGGCATAGGCTGAGATGAACTCTGCCTTGTTGGCCGCAGATCGGCAGTTCCAGAGGCTACCGGAGACCTGGAACTCCACGTGGGTCGTTCGCGCTGGGACCACCAGATTAGGGTGGCCGCGGCCACGCGGTGTGGAGCGTTTGTATGGTCTGTGCAGAGAGGAGAGAACAGGGATAGACAGACACATAGTTGACAGGCTACAGAATAGGCTACGCTAATGCAAAGGAGATTGGAATGACAAGTGGACTACACGTCACGAATGTTCAGAAAGTTAAGCTTACGTAGCAAGAATCTTATTGACTAATATGATTAAAATGATACAGTACTGCTGAAGTAGGCTAGCTGGCAGTGGCTGCGTTGTTGACACTACACTAATCAAGTCGTTCCGTTGAGTGTAATAGTTTCTACAGTGCTGCTATTCGGGGGCTAGCTGGCTAGCTAGCAGTGTTGATTACGTTACGTTGCGTTAAAAGAACGACAATAGCTGGCTAGCTAACCTAGAAAATCGCTCTAGACTACACAATTATCTTTGATACAAAGATGGCTATGTAGCTAGCTATGTAGCTAGCTACGATCAAACAAATCAAACCGTTGTACTGTAATGAATTGAAATGAAAATGTGATACTACCTGTGGAGCGAAGCGGAATGCGACCGGGTTGTTGAGTTCTATTCGGAAGACGTTGGCTAGCTGTTGGCTAGCTAGCAGTGTCTCCTACGTTAAGGACGACAAATAGCTGGCTAGCTAACCTCGGTAAATTAAGATAATCACTCTAAGACTACACACTCTAAACTACACAATTATCTTGGATACGAAGACAGCAAAGACAGCTATGTAGCTAGCTAACACTACACTAATCAAGTCGTTCAGTTGAGTGTAATAGTTTCTACAGTGCTGCTAATCGGTGGACGTTTGCTAGCTGGCTAGCTGCTGGGCAGAGCAGTGAAGACTACGTTAGGACGACGAAATACGATAATTACGCAATTATCTTTGATACAAAGATGGCTATGTAGCTAGCTAAGAAGAAATTGCTAAGATTAGACAAATCAAACCGTTGTACTATAATGAAATGTAATGAAATGTAATGAAAAAGTTATACTACCTGCGGAGCGAAATGCGGATGCGACCGCTCGCTCCAACCCGGAAAAACGAGTTTTAATGACTCCAACCTAAGTATATGTAAACTTTCGACTTCAACTGTATATATATAGGCTTAACGCCAGTCACGTTTTGCAAGTATAATGTAGATGAATGAATATTAACATCTAAAGGCTTGATTCTGTCCACATACTGGTGGCACTGTTCGCTGGGAGAGAAAAGCCAGTGCCTGATGCGCATCACAATATCACACACCTTGCAATCTGAGCGGAGGCATTCAACCATCTTGAAACGCTTTAACCATAAACATAATTGGTTATAACCTCAATGTTTTTTGTCATTTAATGGGGCACTTAACAGTTTGTTTGATGTACAGTGGTTGTATGATTTTTGGATCTATTGTCCCACAACAGTCCCGGAGTCTGTTTGGAATATTTGTTTCTGGCACAGAATGACAAGCTGACCAATTGAATAGGTAGGCTAACTAAACCTTTGTACTATGGGTGTAAGAACCGACGCTGGAGATGAGAAGCTGGTACGGAGAGTGAATATTTAATTTACACAGACATGGAACTGGAAAGGAACAGCGCCAGAACCAGGTAAAACAAAGACATTGATTAATGCTGAAGCGGGGAACAGACAGACGTCGGGAAGGAAATAACACAGGTGATTGAGTCCAGGTGAGTGCAATGAGTTGCTGATATGCGTGATGAGGGAAGCAGGTGTGCGTAATGATGGTGGCAGGAGTGCGTAATGCAGGGTAGCCTGGTGTTCTCGAGCGCCAGGGAGGGAGAGCGAAGGCAGGCGTGACAGTACCCCCCACCCCTATAGGGGCGTCACCCGGAGTCCTACCTGGACTAGCCTGACAGGCCAGCCGAAGCATGGGCCCTGGACCAGCCAGCTGGGGGCAAAGAAGCCTGACGAACCGGCAGAGGCGTAGGATCCTGACAAACTGGCTGAGGCTTGATGTAGGACCAGCCAGCTGGGACATGGGAGCCTGATGAGCCGGCTGATGGCTTAGACACCTGGCGAGCTGGCTGAGGCTTAAAACCCTGAGGATCTAGCGGAAACCTGACGTGGGATGGGCAAGCCAACCAGGGCAAGGAAACTTCTAACAGCTAGCAGCTAGGGCGTGAAAGCCCGACGAGCCGGCTGAGGCAACCCCAGTTCCATCGGCGGCGGCCCCGGACCCGACGTCACCACCAACCGAAACGCCAGCACTCCCCAATACTTTGTTTGATGGCTTCAGCATTCTGTAAGAATCGACGCTGGAGATGAGAAGCAGGTACGGAGAGTGAATATTTTACACAGACATGGAACAGGATAGGAACAGCGTCAGAACCGGGTAATACAAAAACATACGACAATTAATGCTGAAGCTCTGGGGAACAGACTGATATAGGGGATTAAATAACACAGGTGATTGAGTCCAGGTGAGTGCAATGGATCGCTGATGCCCGTGACAAGGGAAGCAGGTGTGCGTAATGATGGTGGTAGGAGTGCGTAATGCAGCCAGGGAAGGAGAGCGGGAGCAGGCGTGACAATTGACATAGGCTAGTGCTTCTGCTGTTCATTTCTCATCTTGTGGACTGAGAAAGTAAATGTGCACAGTTCTCGGAATTTGATAAGAAGGACGTGCGCCATTGCATTCCGATGTGTCTGTCTTCACTTGTACTTTGGAGCTGTGATGTCTGAGATGGTTGCGATCACGTGACGGGCATTGGCTAATAAGAATTGAAATATCTGAGAGAGCTTTGTGAATGATAGGTGACTTCGGAGCATGGAGATTATTAAGGGCATAACAAACTATTTCATAGACTACAGCTCAGCGTTCAACACCATGGTGTTGAATCTTGAGTTGAAGTCTATGAATGACATTCTCACATAGTTATTGTCCCCCTTGTCCAGGTGAGAGAGGGCAGTGTGAAGTGCAGTTGAGATTGCATCATCGGTGGGGGTGGTATGGGAATTGGAGTGGGTCCAGGGTGTCTGGGATGATGGAGTTGATGTGTGCCATGAATGGCCTTTCAAAGCACTTCATAATTATAGATGTGAGAGCTACAGGGCGGTCGTCATTTAGGCAGGTTACCTTGGAGTTCTTGGGAACAGAGACAATGGTGGTCAGTTTGAAACGTGTTGGGATTACAGACTGGGACAAGGAGAGATTGAAAATGTCGGTGAAGAAATTTGCCAGCTGGCAATAGTTCTTGTAAGTTGTATTTCAATAGTCCTTGAAATACATTTGAAATGATCGTTTTTCTGTATTCTTTGGAAGGTACTCTACAAATGTTATTTACCCATGCATATTAAGTTCCCACCAGCAGCTAGTTACAGCTGATGGCTGAGATACAAAGTTGTTTCGTGTCAACTGTAATTAAATAAATGTCTTCATTTGCTCATTATTTAGAAACTCTTCAGAGTGGTAAGTGTAATTTCCAACAAAAAGTTCAGACTTTTTGCTTACTTACTACGAGGCAAAAATCTGTCTCGAGGACAGTACACCAAACAAGAATTGGCTGCTGGACTCAAAAGTCCTTACAAAGAACACAGGACGAGACATGATAAGACTTTCTTAGGCGAAGAAGAGCGAGAGGGAGACACATTTGAATATGTGGTTTTGTATGGGGACAGAACAGCATAATACACCAAAGCCTCTTAGTGGATATGTGTGTTTGGCTTTGAGTTTTCCAAGATCTGTTTCTGTTTGCTGTTTTAAATCTCCTCTTTGTGACGGTGCTGGAGAAGACTAATGACTCCTTTGAACCACCGACATCCCTGACAGAATCGCTTTAGGCATGTTAGGTCACCTAACTAACCTTTATTTGCTTTCCCACATTTTCTACACTTGGAAGATACACAAGTCAATTTTCTCACAACTATATATTCAATGTCACCTCGCAATTTTATGCACTCTCAACACACAAACCACCTGTTATGAATACATTACATGGTCGTAAAATATGGAAGATTCTACAAGCACCTTTGTCATCATTGGTGCCAGATTTGTCCCTCGAATAACAACGCTTATAAAAGCAAAAATGGTAGTCCTCATTGAAAGGGGAAACACAGGAGAATCGAGTCTGATAAACCCAGATGTAGCAGTGAATCAGGGGTCAAAACAGACGATCTGTGTGATCCCTGTTTCTCCTCAGTCCTCTCCTGGCCTCTGGTTCTCTTTAGACCGACGGAGCATGTCTCTGTCTCTGGGATGAGTCCTGCTGTCCAGGACACTACAGAAAGAAGAGAGTGAAAGAGAGAATGGGGGGGTCTAGTTGGATCATGGTGGACCCACCACAGTACAGAGAGACCTCCCTGCTGACGAGCAAACAGTGCTACAAATGGCAGAGCCGGCCAGACAATCGCTCTCTGAATGGGGGCTAATTAGCTGGTGGCTAACGCCAGTTTACTAACACCTGTATTAGTGTGCTACCACAGCGGGGAGCCTGGGCCAGGGCTGGCCAACAAGCCCTAATCCCTCCATAAGCCAACAGTGCTCCTCCCTCCAAACTAGCATTAGCATATTCTCCATTGGCTAGCTATGAGTCCAACCTGGAAGAGACAGGTTTTCACAGTTGGGGGGGTCTAGCGGAGAGAGGTGTGTGTGTGTGTGTGTGTGTGTGTGTGTGTGTGTGTGTGTGTGTGTGTGTGTGTGTGTGTGTGTGTGTGTGTGTGTGTGTGTGTGTGTGTGTGTGTGTGTGTGTGTGGAGGGGGTAGTGTGTGTGTGTGTGTGTTGAGTGTGAGTGAGTGAGTGAGTGAGTGAGTGAGTGAGTGAGTGAGTGAGTGAGTGAGTGAGTGAGTGAGTGAGTGAGTGAGTGAGTGAGTGAGTGAGTGAGTGAGTGAGTGAGTGCATCCATGCATGTGTACATTAATTTATGTGAACATACACTACCGTTCAAAAGTTTGGGGTCACTTAGAAATGTCTTTGTTTTTGAAAGAAAAACAATTTTTTTTGTCCATTAAAATAACATTAAATTGATCAGAAATACAGAGTAGACATTGTTAATGTTGTAAATGACTATTGTAGCTAGAAACAGCAGTTTTTCTATGGAATATCTACATAGGTGTACAGGGGCCATTATCAGCAACATTCACTCTTGTTTTCCAATGGCACGTTGTTTAGGCTAATCCAAGTTTATTATTTTAAAAGGCTAATTGATCATTAGAAAACCCTTTTGCAATTATGTTAGCACAGCTGAAAACTGTTGTTCTGATTAAAGAAGCAATAAAACTGGCCTCCTTTAGACTAGTTGAGTATCTGGAGCATCAGCATTTGTGGGTTCGATGTCAGGCTAAAAATGGCCAGAAACAAAGAACTTTCTTCTGAAACTCGTCAGTCTGTTCTTGTTCTGAGAAATTAAGGCTATTCCATGCAAGACATTGCCAAGAAACTGAAGATCTCGACCAACGCTGTGTACAACTCCCATCACAGAATAGCGCAAACGGGCTCTAACCAGAAAAGAAGGAGAAGTGGGAGGCCCCGGTGCACAACTGAAAGAGAGGACAAGTACATTAGAGTGTCTAGTTTGGGAAACAGACGCCTCACAAGTCCTCAACTGGCAGCTTCATTAAATAGTACCCGCAAAACACCAGTCTCAACATCAACAGTGAAGAGGCGACTCCGGGATGCTGGGCTAGCTTTTCTTTCAAAAACAAGGACATTTCTAAGTGACCCCAAACTTTTGAACAGTAGTGTACATGTGCGTTGTGAGTCCCATTCCATCACTCTCACTCTCTCGCACACTCTCTTCCACTGCCTTGGTGGTGGAGTGATTGTCTGCTGTCAGTGTGTGAGTCAGTGAGTATGAGGCCTGTGTGTGTAAGGGATTAGCCAGCTTAAGCATTAGTGTTATGACTGGCCTGGCTACATTCCCCTGCTTTGCTGGTAATGTGAGGGGAGGAGAAGACAGCCGGTCCATTAGCTGTCTGTTTGCTCAGGAGTCGGCCCGCTCTGATCCCCAATTTCACTCCCTGATTCTGGGAGAATCTGTTTCTTTTGTGGACGGAGGGATGAACAGATAAAGAGTAGGACAGAGGGGCACGTTGATTCAGAGATCAGGGGTTCTTGGGAGATTGATTCCCCTTACCAAACTAATCAGGGTGTGTAAACAGAGGGAACGGCATGAAGTTTTAGTTATTAAAAGGAAGAGAGAGCTGGTGAGGTCTGGAGTGTTGATTGAGAGATGTTCTCATAGGACCACCATCAGTCGGACCCAAACAGACCAAAGACATCTAAGAACACCCTGAAACTCACTGTCTAAGTCTGTGGTTCAACAGTGGAGAGATTTGGAGAATTCAGTGGCCTGACGACCAGTTTGATATAGTTATCCAGCCTAGTCACTTTGAAGAAATGTGCAGATCAATACGATTCTGTAGGAGGGGGATTCCGAGTGATATTCTTAGGATTTTTCGCATCATTGCAGAGAATACATTTGGGTTACTTCCAAATAACTTTGTGTTACTCCTAAGTCGTCATCTCCAACATTGTCTCCGTTACAGAGCTTTCCTTTGGTTTCGTTTGAGGCCTATCCGGTCATATGAGCACTTCCTCCTCTGTATTCACCTGTCCTTATTTCTATTGGGAATTGTTCTTCTACCTGGTGATGAAAGTCCACAAACCTGTCAGCATTGTGCTTGTGTTGATGAATGAATTCTGCACAATGTGCTTATTTTCCATTTTCCTTTTGATCGGGAACATTGTTTGATAGTACTTGATGTGTATGAAATTGTTTGGCGAAAGGTGCGTCAAAACAAAATAGTCATTGCCCCAAATTCTGCACCTTTCAATGACTGCAAAGAAAAAAACATTGAGTCAAAGGGAATTTTTAAAAGACAGATTAGCTTTCTGTTTTTTTTCACCTTGATTCAAGCGGTATGTAAACTTGCGTGTATTTGCAATTATTACGGTATCATAGGAATGTGTTTGCTGTTTTGAGAAGACAAATACATTTTGAAAATGCATTTCATGTTCTGCAAAAGGACATATGGTACTATGTCTTGTGTGCAATGTTCCCAAAAATGTAACAGTTGTTTTAACTGTCCCTATCCCTGAACATAACCCTATAGCTTCATGTCCACATCCCAGTTCAACCATAAGCCTCAACCACAACCCTAACCCTAACCTTACCCTAGCTTCATGTCCACATCCCAGTTCTACTTTAACCCTCAACCACAACCCTAACCCTTACCCTAGCTTCATGTCCACATTTCAGTTGAACCTTCAACCCTAACCATTACCCTAACTTCATGTCCACATCCTGGTTCAATCCTAACCCTAGCCTTAACCACAACCCTAACCCTAGCCTCATGTTCAGATTTCGGTTCAACCCTAGCCTCAACCACTATCCTAACCCTAACCCTAAGTCTAGCTTCATTTTCTGTGCAACAAATACATATTTTATCACAGTCAGGTGTTCTTCCTGTAGACAACATCTTCTCCTTTCACACTTAAACTGAGATTCTGTTTCTATAATGACATGTCAATCATCAAATTAAAATACCATGCCCCTACAGACTACCCCTTGTGATACAACAAAGTAGCAGCTCAACATTATTTTGATTTTAAGTGGACATCAGATCAGATGTCACCATCTATTCCCTGTTTCCCAGCCCTCTCTGATACCCCTTACTGCCAATTAGGGAGGAGAGGGGAGGGGGGATCTGCAATGGGAGGGCCACTGTGGCGATAGGGAGGGGTATAGAGGGGTACACATGCTACCCTGCTAGAAGCCAGAGTCAATGGGGACCAGGGCTAATGGGTAATCACTAGGGGGCTTATGCTGCAAATCAACCCTGATCTGGAGGGCCCTTCTGGGGATAGCTGTCCAGCGAGAGCTGGGTCTGGAGCAAGGATGCAGTAATGGGTGCTGCGGTGGAGATCTGGAGGGGCCCAGAGGGGAATATGGTGTCAGACTGGCACAGGCGTCACCAGGCTCAAAGTGTCTTTGATAGGCAAAGTAGTCCCATATGGGGAACAGATTGTAGAATAGAGACTTTGGGTTTCACATGAACAGATAATGTTTCTGGGGTTCAATTGCAGGGGATTTGTGGTAATGTGTTAACTACACAGAGAAAGGTTTGAGTTGCAATTTCTGTTGTGGTAGAGAAGGGGTACACTTTAAACCTTACAGGAGCAATTGCAGTTCAGTACTTCACTCAAGGACACATTGACAGATTTTTCACTTAGTCAGCTTGGGGATTCAAACCAACAACCTTTCAGTTATTGGCTCAACGCTCTTAACCGCTAGGCTACCTGCCAAGCTCTGTTTCTCTATTGCTTTGTCTTCAATTCCTATAGATTTCCCTGTCTCTGTTGGAGCACCCTGTAGGCAGCGTGCGGATTTCAGGGGGGTCAGTGGGAAGTTCAGCCCCCCCCCCCCCCGATAATTGCAATAAAAGTCTAACTTTGCGGGAGTCTCTAATTGAACTATTCTCCTGTTTGTTTAAAATGCAATGTTCTACTCGACATTGAGAACACCTGCTCTTTCCATGACATGGACTGACCGGGTCAATCCCAGTGGGGGCTATGGTCCCTTGTTGATGTCGCCTGTTGGATCCACTTCAGTCAGTGTGGATGAAGGGGAGAAGACAGGTTGAATGGAGATTGTGAAAATAAAATAAACGCTTATTCCAAATGAATCTCTGTCATGGTTTAAACTTTCCTAATAAACCGGACATTTATACTTGATAAATGGTGTTGAAACATAGCAACGTAACATTTTTGAAGTGTTCCTTACAAGCCAATAACAAGCCATTAAAATTACATTTGAGTTTACACTACCGGTTGTCTGTGCGGTTGGTCCTTCAGCAACTCGAAATCTGAGACTAAATATCCACAGGAAAGTGTTGTTTACCTGACTTTGTAGAGCGCCTGTACTGCCGTTGAAATGATTATCACCTGGTACATGCACCAAACCATGTAAACACGCACAGCCTTTAGTTACATGCGAGGAGCCAAGATGGCATCGCTGTGAGAGGGAGTGTTTTCTTACTTGTCCAAGCAACTTTGAGGGTTAGGTGAAGCAAGAAACGTTTTAGCTACATATGGCAAGTTTGTTTTTGTCAAGTTGAATTGGAAGAACATGACAGCAAGACAACATAAGACGGAATATCCAAGCTTCGCAGAAGACAGCAGGCATGCTAGCTGGCTAGCTACAACGAGAGCCAAAGCAGCATGGATACACAAGATGCTGCTAGCTCAAGCAAGAGGAAGAAAAAGACAGACCAGGACGAGATCCTTGCAACCTCTTTACCTCCGACCCCAATTAAAAACCCACTGGAGAAAAAAGTGAAATAGGACATTTCCATGTCTGAACTGTTCTCTGCAATCCAGACCCTGGCTCCCAAGTGGCGCAGCGGTCTAAGGCATTGCATCTCAGTGCTAGAGGTGTCAATACAGACACCCTTGTTTGAATCCAGGCCATGATTGGGAGTCCCATAGGGCGGTGCACAATTGGCCCAGCATTATCCGGGTTTGGTCAATGTAGGCAGTCATTGTAAATAAGAATTTGTTCTTCACTGGCTTGCCTGATTAAATAAAGGTTAAATAAAATAAAATACTAAACAAGATGCCGTGTTCATCATAGAGCGGGCTAATAAAGAAACATCAAAGAAGATTGATAATTTGTGACTTGTTTCAATTTGTACTTTTTATTTTTTCTGAAAATGCTTTTTTTTGTTAAATTACGAGACTAGTTGGTTTAGCCACAGAAAAAGACAGGAACCTTCCTGCTTGCCATGATTGGCTGAGATGACAACACTTGGTATGTAAAGCATAAGCAACACGTTTTTATTATTTATTTTACCTCCAACATGATTGGCACTACTTATATTAATCTCACATTATTTCTGTATTTTCAAGAGGTACTTGTAGTCAGTCTGTCTTCCTTCAGGAATCTGTGGAGAAAATTGCTGCCCCACATCTCAAGTACTAAGCCCAGCACAGACTTGTGCTGGCAGTTCCAGAGGAACAACCATCAGGTCTTCAGATCTGCCAATCTGCCAGAAGCCGTTAAGTCAACCAAGCTGAAGAAGCAAGAGTAGCATCCCCTGCTTGTTCAGAGTGAGCGGTCTGTCTGCCAGAAGATGGTTGGTGACTGCAAGACCACCTGTCAAGACCTGCAGTTGTCTCTGGGGGCCCTACTGAACCAGCAAGCAAAGTCATCAGGATGGATCACAGCTTGGGTTTTACTCAACAAGTAAGCTACATTTCCTCCTTTATACCGACATATAGTACCAGTCAAAAGTTTGGACACACCTACTCATTCAATGATTTTTCTTTATTTTTACTGTTTTCTGCATTGTGGAATGAGTTAAGACATCAAACCTAACACATATTGGAATCATGTAGTAAGCAAGAAAGTGTCAAACAAATCAACATATATTTTATATTTGAGATTCTTCAAAGTAGCCACCCTTTGCCTTGATGACAGCTTTGCACACTCATCGACAACGATGAGACAGCCTATAGGGAGGAGATCAGAGACCTGGCAGTGTGGTGCCAGGACAACAACCTCTCCCTCAATGTGAGCAAGACAAAGGAGCTGATCGTGAAGTACAGGAAAAGGCGGGCCCGAACAGGCACCCATTAACATCGACTCGGCTGTAGTGGAGCGGGTCAAGAGTTTAAAGTTCCTTGGTGTCCACATCACCAACAAACTATCATGGTCCAAACACACCAAGATAGTCGTTAAGAGGGCACGACAACACCCTTTCCCCCCCAGGAGACTGAAAAGATTTGGCATGGGTCCCCAGATCAAAAGGTTCTACAGCTGCACCATCGAGAGGATCCTGACCAGTATGGCATCTGACCGTAAGGCGCTACAGAGGCTAGTGCGTAAGACCCAGTCCATCCCTGGGGCCAAGCTTCCTGCCATCCAGGAGCTATATACTAGACAGTGTCAGAGGTAGGAGCGAGTACCCTGGAGTACTCATACGGATAACTTTTCTTCTCCCCTTTCTCACTACACGTTTCATGCCATCTTGCTGTGGGGGAACCAGTTTAAAGCTCTCTGGGTACTCATCGACTATGGGGTTGATGAGAGCTTTATGGACGCAACCCTGGCGTCTGAGCTGGGCATCCCCACTCAGCCCCTCTCCATTCCCATGGACGTTAGAGCGCTGGATGGGTGCTCTATAGGCCGGGACACCCACAATACCACCCCCATCAACCTACGTGTGTCAGGGAACCACACCGAAACAATCCAATTCCTGCTTATTAAAACCTGTTAGTGCTAGGGCTGTTTACTGCCCCTACTGGAGGAATTTGGTGCCCTTATTAAACAGGATACATTTTTGTCAAAAGTTGCTAATATATGCATATAAAAAATATTATCGAATAGAAAACACTCTAAAGCTTCTAAAACCGTTTAAATTTTGTCTCTATGTAAAGCAGAACTCTCAGGGCATGCATTCTCCCAAACTATCTCTTGCCATGAGAAAAGGTGGCCCAACTTTGACGTCATCGCACACACCCTTCCCAACCAGTTACAGCTCTGGGAACAGTCCCTACGTGTTCAGCGCGATCCCTGCTTTCAATGGGGCTTCTCATTGTGAGAATCGCGCGCTCACGAGAGTTTGAGCGTGCCGAAAGCTCTCGGTCACGCAAAAAAAAAGGTTACTCTTATGCGCGCTCTGGTTGGGTGATGTCTTTTCCTCAGGATCGATTAAACGATGAGTGTGTTTCTGTTCGTCCTCACGATTTCTGTGCACCTTTATAACATGTTAAAGCTTAATTATGAACATAGTTTGACAAGTTTACTCGACATATAATATGTAATTTCGACGTTTTGGTGCGCATCCACTTGACTTTTGGCTACATTTCGACCAAAATTGATCGTTTTTGAGAACTGAAAGACACAGACTTGAAAACTAAACGCTGTTTTGGTAAGTATAATCCCTTCCAGGTCTTCTGATGGAAGAACAGCAAAGGTAAGGGAATATTTATGTGGTAAGTTTGGGTTTCTGTGGACTTCAAGATAGAGGAGCCATAATGCTACTTTTGGAGCGCCGACTCCTAGTATAGCCTAGTGAACGCAACCTGTAACGTTAAAAATAAATGTAACACAGCGATTGCATTTAGAAGAAGTGTATCTTCCTATACATATGTAGAACATGCATATTTAGTCAAAGTTTATGATGTGTATTCCTTGTTAGCTGACGTTATCTGCCGGAGCTATCGTCATTTCTCCTGACATTTTAGTAGCATTTTTTGAACGATGCGTCATTGTAAACAGAGATTTATGGATATATATTGCAGATTATTGAAAAAAAATGAATGTACTGTGTGACATGTTATATTACTGTCATCTGATGAAGATTTCAAAAGGTTAGTGAAATGATTTTTCTTTTAATCCTGCGTTTGTTGATTGCATATTTTTTCCTACTTGGCTATGCAAATGAGCTATGTCTGCGGTGGTGGTTTGACATAAATATGTGCTATGTTTTCGCCGTAAAACATTTTAGAAATCTGACTTGCTGGGTAGATAAACAACTTGTTTATCTTTCATTTGAGCTATTGGACTTGTTAATGTGTGGAGGTTAAATATTTTTAGGAATATTTCTTGCGTTCCATGCGCCACATTCCAGCTGAGGGTGTGGGGGGGGGGGGGGTTCCTACTTGGGAACGGATGTCCCCAACAGTCTCCTCAGGTTCTGTGGGATTGGGATTCTCTTGGCTCCAGCGACACAATCCCATTATTGACTGGTCTGCTGGTGCCATCATGGGCTGGAGCCCGTTCTGCCACGTTCATTGCCTGAAGTTATGGAAGCCTGCCCGGGACGTCTTCCTGGGGGCTCGGAAGTTGCCACGGACCTCTCCGCCGTTCCCACAGAGTACCAGGACCTCTGAAAGGTGTTCAGTAAGGCCCAGGCAATTTCGCTTCCATGGCACCGACCCTATGACTGCAGGATCTACCTTCTCCCAGGCACCACTCCGGCCCGGGGACAACTGTACTCAACTGTACTCTCCTCTACCTGCTACCACTCATCTCCACGGCCTTCAAGCCTCTCGAGGGGGCACCATGTTCTCCAAGCTGGCCCTACGGAACCTGCCACCTGGTGCAGATACGGGAAGAGGACGAGTGGAAGACTGCATTCAACATGTCCAGCGATCACTACGATTATCTGTTCATGCCATTCGGCCTTACCAATGCTCCTGCTGTGTTCCAGGCATATGTGAATGATGTTCTCCGTGACTTGTTGAACCGGTTTCTTCTTCGTCTACCTCAACGACATCCTCGCTTTCTCCCGCTCCGCCCAAGGACACGTGCTCCACGTCCGACAGGTTCTCCAACGCCTCCTGGAGAACCAGCTTTTTGTGAAAGCAGAGAAGTGAGAATTCCATCGCTCCACCATCCCCTTCCTGGGATACATCATCGCTGCAGGGAGTGTACAGATGGATCCCGAGAAAGTGAGAGCGGTGGTGGATTGGACCAAATAACAGGATGTTTGTTCCTGACGCCTTCCGCTCCTCGGTCCTCGGTCCTCGGTCCTGGAGTGGGCCCACTCCTCCAGGCTTGCCTGCCACCCGGGCTCCAGTTGGACTCTTTTGGTGGCCTACCATGGTTCCTGACGTCTCTGCGTTCGTCGCCGCATGCACGATCTGTGCGTAGAACAAGATTCCGTCTGGTCTCCTTCAACCTCTGCCTGTTCCTCTGTCTCTGGTCTCACATATCCCTGGACTTTGTCATGGGTCTCCCCCCGTCCTGACAGTAGTGGACCGGTTTTCCAAAGTCACCCACTTCATTCCTCTCCCCAAGCTACTTTCTGCCAAAGAAATAACCCAGCTCATGGTGCAGCACGTCTCCCGGACCCTTGGCATATCACTGGAGACCAGGCGAAGAAGAGTAGTCTTCGAGCGGCAGGGTAGCCTAGTGGTTAGAGCGTTGGACTCGTAACCGGAAGGTTGCAAGTTCAAATCCTGAGCTGACAAGGTACAAATGTGTCATTCTGCCCCTGAACAGGCAGTTAAACCACAAGGCCCATTGAAAATAAGAATTTCTTCTTAACTGACTTGCCTAGTTAAATTAAGATAAAATAAAATAAAAAATCTGGATCTTCTCCTGAAATGTGATAGAAAATTTGCACGCTAAATTGGATACACTGAAAAAAACAGTGCTTTGAATTTACTTAATTCAAAAGTGTACATTGGTTCCACACGAATGAAACATGTTAGATAAACACAATTATTATTTTTCAGTTGACCTCTTTTCTTTTTGTCAAGCAAATACAATTTGTTCAAGTAAATGCATTGTAATTGGAATATAATCAATTTAACATGATTTGTAGGTATTGTACAATTATTATAGTATTTTCTTGTTTATACCTGTGTTTTGTTTTGTTAGACATGTTTGATGTAGGGATGTAAGTTGTTGCTTATTTTGTGTAGTAATTTCTAATATATTACAGTATAAACATACATAAAAAAATTATGTGGATATTTTGTCTCAAATTCCGACTAACACCACTAAAGTGTATTCAACATTCTGAATATTAAAGGGGCTATTTTGAATTATTTTACGTAAATTTGAGTGGTGTTGCCTACATAATTTGAAGGCATCTCCATGTTTCGTGCTTAGGTTCAAACCAGTGACAGTTTGTCTGTCTCCCTCTCTCTCTGTCTGTCTTGAGCTTTTTCTAGCAAACTTGCAACATTGTATCGACTTGGTCTAGCTCGCTAGCGAACGTGCAACATTGTTTTAACTTGGCCCCCACAGTTTCCCCGCACTAATGAACTCCGGACAGACACAGCTGTATTTGTGTCCTGTATTTCAGCCCCTTTTCACGTGTCCCGATTATTATATATTTTTCATTTGTCAGCAAACGCATAAATCAATTCAGGCTACAATATTGTAGGCCTAATGGCAATCGGTAATGTCATTACACTTTTTGTCATTTTGTAACATCTCTTGTCCTCCATCAAATGGCGGGTGCACAGTGCATTGTTTGGGTACTGGAATTATTTTGGAGTGGATGAACGTGCGCAGGCAGCCTACGTTTGAGGTAGTCTAGGTTTTGAAGTGATTTGTTTGACAGTCAGATGAAAACATCGTGACCGGTTGTGTTCATTAAAAGGTCTTTACATGTCTTTACTATTAGGCCCATTAAATCGGAAGTCCCCTGAACAAAAATTGAGACCCCCGAATGATATGGTATAATTTGGGCTCTGCCTATAGGGAGAAAAAATGAATAGGTCTTCCTGACTTGAACCGTCTCTTACACACACCCTCTGCCTTTCATTATCGATAAAAGTACAATATTGGCCTATAGAAAATGTATAATGATCACCAGCTAATTGAAACATTATTGATTATTGATCACTACAATACGCCAAAAAGGGACTTGATTAGTAACTAAGTTGATGTCTTTCTCTTTTCATTGACCACCGCTAAGTGTCCTCTCATCTATCATTCTCCAAAGCAGGATGTGGTTGGATCGGGCTGGGGAGGTTCGAGGAGGAGGGAGGTGAGGGAGGGGATTTCCGTCTGTTGGCCTTGTCAGAGGATGGGTGGGTGTGTGGTGGAGGCAGGTGGTGTGACTAAAGTGAGGACCGGTCCGAATGGGGGAGGATGCCGGGTGGGAGGGGAGCAATAGGGGGCGAGGGGTAGAGATGGGACAGGGGTGTCACCACTACTAACCAGACCCTGTCCCAAATGGTTCTGCCCACCACACCCACCACAACTGTTCCTCATTCATGAAACCTTCTGCCTTCTGTCCCCCTCTCTCCCTCTCTCTCTTTATCTCTCGTCTCCTCCTCTTTTTTTCTTTCTTTTCACAATGCAATTGTTAACAAAACGGTTTACAAACCTCGGCTGGTACATTATCCACGACCGCCTCCTCCTCAGATTGATTTAGGCAAATGGATTCAGAGAAAAGGGTGGGGAAGGAGGGGGTGGAGAGAAAGAGAGAGAAGAGGCGTGTCCCTTAGCGCAGCGGCTTTACAAAACCACACATGGGCCACGCTGAATATTCCCTTTCTCCTCCATTTCAGAGCAGCCATACATTAAATGCTCATTATGCTGCCATTATGTGGAGTCCCTCTCTATGAGGGCAGAATGTCTGGTGACGGACTATGATCTCGCTACATTTTTTTATTTTACCTTTATTTAACCAGGCAAGTCAGTTAACAACACATTCATATTTTCAATGACGGCCTGGGAACAGTGGGTTAACTGCCTGTTCAGGGGCAGAACGACAGATTTGTACCTTGTCAGCTCGGGGATTTGAACTCGCAACCTTCCGGTTACTAGTCCAACGCTCTAACCACTAGGCTACGCTGCCGCACATATGCATGCATGATGGATCTCGAACAGGCTCCTGTGACATGTCATATCATCATGACCGCAATATTTGACTTCCATAAAGCTCGTCATGGAAAGGGAGGTGTGGGACCGCTGAGAGGCTCATTTTACAGGTTGGATGGGATATTTGCAAGAAGAAACAAGGGATGAGAAAGAAATAGATGAAGGCAAAAGAGAAAGAGACCCTATGTTTGACTCACGATCTGAATAAGAATAGGAGGAAAGTCAGGAACCAAAGTGTCATAGACATTCAAGACACAGAAAACTCATTGAAGCCATAAAGAGACTGAAGTTAACCCCAAGAATACAAAGTGGGAAAAGATCAATCAAAGAACAAAAGTGTGCACATGAAAAGGGATATAAAAGTAAATGCATATAAAGCCACTAGTAAGGCCTCTCTTTTACCTGTTTCAGTTAGCCTGGCACCCTCCATACTATCCTCACTCTCAGCACTATCCTCACTCTCGCCACACTCCTGATACTGATGTTTCTACTTTTTACTTCTTAAAAAAAATCGGACTTTTAAACTCAACCTAGACTCAGTGGTAGACCAAATGAGTATGATATGCTATGTTTATTCATTTCTGGATGTCCATCATCCATTTCATACGATATGTTACGGATTACAATTCCTATGACGTGTTACGAATTGCAAGTCGCACAATAGTTTACGAATTGCAATTCTTGCGATAAAAGGTAGCTAACATTAGCTAGGGTTAGAGTTAGGGGCTAAGTTTTGGGTTAAGGTTAGGTTAGGAGTTAGGTTAAAAGGTTAGGGGAAAGGTTAGCTAACATGCTAAGTAGTTGCAAAGTAGCTAAAAAGTAGTAAGTAGTTGCAAAGTTGATTATTAACTCAAATACAAAAGTTCTTTGTGATGAGATTGGAAGACGCTACTTTTGGGTTGCTAGATGTTCACGCTACCTGCCCATTCACCCACCCATCCACACTGTTTTAGTTTTTTTTGCCTTAAGTAACCTTCTGTCTTGTTACGTTTGGTGTGGTTTCAATTTGAGTGTCCCAAATAGTCTGACAGGGGTAGACTGTGAGGGGGGCTTGGACTGGGCATCCCATCATGATAAATCACTAGTTAATGAGGAGTCCATTGTGTGGGGCCACATTGTCACTCCCTCTCAGTCCCTCGGACTGCTACCTTCTGGTTGTTAAGCTGACACAGATAATGAACTGGTCCGCTTTGAACTGTCCCCACAATATTGACTGGTTGCATGCAGCAGATGTCCCCCTGGCAGAAAGCAACTGGTAAAAGCGCATTAGGTTAACAAAGATAGAGCTTTGCTGTGGTGGGACAGGGGGAGGGGAGAGGGGAGGGAGGGTGGTAGTACGGGTGTGTTAGGATAGAGAGGTGGATGGGAGGGTGAAGGGGTTAGAGGGCAGGAGTAAGGAGGGGGTGGCGGGCTGTTTGGGCTTGACAGGCCTAAAGATGTGGGGGGGGGTTACTATCAAAACAACACATTTATCAATGGTTCAATGGAGAGGAGTCATGTCGGGATAGACACATTTGATATGTTTGTGCGTTGCTTGTATGTTCGTACACTGCGTTTATGTGATAATTCAACTTCCAAATTGTTCCCAATCATATGAACAAAATAGTCCGAATACAAGGTACAAGACAGCAACAGGAAAGGTGGAGAATATTCAAATATAAACAATCGCAATGCCCACAGAAGACGATACAATATCTCTCCACTCATAATCACAAATCACTCCATTGATATTTCCTAAGATTATAATCGTGGCTATCACCACCCTCATCCGAATAAATGCAGTGAGTGAGTGCATGTGTGCATGCGTGTTGAACGGTTCCTCTATGCCAGTGTGACGGCTGTCTAATGGGTCAATAATAAGCCGTGACTAACTCTCTCCCTGAGGAGCAGCTCGGCCAGACACACACACACACACACAGAGGGAAACAAAAAGGTATGCGCCACCAACACTGATTACTATATAATTGCTGCCATTGTATTTGACATCAGGAATTAGCAGCCCGCTAGGTGGTTAGCTGGTCTTTTATTTTGTAGGATATGGACCAAAACAACTGCTATACAGGGACATGTAGGAGCAAACAAACATGTAGGCAAATATCTGTATTTTTACAATGTCTATAGAAAAGTTTGTGGTCATAGGTGCTGGGCTATAAAAGAATACTAATAAAGAACAAGAAGGCCTGCACACTCTTTAAGCTCCCAATTCACAGCTTTATTGACTAGGCTTCGATCCGAAGAGGATCTTCCTCAAAATTATAAAAGTAACACAATAAAATAACAATAACGAGGCTATATACAGGGGGTACCGGTACCGAGTCAATCTGCGGGGGTACAGGTTAGTCAGTCGAGGTAATTTGTACTTGTAGGTAGAGATAAAGTGACTATGCATGGATAATAAACAATAAGTAGCAACAGTGTCAATGCAAATAGCCCAGGTGACTCTTTAATTAATTGTTCAGCAGTCTTATGGCTTGTTCAGGCCTTCCTCTGACACGCCTAGTGGTATATAGGTCCTGGACGGCAGGAAGCTGGGCCGTACGCACTAGCCTCTGTAGCGGCTTGCGGTCGGATGTCGAGCAGTTGCCAGGCAGTGATGAAATCGGTCATGATGCTCTCCATGGTGCAGCTGTAAAACTTTTTGAAGATTTGGGGACTCATGCCAAATCTTTTCAGTCTCCTGAGGGGGAAAAGGCATTGTCGTGCCCTCTTCATGATTGTCTTGGTGTGTTTGGACCATGATAGTTTGTTGGTTATGTGAACACCAAGGAACTTGAAATTCTCAACCCGCTCCACTACAGCCCCTTCGAAGAGAATGGGTGCGTGTTCGGCCCTACCTTTCCAGTAGTCCACAATCAGCTCCTTTGTCTTGATCACTGTTGTGTTGTCAGCAAACTTAATGATGTTGTTGGAGTCGTGCTTGGCCATGCAGTCGTGGGTGAACAGGGAGTATAGAAGGGGACTAAGCACACACCCCTAAGGGGCCCCTGTGGTAGAGATGTGTTGTTGCCTACCCTTACCACCTGGGGGCGGCCTGTCAGGGAGACCAGGACCCAATTGCAGAAGGAGGTGTTTAGCTTAGTGATGAGCTTTGTGGGCAATATGGTGTTGAATGCTGAGCTGTAGTCAATGAACAGCATTCTCATATAGGTGTTGCTTTTGTCCAGGTGGGAAAGGGCAGTGTGGAGTGAGATTGAGATGAAGTCATCTGTGAATCTGTTGGGCCGGTATGCGAAATGGAGTCGGTCTAGGGTTTCCGGGATGATGGTGTTGATGTGAGCCATGACCAGCCTTTCAAAGCACTTCATGGCTACTGACGTCAATGCTACGGGGTGGTAGACATTTAGGCAGGTTACCTTCGCTTCCTTGGGCACAGGGACTATCGTGGTCTACTTCAAACATGTAGGTATTACAGACTCGGTCAGGGAGAGGTTGTAAATGTCTGTGAAGACACTTTTCAGTTGGTCAATGCATGCTCTGAGTACACGTCCTGGTAATCCGTCTGGCCCCGCGGCCTTGTGAATGTTGACCTGTTTAAAGGTCTTGCTACGGAGGGCGGCTATGGAGAGCGTGATCACACAGTCGTCCGGAACAGCTGGTGCTCTCTTTCATGCTTCAGTGTTGCTTGCCTCGAAGGTCGGTGCGTATGTTGCCTGTAATCCATGACTTCTGGTTGGGATATGTACATATGGTCACTGTGGGGACGACATCGTTGATGCACTTTTGATGAATCTGATGACTGAGGTGGTATACTCCTCAATGCCATTGGATGAATACAGAAACATTCCAGTCTGTGCTAACAATAGATTTGACAAATGGAGAGTGAGTGAGAGCTTTGTATGTGTCTCTGTGTGTGGAGTAAAGGTGGTCTAGTGTTTTTCCCTCTGGTTGCACATGTGACATGCTGGTAGAAATGAGGTAAAACGGATTTAAGTTTGCCTGCATTAAAGTCCCCGGCCACTAGGCGTGCCACTTCTGGATGAGAATTTTCTTGTTTGGTTATGGCCTTATACAGCTTGTTGAGTGCGGTCTTAGTGCCAGCATCCGTTTGTGGTGGTAAATAGACAGCTATGAAAAATATCAATGAAAACTTTCTTGGTAGATAATGTGTTCCACAGCTTATCATGAAGTACTCTACCTCAGGCAAGCAAAACCTTGAGACTTACTTAATATCAGTCATCGCGCACCAGCTGTTAATGACAAATTGTCACAAACCACCACCACCCCTATTCTTACCGGACATAGCTGTTCTGTCCTGCCGATGCACGGAAATCCCAACCAACTGTATATTATTCATGTCGTCGTTCAGCCACGACTCGGCGAAACATAAGATATTACCGTTTTTAATGTCCCATTGGTAGATAGTCTTGAACAAAGCTCATCCAGTTTATTCTCCAGTGATTGCACGTTGGCCAATAGAATGGACGGTAGAGGCGGAATACCCACTCACCTACAAATTCTCACAAGGCACCTGGATCTGCGCCCCCTGTATCTCTGTCTTTACTTCATGTGAATGACAGGGATTTGGGCCTGGCCTGGGAGAAATAGTATATCCTTCACATCAGACTCATTAAAGATACAATCTTCTTCCAGTTTGAGGTGAGTAATCACTGTTCTGATATCCAGAAGCTCTTTATGGTCGTAAGAGACGGTAGCAGCAACATTATGTACAAAATAAATCACAAACAATGCGAAAAAACACACAAAATAGTACAATTGGTTAGGATCCCGTAAAAGGGCAGCCATCCCCTCCAGAGCAATTCTTATTATTACATTTCAACTCACATGACCATTACCCACATGATGCATGGTGGGTGTGGAAACAATTGAATTATCTCTTGTGCATAATCAATCCTAATTAATCACAGAGGAACATATGGTCATAAAGGATTATATGCATACAAATGGTTTCAAGTTAAAACCTATGCAACAGTCAAATATATTACGTTGTAAACTATTTTTGGATCAAAGCGTAGCTAACAAAGCGATGAATTGGGAGCTTAAAGAGTGTGGGGGCCTTCTTGTTCTTTACAATGCACATTCATATACTTGCACAGACACACGTGCATACACATACACGCACGCAGGAACGCGCACGCCCACACGTGCACACACACACACACTGGCTATTTATGATGAACTATGATGGAATTGGAATGCATTCAACTTAGACCATTTAAGGCTATATTCAATGATCGTCACTGCACTGTGACGATATCCTCCGTCTGTCTCTGTTGGGCCACCGCAAACATTCAGAGAACACACACCCACTAGAAAAGTGAATGCGTCACCATATTGATCCTTATTGGCCTTCTCAATGTTGTGTATTCAGATGCTGCACATAATGAATTTGCTATGGCCTATTTGTCCAGTTGGTCCATCTGCACAAATGGAGAGGTCTCCGATACATCAGAAAGAAGTGTGACCACTTCAACTGTGACCCCTTGGTTTGGTCTGTTTGATTGACAGCCATTTCAGAGAGAGAGAGGTAGGTAGGTAGGGGTAGGCCTACATTCCTCTTTCATGAAGAATGAGATAGCTTCATCGATGTAGTCGAAATGGCCTCTTGAGCTCTGATCTTAGGTTATTTGTTACAGGTTAGAATGAGACTATGATGAGACGAACACAACAAAATCTCCTCCCCCCACGTGCGGTAAATGATCACTTCCCTACAGGCCTTGCCTCTTAAATATCTATTTTCTCTCTCTTTCTCCTTTCACTCTTTTGCCTGACTGGGTCTTTTTTTAATCATCAGAGACAGATGGAGTGAGAGAGAGAGTGAGAGAGAGAGAGATGGAGGGGGGCAGACAGAATATTTCTTACCCCATAAAAAATGGCCCACAGTCAGACCACCAGTGGATGACCCTGCAAACAGCAACAAAACCCAATTGGTCTCGGTCACCATTGGCTAATGGGCCAGAGAGGAATAGCCCTGGGTGGATAATGACCCCCCCCCCCCCGTTTGTCACAGTGTCTGTGTGGCACACTCGGCAGCCTGACATGGCACCAGATGCCGGGGAGATCAGGCACGGGGAGTCGAAAGATCACATGGCCGGATGAGTCATGGTCCCGTCTGCCTTTCCCACACTGGCCTGCAATAGGAGCCGCCTGCAGTAGGAGCCTGTGCTTCAGTGGCGATGTCACTATACTGCCATGGTAGAAAGGACAGATATATGGCACTTAACCACGTATGCCATTGTAACCACTGTCACCATAACCTTAAAGTCCAACTCCAGCCTGCTGACCACTTACAATGAATAGAAATCTAGTGACAACTGTTTAAGGTAAAACTGAACATTTCTGCACATGTGGACATGCCCAAATTCATTATCGGTCGTAGTTAGAGCACTGGTGGACCCTGCATTCCCAGATAGCAACACACCAATGACTCAAGACCATTCCCAGACCTTTATAAGACCACAAGAGTCTTCAACTTTTGATGCATTCAAAAGTTTGCAATTTATGACCAATATTTGAAAAGGCAGAGCTAAACCATTAGTACTTATCACGTTTCAGATGCAGTGTCGAAGTAACAAATGTTTATTACTAGTACAGAGGCAGGCAAAATGACAGGTCAGGGGCAGGCAGAGTTCAGTAATCCAGATAGGGTTCAAAAGGTCCAGAACGGCAGGCAGACTCAGGGTAGGCAGAGTGGTCAAAAACTAGGAAACAGGAACTAGAACAGACAGGCGCAAGGGTGAAAACATGGGTAGGTTTTACAAAACAAAATGAACTGGCAACAGACAACACAGGTATAAATACACAGGGGATATTGGGGAAGATTAGTGACTGGAGACAAGCACAAAGACAGGTGAAACAGATCAGGGTGTGACAGTACTGACCAACAATGCTCAAATATTCTGGCAGACCCAGCCCTAGCTGTTGGTGTCCTTCAAATGAAAGCTACCATCTTTGTTGTTCTTTTGTTTTTTGTTTGTTTTGTTGATTTGACCCTGATAATAGGTCAAAAAAGACAGTGATAGAGAGAGGAAGATAGAGAGCAAAGAAAGAAAAAAGTTGGCGGAAAAAATAAGAAAGACAATGAGAGTGAAGCTGATGACGAGGCACATAAAGGCTGGTAGGCTTGAGGGCTAAAGGGTAGAGAAGGAGGAGATGGGGGTGTATAGGAGGAGAGGAGGGGTAGATGGGGAGGGTCACTCAGGCTCTATTCAAATCCTAAAACAACACAGAACAGAATGATAGACTCCTCAGGATTGTTTGTCCCGCTTGGGCTATTCTGTCCCCTGTCCACCTCAATGGCACCCTTAGCTACACATGAGCAAGCTGTCACAGGTACCGGAGGGGTGTGTGTGTGTGTGTGTGTGTGTGTGTGTGTGTGTGTGTGTGTGTGTGTGTGTGTGTGTGTGTGTGTGTGTGTGTGTGTGTGTGTGTGTGTGTGTGTGTGTGTGTGTGTGTGTGTGTGTGCGTGTGTGCGTGTGTGTGTGTGTGTGTGTGTGTGTGTGAGACAGAGAAAGACAGGGGGCTGTTTTAGAGATAAAGGCCCTCTAGCCTTATGGTTGATTGCCCCGCTATAGACACTCACTCACTGGTGGTGAAAACTCTCACTCTTCCCACTCCATACACTATACCCACCCCACCCCCTATCCCTACCACCTCCCTCCAATCTCCCTCACTCTGAATTCTACGGGGCTTTGAACATCCACACGCCAGAAGAGGCTGGTGGGAGGAGCTATAGGAGCACAGGTTCATTGTAATGGCTGGAAATGGATTGAATGGAAGGGAGTCAAACGTGGATGACATTTGTTTGACGTGTTTGATACTGGACATCTATAAGTACCTAGGTGTCTGGCTAGACTGCAAACTCTCCTTCCAGACCCACATCAAACATCTCCAATCGAAAATCAAATCAAGAGTCGGCTTTCTATTCCGCAACAAAGCCTCCTTCACTCACGCTGCCAAGCTTACCCAAGTAAAACTGACTATCCTACCGATCCTCGACTTCGGCGATGTCATCTACAAAATGGCTTCCAACACTCAGCAAACTGGATGCAGTCTATCACAGTGCCATCCGTTTTGTCACTAAAGCACCTTATACCACCCACCACTGCGACATGTATGCTCTAGTCGGCTGGCCCTCACTACATATTCGTCGCCAGACCCACTGGCTCCAGGTCATCTACAAGTCCATGCTAGGTAAAGCTCCGCCTTATCTCAGTTCACTGGTCACGATGGCAACACCCATCCGTAGCACGCGCTCCAGCAGGTGTATCTCACTGATCATCCCTAAAGCCAACACATCATTTGGCCGCCTTTCGTTCCAGTACTCTGCTGCCTGTGACTGGAACGAATTGCAAAAATCGCTGAAGTTGGAGACTTTTATCTCCCTCACCAACTTCAAACATCAGCTATCCGAGCAGCTAACCGATCGCTGCAGCTGTACATAGTCTATAGGAAAATAGCCCACCCATTTTCACCTACCTCATTCCCATACTGTTTTTTATACTGTTTTTATTTATTTATTTTTCTGCTCTTTTGCACACCAATATCTCTACCTGTACATGACCATCTGATCATTTATCACTCCAGTGTTAATCTGCAAAACTGTATTATTCGCCTACCTCCTCATGCCTTTTGCACACATTGTATATAGACTGCCCATTTTTTTTCTACTGTGTTATTGACTTGTTAATTGTTTATTCCATGTGTAACTCTGTGTTGTCTGTTCACACTGCTATGCTTTATCTTGGCCAGGTCGCAGTTGCAAATGAGAACTTGTTCTCAACTAGCCTACCTGGTTAAATAAAGGTTAAATTAAAAAAATAAAAAAATAAAAATACTGGGCCATTTGTGGAAGGGAGCTAAACAGCCTCACAAACACACTCAGACATGCAAAGACTGACTGCAACTGTGTCAAGAATTCAATTTACGAATGGTTCATCGCGTCGTCTTTATTGGCTCTCACATAAATTGAAAAACGATAAAGTGACTTTCAGAGACTAATGGCTAAACGAGGAAATTAAGGGTGCAGCCGAGTGGTTAATAAGAGTGTTGATCCAGTAACTGAAAGGTCAGTGGTTTGAATCCCTCGGCCAACTAGGTGAAAAATGTGTGTGTGTGTGTGTGTGTGTGTGTGTGTGTGTGTGTGTGTGTGTGTGTGTGTGTGTGTGTGTGTGTGTGTGTGTGTGTGTGTGTGTGTGTGTGTGTGTGTGTGTGTGTGTGTGTGTGTGTGTGTGTGTGTGTGTGTGTGTGTGTGTGTGTGTGTGTGTAAAGTTGCTCTGGATAAGAGCACCTGCTAAATGTAATGTAAATGAAGAAACTGTGCTTAAATACATGCAACTAGAAGTGACAGTCAAACAAAAACAGAAATTGACAAACCTTTTATGAAAGGGAGATTCAATTAGTCAACAGATGAATGAATGTGATTGATACATGCTCTTTGCCCTCTTTCCTTTCTCCCTTCCCTTCTGTTCACATGCAAAAGCCTTAGTGTTTGTTGCTGGTCTTAGTTTAGCACGGGTAACCATTAACCTGCCTGTATAAAGACCCTAGTTAGCCTTGTTGTGTCAGCAGAGAAGTAATGAAGCTCAGATATTGTGCTGAACTGACAATCAGCTATCTCTCTCTCTCTCCCTCTCAATTCAATTTCAATTCAATTCAAGAGCTTTATTGGCATGGGAAACATGTGTTAACATTGCCAAAGCAAGTGAGGTAGACAACATACAAAGTGAATATATAAAGTGAAAAACAACAAAAATTAACAGTAAACATTACACATACAGAAGTTTAAAAACAGTAAAGACATTACAAATGTCATATTATATATATATATACAATGTACAAATAGTTAAATGACACAAGATAAAATGAATAAGCATAAATATGGGTTGTATTTACAATGGTGTTTGTTCTTCACTGGTTGCCCTTTTCTCGTGGCAACAGGTCACAAATCTTGCTGCTGTGATGGCACACTGTGGAATTTCACCCAAAAGATATGGGAGTTTTCAAAATTGGATTTGTTTTCGAATTCTTTGTGGATCTGTGTAATCTGGGGAAAATATGTCTCTCTAATATGGTCATACATTGGGCAGGAGGTTAGGAAGTGCAGCTCAGTTTCCACCTCATTTTGTGGGCAGTGAGCACATAGCCTGTCTTCTCTTGAGAGCCATGTCTGCCTACGGCGGCCTTTCTCAATAGCAAGGCTATGCTCACTGAGTCTGTACATAGTCAAAGCTTTCCTTAATTTTGGGTCAGTCACAGTGGTCAGGTATTCTGCCGCTGTGTACTCTCTGTGTAGGGCCAAATAGCATTCTAGTTTGCTCTGTTTTTTTGTTAATTCTTTCCAATGTGTTAAGTAATTATCTTTTTGTTTTCTCATGATTTGGTTGGGTCTAATTGTGCTGTTGTCCTGGGGCTCTGTAGGGTGTGTTTGTGTTTGTGAACAGAGCCCCAGGACCAGCTTGCTTAGGGACTCTTCTCCAGGTTCATCTCTCTGTAGGTGATGGCTTTGTTATGGAAGGTTTGTGAATCGCTTCCTTTTAGGTGGTTGTAGAATTTAACGGCTCTTTTCTGGATTTTGATAATTAGTGGGTATCGGCCTAATTCTGCTCTGCATGCATTATTTGGTGTTTTACGTTGTACACGGAGGATATTTTTGCAGAATTCTGCGTGCAGAGTCTCAATTTGGTGTTTGTCCCATTTTGTGAAGTCTTGGTTGGTGAGCGGACCCCAGACCTCACAACCATAAAGGGCAATGGGCTCTATGACTGATTCAAGTATTTTTAGCCAAATCCTAATTGGTATGTTGAAATTGATGTTTCTTTTGATGGCATATAATGCCCTTCTTGCCTTGTCTCTCAGATCGTTCACAGCTTTGTGGAAGTTACCTGTGGCGCTGATGTTTAGGCCAAGGTATGTATAGTTTTTTGTGTGCTCTATGGCAACAGTGTCTAGATGGAATTTGTATTTGTGGTCCTGGTGACTGGACCTTTTTTGGAACACCATTATTTTGGTCTTACTGAGATTTACTGTCAGGGCCCAGGTCTGACAGAATCTGTGCATAAGATCTAGGTGCTGCTGTAGGCCCTCCTTGGTTGGTGACAGAAGCACCAGATCATCAGCAAACAGCAGACATTTGACTTCGGATTCTAGCAGGGGGAGGCCGGGTGCTGCAGACTTTTCTAGTGCCCGCGCCAATTCGTTGATATATATGTTGAAGAGGGTGGGGCTTAAGCTGCATCCCTGTCTAACCCCACGACCCTGTGTGAAGAAATGTGTGTGTTTTTTGCCAATTTTAACCGCACACTTGTTGTTTGTGTACATGGATTTTATAATGTCGTATGTTTTACCCCCAACACCACTTTCCATCAGTTTGTATAGCAGACCCTCATGCCAGATTGAGTCGAAGGCTTTTTTGAAATCAACAAAGCATGAGAAGACTTTGCCTTTGTTTTGGTTTGTTTGGTTGTCAATTAGGGTGTGCAGGGTGAATACATGGTCTGTTGTACGGTAATTTGGTAAAAAGCCAATTTGCTCAATACATTGTTTTCATTGAGGAAATGTACGAGTCTGCTGTTAATAATAATGCAGAGAATTTTCCCAAGGTTACTGTTGACACATATTCCACGGTAGTTATTGGGGTCAAATTTGTCGCCACTTTTGTGGATTGGGGTGATCAATCCTTGGTTCCAAATATTGGGAAAGATGCCAGAGCTAAGTATGATGTTAAAGAGTTTTTGTATAGCCAATTGGAATTTGTTGTCTGTATATTTGATCATTTCATTGAGGATACCATCGACACCACAGGCCTTTTTGGGTTGAAGGGTTTTTATTTTGTCCTGTAACTCATTCAATGTAATTGGAGAATCCAGTGGGTTCTGGTAGTCTTTAATATTTGATTCTAAGATCTGTATTTGATCATGTATATGTTTTTGCTCTTTGTTCTTTGTTATAGAACCAAAAAGATTGGAGAAGTGGTTTACACATATATCTCCATTTTGGATAGATAATTCTTCGTGTTGTTGTTTGTTTAGTGTTTTCCAATTTTCCCAGAAGTGGTTAGAGTCTATGGATTCTTCAATTGCATTGAGCTGATTTCTGACATGCTGTTCCTTCTTTTTCCGTAGTGTATTTCTGTATTGTTTTAGTGATTCACCATAGTGAAGGCGTAGACTCAGGTTTTCCGGGTCTCTATGTTTTTGGTTGGACAGGTTTCTCAATTTATTTGTTAGATTTTTGCATTCTTTATCAAACCATTTGTTATTATTGTTAATTTTCTTCGGTTTTCTATTTGAGATTTTTAGATTTGATAGGGAAGCTGAGAGGTCAAATATACTGTTAAGATTTTCTACTGCCAGGTTTACACCTTCACTATTACAGTGGAATGTTTTACCCAGGAAATTGTCTAAAAGGGATTGAATTTGTTGTTGCCTAATTGTTTTTTGGTAGGTTTCCAAACTGCATTTCTTCCATCTATAGCATTTCTTAATGTTACTCAGTTCTTTTGGCTTTGATGCCTCATGATTGAGTATTGCTCTGTTTAAGTAGATTGTGATTTTGCTGTGGTCTGATAGGGGTGTCAGTGGGCTGACTGTGAACGCTCTGAGAGATTCTGGGTTGAGGTCAGTGATAAAGTAGTCTACAGTACTACTGCCAAGAGATGAGCTATAGGTGTACCTACCATAGGAGTCCCCTCGAAGCCTACCGTTGACTATGTACATACCCAGCGTGCGACAGAGCTGCAGGAGTTGTGACCCGTTTTTGTTGGTTATGTTGTCATAGTTGTGCCTAGGGGGGCATATGTGGGAGGGGATGCTGTCACCTCCAGGCAGATGTTTGTCCCCCTGTGTGCTGAGGGTGTCAGGTTCTTGTCCGGTTCTGGCATTTAGGTCGCCACAGACTAGTACATGTCCCTGGGCCTGGAAATGATTGATTTCGCCCTCCAGGATGGAGAAGCTGTCTTCATTAAAATATGGGGATTCTAGTGGGGGGATATAGGTAGCACACAGGAGGACATTTTTCTCTGTTAGGATAATTTCCTTTTGAATTTCTAGCCAAATGTAGAATGTTCCTGTTTTGATTAATTTAATGGAGTGAGTTAGGTCTGCTCTATACCAAATTAGCATACCCCCTGAGTCCCTTCCCTGTTTCACACCTGGTAGTTTGGTGGATGGGACTACCAGCTCTCTGTAACCTAGAGGGCAACCAGTGGGTCTGTCTCCTCTATACCCTCTCTCTCTCTCTCTCTCTCTCTCTCTCTCTCTCTCTCTCTCTCTCTCTCTCTCTCTCTCTCTCTCTCTCTCTCTCTCTCTCTCTCTCTCTCTCTCTCTCTCTCTCTCTCACACACAGATATACAGATAGGATGCCAACGCTAGCTGTACTGTTAAAGCTCTGTTCTTTTCCCGAGTTTAATAATAATTGTAATATTATTACCCTAACTGAAAATATAAGGCCTCTAAACAAATGCTCAAAGTTGGAACATTGTTTTTCGATACATTTTCTTGGTATCCAACTTCCATTTATTTCTAGACACTTCCCTCTGGGCACACTACGGCATTTCAGTATGGATAATTGGGTAATATTTGGTTGAGACATTGATCATTGACATTGACTCAAAAAGACAGCCAAACGTTAGTTCAATTGTGTTTTCACTATGATTTCAACCATCTGAAAGCACAACCAAATTCCAATGGGGAAAACAATGTTTGATTTTTGGTTTAAGTTTTCTCCTAAATGTCTATCAATGCGCTTTCAACCATTTTAAAAGCACAGCAGTTCAAATGGGAATACAATGTCAGATATTTTGTTTATTGATACAACAGATGAATGTGATATCACTTTTCTTCATCTAATAGCAAAACCAAGTGACCTGGTTTGCAGTTAAGACTACATTAGAATGACGTTTGAGATTCTGCACGGATTACGACAACAGTTGTGAAGACCTCCACAGACCTGTGATGACCCTATGCATGCTGTCTTGAACATCTGATTACATAAGTAGACATTTATAGTTACAGTAACAGTCATTTTAAGGTTGAAAGTTAATTCCATTCTTTAACGTTTTAACTTTTGGTTGAGTTGGAGACATAAAACCCACATATAATAGGCTATTTATTGTATTTCAAAAGTGATATTTTTATTTAACCAGGCAAGTCAGTTAAGAACAAGTTCTTATTTACAATGACGGCCTACCGGGGAACAGTGGGTTAACTGCCTTGTTCAGGGGCAGAAAGACAGATTTTTACCTTGTCAGCTCAGGGATTCAGTCCAGCGACCTTTCAGTTACTGGCCCAACGCTCTAACCACTAGGCTACCTGCTGAATTGTGTTTGGTTGTCAGCACAACCAAATATCAACATTTGAAGGATATTTACCTTCCACCTGGATACTCCCATCTGTGCCACTGATTTAGTCTGTATGGCTTTAATTCCAGTTTGTCTACAAATTAATTCAATATTACTAAATATTACATTTTAAATCAACCAGAGCTTAAAACCCATAAGCCTATCGTATTGTTTATGTTTTGCTAAATTCTGGGTTTAAATTCAAACAATTGCTGTAGATTACTTTGCAAATGCTATTATAGGCCTAAATAGCAGCAAAAATGGTCGATAAATATGGTCACGTTTCATTTGCTCTATTAAACCTACCCTTTGGAATGACTTTGACAGCAACAGTGAATCTATTTCGTTTTTTAAGTGGAGATTGCCCAACAGCCATTCTCTAACGATAGCACGTTGGTAATAGTCTGTAACAAATGGCATAGCTCAACAGGGCAGGGCTTGGTTACAACCTTGGATGGGGGACAATTGGTTAGCTGTAGATAAATCAATTCTTCAGTAGGAAGTGCTGCTTGGACTTCTGCTTTTTTTTCTGATAATGGATATAACGTTTAAAATTGGACGTTGTTTTAACGGTACAATTCAACATGTGTTTATTCAAGGTTTGTCTATGTTAAAAGTTTAGTTACCATGATGACGTAATCCTGTGGTGGAAATTTGACCTCAGTGGGTAGTCACTAGTACAGAGGAGAGTAGTGAAGTCGAACAGTCAGTCAATGGATCCCCCTCCTCTGTTTCCTGCTCTCTCTGCTCCCTGTAAAGACCTGGGCGTTGGATGATCGTCCCACAGAAGGATTTGATTGACACTGTCTGTCATAGGCAATGAACTCCACTCTATTTCCACATACACACACACACACACACACACACACACACACACACACACACACACACACACACACACACACACACACACACACACACACACACACACACACACACACACACACACACACACACACACACACACACACACACACACACACACACACACACACACACACACACACACACACACCATTCTATTTCAACACCACAGCCAACGTGTGGATAAAGAAAATGATGAAAATTAGGTGGAATCTTTTTATCCCAGTTTTGGAATGTTATTCTGTCCTGTTTTGTGTTTTGCGACATTTGAAAAACTTTACTCCCCTTGCACTGTAAACAACTTGTACCGTAGAATCGGAATATTTGATTTTCTCTGACTTCTAAAAAATACTCGCCTCTCTCCTGTTCTTAATCTATTGCCAATCTGATTCAGCTCTACCATGGAGGCACCAAGTGTCGGCCATGTCTATTCCACCGAGACCAGGAGCCATATCCAAAAGCATCTCAGAGTAGGAATGCTGATCCTAGATCAGCACTCCTATTCTGAGACTGTGTGGATATGGCCCTGAACTTGGAGCAGTTAAACAGCAGTCTTTTCTCTGTAATCCCGACAGTCCCTGGACCTTAAAGAGCTCTTAGCTAGACTAGATCTAGGACCAGTTGAAACAAAGAAAGTGTTTAAAGCCACCAGGTTGTCTGTATGAGGGCCTGAGCCACAAACTGTTGCCCCTTCTGCTCCAAGTGTAAAGGTCCATGCTCATGGTTAGAGCTTTTGTGTGCATATTTAGATTAATTAGGCATTGACATTTCTCTGTCATGTTTGAATAAAATGATCGAAATAACCGACGGAGCATCGTTTTCCTGCGAAGGAAGAGCCAGTGGCCTGTGTGGTCTAGCAGTTAGAACCATGGACATGGGAACACCGGCCTAGACTACCAGCGTTGTCATGGCTTCCAATCCGATCTACGGCCCTTCTGACTCAAAACCTCTCCGACCTTTTCACTTCTCATTTCAACTGTCCTTCCACAATAAAAAAAAAAACATAAAACCCTTTAAAAAAAAACATAATATTTCACCCCAAATTCTATTGTTCCTAGTTTTGCTTAATACGCATTGCTTTACTCCTTTCAGGAACTTCAAATCTGCTTTCAAACAACAGATCCTTAAAAATACTTCAGTGCCCTCTTTTACACCCCTCGCTCTCACCTCTGTTTCAATCATCTCGCACACTTGTCTTGAACGAAAGGCTAAATTAATTTTCATTGAGAAGAAGAAGTGCCTTAATTCAAATTGAGTTTCCATCATTCTCCCTTTTAAATCCCCCTCTTCACTCCTCTTTTCACCCCATCCCTTCTCATCTTCTCTCCTCCTCATGTCCTCTCCAGCAGACAGACGTGGAATCGTTGACGTGCTCTCCAAGACCTTTGCTTGTTTGCCAGCCTATAGAGAGACTCCATTAGATACAATGGCTTTGCAAAATAAAGGAGAGACAGTCCTAATTAAATCAATCTAGGCAGGCTCTCGCTCTCGTTTTCCTCTTTATCTCTTTCTTTTTCTCTCTTTCTCTGCCTGTCTGGGCTAATCCGGGCCTCCTCTCATCCTCCCTTTGCGTTTGAAAAAAATTGACAACTGACCAGGGAAGAATGCGTGTTTTCACCAGAGTGCTCCCCTCGAGAAGCTACTTCTTGCTAATTAACTGGTTGTCTTTGTCACTGCGTGCTGTGTGTGTGTGTGAAGGGGTCAGTCTGACAGGGATTGAATGAAGCCCTCTTATTTGGCAACTAATTCTCAATCTTGAGCATTTCTCTTCTCTCCTCTTTTGTTAGACATATAGGTTTATAAGGTTTTTATATTTGACGTTTTTCAACGACGTGGTCCGAGCAGTGAGCAGACCATAAAACACATAAAGAATGTTCTGATACACAACATATCTCTGGGATTAGAGATAACAACAGATACCGCCATGTCTCTGGATTAAGTGTTTATTCACATGGGAAAGAAACACACACACACACACACACACCTTTACAAGGGACACCATTTTTTGAGACAGGCAAGACGTCGTAAGTGCTTAATTCCTATCACAGAACATTATGGAGGGGGGGGAAACATATCTGAGATATCCAAGGTGAGAGTTCAATGATGTGGAGGGGTTGTGTGTGGGCTTTTCTCTTGACAAATCACAGCGTCAGTAACAAATGGTAGCAAACATTTCCAGTGTGTCCTGCTGGAAGAGAACGGCGCTATTTTATGTTTCTGCGCTGATCTTAACTTTTTTTTAAATACATAACATTTCCCCCGTCATTCCCTACGACCCTGATGAAAATATGCTGGCAAGTAAACAATCCACCTCTACTGTCTGTTCTATTGGCGAATGTACAATCACTGGAGAACAAACGGGACCAGCTCCGTTCCGAGACGATCCTATTAATGGGATCTGAAGAACTGTCATATGTTTCTCAGAAACTTGGCTGATCAAGGACATGGATAATATTCTAGCTGGTTTTTCTATGCATCGGCAGAACCCAGTGTCGGCAGTGTCGGGCTGGCAGATGTCAGGTGTTTCTTTGTTAACAACAGCTGGTACACGGTCTCTAATATTAAAGAAGTCTTGAGGTTCTGCTCATCTGAGTTAGAATGCCTCATGATAAGCTGTACCATTCTACTTACCACCACAAAACGATGTTGGCCCAAAGACCGCACGCAACAAGCTGTATAAGGCAATAAGCACACAAAAAAAGAATCATCCCGAGGTGGTGCTGCTAGTGGCCGGTGATTTCAATGCAGGACAACTCAAATCCGCCTTAAATCATTTCTCCCAGCATGTGAACTGTGCAACTAGTGGCAAAAAAAATCTAAATCAACTTTACTACACACAGAGAGGCATACAAAGCTTTTCCTTGACCTCCATTTGGCAAATCTGACCATAACTCAATCCTCCTGATTACTGTTTACAAGCAAAAACTCAAACAGGAAGTACCAGTGATGCGCTCGATATGTAAGTGGTCCGATGAAGCGAATGCTAAGCTACAGGACTGTTTCGTTAGCACAGGCTGGAATATGTTCCGGGACTGATCCGATGGCATTGAGGTGTTTGCAACATCAGTCACCGGCCTCATTAATAAGTGCAATGACGACGTCGTCCCCACAATGACCGTGTGTACATACCCCAACCAGAATCCATGGATTACAGTTTAACATCCGCACTGATCTAAAGGCTAGAGCTGCCGTTTGCAATGAGCGGGGCACTAATCCGGATGCTTATAAGACATCCCACTACGCCTTCCGATGAACCATCAAACAGGCAAAGCGTCAACACAGCACTAAGACCGAATCCTACTACACCGGCTGTGACGCTCGTATGATGTGTCAGGGCTTGCAAACTATCACGGATTACAAAGGGAAACCCAGCCGCGAGCTTCCCAGCGACGCGAACCTACCAGATAAGCTAAATTCCTTGTTTAATGCAATCTTCAAGCTGAAACTAGTGCAGTACTGGTAAGAGATATGATAAGAGACCATTTAGTTGTGTTTCTATGCTTGCTTCAAAGCATGCAACAGTTCAACAGTTGAGTGGGTTGAGTCACTGATATGATCATCCTGTCTGGGTTGGCGCCCCCCCTTGGGTTGTGCCGTGGCGGAAATCTTTGTGGGCTATACTCAGCCTTGTCTCAGGATGGTAAGTTGGTGGTTGAAGATATCCCTCTAGTGGTGTGGGGCTGTGCTTTGGCAAAGTGGGTGGGCTTATATCCTCCCTGTTTGGCCCTGTCCAGGGGTGTCCTCGGATGGGGCCACAGTGTCTCCTGACCCCTCCTGTCTCAGCCTCCAGTATTTATGCTGCAGTAGTTTATTTGTCGGGGGGCTAGGGTCAGTTTGTTATATCTGGAGTACTTCTCCTGTCCTATTCGGTGTCCTGTGTGAATTTAAGTGTGCTCTCTCTAATTCTCTCTTTCTCTCTTTCTTTCTCTCTCTCGGAGGACCTGAGCCCTAGGACCATGCCTCAGGACTACCTGACATGATGACTCCTTGCTGTCCCCTGTCCACCTGGCCGTGTTGCTGCTCCAGTTTCAACTGTTCTGCCTTATTATTATTGGACCATGCTGGTCATTTATGAACATTTGAACATCTTGGCCATGTTCTGTTATAATCTCCACCCGGCACAGCCAGAAGAGGACTGGCCACCCCACATAGCCTGGTTCCTCTCTAGGTTTCTTCCTAGATTTTGGCCTTTCTAGGAAGTTAGCCAACGTGCTTCTACACCTGCATTGCTTGCTGTTTGGGGTTTTAGGCTGGGTTTCTGTACAGCACTTTGAGATATCAGCTGATGTACAAAGGGCTACATAAATACATTTGATTTAATTTTTGATTGGATTCACCATGCGTGAAAGCACCAGCCAGTCCAAACGACTGTGTGATCACGCTCTCCATAGCCGATGTGAGTAAGATCTTTAAACAGGTCAAAATTCACAATGCCACAGGGCCAGAAGGATTACCAGGACACGTACTCACCGCATGCACTGACCAGCCGGCAATTTTTTTTGTTGTTGAATTTTTACTCCTTTTTCTCCCCAATTTCGTGGTATCCAATTGTTAGTAGCTACTATCTTGTCTCATCGCTACAACTCCCGTACGGGCTCGGAAGAGACGAAGGTTGAAAGTCATGCGTCCTCCGATACACAACCCAACCAAGCCGCACTGCTTCTTAACACAGCGCGCATTCAACCCGGAAGCCAGCCGCACCAATGTGTTGGAGGAAACACCGTGCACCTGGCAACCTTGGTTAGCGCGCACTGCGCCCGCCCACCACAGGAGTCGCTGGTGCGCGATGAGACAAATCAAATCAAATCAAATCAAATCAAATTTTATTTGTCACATACACATGGTTAGCAGATGTTAATGCGAGTGTAGCGAAATGCTTGTGCTTCTAGTTCCGACAATGCAGTGATAACCAACAAGTAATCTAACTAACAATTCCAAAACTACTGTCTTATACACAGTGTAAGGGGATAAGAAACATGTACATAAGGATATATGAATGAGTGATGGTACAGAGCAGCATACAGTAGATGGTATCGAGTACAGTATATACATATGAGATGAGTGTGTAGACAAAGTAAACAAAGTGGCATAGTTAAAGTGGCTAGTGATACATGTGTTACATAAGGATGCAGTCGATGATGTAGAGTACAGTATATACATATGCATATGAGATGAATAATGTAGGGTAAGTAACATTATATAAGGTAGCATTGTTTAAAGTGGCTAGTGATATATTTACATCATTTCCCATCAATTCCCATTATTAAAATGGCTGGAGTTGGGTCAGTGTCAATGACAGTGTGTTGGCAGCAGCCACTCAGTGTTAGTGGTGGCTGTTTAACAGTCTGATGGCCTTGAGATAGAAGCTGTTTTTCAGTCTCTCGGTCCCAGCTTTGATGCACCTGTACTGACCTCGCCTTCTGGATGATAGCGGGGTGAACAGGCAGTGGTTCGGGTGGTTGATGTCCTTGATGATCTTTATGGCCTTCCTGTAACAACGGGTGGTGTAGGTGTCCTGGAGGGCAGGTAGTTTGCCCCCGGTGATGCGTTGTGCAGTCCTCACTACCCTCTGGAAAGCCTTACGGTTGAGGGCGGAGCAGTTGCCGTACCAGGCGGTGATACAGCCCGCCAGGATGCTCTCGATTGTGCATCTGTAGAAGTTTGTGAGTGCTTTTGGTGACAAGCCGAATTTCTTCAGCCTCCTGAGGTTGAATAGGCGCTGCTGCGCCTTCTTCACGACGCTGTCAGTGTGAGTGGACCAATTCAGTTTGTCTGTGATGTGTATGCCGAGGAACTTAAAACTAGCTACCCTCTCCACTACTGTTCCATCGATGTGGATAGGGGGGTGTTCCCTCTGCTGTTTCCTGAAGTCCACAATCATCTCCTTAGTTTTGTTGACGTTGAGTGTGAGGTTATTTTCCTGACACCACACTCCGAGGGCCCTCACCTCCTCCCTGTAGGCCGTCTCGTCGTTGTTGGTAATCAAGCCATCAATGGCTCAAGGATATCCCTACCGGCCAAGCCCTCCCTAACCCGGACGACGCTAGGCCAATTGTGAGTCGCCCAACGGACCTCCCGGTCGCGGCCGGTTACAACAGAGCCTGGGAGCGAACCCAGAGTCTCTGGTGGCACAGCTGGCACTGCAGTACAGTGCCCTTAACCACTGCGCCACCCGGGAGGCCCCCAGCCGGCAATTTTTAACCTCTCCCTGACCCAATCTGTAATTCCTACATGTTTCAAGCAGATCACCATAGTCCCTTTGTACAAGAAATCCAAGGGGTTACCATTCACATCGTCAGGGCTGTAGTGGAGCGGGTCGGGAGCTTCAAGTCCCTCGGCGTCCACATCACTAAGGATCTATCAAGGTTCAAATACACCAACACAGTCGCGAAGAAGGCACGACAACGCCTCTTCCCCCTCAGGAGGCTGGAAATAATTGGTATGGGCCCTCAGATCCTTAAAAAGTTCTACAGCTGCCCCATTGAGAGCCTCTTAACTGGCTGCATCACCACTTGATATGATAATTGCTTGGCATCCGACCGTAGGGTGCTACAGGGGGGTAGTGCGGACTGCCCAGTACATCATTGGAGCCATTCAGGACCTCTATACCAGGCGATGTCAGAGGAAGGCCCTAAAAATTGACTCCAGCCACCCAAGTCATAGACGGTTCTCTCTTAAACCAACAGAACCCTGAACAACTTCTACTCCCAAGTCATAAGACTGCTAAAAAGTTAGTCCGGTTAGCTATTTTTTTTAAAACTTTTCTATTGTTTCTCTATTGTGCATTGTTAGGAATGGCCTGTAAGGAGGCATTTCACTGTTGGTCCACACCTGCTGTTTACGAAGCATGTGACAAATACAATTTGATTCATTTGATTTGATCAGACGGACTGTCAGAGAGACAGAGACTGGCCCTAACACACACACCATTACAAATTAGGGACAAATTTGTGGGACAGACAAGACATCGTAGGTGCATAATTCCTATCATTGAACATTATGGAGAGAAAAGACAAATCTGAGATAGCAGAGGTAATGGTTCAATGAAGTGGAAGGTTTGTGTGTGGGCTTTTCTCTTGCCAAATCACAGTGTCAACAACAAATGGTAACACACCTTTCCCATGTGTCCTGCTGGATCAGAGGAACTGTCAGAGAGACAGAGACTGGCCCTAAAACACACAAACACACAGACGGACTCTGTTGGTTGGACACAGGTCATAAACATAACCTTGTTGAACTGTCACACCAAGCGTTGCTTTCCCTCTGGATCAATTCATCTCCACCGTATCAGCCATCTGTAATACTGTGGCCATGTACACATGACGACGGGAAAGCTTTCTAAATGAACCAGAGCCATGAAATGTCTGGAATGACAGTTGGTCCCAAGGAGATAAAACTCAAGGAGCTTTGGGAGACTGGTGAGAAGCGATGTGGTGATCAACAGGATGTGGTGTGCATGTGTGCGTGAGTATGTGCATGGAGGAGGCTATACAATTAGCAATACACTGACGTCAGTTTCAATGGTGTCTCAATGAAACACAGCCCTTTGAAGTGTTTCTGAAATCCTCTATTGGAAAAATGAATGGTGGAAAAACGATTGGAAACATTTTCCTTCTTTGACCGCTACAGCTGAAGTCGGAAGTGTACATACACCTTAGCCAAATACATTTAAACTCAGTTTCACAATTCCTAGTAAAATCCTAGTAAAAATTCCCTGTCTTAGGTCAGTTAGGATCACCACTTTATTTTAAGAATGTGAAATGTCAGAATAATAGTAGACAGAAGGATTTATTTCAGCTTTTATTTCTTTCATCACATTTCCAGTGGGTCAGAAGTTTGCATACACTCAGTTAGTATTTGGTAGCATTGCCTTTAAACTGTTTCATTTGGGTCAAAAGGTTCGGGTAGCCTTCCACAAGCTTCCCTCAATAAGTTGGGTGAATTTTGGCCCATTCCTCCTGACAGAGCTGGTGTAACTGAGTCATGTTTGTAGGCCTCCTTGCTTGCACACACTTTTTCAGTTCTGCCCACAAATGTTCTATAGGATTGAGGTCAGGGGTTTGTGATGGCCACTCCAATACCTTGACTTTGTTGTCCTTAAGCCATTTTGACACAAATTTGGAAGTATGCTTTGGGTCATTGTCCATTTGGAAGACCCATTTGCGACCAAGCATTAACTTCCTGACTGATGTCTTGAGATGTTGCTTTAATATATACACAGAATTGTCCTGCCTCATGATGCTATCTATTTTGTGAAGTGCACCAGTCCCTCCTGCAGCAAACCACCCCCACAACATGATGCTGCCAACCCCGTGCTTCGCAGTTGGGATGGTGTTCTTCGGCTTGCAAGCCTCCCTCTTTTTTCTCCAAACAAAACGATGGTCATTATGGCCAAACAGTTCTATTTTCGTTTCATCAGACCAGTGGACATTTCTCAAAATAGTACAATCTTTGTCCCCATGTGCAGTTGCAAAGGTGTCAGGTAGAGATGCAGTGCAGGATCTTGAAGGGATTTGTACTCTTGCATGATGTCTACTTTGATGCTAATTAGCACGTTCAAAATCTGAGAGTAAATAGAACCGAATATATTGTTAAAAGTCACCTTGTCCGAGAGAGTTTTACATGGTTATTAAAATGCCATGACAGGGTAAGCCTACACGAAACACAGCCCTTATTTTGCTTTCTAATAGTCCGTATGAGAAAAATGAATCTGGAAAAATGATTGGAACCATTTCCCTGTTTGAACCGCTAGGTTCAACCGCTAGGTTTTATGGTTATTATGACAACTCCACTGTGGGGCTCTATGTTACAGAGTTAAGAACATGCTGTAAGCTCACTGCACAGCTAACTTGAAATGTCACCAATGGACCAAACAAATTGGATCTTTTTCTATAGCTCAATTGGGCGGTACATTGTCAAGGAGAACGGTCACCTGTGTTTGCAAGCAGATGATCAACAGTTCAAACCTGGTATGATCAGGGACAGTTTTAGGAAGCTATACTGTTAGTGTAAAGGACGTCACTCTGCTTGCTTAGCGAGAACCACTTCCTCCCGTTTGCGCTGAGCTGAGATCAACTGTCACAGCACCACGGTTAAGGACATGACGTTGCTTGCTTAGCGAGAACCAATTCGGCCCATACATGGCACAAACTCAGAACCTCTGTCTTGCTAGCACACGTGACCACCCTCCTCAAGCGTCTTAGCCTTCACAGAAATGGAAAGCAAACACAAACGCAATCACTACTACATGTCACCTTTTTTCATTTTGTGATGAGAGACCAGTTAATTTTACCCAAACTTTCCCCAAGGAAATCCTTGTGGGAGAATCTTCTTGAAAACACATATTTTGAGTTCCACCTATTTATTTGTATTTTTTAAACCCTTATTTTACCAGGTAAGTTAACTGAGAACACATTCTCATTTACAGCAATGACCTGGGGAATCGTTACCAGCGGGAGGACAGGGGATTAACGAGCCAATTGGAAGCTGGGGATGATTAGGAGGCCACGTTAACACCCCTACTCTTGTGATAGGAGCCATGGGATCTTTAGTGACCACAGAGTCTGGACACACGTTTAACATCCTGTCCGAAAGACGGCACCCTACAGAGGGTAATGTCCCCTATGTCCCCAATCACATTGGGATCTCTCCTTAGATGAGAGGAAAGATTGCCTTCTACTGGCCCTCCAACACCACTTCCAGCAGCATCTGGTCTACCATCCAAGAACCGATCAAGACCAACCCAGCTTAGCTTCAGTGGGATTCAGCTGCAGTGGTATGCTGCTGTCTAAAGCTCCTCCGCTCCTCCGCTCTCTCCACTGGCTTCCAGTTGAAGCTCGCATCCGCTACAAGACCATGGTGCTTGCCTACGGAGCTGTGAGGGGAACGGCACCTCAGTACCTCCAGGCTCTGATCAGGCCCTACACCCAAATAAGGGCACTGCGTTCATCCACCTCTGGCCTGCTCGCCTCCCTACCACTGAGGAAGTACAGTTCCCGCTCAGCTCAGTCAAAACTGTTCGCTGCTCTGGCTCCCCAATGGTGGAACAAACTCCCTCACGACGCCAGGACAGCGGAGTCAATCACCACCTTCCGGAGACACCTGAAACCCCACCTCTTTAAGGAATACCTAGGATAGGATAAAGTAATCCTTCTCACCCCCCTTAAAATATTTAGATGCACTATTGTAAAGTGGTTGTTCCACTGGATGTCATAAGGTGAATGCACCAATTTGTAAGTCGCTCTGGATAAGAGCGTCTGCTAAATGACTTAAATGTAAAATGTAAATGTAAAGCCATCAAAGGCAGCCAGCGAATGCTACGACAAATCGAGAAGTTAACGTTGACCTCCCAGCTGAGAGAAGGATTCAACATTCCCCTTTTGCAGTTTAGAGCCTCTCCATTCTGCATTGTGGAGTGTCTGAGTAGCCTCTCTCCTCTCCTTTATGTCCCCCTTGACCTGAAGTATCTTATCAGGCCTTTCAGACCAGAGGTCACATACCGATGGAAGCCCCTTCCCCCTCTCTCCTCCCTCCACCCTTTTGCCTATTGTCCAAGTACAAGGGGGCTCCAAGAGGATTCCTTTAGGTTAAATGTAAGTAGTTTTAACATCACCCTTTTTAGATAACACCTCATGAACCTAAATGTGTGAGTGAGAATAAGAGGAAAAAATACAATATGGTGCATTTAGAAGTTTCTTCAAAATCACAGCACTGTCAAGTGTAGCGCAAGTCCATGGCATCACATTAAATAGCACACGCTTGTGGGATTTATGGGGCATGCATGCCCATTGAAACAGTTGACTGAACCCTCTTCCACCTTTCCTCTCTCATCAGGCATTTATTGACTTAGCTCTTCTGACATTACCGTTCCTGGGCCGTCGGAGGTCTAGCTTAACCTCACATCCTGATGTCTGATCGGCCGATGGACCAGGCACAATACATGAAAGTCCCTTGGTACTGGGCTGGCCTTCTGGTCTCCTAAACGGCATCAATGCTACCTCATTGAACAAAAGCTAGATGACTTAACAGAATAAGGGGAGATGGGGGTTGGGGAAATGGAGGAATGATTTTAGAGGGTGGAAAGGAGGATAAGGTCACATAGGTCCTGTGAGAGCAGAGGTCAGAGGTCAGGTCAGCTCACCTTGTGCCTATTAGAAAGCTCTAATGGGATCAATTACACTCCACATTAGTATAAACCAGCAGTACAGACCAATGGCTTTGACCAACTGTGGTCTAGAATCGAGGACTAGACATGAGGGGTCTTACAATTGACCGTGTAAAGTCAGTCAGACCACATTACGACCATCCGTCTGACCAAAGGCCCTGACCGCATTCCAGTGAGGGATTGTGGTAGTGGTTATAGAGATCCTCTTAAATTAATAGAGCGATTGTGTCATCTACCCTCAATGTTCCAGAATTGGGTGAAAATGCCAGCCATATTGGTCAGGGAGAAATCTAAACCAGTCTATGGATTGAATGGCAGTAGAGGTATAATCCTGGTTTTACTTATGCAGCAAAATAAAAGTAAGTGTTTAATCGAATGATTGGCAACCTAAAATATTGTCATATAATTGGAAATACAGTTTCTATGGGTTTTATACACATTTTCTGTATAAATAGCCTCTAAAATACATGTAAACAGACCATAAATGTCAAAATGGTGTTTTCTTGGAAAGCTGTAAGTGCTATTATATGATACAATATCAGTAGGCTACTTGTTGCATTTACAACTTGTCTAAGTCCTATCGTCAACTGATTCCAGCCAGTGTATGGCTGTGGATTGACTTTTGTATTGAATTGTTTGAATGGAATGTTGGCATATTGATGAAAGCTTTTTTAGAATCATCCCTCTAAAACTGTCTGGCTAGCTAGCAAACAAACATACAGTGGAGATAAGTTCTTCAAATTCGTTATTTTCCACTATCTTATTCCAGCACTGGCAAACCATGGTTGACCAACTCCCTGACCAAAATGGCTGACCTTTATCCCATCATAAGAAGGCTGATGTCCATTCTAGTATTCGATTCCTAATTCAATGGTAGTGGTCATTATGCATCACAGCATCACTAAGAGGAAATTGAGCAGTCAAAGTGGAACTGACAGCCTATTAGCAACATGAAATCCTATTAGAATCTGTTCATATACACACCCCTTTAAAAAAAAAATCTGATAATCTAACTTGCTCATTTTTATACTTTCATTGAACGTTTGGGAATGCCATAGAGTAAGGCACTTCTATAGCAATATAGAGTGGGAAAGTGGCCATTCGACAATTAATAGACACGGTGTCACGTTCTGACCTTTATTTCCTTTGTTTTGTATTTATTTAGTATGGTCAGGGCGTGAGTTGGGTGGGCAGTCTATGTTTGTTTTTCTATGATTTGGGTATTTCTAATAGACACGGTGTCACGTTCTGACCTTTATTTCCTTTGTTTTGTATTTATTTAGTATGGTCAGGGCGTGAGTTGGGTGGGCAGTCTATGTTTGTTTTTCTATGATTTGGGTATTTCTATGTTTCGGCCTAGTATGGTTCTCAATCAGAGGCAGGTGTCATTAGTTGTCTCTGATTGAGAATCATACTTAGGTAGCCTGGGTGTCACTGTGTTTGTGGGTGATTGTTCCTGTCTCTGTGTTTTGCACCAGATAGGGCTGTTTTGGGTTTTCACGGTTCTTGTTTTTGTTAGTTTGTTCATGTGACGTGATTTATTAAAACATGAATCAAAACAACCACGCTGCGCTTTGGTCCGCCTCTCCGTCAATGGAAGAAATCCCTTACACACGGCAGTAAATAAAATCGAATAAAACACGTGCCTGCCATCATTCACTTTGAACTGGACTGTGTGTTCACAGGCAACAGCAACTTTAGATCATTATGTTATAATAGACCTGAAAAAATTTCTGCAAATACTGCATGTAAATACCACGGGAGTCCTCTTACATTTAAGAAATTACGGTCCTATTGATCAAAGAACCATGAACAGCTAGGCTAACTCTCTCAGTTGCCTGTGCACATCAACAACAAAAAGATCAGCAATCATATTAGCCAGAGCCAGATGAGCTCAAATCGAAATAAACCCTCTCAAACTTTTTCAGCTTGTATTTGGCCATCAAAATTGCTCTGATAAACGATGGGTAATTGTAGCCTGCTCACCCTTGTGCAGCTTGCCTGCCAATGCACACACTTCTCCCAATCCACATAACAACTGAATGGGAACTTGCCCTGACAATTTGATCAATGCCAAATACATTTGATTGGCAACTATGAGATATGCTAACTGTGGATATGCCATTCAAGGTCTGCATAGCTAGCTACCAAAGTGATTTACATTTCTTGCTAGCTAACCAAATGAGACATGCATCTCTAGGTGTAGCCCGAAAAACGATATGGGGGGAAAGTTGGCCACTCACCCACTTGCCCAATGACAAGACATCCTCCTAGCAGCTAGCTAGCTAGCTAGATAATATTAGGCTCTGTCTTTTTAGCTTGCTAAATAAATATAGTAGCTACATATAAGCTAGCCTATTAGCCATGTTATGATTTACTTGTATTCATTGCCTTTGCAAGTTTGATTGTATTGACATTCCCAGCCTTAGTTACATTCTTTAGGTTTTGTCCACAATATTGACGACTCTAGGGGTCAACCATTTCAAACATTAAAACAACATTAAGATATTCTAACCTTTTCAAAACCATAAATACTTTAAAACAAGCTAGCAAGCACACCACATTTTATTTTTGAAATGTACTTTTCTAGTTCACCCAATACATGTTTTGGTAGTCCAACAACTTTTGCTATCAGGTTGTAAATCACAGCTGGCCTGGTACATTGTTTCCTGCCTCAAGCCATTCGGGATGCACTGTTTCAGTTTCAATTTCTCAATATTCTGGACAAAAAATTAAGACCGTAAAGAGAATGTAAAGCACGGTAGCATTTAAAATGTCTACCACTGTGCAGGGTTTGGAACCAGTTCAGCGAACAGAACCAGAACCAAGAACAAAGGTGATCTATACTGTTTTGGAACAGAACCATTATTTTAAAAGCATCGGAACCGGTTAATAACATCATTTTACGTTCCAGGTATTTTTGCCAGTCCCCCCAAAAAACGCAACAAACGTCTATGCAAAGCCCTCACTGTAAAGTAGATACTTATTCCAGTGTCTGCCTACCTGCCTGCCTGAGAAAATCTTTGCCAGCGTGTGTGTGTAGGTTACCTGCCCCTCCCCTCCCCCCAGAGCATGCATAGTCTACTGTGGCAACTGACATTACAGGCGCGATTCAGAAATTAGGGAGAGAGATTTTTCTTATTAGAAAACAATGGATTTTCTTTTTCAACGCTAGTTAAGGATACTATAGTTATCATGTTTCATTGGATATATTAACTACAAAAAGGTAAGGTGTGTTTTTATTTTCATTCCGGGGCAGCTCTGCACACACACAAGCTTGTTAGCTAGGTCTAGCTCTCAAAAACTCTAGGCGGCATTATGTGTATTGTAATGTAACTGAGAGTCAAGCCAACTTTCTGAAGTTCAAAGACATTCAAAGTTCCTTCATAGAAGCCGCTCCTCCATGGGTAATGCAGACAATGCATGTCATAACAAGATGCCCAGCGCTCTCCTCACCCTTCAATGCATGTACATAGCTTGCCCACTCCATAGCAAGCTGCTCTATCAGTTGGTGAAGTAATTGAATGCACAAAAATAATCAAAAAGGAACTGAAAGGAACAATATAAACTGGTACTTTTTGGGGTTCGAACCGGTGCGGAACTTTATTTTGCTGGTCTGAACAGTGGAACTCAACGGGAAGAAATGATGCTTCTGTTCAGAACAAAACAATTGGAAAATGATTTTGGTTCCAACCCCTGCCTCTGTATTCTTATTTTTGGCATTCAACCCATGATGTTTTATGCTAATGTCTGCTAATTACCACTGTTTAAAATTTATAAATGTTTTTCAGAATGTGAAGTTAGGATAGCCTGAACATGAGGAATTTGCTTCGGTATCTCCCGCTTGAATGTTCCTGTTCCCTGTTGTTGAGTTATATTATGCAAATGTGGCTAATACAATTGTTTATAGTTTATAAATGATTTTAGAGAATTTGAAGTAAGGATAGCCACCACATTTTAAAGTTGATCTTGTAGCTTAATATAATCAAGGAGCAGGTGTCATGTTTTGTCATTAATTATCATGTCTTGTCCCTGTGCTTCCCCTTCTATTCGTTTCCCTCTGCTGGTCTTATTAGGTTCTTTCCCTCTTTCTATCCCTCTCTCTCCCCCTCCCTCTCTCACTCTCTCGCTCTCTCTTCTCTCTATCGTTCCGTTCCTGCTCCCAGCTGTTCCTATTCCCCTAATCATCATTTAGTCTTCCCACACCTGTTCCCGATCCTTTTCCCTGATTAGAGTCCCTATTTCTCTCCTTGTTTTCCGTTCCTGCCCTGTCGGATCCTTGTCTAGAATTCACCGTGCTGTGTTTGTGTATCGCCCTGTCGTGTCGTGTTTCCCTCAGATGCTGCGTGGTGAGCAGGTGTCTGAGTCTGTTTGGTTCAAGTGCCTTCCCGAGGCAACCTGCTGTTCAAGATCGAGTCTCCAGTCGGTTCTCGTCATTTCGAGTGAATGTTGTGTTTTTTGATTGTATTTTACGTTACTGGATTAAAGACTCTGTTTTCGCCAAGTCGCTTTTGGGTCCTCATTCACCTGCATGACAGAAGGATCCGACCAAGGAATGGACCCAGCGACTACAGACGCTCGTAACACTGCCGTCGAGATCCAAGGAGCCATGCTCGGCAGACACGAGCAGGAATTGTCTGCTGCTCGCCATGCCGTGGAGAACCTGGCCGCTCAGGTTTCCGACCTCTCTGGACAGTTCCAGAGTCTTCGTCTCGTGCCACCTGTTACTTCCTGGCCTGCCGAGCCTCCAGAACCTAGGGTTAATAACCCACCTTGCTACTCCGGGCAGCCCACTGAGTGCCGCTCCTTTCTCACCCAGTGTGAGATTGTGTTCTCTCTCCAACCCAACACATACTCTAGAGAGAGAGCTCGGGTTGCTTACGTCATCTCACTCCTTACTGGCCGGGCTCGAGAGTGGGGCACAGCTATCTGGGAGGCAAGGGCTGATTGCTCTAACAAATACCAGAACTTTAAAGAGGAGATGATTCGGGTTTTTGACCGTTCAGTTTTTGGTAGGGAGGCTTCTAGGGCCCTGGCTTCCCTATGCCAAGGTGATCGATCCATAACGGATTACTCTATTGAGTTTCGCACTCTTGCTGCCTCTAGTGAGTGGAACGAGCCGGCGCTGCTCGCTCGTTTTCTGGAGGGACTCCACGCAGTGGTTAAGGATGAGATTCTCTCCCGGGAGGTTCCTTCAGATGTGGACTCCTTGATTGCTCTCGCCATCCGCATAGAATGACGGGTAGATCTTCGTCACCGGGCTCGTGGAAGAGAGCTCGCATCAACGGTGTTTCCCTGCTCCGCATCGCAACCATCTCCCTCCTCTGGCTCAGAGACTGAGCCCATGCAGCTGGGAGGTATTCGCATCTCGACCAAGGAGAGGGAACGGAGGATCACCAACCGCCTGTGCCTCTATTGCGGATTTGATGGACATTTTGTTAATTCATGTCCAGTAAAAGGCCAGAGCTCATCAGTAAGCGGAGGGCTACTGGTGAGCGCTACTACTCAGGTCTCTTCATCTAGATCATGTACTACTATGTCGGTCCATCTACGCTGGACCGGTTCGGGTGCTACATGCAGTGCCTTGATTGACTCTGGGGCTGAGGGTTGTTTCATGGACGAAGCATGGGCTCGGAAACATGACATTCCTTTCAGACAGTTAGACAAGCCTACGCCCATGTTTGCCTTAGATGGTAGTCATCTTCCCAGTATCAGATTTGAGACACTACCTTTAACTCTCACAGTATCTGGTAACCACAGTGAGACTATTTCTTTTTTGATTTTTCGTTCACCTTTTACACCTGTTGTTTTGGGTCATCCCTGGCTAGTATGTCATAATCCTTCTATTAATTGGTCTAGTAATTCTATCCTATCCTGGAACGTTTCTTGTCATGTGAAGTGTTTAATGTCTGCCATCCCTCCCATTTCTTCTGTCCCCACTTCTCAGGAGGAACCTGGCGATTTGACAGGAGTGCCGGAGGAATATCATGATCTGCGCACGGTCTTCAGTCGGTCCCGAGCCAACTCCCTTCCTCCTCACCGGTCGTATGATTGTAGTATTGATCTCCTTCCGGGGACCACTCCTCCTCGGGGTAGACTATACTCTCTGTCGGCTCCCGAACGTAAGGCTCTCGAGGATTATTTATCTGTGTCTCTTGACGCCGGTACCATAGTGCCTTCTTCCTCTCCGGCCGGGGCGGGGTTCTTTTTTGTTAAGAAGAAGGACGGTACTCTGCGCCCCTGCGTGGATTATCGAGGGCTGAATGACATAACGGTTAAGAATCGTTATCCGCTTCCCCTTATGTCATCAGCCTTCGAGATTCTGCAGGGAGCCAGGTGCTTTACTAAGTTGGACCTTCGTAACGCTTACCATCTCATGCGCATCAGAGAGGGGGACGAGTGGAAAACGGCGTTTAACACTCCGTTTGTCATGCAGGTGAAAGAGGACCCAAAAGCGACTTAACAGAAACAGAGTTTATTCAAGTCCAAACAGAAAACGACAAATCCTGAATCCTTAACAGGAAATGTCCAAACAGGGAATAACAGAAATCCTCTAGTCTGTAGAGGGGAATAACAGGAGAAGCGGCCACAGACTGCAGGTCGCTTCGGGTAGGCGCAGGCCGTAGCTGACAGAGACACCTGCTCACACGCAGCATCTGATGAAGGCAAAAACACGACAGGACAGGGCGATACACAATCACAGCACGGTGAATTCTAAACAAGGAACCGACAGGACAGGAACGGAACACAAAGGAAGAAATAGGGACTCTAATCAGGGAAAGGATCGGGAACAGGTGTGGGAAGACTAAATGATGATTAGGGGAATAGGAACAGCTGGGAGCAGGAACGGAACGATAGAGAGAAGAGAGAGCGAGAGAGTGAGAGAGGGAGGGGGAGAGAGAGGGATAGAAAGAGGGAAAGAACCTAATAAGACCAGCAGAGGGAAACGAATAGAATGGGGAGCACAGGGACAAGACATGATAATAAATGACAAACATGACAGTACCCCCCACTCACCGAGCGCCTCCTGGCGCACTCGAGGAGGAATCCTGGCGGCAACGGAGGAAATCATCGATGAGTGAACGGTCCAGCACGTCCCGAGACGGAACCCAACTCCTCTCCTCAGGACCGTAACCCTCCCAATCCACTAAGTATTGGTGACCCCGTCCCGAGAACGCATGTCCATGATCTTATGTACCTTGTAAATAGGTGCGCTCTCGACAAGGACGGGAGGGGGAGGGAAGACGAACGGGGGTGCGAAGAAAGGGCTTAACACAGGAGACATGGAAGACAGGATGGACGCGACGAAGATGTCGCGGAAGAAGCAGTCGCACAGCGACAGGATTGACGACCTGGGAGACACGGAACGGACCAATGAACCGCGGAGTCAACTTACGAGAAGCTGTCGTAAGAGGAAGGTTGCGAGTGGAAAGCCACACTCTCTGGCCGCAACAATACCTTGGACTCTTAATCCTGCGTTTATTGGCGGCTCTCACCGTCTGTGCCCTGTAACGGCAAAGTGCAGACCTCACCCTCCTCCAGGTGCGCTCACAACGTTGGACAAACGCTTGAGCGGAGGGAACGCTGGACTCGGCAAGCTGGGATGAGAACAGAGGAGGCTGGTAACCCAGACTACTCTGAAACGGAGATAACCCGGTAGCAGACGAAGGAAGCGAATTGTGAGCGTATTCTGCCCAGGGGAGCTGTTCTGCCCAAGACGCAGGGTTTCTGAAAGAAAGGCTGCGTAGTATGCGACCAATCGTCTGATTGGCCCTCTCTGCTTGACCGTTAGACTGGGGATGAAACCCGGAAGAGAGACTGACGGACGCACCAATCAAACGACAGAACTCCCTCCAAAACTGTGACGTGAATTGCGGGCCTCTGTCTGAAACGGCGTCTAACGGGAGGCCATGAATTCTGAATACATTCTCAATAATGATTTGTGCCGTCTCCTTAGCGGAAGGAAGTTTAGCGAGGGAATGAAATGTGCCGCCTTAGAGAACCTATCGACAACCGTAAGAATCACAGTCTTCCCCGCAGACAAAGGCAGACCGGTAATGAAGTCTAAGGCGATGTGAGACCATGGTCGAGAAGGAATGGGGAGCGGTCTGAGACGACCGGCAGGAGGAGAGTTACCCGACTTAGTCTGCGCGCAGTCCGAACAAGCAGCCACGAAACGGCGCGTGTCACGCTCCTGAGTCGGCCACCAAAAGCGCTGGCGAATAGACGCAAGAGTGCCTCGAACACCGGGATGACCAGCTAACTTGGCAGAGTGAGCCCACTGAAGAACAGCCAGACGAGTGGAAACAGGAACGAAAAGGAGGTTACTAGGACAAGCGCGGCGACGCAGTGTGCGTGAGTGCTTGCTTAACCTGTCTTTCAATTCCCCAGACTGTTAACCCGACAACACGCCCATAAGGAAGAATCCCCTCGGGATCAGTAGAAGCCACAGAAGAACTAAACAGACGGGATAAGGCATCAGGCTTGGTGTTCTTGCTACCCGGACGGTAAGAAATCACAAACTCGAAACGAGCGAAAAACAACGCCCAACGAGCTTGACGGGCATTAAGTCGTTTGGCAGAACGGATGTACTCAAGGTTCTTATGGTCTGTCCAAACGACAAAAGGAACGGTCGCCCCCTCCAACCACTGTCGCCATTCGCCTAGGGCTAAGCGGATGGCGAGCAGTTCACGGTTACCCACATCATAGTTGCGCTCAGATGGCGACAGGCGATGAGAAAAATAAGCGCAAGGATGAACCTTATCGTCAGACTGGAAGCGCTGGGATAGAATGGCTCCCACGCCTACCTCTGAAGCGTCAACCTCGACAATGAATTGTCTAGTGACGTCAGGAGTAACGAGGATAGGAGCGGACGTAAAACGTTCTTTTAGAAGATCAAAAGCTCCCTGGGCGGAACCGGACCACTTAAAACACGTCTTGACAGAAGTAAGAGCTGTGAGAGGGGCAGCAACTTGACCGAAATTACGAATGAAACGCCGATAGAAATTAGCGAAACCTAAAAGCGCTGCAACTCGACACGTGACCTTGGAACGGGCCAATCACTGACAGCTTGGACCTTAGCGGAATCCATCTGAATGCCTTCAGCGGAAATAACGGAACCGAGAAAAGTAACGGAGGAGACATGAAAAGAGCACTTCTCAGCCTTTACGTAGAGACAATTCTCTAAAAGGCGCTGTAGAACACGTCGAACGTGCTGAACATGAATCTCGAGTGACGGAGAAAAAATCAGGATATCGTCAAGATAGACAAAAACAAAGATGTTCAGCATGTCTCTCAGAACATCATTAACTAATGCCTGAAAAACAGCTGGCGCATTGGCGAGACCGAACGGCAGAACCCGGTACTCAAAATGCCCTAACGGAGTGTTAAACGCCGTTTTCCACTCGTCCCCCTCTCTGATGCGCACGAGATGGTAAGCGTTACGAAGGTCCAACTTAGTAAAGCACCTGGCTCCCTGCAGAATCTCGAAGGCTGATGACATAAGGGGAAGCGGATAACGATTCTTAACCGTTATGTCATTCAGCCCTCGATAATCCACGCAGGGGCGCAGAGTACCGTCCTTCTTCTTAACAAAAAGAACCCCGCCCCGGCCGGAGAGGAAGAAGGCACTATGGTACCGGCGTCAAGAGACACAGACAAATAATCCTCAAGAGCCTTACGTTCGGGAGCCGACAGAGAGTATAGTCTACCTCGAGGAGGAGTGGTCCCCGGAAGGAGATCAATACTACAATCATACGACCGGTGAGGAGGAAGGGAGTTGGCTCGGGACCGACTGAAGACCGTGCGCAGATCATGATATTCCTCCGGCACTCCTGTCAAATCGCCAGGTTCCTCCTGAGAAGTAGGGACAGAAGAAACGGGAGGGATGGCAGACATTAAACACTTCACATGACAAGAAACGTTCCAGGATAGGATAGAATTACTAGACCAATTAATAGAAGGATTATGACATACTAGCCAGGGATGACCCAAAACAACAGGTGTAAACGGTGAACGGAAAATCAAAAAAGAAATAGTCTCACTGTGGTTACCAGATACTGTGAGGGTTAAAGGTAGTGTCTCAAATCTGATACTGGGAAGATGACTACCATCTAAGGCGAACATGGGCGTAGGCTTCTCTAACTCTCTGAAAGGAATGTCATGTTTCCGAACCCATGCTTCGTCCATGAAACAACCCTCAGCCCCAGAGTCTATCAAGGCACTACATGTAGCACCCGAACCGGTCCAGCGTAGATGGACCGACAAAGTAGTACAGGATTTTGATGGAGAGACTTGAGTAGTTGCGCTCACCTGTAGCCCTCCGCTTACAGATGAGCTCTGGCTTTTACTGGACATGAATTAACAAAATGTCCAGCAACTCCGCAATAGAGGCACAGGCGGTTGGTGATCCTCCGTTCCCTCTCCTTAGTCGAGATGCGAATCCCTCCCAGCTGCATGGGCTCAGTCTCAAAGCCAGAGGAGGGAGATGGTTGCGATGCGGAGCAGGGAAACACCGTTGATGCGAGCTCTCTTCCACGAGCCCGGTGACGAAGATCTACCCGTCGTTCTATGCGGATGGCGAGAGCAATCAAAGAGTCCACATCTGAAGGAACCTCCCGGGAGAGAATCTCATCCTTAACCACTGCGTGGAGTCCCTCCAGAAAACGAGCGAGCAGCGCCGGCTCGTTCCACTCACTAGAGGCAGCAAGAGTGCGAAACTCAATAGAATAATCCGTTATGGACCGTTCACCTTGGCATAAGGAAGCCAGGGCCCTAGAAGCCTCCCTACCAAAAACTGAACGGTCAAAAACCCGAATCATCTCCTCTTTAAAGTTCTGGAACTTGTTAGAGCAATCAGCCCTTGCCTCCCAGATAGCTGTGCCCCATTCTCGAGCCCGGCCAGTAAGGAGTGAAATGACGTAAGCAACCCGAGCTCTCTCTAGAGTATGTGTTGGGTTGGAGAGAGAACACAATCTCACACTGCGTGAGAAAGGAGCGGCACTCAGTGGGCTGCCCGGAGTAGCAAGGTGGGTTATTAACCCTAGGTTCTGGAGGCTCGGCAGGCCAGGAAGTAACAGGTGGCACGAGACGTAGACTCTGGAACTGTCCAGAGAGGTCGGAAACCTGAGCGGCCAGGTTCTCCACGGCATGGCGAGCAGCAGACAATTCCTGCTCGTGTCTGCCGAGCATGGCTCCTTGGATCTCGACGGCAGTGTAACGAGCGTCTGAAGTCGCTGGGTCCATTCCTTGGTCGGTTCCTTCTGTCATGCAGGTGAAAGAGGACCCAAAAGCGACTTAACAGAAACAGAGTTTATTCAAGTCCAAACAGAAAACGACAAATCCTGAATCCTTAACAGGAAATGTCCAAACAGGGAATAACAGAAATCCTCTAGTCTGTAGAGGGGAATAACAGGAGAAGCGGCCACAGACTGCAGGTCGCTTCGGGTAGGCGCAGGCCGTAGCTGACAGAGACACCTGCTCACACGCAGCATCTGATGAAGGCAAAAACACGACAGGACAGGGCGATACACAATCACAGCACGGTGAATTCTAAACAAGGAACCGACAGGACAGGAACGGAACACAAAGGAAGAAATAGGGACTCTAATCAGGGGAAAGGATCGGGAACAGGTGTGGGAAGACTAAATGATGATTAGGGGAATAGGAACAGCTGGGAGCAGGAACGGAACGATAGAGAGAAGAGAGAGCGAGAGAGTGAGAGAGGGAGGGGGAGAGAGAGGGATAGAAAGAGGGAAAGAACCTAATAAGACCAGCAGAGGGAAACGAATGGAATGGGGAGCACAGGGACAAGACATGATAATAAATGACAAACATGACACCGTTAGGGCATTTTGAGTACCGGGTTCTGCCGTTTGGTCTCGCCAATGCGCCAGCTGTTTTTCAGGCATTAGTTAATGATGTTCTGAGAGACATGCTGAACATCTTTGTTTTTGTCTATCTTGACGATATCCTGATTTTTTCACCGTCACTCGAGATTCATGTTCAGCACGTTCAACGTGTTCTACAGCGCCTTTTAGAGAATTGTCTCTACGTTAAGGCTGAGAAGTGCTCTTTTCATGTCTCCTCCGTTACTTTTCTCGGTTCCGTTATTTCCGCTGAAGGCATTCAGATGGATTCCGCTAAGGTCCAAGCTGTCAGTGATTGGCCCGTTCCAAGGTCACGTGTCGAGTTGCAGCGCTTTTAGGTTTCGCTAATTTCTATCGGCGTTTCATTCGCAATTTCGGTCAAGTTGCTGCCCCTCTCACAGCTCTTACTTCTGTCAAGACGTGTTTTAAGTGGTCCGGTTCCGCCCAGGGAGCTTTTGATCTTCTAAAAGAACGTTTTACGTCCGCTCCTATCCTCGTTACTCCTGACGTCACTAGACAATTCATTGTCGAGGTTGACGCTTCAGAGGTAGGCGTGGGAGCCATTCTATCCCAGCGCTTCCAGTCTGACGATAAGGTTCATCCTTGCGCTTATTTTTCTCATCGCCTGTCGCCATCTGAGCGCAACTATGATGTGGGTAACCGAGAACTGCTCGCCATCCGCTTAGCCCTAGGCGAATGGCGACAGTGGTTGGAGGGGGCGACCGTTCCTTTGTCGTTTGGACAGACCATAAGAACCTTGAGTACATCCGTTCTGCCAAACGACTTAATGCCCGTCAAGCTCGTTGGGCGTTGTTTTTCGCTCGTTTCGAGTTTGTGATTTCTTACCGTCCGGGTAGCAAGAACACCAAGCCTGATGCCTTATCCCGTCTGTTTAGTTCTTCTGTGGCTTCTACTGATCCCGAGGGGATTCTTCCTTATGGGCGTGTTGTCGGGTTGACAGTCTGGGGAATTGAAAGACAGGTTAAGCAAGCACTCACGCACACTGCGTCGCCGCGCGCTTGTCCTAGTAACCTCCTTTTCGTTCCTGTTTCCACTCGTCTGGCTGTTCTTCAGTGGGCTCACTCTGCCAAGTTAGCTGGTCATCCCGGTGTTCGAGGCACTCTTGCGTCTATTCGCCAGCGCTTTTGGTGGCCGACTCAGGAGCGTGACACGCGCCGTTTCGTGGCTGCTTGTTCGGACTGCGCGCAGACTAAGTCGGGTAACTCTCCTCCTGCCGGTCGTCTCAGACCGCTCCCCATTCCTTCTCGACCATGGTCTCACATCGCCCTAGACTTCATTACCGGTCTGCCTTTGTCTGCGGGGAAGACTGTGATTCTTACGGTTGTCGATAGGTTCTCTAAGGCGGCACATTTCATTCCCCTCGCTAAACTTCCTTCAGCTAAGGAGACGGCACAAATCATTATCGAGAATGTGTTCAGAATTCATGGTCTCCCGTTAGACGCCGTTTCAGACAGAGGCCCGCAATTCACGTCACAGTTTTGGAGGGAGTTCTGTCGTTTGATTGGTGCGTCCGTCAGTCTCTCTTCCGGGTTTCATCCCCAGTCTAACGGTCAAGCAGAGAGGGCCAATCAGACGATTGGTCGCATACTACGCAGCCTTTCTTTCAGAAACCCTGCGTCTTGGGCAGAACAGCTCCCCTGGGCAGAATACGCTCACAACTCGCTTCCTTCGTCTGCTACCGGGTTATCTCCGTTTCAGAGTAGTCTGGGTTACCAGCCTCCTCTGTTCTCATCCCAGCTTGCCGAGTCCAGCGTTCCCTCCGCTCAAGCGTTTGTCCAACGTTGTGAGCGCACCTGGAGGAGGGTGAGGTCTGCACTTTGCCGTTACAGGGCACAGACTGTGAGAGCCGCCAATAAACGCAGGATTAAGAGTCCAAGGTATTGTTGCGGCCAGAGAGTGTGGCTTTCCACTCGCAACCTTCCTCTTACGACAGCTTCTCGTAAGTTGACTCCGCGGTTCATTGGTCCGTTCCGTGTCTCCCAGGTCGTCAATCCTGTCGCTGTGCGACTGCTTCTTCCGCGACATCTTCGTCGCGTCCATCCTGTCTTCCATGTCTCCTGTGTCAAGCCCTTTCTTCGCACCCCCGTTCGTCTTCCCTCCCCCTCCCGTCCTTGTCGAGAGCGCACCTATTTACAAGGTACATAAGATCATGGACATGCGTTCTCGGGGACGGGGTCACCAATACTTAGTGGATTGGGAGGGTTACGGTCCTGAGGAGAGGAGTTGGGTTCCGTCTCGGGACGTGCTGGACCGTTCACTCATTGATGATTTCCTCCGTTGCCGCCAGGATTCCTCCTCGAGTGCGCCAGGAGGCGCTCGGTGAGTGGGGGGTACTGTCATGTTTTGTCATTAATTATCATGTCTTGTCCCTGTGCTTCCCCTTCTATTCGTTTCCCTCTGCTGGTCTTATTAGGTTCTTTCCTCTTTCTATCCCTCTCTCTCCCCCTCCCTCTCTCACTCTCTCGCTCTCTCTTCTCTCTATCGTTCCGTTCCTGCTCCCAGCTGTTCCTATTCCCCTAATCATCATTTAGTCTTCCCACACCTGTTCCCGATCCTTTTCCCTGATTAGAGTCCCTATTTCTCTCCTTGTTTTCCGTTCCTGCCCTGTCGGATCCTTGTCTAGAATTCACTGTGCTGTGTTTGTGTATCGCCCTGTCGTGTCGTGTTTCCCTCAGATGCTGCGTGGTGAGCAGGTGTCTGAGTCTGTTTGGTTCAAGTGCCTTCCCGAGGCAACCTGCTGTTCAAGATCGAGTCTCCAGTCGGTTCTCGTCATTTCGAGTGAATGTTGTGTTTTTTGATTGTATTTTACGTTACTGGATTAAAGACTCTGTTTTCGCCAAGTCGCTTTTGGGTCCTCATTCACCTGCATGACAGCAGGACCCTTTTGAATAGCTAACACTGTATTCCTGTGGTTCTCATTCAAACCCATGTTAAATTGATACAAATGTAAAATGGTTATAGTTGCAAAAGTGTGCACAGTATCAACTATCCTTTGACAAGCCATATAAGTTGGACCCGTCTGAACATCTCAATGTTGGTTTGGTGTTGATAGCTTAGATGGTGTAGGAGGAGATACAGCAGATCTAGATTATTCTATTTTTTCCATTCGTGTCTATGGGGCTTTTTTTTGCCATCGAAATACATTGGGAGCTCATTTAAATATTGTTTTAGTTCCAAAAGTATAAATGCTTTCAAAAAATATTTTCTCAAGCAATCCGAGTTTGGAGGCAGTCATGACATTTTGAAGTTGGTTTCGTGTTAACAGCTCAAATCCTTTAAGCTCTGGAGCGGCTGGAATAAATAAAATAATAATATTTATAATAATAAGACAGTAATAAGACAGTAAGAAATCTAAAGTTGTGCTTTGCTTTTTAAGCACACCTAATTATCTATATTAATCCTCCATTGAACTGCATCCATCTACTCTGCCAACAATGCCTTACTCTACATCATGGAATTTTGACTCGTCCACAGACAGCGCAATCGCAACCACACTGCACACTTCCCTAACTCATCTGGACAAGAGGAATACCTATGTGAGAATGCTGTTCATCGACTACAGCTCAGCATTTAACACCATAGTACCCTCCAAACTCGTCATCAAGCTCGAGTCCCTGGGTCTCGACCCCGCCCTGTGCAACTGGGTACTGGACTTCTTGACGGGCCACCCCCAGGTGGTGAGGGTAGGTAACAACATCTCCACCCCGCTGATCCTCAACACTGGGGCCCCACAAGGGTGCGTTCTGAGCCCTCTCCTGTACTCCCTGTTCACCCACGACTGCGTGGCCTTGCACGCCTCCGACTCAATCATCAACTTTGCGGGCGACACTACAGTCGTAGGCTTGATTACCAACAATGACGAGACGGCCTACAGGAAGGAGGTGAGGGCCCTCAGAGTGTGGTGTCAGGAAAATAACCTCAACGTCAACAAAACAAAGGAGATGATTGTGGACTTCAGGAAACAGCAGAGGGAGCACCCCCCTATCCACATCGACGGGACAGTAGTGGAGAGGGTAGTACGTTTTAAGTTCCTCGGCGTACACATCACGGACAAAATGAATTGATCCACCCCACACAGACAGCGTTGTGAAGAAGGTGCAGCAGCGCCTCTTCAACCTCAGGTGGCTGAAGAAATTTGGCTTGTCACCAAAGGCACTCACAACCTTCTACAGATGCACAATTGAGAGCATCCTGTCGGGCTGTTTCACCGCCTGGTACGGCAACTGCTCCGCCCACAACCGTAAGGCTCTCCAGAGGGTAGTGAGGTCTGCACAATGCATCACCGGGGGGAAAACTACCTGCCCTCCAGGACACCTACACCACCCGATGTCACAGGAAGGCCATAAAGATCATCAAGGACAACAACCACCCGAGCCACTGCCTGTTCATCCCGCTATCATCCAGAAGGCGAGGTCAGTACAGGTGCATCAAAGCTGGGACTGAGAGACTGAAAAACAGCTTCGATCTCAAGGCCATCAGACTGTTAAACAGCCACCACTAACATTGAGTGGCTGCTGCCAACATACTGACTCAACTCCAGCCACTTTAATAATGGAAATTGATGTGAAAAATGTATCACTAGCCACTTTAAACAATTCCACTTTATATAATGTTTACATACCCTACATTACTCTTCTCATATGTATATACTGTACTCTATACCATCTATATGTAATACATGTATCACTAGCCACTTTAGACTATGCCACTTTATGTTTACATACTCTACATTACTCATCTCATATGTATATACTGTACTCAATACCATCTACTGCATCTTGCCTATGCTGTTCTGTACCATCACTCACTCATATATCTTTATGTACATATTATTTATCCCTTTACACTTGTGTGTATAAGGTAGTAGTTGTGGAATTGTTAGGTTAGATTACTCGTTGGTTATTACTGCATTGTCGGAACTAGAAGCACAAGCATTTCGCTACACTCGCATTAACATCTGTTAACCATGTGTATGTGACAACTAAAACTGGATTTGATTTGACCTATTTTTAAAACCTCTTATAAAGTTGGTTTGGTAGCATGAACTGGGAATGTGATACTTTGACTGATATGATGATTTTCAGGTTTGTTTCGTATCTGGAAAGCTGTTAAAACGCTGTCAGTTTCCCTTCAATAGTCCACATCCTGATCTGAGTGACCCTCACCATGTACTGGTCATGAACATGCTGTAACAATAGCTAGTCACACGAGTGAAGTCTATACTTCCAGAGTAAATGTTGATTATATAATGGGCCCATGTGCTGTGTATCTGTCACATTTGCACCTGTTCCCACGTTCACATCTGCTATTTTCAGAGAAGGGTAAAAGAAAGCTAAAAACATTCAATTGACTTTACATACACCTTTCATAGACATATTTACCTTTAAAAAAAAAACTTCTTCAAAATAACATAACTAACGCGGTTGCACTGGTACATAAAATTGCCAAAGGGGAAAAAAAGTCCTATAATCTTTGGAGCAAAAGTATCTTGTTCACAAAGGGTCTGATTCAGACTTAAGATAAGTAGACTTAACATGGACTTAAGTCAATAAGACATGGACTTAAGGGCTATTCAATATGTATCACGGAAGTTCAGCTTAACAGCGTGATTGAAATTTAAAGGCAATGCTGCCGCATTAGTGGAGACCGCACTCCCGGTAAACGTTACATACGTTGGCTCAATCGGAAATGACCTTCACATTTCTATTGCACAATCCGTATTGCTTCAGCGATGCAGATTGAATAGAGCCCTAAAGTCAACATTTTGTGACTTAAGTCCATTGTTAAGTCAACTTATCTCAAGTCTGAATTGGGCACAAACTGATATCTCATACTAGTCCATGTCAAATAATTGAACTACACGGGAGTAAAGTAATTGACTTCTGCTTTACAGAGACACTGAACACGCCGATTGGCACATCTGTTTTTCTGTTGCTCATTCGAAAAATGAGATTTCAGTCTCGGTGTGTATCCCTGACCGATTTCGCGTTCGGTTATGATGTTTGTCCCCTATGAGACACTGTAGATGCGGAAGGCTATTTCACTTCCTCAAAATCCCCAGAGTGAATCTAAGATAACTAAAGAAATCTGTAAGAAAATTTTACAACTAAGGTATTTCGCAAATAAAAAAAAACGTCAGACATGATGTCTTATATAAACAGTCTGTCTATGCTACTGGACAGAGAGCAATCACTGCAGCTGTTCACCCCATGTTATTGGGCAAATGGACCTTGTCAAATCAAAACCCAACTTGAATTTCCCCATTGTGACTCATGGATGTTCCAAACTCTGTTTTAGATGAGACTGACTTCATGATCAAAATGATCCTATTTACACTTTGTAGTTCATTTGGACACTAGATTCACTGTTTCGGACTTATATCGATGCCACGTAGGCCATTTTCAAGTGGATTTGTTGCTTCAACTTTTTTGCCGAACATAGCACCAGATAGGAGAAAAAAAAAGTTCAATGTCAAGTTGTTTTATCGTTGCTCCTCGATTAACCATGAGGGCCTGAGCACAAGAACCGTGTCCCTCTACACAGAGCTGCTTTTACAGGGGTTAGGCTTGGAGACCTCCACACACACACACACACACACACACACACACACACACACACACACACACACACACACACACACACACACACACACACACACACACACACACACACACACACACACACACACACACACACACACACATAGCTGAAAAGCGACCACCGGTTTACCGCTAAAATGCAAATGCATCAAAACGCTTGAGTAAGAATTATATATGAATTCAATGAGGGCTTTTTTTCTCTCTTTTAGAATCGCTTAGCCACGAGCGGCGAGAGGCCTCAATGGTGAGTGGCCACTGCGCTTCTCAGCCATGCGTATTATTCAGCTTGACGAGACGCAAACTGACATAAGCACCAGGGCTCACTTTCACCACCTCGCAATCCGATTATATGGCCAACGCCGCATCAATGCCATAGGGCCAACAGGCACCAGAGTCCCTCAACCATACCCAATCCCCCCCATTCCCCCTCCTCACACCCCCAAGCCACCCATTCATATGTTCTGTTTTAAGAACCCCCTCCCTTACTGAACCCCCCACCACATGGAAAAGGAAAGTGATTGATTGATTGATTGATTGATTGATTGATTGATTGATTGGCTAGATTATTTGTTGCAGTCTTACATCAGAAAGTTCCTTCAGAAAGTATTCATACCCCTGTGGACTTATTCCACATTTTTTTGTGTTACAGCCTGAATTCAAAACTGATAAATATTTTTTTTTCTCACCCATCTACACACAATACCCCACACTGACAAAGTGAAAACATGTTTTTTTAAATGTTGGAAATGTATTGAAAATGAAATACAGAAATATCTAATTTACGTAAATATTCACACCCCTCACTCAATACAAGTTAGAATCACCTTGGCAGCAATTACAGCTGTGAGTCTTTCTGGTTAATTCTTTAAGTTTGTCTTGCCATGGATGTTCAAGCCTATTCAGGTCAAAACTGTAAACAGGTCACTCAGGGAAATTCAATGTCGTGTTAAGCAACTCCAGTGTATATTTGGCCTTGTGTTTTAGGTTATTGTCCTGCTGAAATGTGATTTCATCTCCCAGTGTCTGTTGAAAAGCAGACTGAACCAGGTTTTCTTCTAGGATTTTGCCTCTGCTTAGCTCTATTCCAATTATTTTTGTCCTAAAAATATCCTAGTCCTTGCCAATGACAAGCATACTCATGATATAATGCAGCCATCACCATGCTTGAAAATACGAAGAGTGTTACTCAGTGATGTTTTCTGTTGGATTTGTCCCAAACGTAACGCTTTGTATTCAGGACATAAAGTTAATTTGTATGCCACAATTTTTGCAGTTTTACTTTAGTGCTTTATTCTAAAAAGGATGCATATTTTGGAATATTCTTTATTCTGTACAGGCTTCCTTCTTTTCACTATGTCAATTAGGTTAGTATTGTGGAGTAAGTACAATGTTGTTGCTCCATCCTCAGTTTTCTCCTATCACAGCCATTAAACTCTGTAACTGTTTTAAAGTCACCATTGGCCTCATGGAGAAATCCCTGAGGGGTTTCTCGTATTCCCAAGTGACTTGGGTGTATTGATACACCATCTAAAGTGTAATTAATAACTTCACCATGCTTCTTTGCGAGGCGTTGGCAAACCTCCCTGGTCTTTGTGGTTGAATCAGTGTTTGAAATCAGTGCTCGACTGAAGGACCTTACAGTTAATCATATGTGTGGGGTACAGAGATGAGGTAGTTATTCAAAAATCATGTTAAACACTATTGCTCACAGAGTGAGTTCATGCAACGTAGTATGTGACTTCTTAAGCACGGTTTTACTGCTGAAATTATTTAAGGGTTGAATAGCTTTACATTGTTTCTTAAATTTGTAAAAATGTCAAAAAACAGAATTCCACTTTGACATTATGGGGTATTGTGTGAAGGCCAGTGACACGAAATCTCAATTTACTCTGTTTTAAATTCAGGCTGTAACACAATAAAATGTGGAAAAAGTCAAGGGGGTGTGAATACTTTCTGAAGGCACTGTGTGTGCCCAGTCTACATGGGATTTTCACACATTATTAGATGGAAAAAAACATGTAACGTCACACAAAACCATTTCATTCCCCGCCCACACTCTAATCACCACTATTTCTATTGGCTCAATATCTAAATTAAACAACCCTACTACCCCAGTGTTGGTTTGACTATGGGACTCATGGGCTAATGTCACCACAGGACCTCTAATCTAAACCGGTCTTGACAACCACAGAGCTCACCCCTCTTTTTGTGCTGCGCAGGGACGCTTGGGTGCTTAGAGGGGGCACCCGTTTAAGCAGTGGGCGTTTACAAGATGCTACCCCAAAAGCCTGCCAGGTGCTGAGGGGGTGTGGAGGGGTGTTGAGGGGGTACGGTGGGCCCCTCTTGCAAATCGTCCTGCACCCGTGAAACTGTTGGCCAGATGAGATTAAACTCAGAGTGAGATACATTTGCAATTGATTACCGTTGAGCCACTGTGACGAATTTAAGGCTTTTGGGGGGAGAGTGTGTGCATGTGCGTGTGTGCGTGTGTGTGTGTGTGTGTGTGTGTGTGTGTGTGTGTGTGTGTGTGTGTGTGTGTGTGTGTGTGTGTGTGTGTGTGTGTGTGTGTGTGTGTGTGTGTGTGTGTGTGTGTGTGTGTGTGTGTGTGTGTGTGTGTGTGTGTGTGTGTGTGTGTGTGTGTGTGTGTGTGTTTACTGCTTAATGCCTACATGCTAGACCTGAAAAGGAGTTCAAAAACAAGTCCCTGAAAAAAAAGTATACATTTGAAATGCAAAAGACCCTGAAGAGTTTGAATAACTTCCCTGCTACCCATGTCCATTCTCTGAGACACAGGCTACCTCACTGATTAGTTTCTGTTTCCAAACAGAGACAACATGGTAATCGAATAACATAAAAAGCATCTGGTTATATCTATTTTGCAGCTCAACCTCTAAAGAAAATTCCATAACTGCAGGCAACAGAGATGTGGCATGTCTTCCCCTTTTAATGATGGGGTGTGGGGCTGTCTGGTTGTGAAAAACATGTACAGTGCCTGATGTTTTCAGTTAAAACACACGTATTTCAAATAACTACTACCTGCCTGTTTCAAACCAGCTGAATCTGACTACTCCTGCTTCCTCTTCACCCCTCTGGTTTGTCTGGTATTAATGAGCAATTAACTTGGCATACAAGGTCCTAAACAATAGTACTGGTTGTCAGATAATGCTAATGCTGGTGGCTGTGACCCTGGTGAAAGGAGGCTGAGGATCCTGGTGAAAGGAGCGTGTTATGGTCTTTCTCTTCGATGGGTGAATGATATGCAAACTGTACCAACATGTCCTTAAGAGGATTAGAACACCACTTGAGATGCAGGCAGCGCGGTGCTGATATAAGAGTGCCAAAAGATGGGGGAAAGGTTGACATTACACACATTGTCCCAGTACTGGGCAATATGGTGACAGTAAAATACACACATTACATGTACATAGGTTTGAGGGCACAAATATGGCCTACCTATTCAGAGGTATGCTTATAAACTGACAATACAGATGATATCATAGCATAACTATATATTAATGAATTAGGCAGTGCAATGCATAGGCTAGACCACTGACATGCAGTATATTTAGCAAACGAATGCTGAATTAAACATGAAGTAATCAATGTACACTTCAAGACTACAACGTTGAAAGATCATGTCCGACAAAGCATGAGTTAAATAACCGCCCTAGGATGAAAAGAACATTTTGTTCTCCCATCGCCCACTGAGCGCACGGGACTGGCTGCTCAGCAGTCAAAGAACAGGTGCAAGGGAATCTCTGAACAGAGCGCATTGTCCCGAGGAGATATGGCTTTACTCCGTTTGGGGAGGAGGGGTCTATGTTTAATGCAAAGTTAATATCGATTTAATGCTTGTCACTGCTCCTCTGAATCTTGTGGCATTTCGAATTCGCTGGATTGTTCTGCGTTTTTGTTGTTGTTGCACTGCATAAAGGTTAGCTTAGCCCTCACCGGAGAGCCTGTCCATACACCGCCGCATTGTAGACTCTCTGAGGTAGTTCGGCTACATTAAAGGACATTGTTCAGTCAATTGAAATGTGCAGTCGTTGGATTCGCAATGAAAGTCAACAAACCGCTGTGCGTAACCTAGTCTTTTTGGGTGTTTGGCCTGTTTTCAGAACTGGTTTAAGGAAGGGTAGCATATTATGTCTATGGGGCTGTTGTGTTTATAATCACTTCTTTATCTGCAGTTCTGTATAGAGTAGACCGGGTACTTTTTGTTGTTGTAGAAGACGGATATCATTTTGGATCATTGTCATACCATCTTCATTCTTCTTGAAAGAGTGAAATCAATGTTCCCCTGGGGCGAATTTATAGGCCCACAATGGAGTAATGAAAAGAGAATTCCCCCACTTTGAAAATGAAACGGGACACCTCCTCGTCAGACACTAAAGAGGGGTAGCTCGATGACTGGTGTCATTCGGGAGAATGCGTACCAGTCAGAGCAATCTGTCCATCCGCGCTCTGAAAATTTCATTTTCCTTGACGTCACCAACATATAATGGTAGAATAATAAACAGCTAACCACCTGTCGGACCCTGGACACAATGTAACGGGCCATACAGAAGCGTTCATGCATGGGTAACATATTTACTCAACCCATTCACTTAACGAAGCAGAAAGTGACGCAAGACAATGGTTAAGTTAATCTATTTAGTAAATTGTTTTGAGATGTGGAGGCAGCGTTAAGGACCTGAGGTCCGGGTCTTTCAGTAGACCCCTTTTCCGTTTCAATGCAGAAGCAGTCTGTCTTGTGTCAATTCGAGGGTGGGACACGGCGGGGGGGGGGGGGTCCTGTAATATTTTAGAGATGTGCTTTTAATGGCATTAATTCAGCCGGAGCCAGCTGTTTTTGCTCTGTTTGGTAAAAGAGGCCAAGACGTGGCAAGCTTGCAAAGCTAGTAGAAATTAGTCTCGGTGATCGAGGCTTCCTGCAAACCATCTGCTTGCAGTCACAAAGGGAGGATTTTTGGAGCAAATTAAAGATATATAGGCTCATAAAAAAGCTTTGAAGGTCTAGTTACTTTCGTTGTGAATGGTGACGATGTTACCGCAGGTTTTTTTTTTTTTTTGAGGGGGGGGGGGGGGGGGGGTCCCGGCGCGTCTGATAAGCGTTCACTTTCTTTCACGAGGGAATCATTTCACGGAGGCGTTCCGATTTAATTAACCGATCGTGATCACTTTACATTCGATGAATGTTTAACCACTTAGGCTATAATTCTCGAATAACTTTTATATCACGTTTAGGCTAAATATATTGGCTGTAATGCCGATTCAACCTAGGCTACATTAAAAATCACGTGCAAATTGTTTTTTATGCTTTCAAAAATCGAATTATCATTGTTTGTCCTGAAAGCAAATTATAGCCTAAATTATAGCCTAACTTGATAAGAATATATTTAGGCTAATATGAATTAAACATTTCTGGTAGGTTGAATAGTTGCACATTGAGTTGTGCAACTGACTAGGTATCCCATTTCCATTCCCTGATATGTTGTTTTATTTCGTTAGCCTATATTTTTGTTTTGGTTTTAATAAACAAATGCGTCTTACAAACTTAGGCTTTTTTGACAGCTGGCTATGTTTTCGTTTTTTCCTATATTCGTTTGACATTGTTAGAATATGCTTACTATTTTAGCCTATACACTATTTTGGCACGAAAAAAAAACAGTAGCATGAATTAATTTCGGTTTGGAAATTATTTTGTTTAATGCTAATTCCTGGTTAAAGACAGAGCAGAATCAACGCGACGGTAACATTAATGCATTTCGTGTTGGAAATTGATTTTGTTTAATACCTGGTTAAAGTCAGAGCAGAATTAACGCGACGGTAACATGAATGAATTTTGGTTTGGAAATTGATTTTGTTTAATGCTAATGTCTGGTTAAAAGACAAGAGCAGAATCAACGCGACGGTAACATGAATTAATTTCGGTTTGGAAATGGATTTAGTTTCATTCTAATACCTGGTTAAAAGACAGAGCAAACTAAACGCGACGGCAACCAGCTCAAATCCCGCTTTAATATGAGTTTTATACCAGCTTTCAAAGTGCGCTCATATGAATGCGTTTTAAATCAAATCACAGATGCACTTTTATTCAGCTGGATAAAACAGCAGAACAAACCACGTCTATAGAAATAAAGCTTTTATTCCAGTAGGGCTTTTTGAAGGCGAGGGAGAGAAAGCGAGAGGGGCGCCATGGCAGCTGAGGGTGACAGTTAGTTCATGGTTAACAGGATCAGCAGTGTCACGGTGAGGGCCGCACACTTCTCCTTTGCGCTCAAATGTGCAGTGGGCCTGGGTCTGGCGCAACCGAATGAAGACTTTGCAAAGCCCGTGATATTTAACACATCTGTTAAAGCGTTCCGAGAGCAGAAATCCGTTTAAGACATTATTCCATGACGAGGTCCAGATTGAGTGTTGAGAATCCGGTGAAACACGAAGCCAATATGCATTTTACGCAATCCACGTATCCCTAAATAAATGCACACTTCAAAGTAGGCTAGTTATAAGGGATGCTAAATGAAACCACGGCGATTAGATTGAGCCTATCTGTGTTATCATGATTGCGAGAATGATTGTCAATATTCATAGCCTATGTTATTGATGCATTATTCATGCGATATTTATTGTATTACCATTGTTGTTGTAATACGAATGTTTTGCTGTTTGTTGTCGTCGTTATGATCGAGTTATTATAGTATCACTTTTAGTGCGCTGTAGCTTTCATTCGAACTTTTGATCTATTAAAACACAGCAGGGGAGCTGAATAAATATAGTTGCTTCTTCTGGGTTAAGCCCTCATTCAGAAGCCCCAAATGATGTCTGAATCTTTTAGGATCGCTTTTTAATTAGCCTTGCGTGCGTCTCCACTAAACAAAACCCAAGTGCAGAGCCTCAATGGAACGTGGTCAATATTCAAAATTGATGACTATGCCTCTTTTGTGGAAGGGACATTGTGTGTTCCTTGCTTATGGAGTCTAATCCAATCATAAATTGCACTCTCTGGCCAATCAGCGCTCCCGGCACGGCGCTTGAAAGCGACCCATGTAGAGAACTTTGTTGAACCTCATTGTTGAGGCTGACAGTTCTGAAAGGAGCTTTGGGGCAGCCCGCTATAAAACGCCTTCCCCAGAGTAGAGGAGCCAGAGGAGTAAAGCTAGTCATTCAGATTGGAACCTATCAGATCCTCATGTGTTCTTGACGGAGTATTTCAACAGATCGTTTCGTGTTGCGTTATACTACGGACGGGACCATGATGATCCCAAGCATCCTTGCGCCTAATGCGATGTACCCAGGCCTTTACCGCCCCTCCGCCTCCTTGCCGGTACACCAGTCCCTGCAGAACGCATTTCCAACCCATTCCAGCTTCCTAGTGGAGGACTTGCTGCGGATAAGCAGGCCGCCGGGGTACCACCTCAGACGGACGCTCCCCTCAGCAAGCGTCTCCCCGGCGACAACCACCACCACCATGTCCTTCAGTGCCATGCCACTGGAGCGCATCGTCTCTCCAACTGTCTTGAGGCGCGAATCATGCGCGCCGAAAACGTCACAACCGAGCAGTAAAGATCCAACGTACCTTAAGTTTGGAGTCAGCGCAATCCTTGCGCCATCACCAAAGACAGGTGAGTGTGAACAAAGTTTTACCTTCTTTCTAATTGGTAATTTTAGCAGTTCCTTTACACTTAGCATATTGTAAAAGAGACAAAAACTTGTTTGTCTCTTCATGAGTGTTGTCTTGATTGTTGGCGTTCCTTGACACATGGTATTTTCCTCTACAGCATCGTTGCCCCCCGCCATCCACCACAGTATGCACCCCAAGGCCTTCTCTCTCCCCTACTTCGACGGATCCTTCCACCCCGCCTTCTTCAGGTCTGCATATTTCCCAGGTAAAGAACTATTCATGCACGTTCAGACACCGTTTAATTGCACTTTGCGCACAGTTCATACTCACCTCTCGACTGGGACAGCGTTCAGAACTTTTCATATAAAAATGTTTTATAGAACGACGTTTCCAAATAATGCTTTGAATGCTTTCTGCAAAGCTCTGAAAGTTGCACCTTTTTGCACACGCCCTGTATAGGCACGCATATCACTACAAAACTTAGCTTGCGAACCTTTCAGTGCTTTCAGAGTGGGTGTGGTGTGGTTGGGTGGAATTGGTTCCATTTGCACTGACTTCTCTGCTGCTGAGCTCACTGGTCGCTAACATAGCCCTCTTTCCCCCAACTGCTAGTTAACCCATTATCCGGAATCATCAAGGTTTAATTTCGAGACGGGCTGCGGTTCGGTCTCGTCCGTGTCCCCCCCCCCCCCCCCCCCCCACACGGTCTCATGCATTAAGGCCATTTTGGTGTCTCCTCCGCAAGGTCCCGGGTTTTCCCACAGGGCAGGGGCACTGGGCCACTGGCTGCCAACAATGCTTTCAGCACCATAACCAATTTGGTCAGTCCCCCTCCCCTGCGCAAGCCACCCACGCACCCCAGAGTGACTTCTACCAGGCGGGCAAGAGGCGTAGACCAGTCATACACTAATTTCCCTATTAGGCGCCATTCACAGCTTTCAATATTCTCACAAGACCACATAGCTCGTTATTGTGCCTGATTATGGGAAGTGCAACCATGAGTGGTTAGCCCAAGTTATTTGGCAATACATGGTAGGCTTATAGATAGGCATACATGTGCACGTGTGCAATAATTCAGTGGCTTGTAAATCATTATTCTTTGCATGAACAATAATCTAATCAGTGCACACTACAGATGTTCAGTGTTTTACTATATCCCTGACTTGAAAAACACATCATGCCTTAAAACGACCTCCTTCGCCTCTCCGTTTTTTTAAACTCTGGGGCCAATCAACAGGACGAAATAAATAATAATCTCTTAGAAAAGTCTATAAAGTCGCTAGTCCAAGCTTTCATTCAGACGAATCATAATGGGAGTTGGGAGTCTTTTCATGGGATGCGCTGAATACCTTCACGAAACAGCTCGAGCGGCCTGAATAGCTGTTCGTGTTCATTTAATGAAAATGATTTGAGGGCAGAACAAATGCACCCTGGGCCCCTCGGCATCAGTATTCAGGTATGCAGTGGTGTTTAGTTTGAAAGTGTAAATCTCCTTTTGTCGCGATAATATATGGCATTCGCAGCCTGTCCAAAATCTTTTCTGCGTTAGTTCATTACTACACAATTACCGTTCACGGTTTATTAACTCCTCTATCCGTCCTCGCGGGGTTCCTTAAAGGATACGCTGCCTCCTTACCATACCAATGCGGCTGGGGACCGACCAATGTGCTAATTAGTCACCTCGTGCCATTTCACTCAAAAAGGAGACGTATTCCGCGGCCAAAGGGGGGAAGCATATTCAATCATAACAGATTGCAAAGTTTGTAGACAAGTGTAAAAAAAAAAATAAAAAAAAAGTAGGCTAGTTGGGGACCGATGTTAACGTCTATTTTAAGCCGATTGCTACGTTTTGGCATGCTTTTTTTTATGAATGAACGGTGTTTATTTGTTGAATTAACGTTTCCCCCTCTTCTAACCACAGCCTCTTCATCGGTCGTGCCCATCCCCGGGACTTTCTCTTGGCCGCTGGCCAACAGAGGGAAGCCGAGGAGAGGGATGCTCAGACGGGCGGTGTTCTCTGACGTGCAGCGCAAAGCTCTGGAGAAGATGTTCCAGAAACAGAAATACATCAGCAAACCAGACAGGAAGAAGCTGGCCTCAAAGCTCGGCCTCAAAGACTCACAGGTAAATCACGTACTTTTATTTGCCCAGGGCTGAGCTGTGCATAATGCGCGTGTATTTACGCTAACGCGCATGCATGCTAAAGTTGATTCTGTTTTGTATTATTGAAACTCTGTAATAAAGTCAACCTCTATAAACTGAAACAGAACTAACTGGCTATACTATTCCTTTTTCTTCGCCAGGTTAAAATCTGGTTCCAGAACCGCAGAATGAAGTGGAGGAACTCCAAAGAGAGGGAGCTCCTGTCGTCAGGAGGTTGTCGAGAGCAGACCCTGCCCACTAAAACGAACCCACACCCAGATCTCAGCGACGTCGGCAAGAAGTCCTCCGCGGAGGAAGAGGAGGACGAGATGGAAGAGGACCCATTCCGTGCTAGAGGCGCGCCTGGCCTTTGCCATTCCCCCGCGGCGGGGCGCGAGTTGTCTAACAGCGCCGGATCGAACCTCTCGTCGCCATCTCTCTCCAGCAAGCACTCGGAGTTCTCAGAATCGGATGAAGAAGAAATCACAGTTTCATAATTTATTTGCTTATAAAATGGTTATCCACATATTAACTGTACCTGTGTGACCAGGTTTGCTAGAGGCTGTATCCCTTAATTTAGACCCAACGAAGATTCTTTTTTTCATGTTCCACCAACTTTTAAAACAATGAACTTCTGTCCAAACAATTTAAGCTATATCCATGATTATTTCTTTTAAAAATAACTGCAGGGTTTATTTTATAGGAAGGGCCGGCTCTTGCCTTTGACAGAGTTTTAAAGTCAATTTCCTTAAATTCTACACATTTTGCCATGTGGCATATGGAAAATGAGGCTGTTTTAAAGCAAGTTTTCAGCAGTTCTATATATTTTGCCATGGGGTGGAAAGAAAAGGTTGCAATTTTATTATACATTTCATGCAATTCTACTCATTTTGCCATGGGGCTGAGAAACATTTTTTGCCGTTTTAAAGCAAGTTTTCTGCTGTTCTACACATTTCGCCATGGTGCAGAGAGAAACTGTTGACATGTTATGTCATTCAGTTCCATTCATTTTGCCATGACATGTCATGTTAATGCTATCAGAGTGAGAGTGACTAACAAAATTAATGGGGCCCTGGGCCCGGTCGGTATTCGGCATGATTTTCTACAAGTTTTGATAACTGCCTAGACTAACTTACCGATCTAAAAATTGTTTGCAGGAATGGCTAATTGAGTGACTGTCAGTGACTGACAAAACAAGAGAAGAGCTGCTGATGCACAACCAAATTTCAAACTTGCACCTTGTGTATTCTACTATTCTAACTCAACAGTAAGTTGAGAACCTGACTGAGTTTTTTTTAAATATGGGGGGGCCCTAGTGGCCGGGGGCCCTAAGCGACCACTTATATCGCTTATGCCTGGAGCTGTCCCTGTTTATAGGATATACTTAGAAATGATTTGCTGTTTTGCACAGCTCTTTCAATTGTACAGTATTTTGTACAACTATTTGTATGGACATTTTATGCCAAGAAAATTGAGTTACCTGGACTACTTAGAGTTTTTATTGAAAAGTGTAGAAATTTTGTGCATAATTTATACGATTTTGTTAATTCAATGTATTGTGTGTGTGTGTGTATATATATGTGTTAATATTTCCCCATGTTTTATTTCAATGTATTGTGTGTATATTTCACGATGTTTTGTACAAATACCAAATAAAATGTAACAGTTACATGGTATATCTTCTATTACAAAGTGGAAATTGACAACAAACAAAAAAACATTAAATATATAGACAGGTTTATGTTAGTAGAGAGCCATAATTGATAAGTCACATTGCATTAATTAATAAATAACCATGTTTTTTTTATTGAATCACAAATAACTTAAGACTAGCACAGTGACCTTGAGAATCAGTTCTCCAAGCTCTGGAGAGAGCATTGATGATAAACTCCACACGCCCGCTCTGATGCAAAAGAGACTGTACACAAAATACTGATGTTCAAGTAGTTACAAATTGGCTACAAAAGTCATCAAAATGTCGCAAGGTAATCAAGTATTTACACTTATGTTACATATATATATATATTTTTACATAGCACAGAATGCTACACATTCATTGAGTTATAAGAACATGTGAATTCAACATTTCAACCATCCGAACCTCTCAAAGCGAGCAGGGTTTTCGCAAGTGGATATACAGACTGACAAACACATTACGTATCTGTTTTTTTGTGTGTGCTTGCATTGACTATGACAAGAGACCCCCTCCAAGCGTACAGACAAAACTTTGATTTCATTGTGTAAATGAACAAAGACTGTACCAGCTCCCCAAAAATGATTCACAAAATCTTTCGCTTGCTGTACATCTCTTGGCAGTGCTGAAAAACCTCAAAGAACTGACCTTAAGGCTTGGCTTCAATTTTTGAGTTCAAAATGAATGTTGCATAGGATTGATGACTAAGAAACACCCAAAACATTGAAAGATAACGGAAGCGATGCTGGAAACAAATAACTATCGGACAAAAAAACACACTTCCACCCCCCCCCCTCCTAGGATGAAGGTTTGGAGGAAACGGGAAAATATACACATTTCTGAAGCCAAGAAAACAAATCTATTATGTTTCGACCTGAAGCCATAACCATTCTAAATCTTTCACTTCTTCCATTTTGTACTCTCTCATTTGTACCTTTAAAACATGAGCTCAAGTAAAAAAATGACTTTAAAACATGAGCTCAAGTAAAAAAATGACTTTAAAACATGAGCTCAAGTAAAAAAATGACTTTAAAACATGAGCTCAAGTAAAAAAATGACTTTAAAACATGAGCTCAAGTAAAAAAATGACTTTAAAACATGAGCTCAAGTAAAAAAATGACTTTAAAACATGAGCTCAAGTAAAAAAATGACTTTAAAACATGAGCTCAAGTAAAAAAATGACTTTAAAACATGAGCTAAAGTAAAAAAATGACTTTAAAACATGAGCTCAAGTAAAACAATGACTTGAAAACAAAGCAGGATTATACACGTTGTTACATGTTCACTCGACATTTTGTCATGACGACGACAATCATTACACATCACATGATCAAAACAGACGACAAGCACGGCAAAGGCGCAAAGGGGTGTATAGAAGGTAGACGAGGTACAGAGACCAAAACAATTCCTTAATAATCGCTCCCCCATATCCATGACATATCCATTACAAAATGATTCTTTACTTTGAGCACCAACCAAATGTACTTTTCTATCTCACGGGGTCGTCTAAGGAGTTATATCCAAACTTCTCCGCATTGGGAGTAATACAATGAATGGCATGTCATTAAAGCCCAAGTCCCATTCCCTATTCAAGCCCAAATAACCTCTTAATAACATGACATTGGTGTTCGATATGAGGATAGTTCTACAAGCCCACCTGCCGAGGCACAACGCAAAGAGAGTGTCGACTTTTAAAGCCCTGTAAGTTCACAGCCAAAAAGACTCAATTTAAAAAAAAGTAGCCTATGCGGATAGTCTGTTACAAAAAAAAGTAAGGCATCTTTTTAAAGTTCAGTCCAGCACCAAAGTAGAGACTTTTCTTCTGGAGAAGAAGCTTATGCTACGGCGACCCGTTTGGGACAAAAGGAGTCACATGTAGGGGCAGGTGAATGGTGATAGGTGTGTGTGTGTGTGTGTCACTGGGGGGCATTGGGAACCAGTGAATTTGGTCTCTGTGGAGATGACGAAGACGACACCTCCAGCACCATGCTCCAGAGGAGAGGGCCTGTAGCTCGATCTGTAGCCCAGTTTGGAGCATTGCAGCTGGGGAAGAGCCGCGAGGAGCCTGGGCTTGTTGATGTGGTGGTTTTGGCTCCCACGACGCAGTCTCGTTCTTTTCTGAAATAAGGAGACCACGGTACTGATGCTGATAAGGAAAATAACGAAGACGGAGATGATGCTCCATAACACGGTGTAAAAACGCTGGTTTCTGTCAGTTGTTTGTCTAAACGGTACATGAGGAGTAGCTGGAGAGCGGTTGGCCACGACGGTGCAAAAATAGAACAGAGCAACAGCAGCTTTCTGTTTGGCTCCTTCTTTGTTGTTGTTCAGTTCTCCTCTTGTTCTGGGTTGCCTGCACCCGTAGGGTTCCTGGTATGACAATTAGAGTGGCTTGATTTCTGTGCCGTGAGCTTGGAAAAAACGCATTCAAAAGAAATGTTGCATTGGCTGAACATAAAAACGTTAACTGAATGCATTTTTTTTTTCTTCTTGGGAAGGAGGAGTCGTCGGCTCACAATGTTGACTCGAGTGTTGAGTCCAGGATGTCGTGTTGGTGACTGTTGGTATTAGAGTCGCTGTCGTATCTCTGAGGGCTGGAGGAAGTGGCTGCCTCCTTCAGCCTCATTAGCATACTCATCTGAGGACAAAGACGCCGGGGTCAAAGGTTAGCGTGAGTGTGACTGTGTGTGTGTGTGTGTGTGTCTGTGTTGTCTCATGGATCTGCAGTGCCTGCTTGTGTGTGCTGTGTGTACACTTGACCTGTTTTGAGCATCTGTGTGCGCGCGCGCACGCGCCTTTGTCTCACCAGCGGGTCTGCGTCACTGTCACTCTGCGAGGGCTCCTTCCTGATGCCCTCCCTGGGGGCGGAGTAACCGTCGAAGCCCACATCTTCTGGGCGGAGCTGCAGCAGCGGGGGCCAATCAGCAGGCGTGGGCGTGGCTGACCAGGGGTAGCTGTCAATCACCCAGCGTGCTGGGTCCTCCCACGCTGACCTACGGCCGTACAGCTACAGAGATGGAGACGGATGGAGGGGAGATATATGATAATAATATGTTAACACAGTGTGTGTGCATATTATTTTTGTTGTTTTTTTGTGACCGATATGTTTCAGTGTGCCTGTGTGAACGGATATGCATGTGTTGCACGTCTGTTGCATGGCTTTATGTACTTGGCCTACCTGCAGTCCCTCTCTGACTGCCTCCAGCATGTAGGGGATGATGGAGTAGTTCCAGAGGTCAGTGAACCACACCCTGGAGCCAGCCACGTCCATGGGACACAACAGGAAGAGGCGCGGCCCTGGGGAGGCAAAGGTCAAAGGTCAGATGGATGTTAAATAGTGCCACTGTGCCTTTCCTTCCAAATCCTCATTTGGAAAATGAGTTTATGGCCAGATTGAGGTTATGAATATTGAGAATATTGTGACCAAAGCACAAGAACGTGCATAAAGATGTTCTCAGACCACAAAATTTGCCTAATGTCAAGATTAGTCCACATCCCACCCCATCGGTTTTGTAGATCCAGCTATATGCCTGAAACCCCAAATTAATAGAAAATATAAGCGCCACAAATCTCAAAATTACTGTGATTATCTTTTCCATTTTGTTATTTTTTGATTGGGGCATATAGCTGGTTTATGACGTCGTTGTGTTTTCTACCTACCGATGGTAACGTCAGAGGAGCTGTGTGCCTCTAGGAAGCGGTTGAGGTGGTGCCAGACGCGAGGGATCCAGTCGATGATCTTGACCAGCTCCAGGACGCGCTTGCGGCTGCCGATCTCCGTCTCGATCAGCTTCCTCCTCAGGTAGCGACCCAGGAAGCCCTTCACCGGCTCCAAGTGATTGGCACACAGCACCCATCTGATCACATACGCAAACAACAGAGAGGAGGAGTTAATTGGTAGTGACTCATTCATGAATACAGCCAATGAAGACACTCCATCTTTCCATTCGGAAGGAATGGAGAGGGCAATGGATTGCTGCCCAGTCTATTGCTGCCACCTAGTGATGAATCATGTAAAGTGCATTTCAAATTCAAACATTTTGCTGGGTTTCCTTTCAGCTGCTATTGATCTTCAACTGATAGATCTAGTTTTATTACGGCTGTTGAGTTAGCCCACCTGAAGTTGTGGTGGAGTTGTAGGTTGGGTGCGGAGGATGTGGCCTGGCTCATAGTACCGATGATGTAGGGACTGGGGACACACGCACAGAAAATCAACACATTTACAATAAACACAAGTGTTTGTGCGCGCGCACGCATGTGTGTGTACTCACCAACATTGGTATTTGCAGTTGAACACCCCGTTGAAGAGCTCTCCCAGAGAGGAGACGTGGTGCAGATTATCCAGTATGACCACTAGAGGGCTCTCTGCCTCTAGTCTGTCACCGCTGCACTGCTCAGCCAGGCCTGACAGGTACTGACGCAATTCCTAGAGAGAAAGAGAGCGAGAGAGCGAGAGAGAGAGAGAGAGAGAGAGAGAGAGAGAGACAGAGGTTTACACATCAAGTCTTTTTTTCAAAGCACAAAAACCCTACTGAGTTGTTTTAACATAGACCCACTGTTGAGTTCTGCATCTAAAGACACGTCTAATATAACAGAGAAAAAAAGGCAAATGAATGGTCACATCACACAGTGTATCACCTCACCAGTCGGTGCCCCATGCTGCGGCGACGGTGCTTCAGGGGCATCGCTACGTACCTTGCTAGACTTGTGGTCCACGTTGAAGGTGACGACGGAGTGCGGGGTCAGGGGTCGGCCCTCCTGCAGGAGCAGGTGTCTTGCCAGACGGTTGGCCAGGTGTGTTTTACCGGTGCCGCTGGGGCCAGAGAGAATGACACGGCGGTGCTCCCTCAGCAGAGACACGTAGCGCTGCAGCATGGGCTTGGGGATCAGGGTGTCAAACACCAGGCAGTCCACACTCTCACTGCTCACACCTAGTGAGGGAGAGAGAGGGAGGCAGAGAGAGAGAGAGAGGGAAACACTTTACACAGAGAGCACAATACACAACAGATTGTGAGGAGAGACGCAGACATTTAGAGAAACACACACGCTCATACCTTTGAGCCTGATGTTGATGGTGTCGCTGTCTCCAACCAGGTAGCCGCAGGGCAGCAGCTCGGGGGGATGAGAGACACCAGTGTTGCTATGGCGATGCACATCCCCAATGTTGTATCCCTCCACACTGTCACAGGTCAGCCCCAGCTGGCTCACTGGGTCCACATGGGTGATGTACTCCTAAGGAAGCAGGAGGGCAAAGGCCAAGGGTTCGGTGACATGCAACTCTACTGTGAATTTCTTCTGTCACTTATTTGGATATCGGAAAGATAAATCAAATGAATGAAACCTTTTCCGCGAATGAAGTCATTTCCTTCAAAGTGTTTACCTTGAAGAGGCGACGGACCACCCCGTCCAAGACGTCCCACTTGGTTTTACCACTCACACCGATACAGCCAATCAGGAAGTGGCGAGCCCTGGCCTCCTGGGAGAGGTCATCGTCCAGACTGACCACTATCTTCACGTGTCGTCCCTCTTTCCTCATCACTCCATCTCCCACTGTGTCATCCAACAACATGTCTGAGAGGAGAGAGGGGGAGGAGAGTGAGACTCAGACAATACACCCATTCACAGTAGAAACAGCTATCAGGCCAACACACTCTCAAAAGGCCATCATGCCCAAACACAAATACAGACGTACACACACTTTAAAAAAACGCATGCTCACACATTTACCCAACTGTACAGATACCCACATCAAAACATGCTGTTCTTACCCAGGCTGGTGGACTCGGTGAGGTTGATGCTGTGCTGGGACAGGCCAGGCCCTGGTGCAAGGGTGTGTGTATGGTGAGGGGGCGAAGAGGAGATGGAGGCCTGGGAGGGGGCTCTGCTGCTCCCTGTACTCTCCAGCTTCAGACGGTCATTCTCTGCCTTCAGTTTCTCTATCTCCCCCTGAGAGAAAACACAGGAAGCCATAGCAACAGCAGGTCAACAAAACAGTGTGTGTGTGTGTGAGTGTGTGTGCACGCACGTACGTTTCCCCGTGTGTGTGAATGTTACCTGCATGTGGTTCATGGCCTCTCTGAGCTGGTCCAGTTGATGGGCCGAGCTGAGAGCCTCAAGGCGGATGTCCGTCAGCTTCATCTCCTTCTCCCTGAGCTCGCTGCGGAGCTGCATCACGGTCTCTGCCTCACTGTCCAGACAGTCCGACAGCCTACACACAGATGCTCAATTGACATAACTTTCACATATTTTCACACACACACACACACACACACACACACACACACACACACACACACACACACACACACACACACACACACACACACACACACACACACACACGCACACACACACACACACACACACACACACACACACACACACCACACCTTATACGTACAGTGAGTTGGAGTGCGAGTTCCTGAGCATGTGGCTGGAGGTTGTGGACCCATTGTGGGGGAGTTTAGGGGAGGAGGGGAGGGAGGAGTCCGTCATCTCCTCTATGTCAGAGTGGGACGAGGCAGACTTAGGGGACTTCTTCTTGCTGAACGCCTGCTTGAAAGAGCTGCGCAACTGCAGGGGGGAGAGAGGCAGAGAAGAGTGGCGGGTGAGTGTCTCCCAAAACAGGCGGGGAAGCAAGGGAAATCGGAGGGAGGCAGTGGTGAGGGGAGTGCCCGAGTAAGTGAGAAACAGACCAAGAAAAGAGAGAAGGAAAGGAGAAGCAATGGGGGAAAAGGACTAGGGGCTACAGGGAGACCGTGACTTGAGCTTTATGCGCCGAACACAAACACTAAGAGGTGTCCGTGTGAGTGAGTGTCAGGTGGCTATTGTGTGTGTGTGTGTGTGTGTGTGTGTGTGTGTGTGTGTGTGTGTGTGTGTGTGTGTGTGTGTGTGTGTGTGTGTGTGTGTGTGTGTGTGTGTGTGTGTGTGTGTGTGTGTGTGTGTGTGTGTGTGTGTGTGTGTGTGTGTGTGTGTGTGGTCACATACATCCAGTCCACTAACCTGACCTACTGTGTATGTGTATAAATACACAACGCACTGTAGACTGCAGAGAGAAATAACAGCACTGCAGTGAAGAACCGCACTGCAGTGAAGAACCGCACTGCAGTGAACAACCGCACTGCAGTGAGCAACCGCACTGCAGTGAACAACCGCACTGCAGTGAACAACCGCACTGCAGTGAAGAACCGCACTGCAGTGAATAAGACTAGAAAAGAGGCCGTCATGGAGACAATCAGTTTCATGTACCTTTAATTCACAGCGAGAAGGGTAACGTATGTTCGCCACACGATTACCAGGAAATGACTGCCTTATAATGGAGCCTTGTGTTACGTTTTTTGTTTCAGAGCAGGCTCAAAGTCACACCAGGAAAGGAAGCAGGATAAAGAACATGACCGGAGAAGAAAGCAGAGGGATGATTGAGGACGGGAGAGGAAGGAGAGGGATTGCGTTAGTAACCTACAGAGTGCTGGGGTTAGGTTAAGGTCAGCTCGAGGTTAAGCTGCCTTTCTTTTTTTTGAATCCACTCTTACCTCATAGACCTGCCACATGAAGCGATAGCACAGAGGAAGACAGAGGAAGACAGAGAGAGAGAGAGAGAGAGAGAGAGAGAGAGAGAGAGAGAGAGAGAGAGAGAGAGAGAGAGAGAGAGAGAGAGAGAGAGAGACACACAAAACAGCACAGGTTCAGTGGAGAGTGTGTGAGTGTGTCAGTGGTGGGGACATAGCCAGTGGAGGCTACAGAAGGTGCACTGTGGAAAAGTGGAAAATGCTCTAAGGAATATCAAAAGTCATATCCTAGGAATCGGAGAGAGCGATCTACACTTCTTAGAACTTGTATCATTAGAATCTCTGAGCAGGGTACAGAACGGAAGGCAATTCTAATATAACGTGTCCACTTGAATAGGAACACAGCTGCTCTGCAACGTAAGCCTCTTAGGCCTTTTGCTTCAACCCACACTGGCGCCAGACCGATGTCCCTCTAACAGGGGGGCTCGTTTACGGTCCACTACCCTTCTTACCACGATACCTCACAGACAGACCGCATACACCCTACATGCAACACTCTTCCACATGCGGGTTATCCAATCCGCATATTATCAAAGGACCACCTATTGTCTGTGCAAAAAGCACATGAGAATCGCGGGCTATCTGAAGATCTGCTTATTGTCACTAGGTCCTAAAACATGTCACATGACTTTCGCTCGACGAAACTGCATATAAGACCGTACAGCAGTCTACTCCTTCTCACATAGTCCTCGGATTGGGCCAGGAGTATTGTATGATTAAATCGCTGGAGCTACACATATAGACATTCAAAGCTAAAGTCAGCTTATACAGGGTCACTTCAATGTCATTACGTCTACGGGACAGAGGACAGGGACACAAATCACTAGGTTCTAGACAGGTTCAATAGCAGCCAATACTAGAGGTCGACCGATTAATCGGAATGGCCGATTAATTTTGTGGCCGATTTAAAGTTTTCATAACAATCGGAAATCGGTATTTGTGGACACCGATTTTGCCAAATGGTCTTTTTTACACCTTTATTTCACTAGGCAAGTCAGTTAAGAACACACTCATATTGTCAATGATGGCCTAGGAACGGTGGGTTAACTGCCTTGTTCAGGGGCAGAATGACAGATTTTTACCTTGTCAGCTCAGGGATTCCAACTTGCAACCTTACAGTTAACTAGTCCAGCACTCTAACCACCTGCCTCACGAGGAGCCTGCCTGTTACGCGAATGCAGTAAGAAGCCAAGGTAAGTTTCTAGCTAGCATTAAACTTATCTTATAAAAAACAATCAATCATAATCACTAGTTATAACTACACATGGTTGATGATATTACTAGTTTATCTAGCGTGTCCTGCGTTGCATATAATCGATCCGGTGCGCTTTCTCGAAAAAGGACTGTCGTTGCTCCAACGTGTACCTAACCATAAACGTCAATGCTTTTCTTAAAATCAATACACAAGTATATATTTTTAAAACCGCATATTTAGCTAAAAGAAATCCAGGTTAGCATGCAATATTAACCAGGTGAAATTGTGTCACACAGAGTCAGGGTATATGCAACAGTTTGGGCCGCCTGGCTCTTTGCGAACTAATTTGCCAGAATTATACGTAATTATGACATAACATTGAAGGTTGTGCAATGTATCAGCAATATTTAGTCTTAGGGATGCCATCCGTTCGATGAAATACGTAACGGTTCCGTATTTCATTGAAAGAATTAAGGTTTTGTTTTCTAAATGACGGTTTCCGGATTCAACCATATGTGTGTTATTATGTTATATTATGTTATAATGAAGTCTATGATTTGATAGAGCAGTCAGACTGAGCGGTGGTAGGCCCCAGCAGGCTCGTAAGCATTCATTCAAACAGGACTTTCGTGCGTCTTGCCAGCAGCTCTTCGCAATACTTCAAGCATTGCGCTGTTTATAACTTCAAGCCTATCAACTACCGAGACTAGGCTGGTGTAACCGATGTGAAATGGCTAGCTAGTTAGCGGGGTGAGCGCTAATAGCGTTTCAAACGTCACTCGCTCTGAGACTTGGAGTAGTTGTTCCCCTTGCTCTGCATGGGTAACGCTGCTTCAAGGGTGGCTGTTGTCGATGTGTTCCTGGTTCGAGCCCAGGTAGAGGCGAGGAGAGGGACGGAAGCTATACTGTTACACTGGCAATACTAAAGTGCCTATAAGAACATCCAATAGTCAAAGGTATATGAAATACAAATGGTATAGAGATAAATATTCCTATAATAACTACAACCTAAAAGTTCTTAACTGGGAATTTTGAAGACTCATGTTTAAAGGAACCACCAGCTTTCATGTGTTCTCATGTTCTGAGCAGGGAACTTAAACGTTAGCTTTCTTACATGGCACATATTGCACTTTTACTTTCTTCTCCAACACTTTGTTTTTGCATTATTTAAACCAAATTGAACATGTTTCATTATTTATTTGAGGCTAAATTGATTTTATTGATGTATAATATTAAGTTAAAATAAGTGTTCATTCAGTATTGTTGTAATTGTCATTATTAAAAACACATTATTTGTTTTATTTTTTAAATCGGTCGATGAATCGGTATTGGCTTTTGTGTGCGTGGGGTCTTCCAATAATCGGTATCGGCGTTGACAAACCATAATCGGTGGACCTCTAGCCAATACCGTAAAGCAATTAGAGCGGGGCTCAACTCAAACCCTGTCGGAAACCAAATTCCTCTATTGGAATGCAATACAATTCCTGAAATGCTATTGGAATTGAGCCCACGTCTGGAGGATTGACACGGAGATAGACTTGCTTACAACCACCACAGCAGCGACACACTGGGTATGTAAAGCAGCTCTTACAGCAACAATCAGCTCGTCAAGATACTGTAGATGCAGGCAACAAAACAGAGTTCAGTAGTATCTTTAGCGAGTCTCAAGACGAGCCGCTTCCATCGAGCAGCTCTGAAGCGGTACAAATACAATTACCTGGCGCGAAAGCTTTCAGGTTGATCGCTGTTTTGTTGCCTACAGACACCAACAGAAAAGGTGCGCAGCCTGAAAGCATCTACATCTACACTATGCAACCAAACCACCAACGGGATGCATACATCGTCGTCTTCAACCCGTCCTCCTGTGCAAGACACGATCTGTCAGCATCAAGGAGCAAGAGGGAACACAACAAGAAATGGAGCAACGTTAAATCCCTGTATTAACAGGGAATTGAAAATGTTCGAAACATGTTTTCTCTATTTCACACCACCTCTACAACTTGTAGATCTAGGTAACATACCAAAATGACACACTATTCCCTATACTGTACACTATTTCTGAACAGGAACTGGAGTCTACAAGGAAAGCTAATCGCGTTGCATTCACCTTGGCCCCTGTGCAAGATGCCTGAGAATGAGACCCCAGAGTGTGAATTACAAATACATACATACATACATACATACATACATACATACATACATACATACATACATACATACATACATACATACATACATACATACATACATACATACATACATACATACATACATACATACATACATACATACATACATACATACATACATACATACATACATACATACATACATACATACATACATACATACATACATACATACATACATACATACATACATACATACATATAGAGAGAGAGAGATGAAACAAGTGAGACAGAGACAAACCTACACACAGGTGTTAGATTTAATTTGGAATAAGATATGTTTGTGTGTGTTAGTGAGCGATCACGACTGTGAGTGTGCGCTTTGAATGCGTCTGCATGTCTACGACTGTACATACCCAGTTCTTCTTGTTCTTCTTCTTGTTCTTAGCGTCGGCGTCCATGTTGGATCCCACACTGGAGTGGCTGGTTGCACTGGCAATGCTGCTGACGCTGTCTGACGAGTGCTGTCTCCTCATCCGTAGGTCTGGCTGCTGCTGCTGCTGCTGCAGGGGGCTGCCATTACTACCACCACAACCTGAGAAAGAGGGGAGGAGAGAGGGGGGGGGGGGGTTTGAGAGACAGACAAAGTGAGAGAGCGAGAAGAGAGAATTTTCTTTTCAAGACTCATAAATAATACAGTATCACAGCATTGTGGGAAGTCCTTAACTTCACCTTTCCCTTCGCCAGGGGTAAGCTTCAAGGTAGACTCAGTGATATGATGTAGATGCATAAAATGAACAGCATTGTGCAGGGTCACCCAACTGGTGGGGCGCGGGTGATTTTATTTGGCCCCCCAAGTTTTCTGAGCAAGTTTGAGACAACAGACTTCCACGCCGATCTCAACAAACAATTTCTGTATGTACCTCACTTTGTGCACGGGGGTATTGTCATCCTGAAACAGGAAAGGGCCTTCCCAAATCTGTTGCCACAAAGTTGGAAGCACAGAATCACCTAGAATGTCATTGTATGTTGTAGTGTTAAAATCTCTCTTCATTGGAACTAAGGGAACTAGCCCGAACCATGAAAAACAGCACCAACCATTATTCCTCCTCCACCAAACTTTACAGTTGGCACTATGCATTCAGGCAGGTAGTGTTCTCCTGGCATCCGCCAAACCCAGATTCATCCGTCAGACTTACAGATGGCGAAGCGTGATTCATCACTCCAGAGAACACATTTCCTCTGCTCCAGTGTCCAATGGCAGTGAGCTTTACGCCACTCCAGCCGACGCTTGGCATTGAGCGTGGTGAGCTTAGGCTTGTGTGGCTGCTCGGCCACGGAAACCCAAAACATCACGATGGTGCTGACGGAGATGGTCGCCTCGCTTCGAGCTCTTAGGAAACTTTGCAGTATTTTATTTATTTTTATGTGACAAATACATTGGATTTGATTTCATGAAGCTCCCGACAAACAGTTCTTGTGCCGATGAGTTTGGAACTCGGTAGTGGGTGTTGCAACTGTGGATGGACGATCTTTACAGCTTGTGTGGCCTGCCACTTTTTGTTGAGCCGTTGTTGCTCCTAAACTTTTCCACGTCACAATAACAGCACTTACAGTTGATCGGGAAAGCTCTAATAGGGAAGCAAGTTTACGAACTGACTTGTTGGAAAGGTGGCATTTTATGTTACCTTTATTTAACTAGGAATGCCAGTTAAGAACAATTTCTTATTTTCATCCTATGACGGTGCCCTGTTGAAAGTCACTGAGCTCTGTCAACGTTTGTCTATGGAGATTGCATGGCGGTGCGCTCGATTTTATACACCGGTCAGCAGCGGGCGTGGCTGAAATAGCCAAATCCACTCATTTGAAGGGGTGTCCACATACCTTTGTATATATATTGCATCTGCGGTGCTGCTCGCGGAAACATAATTTATCGGAGTCTACTGTACCCCTAAGGAACTGTTAGAGGTTGTTGGAGATATTGCTATGGTTTTGGTTCGGTTCTCCTTACCTGTCCTATTCTGTTTGCAGGTGAGTTCAGGTGTGTTGATGACTCCGTTTATGGCAGCCTGGGCCACGTTGTTCTGCTTCTTCAGCAGCTCAATGTTCTTCCTCAGCTCGTTCAGCTCACAGTCCTGCAAGGACAACACGTATTCATTCACATATCTAAAAATCCATAAACACGATCGTATTTTCATACTTTGGTTTCCCTTGGGCCGAGACGCGCATAATTCAACTGTGCCTTAAATGTTGTAACGTGGTGCTGTGAAAGTGCCTCACCTTGTGCTCAGCGGTCATACTGAGACTCTTCAGTCTGATGGTCATGTTACCCAGGCTCTGTTCAAACGCTGCCACCAGGTGAGCCTGCACAGGGAAATAACGCAGGTTAGAATAATGTCAAAGAGGTTATATTATAGTTCAACTTAGTTGGAATGGCCAAAGATCCTTATTGTCAAAGCATGAGAGTGACGAGAGCAACAGTAGCTGTACTCCCAGATGATCTGCTCCAAGGACAGAACTAGTAGTAGATAAGACAAGACTGACAGGAATCCAAACCGAATTACCGAATAACAACAGTTCTCTCATCTCAAAGCCAACAGCTGATGTAGCGCATCGATTAGCCTACATTCCATTTAAAAACTAGAAGGAAAAAAGCAAAAAGGTTGAAGGGGAATGGTCCATTTTTATACCACAACCCACACACAGTACCAAACCAATATAGTCATCATCTACTACAAATAGTCAGCTAGCTCGGGGTTTCTTAAACAATGGGTTGGGACCCCAAGTGGGCCCTAGGCATGTTCGAGGCCAGTAATGAGAATACATCTAACTATATTGGCAATTTGGAAAAAGTCACAAAAACAGCTTGCGCTCTTTTCCTTGCCTCACGCTCTTTTCTTATCAAGTGATAATTCTCTCACTCTTCTCAATTTAAATGTTGTCTTTACTAAGATTTCAAATAGGCTATTATCAAATGGGCAGGAGCAAGGGCAGGGGGTGAAAAAATACTTGAAATGGTGAATGGAGGCTGCGCTTTCCCACAGTGTCAATCATGCTGGGTAGACTACTCAGGTTTTACATCAGAGAAAGGTGATTAACATTAGCAGCTGAAAAATAAACATAGCAGCAGTAGAAAGCTGTGATCCTCCTCTTTTTGCTAAAAGCCTATTAATTATGAAAATCTAAAAAATACCTTATTACTAGGCTATTCAAAATCAAATACAAATACACCATAATTGTAGGCTAACTGTACTCTATAAGCAACCCAATCAACGAGCCAACAGCATCGCCTAGGCCTATACGTTCTCTCCCAGACTCATGGATATAAGGTTTGGAGTGTAGCACAAGGTAACCAGTCCATCCGATACGCATAATAATACAGTCCACACTCAAAGTAGATTACTAGAATTTGTTTAATTTTGGAGTAGACCAATTATGTACCAAAGACATCTAAAATATGTTTAAAAATATATATAATTTACAAAAAAATCAGTCCGTGTGTAATATGTGGTAGGCTATTAGGCTGTGCGTTGTACATGCGACATCTTAAATGTGTTGAAATGATCATCACCTTAGAAAGCGCTGTCAATTTCCTTGTTTGAACCCTCGCAAAGCTGCTGGCCCAGATGGCATCCCTAGCCGCGTCATCAGAGCACGCGCAGACCAGTTGGCTGGTGTGTTTACGGACATATTCAATCACTCCCTATCCCAGTCTACTGTCCCCACACGCTTTGCAGACAGAGTTCAGTGTGTCAAATCGGAGGGCATGCTGTCCGGTCCTCTGGCAGTCTCTATGGGGGTGCCACAGGGTTCAATTCTCGGGCCGACTCTTTTCTCTGTATATATCAATGATGTTGCTCTTGCTGCGGGCGATTCCCTGATCCACCTCTACGCAGACGACACCATTCTATATACTTCCGGCCCGTCCTTGGACACTGTGCTATCTAAACTCCAAACGAGCTTCAATGCCATATAACACTCCTTCCGTGGCCTCCAACTGCTCTTAAACGCTAGTAAAACCAAATGCATGCTTTTCAACCGTTCGCTGCCTGCACCCGCACACCTGACTAGCATCACCACCCTGGATGGTTCCGACCTTGAATATGTGGACATCTATAAGTACCTAGGTGTCTGGCTAGACGGTAAACTCTCCTTCCAGACTCATATCAAACATCTCCAATCGAAAATAAAATCTGGAGTCGGCTTTCTATTCCGCAACAAAGCCTCCTTCACTCACGCCGCCAAACTTACCCTAGTAAAACTGACTATCCTACTGATCCTCGACTTCGGCGATGTCATCTACAAAATTGCTTCCAACACTGTACTCAGCAAACTGGATGCAGTTTATCACAGTGCCATCCGTTTTATCACTAAAGCACCTTATACCACCCACCACTGCGACCTGTATGCTCTAGTCGGCTGGCCCTCACTGCATATTCGTCGCCAGACCCACTGGCTCCAGGTCATCTACAAGTCCATGCTAGGTAAAGCTCCGCCTTCTCTCAGTTCACTGGTCACGATGGCAACACCCACCCGTAGCACGCGCTCCAGCAGGTGTATCTCACTGATCATCCCTAAAGCCAACACCTCATTTGGCCGCTTTTCGTTCCAGTTCTCTGCTGCCTGTGACCGGAACGAATTGCAAAAATCGCTGAAGTTGGAGACTTTTATCACCCTCACCAACTTCAAACATCTGCTATCTGAGCAGCTAACCGATCGCTGCAGCTGTACATAGTCTATCGGTAAATAGCCCACCCATTTTTACCTACCTCATCTCCATACTGTTTTTATTTATTTACTTTCTACTCTTTTGCACACCAATACCTCTACCTGCACATGACCATCTGATCATTTATCACTCCAGTGTTAATCTGCTAAATGGTAATTATTCACCTACCTCCTCATGCCTTTTGCACACAATGCATATGGACTCTTTTTTTGTCTACTGTGTTATTGACTTGTTAATAGTTTACTCCATGTGTAACTCTGTTGTCCGTTCACACTGCTATGCTTTATCTTGGCCAGGTCGCAGTTGCAAATGAGAACTTGTTCTCAACTAGCCTACCTGGTTAAATAAAGGTGAAATAATATGTATTTTTTTTTTTTAAAGGCCACCATTGCTCCTGTACCCAAGGCAGCAAAGGTAACTGAACTAAATAACTATCACCCCATTGCACTCACTTCTGTTATCATGAAGTGCTTTGAGAGACTAGTCAAGGATCATATCACCTCCACTCTAGACCCACTTCAGACCCACTTCAGTTTGCATACCGCCCCAACAGGTCCAACAGGTCCACAGGCGATGCAATCGCCATCACACTGCCCTATCCCATCTGGACACGAGGTATAAATACGTATGTAAGAATGCTGTTCATTGACTACAGCTCAGCATTCAACACCATAGTACCTTCCAAGCTCATCATTAAGCTTGAGACCCTGGGTCTCGACCCCGCCCTGTGCAATTAGGTCCAGCACTTTCTGACGGCCGCCCCCAGGTGGTGAAGGTAGGAAACAACATCTCCACTCCGCTGATCCTCAACACTGGGGCCCCACAAAAATGTGCGTGCTCAGCCCCTTCCTGTACTCCCTGTTCACCCATGACTGCACGGCCATTCACGCCTCTAACTCAATCATCAAGTTTGCAGACGACACAACAGTAGTGGGCTTGATTACCAACAATGACGAGACAGCCTACAAGGACGAGGTGAGGGCAAACAACCTCTCACTCAACGTCAACGAAACAAAGGAGATGATCATGTACTTTAGGAAACCACAGCGGGAGCACCTCTCTATCTACATCGACGAGACAGCAGTGGGAAGGTGGAAAGTTTTAAGACAAAAGGTCCACCCACACAGACAGTGTGGTAAAGAAGGCGCAACAGCACCTCTTCGACTTCAGGATGGCTGAAGAATTGTGGCTTGTCACCTAAAACCCCGACAAACTTTTACAGATGCACAATTGAGAGCATCCTGTAGGGCCGTATCACCGCCTGGTGTGGTAACTGCACCGTCCTCAACCGCAAAGCTCTCCAGAGGGTCGTGCGGTCTGCACAACATATCACCGGGGGAAACTAGCTGCCCTCCAGGACACCTACAGCACCCGATGTCACAGGAAGGGCAAATAGACCATTAAGGACAACAACCACCCGAGTCACTGCCTGTTCACCCCGCAACCATCCAGAAGACGAGGTCAGTACAGGTGCATCAAAGCTGGGACCGAGAGACTGAAAAACAGCATCTATCTCAAGGCCATCAGACTGTTAAACAGCCATCACTAACACAGAGAGGCTGTTGCCTACATACATACTCAAATAATTAGCCACTTAATAAACGGATCACAAGTCACTTTAAAAAAAATGTCACTTTAATAATGTTTACATATCTTACATTACTCATCTCATATGCATATACTGTATTTTATACCATCTTGCCTATGCCGCTCGGCCATTGCTCATCCATATATTTATATGTACATATTCTTATTCCATCCCATTACATTTGTGTGTTTTAGGTAGTTCTTGTGAAGTTGTTTGATATTTCTGCACTGTCGGAACTAGAAGCACAAGCATTTCGCTACAGTCGCATTAACATCTGCTAACCATGTGTATGTGACCAGTAAAATGTGATTTGATTTGGATTTGAAACAAGATCCACAACAATGCTTTCCACTCAGTTTCAACCTGTTGCTGAACATCTTTCCTAAAAATGTATCGACCACAGCGAGGGCAAACAATGTCGCCTAACAGTGAGTTTTAAAAGCACAATATTGTTTTGAAGACAAATGATTTTAGATTGCATTTGCATTAATATCAGAGTGGTTAGAGGGACAATAGAACCCCGAGTACCAGGCCATTAGCGACCTGACGCTCATTAGCGAATTGGGTACTACCAACGCATCAGCGCCATTGTTGTACAAAGAGCATAGGAGGAGATTACCGTGACTCAACGGTCACGTGAGATTTGACTGCGGTCATGACTCATGACTGCCGGTGTGGCAGAATTCACCGCAACAGCCCTAGTGTTTACACATTTGTCTCTGTATGTTTGTGTGGGCGTATGTTTCCACATTTGTGTGTGTGTGTGTGTGTGTGTGTGTGTGTGTGTGTGTGTGTGTGTGTGTGTGTGTGTGTGTGTGTGTGTGTGTGTGTGTGTGTGTGTGTGTGTGTGTGTGTGTGTGTGTGTGTGTGTGTGTGTGTGTGTGTGTGTGTGTGTGTGTGTGTGTGTGTGTGTGCGTGTGTGTGTATCTAGGTTTCCCCTCCTGTTGTGCTTACATTAGCACTCAGCTGTGTTGTCAGGGCCGAGACTTTTTCCTGGGAGGCATCCAGCTCTCGACGCAGCTTACGGATCTAAACATAAAACATGCATCAAAAACACACATCATCACCAAAACACACAACGGGCTGAGAAGGTTTGACAGGCTGAGAAGGTTGTGTCGGTGTGACAATACAAGGGAAAACTCCCTGATCTATTCTCTGATAGAAAGGGGTTAGGGAAAGGAAGCATCGTGTCATGGCTTCATAAAGGAGCACACAGGTGTCTGGAACCAGGGCTTATTGTCACATGGTCACCCACAACACAGACATGTGTAACTAGACACAATACTGAATACGCCCCCATGTTCCAACATGTCATATGAATACAGAGACAAGAATAAGAGAGAGAGAGAGAACGAGAGATAGAGAACGAGAGAGAGCGAGAACGAGAGAACGAGAGAGAGAGTGAGAGAGAACGAGAGAGAGAGAACGAGAGGGAGAACAAGAGACCGAGAACAGGAGACCGAGAGAGAGAGAGAACAAGAGAGAGAGAGAGAGAATGAGAGAGACCGAGAGAGAGAAAGAGAGAGACCGAGAGAGAACAAGAGACCGAGAGAGAGAGAGACCGAGAGAGAGAGAGAGAGAGAGAGAGAGAGAGAGAGAAAGAAAGAGAACATGAGAGGGAGATAGAGAGAGAACGAACGAGAGAGAACGAGAGAGAACGAGCGAGAGAGAACAAGAGACCGAGAGAGAGAACGAGAGAGAGAAAGAGAGAGAGAGAGAGAGAGAGAGAGAGAGAGAGAGAGAGAGAGAGAGAGAGAGAGAACGAGAGACCGAGAGAGAGAACAAGAGACCGAGAGAGAGAACGAGAGAGACAGAGAAAGAACGAGAGACAGAGAGAGAGAGAACAAGACAGAACGAGAGAGAGAACGAGAGAGAACAAGACAGAACAAGAGAGAGAGAACGAGAGACAGAGAGAGAGAGAACAAGACAGAACGAGAGAGAGAGAACGAGAGAGAACAAGACAGAACGAGAGAGAGAGAACGAGAGAGAACAAGACAGAACGAGAGAGAGAGGTAGATAAAGCAACAAGAAAGAGGGAATGAAGAAAGGGGGAAAGAGTGCACTTCTTTACAAAGAAGGTGAAAGGGAGTTCAAGTCTTACCTCTGACTGGGATTTCTCTTCAGTCTGTGAAGACAAAATGAGAGAATGATTAGATGATCTATGGATCGAAAGGAAGAAAGCAGTATTATTCAAGCCAGGCCTGAAAGGGAGGGAGGGTTGAAAGTTGATATACTTCTACAGCACCTGGGGGTAACAGACTACACCAGCCCAGCATGGCTCCAGAACATTGTCTCCAGGCTCTGTGTATTTTCTCTCGTTCAAACTCCCGGATGATTTAGAAGTTACAGAAACATGGTGATTATAGATGTCTGGTGTAATGGGTCTGGGAAGCAGAGATGTATGCTCCTGGAGGCGTTTTAGAGAGCGTTGGTGGGAGGAGGCAGAGTGTGTCTTTCTGCTGAGAGGTATTGTCTCCCCATAGTCACACTGTGAACAATGGTAACACAGGAGAAACCACAAACGCGCAAGCAGACATATATGGCCTCATGCCCACACACACTTGCACGCATACAGTATATACTGATGTCAACCAAAATAAAGGAACCTGTAGTGGCCGTGTTATTGTGACATAACAAACTTCAATTAATAATGTTTTTTTCACCCCCTGGTCCCGCGCTGTAATGTGTTAAGAGCTGCTCTGACAGGTTTGCTTGTCCTGATCAGTCCCCAGAACATCCTGATCAGTCCCCAGAACATCCTGATCAGTCCCCAGAACATCCTGACCAGTCCCCAGAACATCCTGACCAGTCACCAGAACATCCTGACCAGTCCCCAGAACATCCTGACCAGTCATCAGAACATCCTGATCAGTCCCCAGAACATCCTGACCAGTCACCAGAACATCCTGACCAGTCACCAGAACTCCCTGACTAGTCCCCAGAACATCCTGACCAGTCCCCAGATCGACCTCCTGACCAGTCCCCAGATCGTCCTGACCAGTCCCCAGAACGTCCTGACCAGTCCCCAGAACTTCCTGACCAGTCACCAGAACGTCCTGATCAGTCACCAGAACGTCCTGACCAGTCCCCAGAATGTCCTGATCAGTCCCCAGAACGTCCTGACCAGTCCCCAGAACATCCTGACCAGTCACCAGAACGTCCTGACCAGTCCCCAGAACATCCTGACCAGTCACCAGAACATCCTGATCAGTCACCAGAACATCCTGACCAGTCACCAGAACATCCTGATCAGTCCCCAGAACGTCCTGACCAGTCACCAGAACATCCTGATCAGTCCCCAGAATGTCCTGACCAGTCCCCAGAACATCCTGACCAGTCACCAGATCATCCTGATCAGTCACCAGAACGTCCTGACCAGTCCCCAGAACATCCTGACCAGTCACCAGAACATCCTGATCAGTCACCAGAACGTCCTGATCCGTCCCCAGAACTCCCTGACCAGTCACCAGAACTCCCTGACCAGTCACCAGAACTCCCTGACCAGTCACCAGAACACCCTGACCAGTCCCCAGAACGTCCTGATCAGTCCCCAGAACATCCTGATCAGTCACCAGAACGCCCTGACCAGTCACCAGAACATCCTGATCAGTCACCAGAACGTCCTGATCAGTCCCCAGAACATCCTGATCAGTCACCAGAACGCCCTGACCAGTCACCAGAACTCCCTGACCAGTCACCAGAACTCCCTGACCAGTCACCAGAACGCCCTGACCAGTCACCAGAACGCCCTGACCAGTCACCAGAACGCCCTGACCAGTCACCAGAACGCCCTGACAAGGAAGAAAAACAAGAACACACATTCTTCATGTCCTGAATTTGTTAAAACGCTATTTTAGGCTTAAGGGTTAGGTTTAGTGTTAAGGTTAGGGGTTTGGGGTTAAGGTTAGATTAAGGGTTAGGGTTAGGGGTTAGTGAAAATACGAATTTTCACGTTGGAAAAAAGTCCAGACAATTCATAAAAAACAAAGCTGTGTGTGTGTACATGCGCTTTGTTCCACTCTCACGCAAGTGTGATGGGGCGGTGACAAAGTGCAGCCTGTCAACACAGCGTCTACACACACAAACAGAGCTGTCGTTCACAGTTGCTTCCTAGACACGGACGTAAGTTCAGTTCAGCATTTCCATCCTCATGGTTAAAGTTGGGGGATGAAGCGATAAATCGGAGGCATAGCCACACAATCTAAGACACACAAACAGACCTCTCTCTCATATTCATCACAGACAAAACAAAACTGACAGGAACAAAAATGATCTTTCTCTCGCTGTGACCCCAAGTCAATAGCAGTCGATCAAAAAAAACACATGACGGCACATGAATTGCTAAAGAATCATAATCATCATCATCCTCCTTTCCACTGAATCGTCGTTATTTAAAAAATTTTTTTTAAACTATTAATCTCAAAACGGTTGTTGAAAAGAAACAAATCCCCAATCTGTCTGAATCTGGAACATCCTCCTCTCCTCTTCCTCCATCCCACCCCTACCGTGCGTACGTCCCAAGCTGTGACCGCTCCTGTCATGGTTAAAGCGGCCATCATCTTGATAGCTTCTGTAACTCCTAATCTTCTTTTCTCTTTTCCCCTCCTTTGGTAAATCTCTCTCTCTCTCTGTCTCCTGAGTGATCTGCCACAGATCTGCTCTGCAGTTTCAACTCGTCTGAGAGCTCAGTCGCTCGGCTTCTCCTTTCTTTCGCACTCTTTCTACAACACAAACCCTGCCCCGACACCTGCTTCGGGGAGTGTACCTGGCGATGGGGAGGGGCCACCTTAATAGGAAAAAAACTTTTTACTGATTGGCTGATCTGAGTAAGAGCAGCCACGCCTCTATCTCAGGTAAAGGACAAAAGTTGCCCCCAAGCACAGATCTAGGATCAACTTACCGTAGCCTAAATCCTAACATTAACCAGTAGGAAGAGAAACACAAAACTGACATTAGATCAGTGTCAAGCAGAAACTCTATCCAACTCCTCTGTCTCATTTCAAAGGACTCTGGTGACTTTCTAACTTAAACAACTGATTTAAGATGAGCTTTCCGAACAGCAACATAAATGCATTAGACCAACCTGGCCTGGTTAGTGAGTTGGGGTCTTTATATGAGGCATTCATGTGGTATTAAAACATTAAAACATACACGGTACATATAGAGCAAAACAGTAAACTAGCGGAACAGTGACAGCTTTACCATTTGGCCGTTAGGAGTGATATTTCAATCTAAATGAAAATGAGTTCGGACTCACCGTAGAGTAGATAGAGGAGGTACTGGAGACCAGAGACAGGGAGGAGCCGTGAACTGCAGAGACAAAGCCACAGGACAAAAGAGGGACGAGGCCTCAGTACTGTACACAACACACACTACCTAAAGGTGCTGTAGTAAACACACACACACACACGTCAGACACACTTGCGCGCATGTTCGTGACCAAACGAGGGAAAAATACGAACGATCTCTAAATCTAGAAAAACTACCGCACGCCATAACACATTTGATCCCCGACAATCTCCCTAAGATGCAAATCCCTTCTTCCCACCAACCACCTCGCTCCATCCACCAGTCACCCACCCATTATGCACCCCCTCTCACTTGCCCTGACTCGACCAGCCGCCACGGTGGTGAAAGTCCTAATAACAGCCCTACATAGAGACCGCTAACACACACGGCGGTATACTGTGTGTGTGTTAGTGTGTGTGCGCGTGTCTAGCCTCCACACAGTACTGTACAGGGTTATGATGGGAGAGGGTGTTATCTTACTGACTAACGACTCCGACTCGGATCTTAACACCAACGTCCAGACACAATGCAGTACGAGTGTGTCCTGCATATAACAGTGTTTGATTTGAATTTCTACAGGCTAGAAGGCTAGGATCAGATAGAGATGTCATAGAGGAGACCAGGAAGAAGGTCTTACGCACGAGAGGTGTTTCCCCTAGATTATATTCCGGGAGGGGCGCAAAAGGCCTTTAAAAATAAGGCGGTGCCCCGCCTACGTAATGGTAGGCAAACTGTCCTGACAGATTCATTCAGTTCCATTCAAAGAGAGTTCCCCTTGAATCTGGCCATCTATGAAATTACTGACTCATCCTGTGTGTGTGTGTGAGGGCTGGTTAATAAACAATAGCTACATTTCTAGGTCAAGTGACACCGTGTGTAAGTGTAGTCGTCTCTACATAGGGCAACTTAAAGTGTTCTGCTATACATGTCCCAGACCACAATTAATAACACTAAAGTAACTTATCACCAGGAAAACATATGAACACACACACACACACACACACACACACACACACACACACACACACACACACACACACACACACACACACACACACACACACACACACACACACACACACACACACACACACACACACACACACACACACACACACACACACACACACACACACACACACACTAATATGCTTTCCTGCATGTCCTCATGTTTCTTGATGCAATTATTCTGGGTTTTTAAACCCTGGAGGGAAGAATGTAATTGAGAAGAGAGAGAGAGAGGAGAAGAGAGGAAGAGAGGAAGAGAGGAAGAGAGAGAGAGAGAGAGAAAGAGCACAACAGAGGATAAAACAGTGGCACTGGAGGGCCTGTAAGAGTAATGCTTTGCGGGAACGTGTGAGGATCGACTGGGTTCTTAATGAGGTCACACATACACTTTATCCAGAGGGCATTTACAACTCTGTTTTGGTGTCACTGGGTTCCCTGTTTCTTATTCTCTCTCTCTCTCTCTCTCTCCCCCTGTTCCAGTATAGTGGAGATTGTAGACTATAATAGCACACAATAGAGACTCATGCACCAAAGTATTTGTGTCTATACACACACACACACACAGGAAAGAACAGCATGCAGACTACATATTCCATGTCTGTAACTCCTGGCTTTAGATACTAACACACAGCTGTTCACTGAAGACAGACCTGATACACTAAACACCCCACAGCACAGGATTACCTCACACTGCTAAAGAGAGGGAGGCACACACACACACACACACACACACACACACACACACACACACACACACACACACACACACACACACACACACACACACACACACACACACACACACACACACACACACACACACACACACACACACACACACACACACACACACACACACGGGAGGGCCCTGTCCATCTAAGGACGGAAGACTTCACCATGAGTAATCATCTCTCTTCTCTTGTCGCTACCCTCCCTCCCTCTTCTCCCTGTACTCACCCTCCTCAAAGCCATCTCTGAAGGAACCAGAGCGGCTCATGGTGCGCGTCTTCTCGTCCAATGACACGCAGGAGTTCCTCAGGCGGGTGTCGCCACAGGGGTCAAAGGTGATGTCCTGATTGGTCAGAGTGTTGTTCCGGAGGCTGGCCAGGTTTATCTGAGCAGCTGTGGTGGGGCTACCCGCTGCAACGGACACAACGATACAGGTCAGCTTACACACACTCACACACACAGGTACAGTGGCTTGTAAAGGTGTTTATACTGTGGGTCGTACAGAGCTGTGCGAAGTTGAAGCGTGTCCCGGAGGGTGAGGTGAGGCTAGATCCAGGCGAGAAGGGGGAGTTACTGGCCGAGTCTTGCAGCCCGCCCTGCGAATGGGAGCGCAGCCAATCGCGCGCAGCCTCCTCATGACCTCGCAGCTGGGGCGATGGGGCATACCTGCAGTACCAAACACAAGAGGTTATAGGTTGTCGGGTAAAGGTTTTGTGAGTAGGGTGCAAACCGGTGCGGTTTCTACATCCTGATTTCATCTTTACCTTGGCAGAACTTTGATTCGTCATATAGTGATTCGATTTTTACCAAGAGCAACTGATTATTATGTCCCGAGGAAAATGTCACATAATGTGCAAGTACTTCTCTTCAACCGAGAGCGACACAAATCAAGCGGACAGTCGACACAAATCAAGCGGACAGTCGACAGAAATCCAAAACGGTGCCCGAAAATCAAAGTGCGTATGACGTGAAACCATGACAACTCCGCACATACAGTAGTGACAGGTGACGTGCCTTTACACTGGAGCGCAACACAACATTGTGCCAAGTGCAAAAAAATAATAACGACACCAGCATTGGTGTAGCTGAAGCTTTGAGAAAGGGAAAGAGAGAGAGAGAGAGAGAGAGAGAGAGAGAGAGAGAGAGAGAGAGAGAGAGAGGGAGGGTGCTAAGCATGGCAGACAGTGCTTGAGTGGTCATACAGTAGGTACCTGAGTCCCTTCCTGGGCAGAGTGTTTCTATCACTGTGTGGACCCCTGCGGGATCGGCAGAGAAAAACACTTCAGGGAGAGGAGAAGAAAGGAGGAGAGGAAAGGAGGAGAGGAAAGGAGGAGAGGAAAGGAGGAATGTGGATAGTGTACTATTGCAATTGTAAAAAATATTTACAGTGCCAGTCAAAAGTTTGGATATACATACTAATTTCAAGGTTTTTCTTAATTTGTACTATTTTCTACATTGTAGAATAATAGTGAAGACATCAAATATCATCAAATAACACATGTAGTGACCAAAAAAAGTGTTAAAACAAATCAAAATATGTTTTCGATTCTTCATCGTATGGGATGGCGTATCGCTTCAGAACGCTGTGGTAGCCACGCTGGTTAACCACACATGCAGAGATCACCCGTTTACCTAGTCTGCGTCTCACAAAGACGACCACTGGTCTAATGTCCATTCGTTCGTGTTCCTTGGCCCAAGCAAGTCTCTTCTTCTTATTGGTGTCCTTTAGTAGTGGTTTCTTTGCAGCAATTCAAACACGAAGGCCTGATTCACGCAGTCTCCTCTGAACAGTTGATGTTGAGATATGTCTGTTACTTGAACTCTGAAGCATTTATTTGGGCTGCAATTTCTGAGGCTTGTATCTCTAATGAACTTATCCTCTGCCGCAGAGGTAACTCGGGGTCTTCCTTTCCTGTGGCGGTCCTCATGAGAGCCAGTATCATCATAGTGTTTGATGGTTTTTGCAACTGCACTTGAAGAAACTTTCAAAGTTCTTGAAATGTTCCATATTGACTGACCTTCATGTCTTAAAGTAATGATTATTTGAGGTGATCTTGCCATAATATGGACTTGGTCTTTTACCAAATAGGGCTATCTTCTGCTATCTTCTGTATACCACCCCTATTATGTCACAACAGAACTGATTGGCTCAAACACATTCAGGAAAGAAATTCCACAAATTAACTTTTAACACCACTGTTAATTGAAATGCATTCCAGGTGACTACTTCATGAAGCTGGTTGAGAGAATGCCAAGAGTGTGCAAAGCTGTCATCAAGGCTAAGGTGGTTACTTTGAAGAAGTTCTGATATAAAATATATTTGGATTTGTTTAACTCTTTTTTGGTTACTACATGATTCCATATGTGTTACTTCATAGTTTTGATGTCTTCACTATTACTCTACACTGTGGAAAATAGTAAAAATAAATAATAACTCTGGAATGAGTAGGTGTGTCCAAACTTTTGACTGGTACTGTAAATGCTATCGCTTTTCTGAAAAATATATTTTGTGACACATCTTAGTGTTGTATCATGTCATAGCAGTGATTGGTGTTTTTAAATATCAAGCTCCAAGTCTAAGTTTTGCCACAAGATGGCAGCATATAAACAGCGATGGGGGACTTAGAGCCTGTAACACACACACACACACACACACACACACACACACACACACACACACACACACACACACACACACACACACACACACACACACACACACACACACACACACACACACACACACACACACACACACACACACACACACACACACACACACACACACTTTTACCTTTCCTGTTTCCGAGGTAAGGTGTTTCGGTTGAATTTAGGGCTAGCGGAGGGGGAGGACAGGGGGCTGATAGGAAGGGGGAGGGGGGCACAACAGACAAAGAGAGAAAGAACATTAGAAAGAAAAGAGAGGGAGAAGAATCCTCTGAAGGAGAGCACCGCATTGAGTCCAACCGTTGCCACAAGCGAGAATCACCACCACCTGCTCACCAATGAATCCCCTCTACTGGTCTAGTAAGTAAAGATAATGAGATTTGTCAGAGAAGGAAACACCGGAATAGATCTGAAATGACATCGCATGACGGCATACCTTCAACAATGCTTTCCATGGAGACGCTTGGACAGCATCTCTGGTGATAATGTGGCTGATACATTCCGGTCACGTACACATTCGTGTACGCGGGGGATGTTTCATAACGACACACTGAACAAACACAATATGACAGTGCATGCCATGGCAACAGCGGACAGGCTCCTTGTTTTTCTGTCCATATAAAGATATGATGAGCAGATTCCCCCAACATCCCACTCTTACCACTCAAACTCTCCCTCCCGTCCCTCCTCCCTCCCTCCCTCCCTCCACCCCACCTGTCCTCACCTCTCAGACATGCCCGTCTTGACGCTGCTGGTCCTGCCCAGAGCTGAGAGGGTGTCCTCCCTGCTGTCCCTTCCTCCATGCCCAGCGCTGCTCACGCTCATGTCGATGGACTCGCTGCTGGTGTGCATGCTGCTGACCGAGGGGTAGCCCAGGCTTCCCGCCCCGCCACCGTGCCCGCTGTGCCCACCCAGGGTGCCCTCCCTGCTCTGGGCAGAGGAGCCAGTGCTCATGGTGGTGCCCCAGGTCAGGCTGTTGGAGGGCCCCGTGGAGGAGTAGACAGAGCCGGGGCTGGACGCACTCTGGGGGGGGGGGGAGACAGGAGGAATTCTGGATTCATCGAGTGATTTTCATATGTTACATTTAATAGTTACGCTTCCACTCCCCAAGGTCAAGTCATATGTCTGCTGCCTTCTTACAGTGTCGCGATCTGCTGTTGCTAGTTACATGGTTGCTTGCTATCACAGCCAACTATTGTATCACAGGGCTACCTATCGTGATCGGCGCTGGTAGCTAAAGTTGCCTATTTTCTTTGTGCCAGTATAAACTCTGTTCATGGACACCGATGCTTATCAAGAGGCCACAAAAATATTGCCTGCTCATGTAATCTGGTTTGGCTAGTCTGCCTATCTCACCTGTTCGCTACCCAGCGTGTTATGGCCCGTGCTCAGGTTCCGTCCTCCGTACAGAGGGCTGCTGCCCTCACTCTCCCCCCCTACACCCCCAGGGGAGTCCAGAGCGGCATGGGTAGCGTGAGGGTTGGAGATCACCGTTGAGTTCTTCATGTTCTCTGCTGTGGTGACCGGAACCTGCTTACTGGACTTACCACCAAACAACCTGATGGAGAAGGAGAAGAGAAGGAGAAAGTTGAAAAGGGAGAACTTGCAAAAAATATCTCTTCAAAGAGTCTCTTAAATGATCACACAGCACAGCACCCTCACACCAAAAAAAGCCTTTCGTGGACAAACACTCACGCTTCATTCTTCCCTCTTACTTGCTCTGACTTGGCTGATAGCTACTTTATTAAGGAACATTTGTGAACTCGGCTATTTCAGCCACACCCGTTGCTGACTGGTGTATAAAATGGAGCACACAGCCATGCAATTCACATAGACAAATATTGGCAGTACAACGGCCTTACTGAAGAGCTCAGTGACGTTCAACGTGGCACCGTCAAAGGATGCCACCTTTCCAACAAGTCAGTTCCTCAAATTTCTGCCCTGCTCGAGCTTCCCCATTCAACTGTAAGTGCCGTTATTGTGAAGTGGAAACGTTTTGGAGAAACAATGGCACAGCCGCAAAGTTTTAGGACACACAAGCTCACAGAATGGGACAGCCGAGGGCTGAAGTTAAATTTTTTTGCCTGTCCTGGGTTGCAGCACTCAGTACAGAGTTCCAAACTGCCTCTAGAAGCAACATCAGCACAAGAACTGTGCGTTGGGAGCTTCCTAAAATATGTTTTCCATGGCTGAGCAGCAGCACACAAGCCTAAGATCATGTGCAAAGCCAAGCGTCAGCTGGAGTGGTGTAAAGCCTGCCGCCATTGGGGTCATTGTCATGCTGACATAGGAAAGATCCTATCCCCAAACTGTTGCGATAAGTTGGAAGCACCAATTTGTGCTGAATCTTGAGCCGTTAACCTTCTCAAACACTACAACTATGACAAACTCTCCTCTGACCGAAACCCCCACAAAGCGAGGTCCATACAGAAATGGTTTGTCGAGATCGGTGTGGAAGAACATGACTGGCCTGCACAGAGCCCTGACCTCAACCCCATCGAATACCTTCGGGATGAATTGGAATGCCGACTGCGAGCCAGGTCTAATCGCCCAACATCAGTGCCCAGACCTCACTAATGCTCTTGTGGCTGAATGGAAGCAAGTCCCCGCAGTAATGTTCCAACATCTAGCGGAAAGCATTCTCAGAAGAGTGGAGGCTGTTATAGCAGCAAAGGGGGGACTAATTCCCTATTAGTGGCCATGATTATAGAATGGCTATAGGTTATCCAACCTGGCCATTTTAAGATGAACACACTAACTGTAAACCGCACTGGATAAGAGCGTCTGCTAAATGACTCAAATGTTTAAAAAAATGTAGACAGACAGACAGACAGACAGACAGACAGACAGACAGACAGACAGACAGACAGACAGACAGACAGACAGACAGACAGACAGACAGACAGACAGACAGACAGACAGACAGACAGACAGACAGACAGACAGACAGACAGACAGACAGACAGACAGACAGACAGACAGACAGACAGAGAGACAGACAGAGAGGGAGAGAGAGAGGGAGAGCCGAAACATGTAGAGTATTGTAGACGCATTTCTGTTTTAAAGTCATTTCCCCTATTTCACACGATTGAGTAAAGGCTCGGGGATTATATCTGAGTAACGTTTGAAGCATTACGTTAGCATACCCCCTTGCCTTAAGCCAAAAGACAGTGGCTCCATCCCAAATGGCTCCCTAATCCTCATTTAGCGCACCACATTTGTTGCGTGGTCCCATTTGGGACATGACCAGAGCGCGGTTAAGACGGTAGGCAGGGTGATAATATAGAGCCGGGTCTTCAAAGCCTTATTACCCAGAGAGATTAATGAGCCAGCCCAGCAGTGGTGAGGTAAGACTCCGCTCGTGTTACTGTGCACATACAAAGACTTGGCACTATGAAAAAGTGTGGGCTCAGACCTGGCTGCTGAACAGAAATGCTGAAGGGTTAGTTTTCATACGGTGGACTGATGTGACCTTTGTGTATGGATGTGAATGAGTGTGTGTGTGTGTGTGTGTGTGTGTGTGTGTGTGTGTGTGTGTGTGTGTGTGTGTGTGTGTGTGTGTGTGTGTGTGTGTGTGTGTGTGTGTGTGTGTGTGTTGCATCACACTAGGAATAGGTTTCAGACACTGTACTGTCAATGGGTGTCATTAATGACCACGTTTAAGTGTGAGTGACATTATATATCTCTGTATGTGAGTGTGTGTGTGAGTCTGTTCACCTGCGCAGTGTGGGTGAGGCAACCTGCTGTCTCCCTGTGAGAGGTACGGTGGAAGCCCCTCCCCTCAGGTTGTCCACGCCCTCTGACACGCCCTTCTCTCGATCCGTCTGATTGGCTGGCGAGACCCCAGTCCCACTTCCATTCATTTTCCCAGTGTTTCCCGTGTCTCTGCTTTTACTGTGAGTGGTAACGGAAAGCACAGCCGCTTCGATGCTGCTGGTCGAAGACCGGTTTCCGTTACGCGCGGCGGCACCGGACCGGTTGGGTCTTGGGAGGCTCCGGTACTGCAGTGTGGAGCGGGTGCTCACCTGGAGGTACCCGTCGTCATGGTGACCTAGACCGGACCCCACATCTTGACCTCCGACCTTTATCCCAACGGCTAAGGATCTCGTCCCGGACTTGGGCATCTTCCCAAGAGTAGCTGACCCGCTCGTGATGGTGGCGCCACTGGTGGTAACCATAGTAACCATCCCGGAACTCTGCTTCTTGAAGCCAAATGTGCTGGTGGGGGTGCGGGAGGTCAGTGTGTGAGACTGGGAGTGGGGTTCGGACAGGGCGTGTGTGAGGGGGTGTGTGTGGGACGTGCGGGCAGAGGCAGCGGCGGAGGTGGAAGAGGGTGTGTTTCTCTTGGCCTCGTCGTCACTGCTGCGCCCGGCGTCGGAGGGCGAGCGGCGGAGGCCGTTGGAGCGAGGGGAGAGGCGGCCCTTCTCGGACACCTTGACGTCGTCCGTTTTACCTACAGGTACACAGGGCGGGACACACAGCAGGGGTTTAGGTCAGAGGAGAGTTTGTCATAGTTGTGGTGTTTGAGAAAGGTTAACGGCTCAAGATTCAGACAACACACGAGAGAAGACGGCACAGACACACTCACAGAGGGCGAGAGAGAGAGAGACGCACATAGAAGAGAGGGAGACGTACAGTATTGCACTGTATCTGTGTATACACATACACACAGATTCACACAGACGGACATAAGGGGAGACGAGGAAACACGAGCCCGCACAGGAACCCAAAAGCAAACCACAAATGAGACAATTACAGAGACAGCAAAACACTGCCAGGACAGAAAACACCCATTACCTGCACTGTGGGTCTTCATCACAGCGGACCCTGATGTTCCAGTAGCTTTAGTCCTGGGGCTGGTCACCCCCACCTGAGCACTCATGCCCCCCTTCCAGGACCCTGTGTGTGTCATTGAGGGAGTCCTCCGCCCCGAGCCCACCTTATCCGACTCGTCGGACACGTCCGAGGGGTTCCGGCGGGCCCACTTGGAGCCCTGGTCCATCCTGCTGACCTCACTGTCCGACAACCCGTCTGACCTCTTGACCTCGTCACCTGACCAGGCGGGGTTCAGGGTGGTGGAGGCCGAGTGCTTCTCAGCATCCGTTACCGGCTGGTGGAAAGGGGGGAGGCACACAGAGGATGAGAGAAGAGTGATCTATTTTATGGTGCTCCGGTATATATGGGAATAAACGGTTAAATCGGGCTGAAGTTAGTAACCTCCACATGTGCCTGTAGGGCTGTGATGATGGTGGTATGAGAGTATACTGACTATATGCGACACACTACTCAGCCTACGATAACCTCCACCTGTGGATCCAACCTGGAGGCAGTTTCGACAGAAAGAGACTATGTTCATTTAGGTGTCCGGCTCAAAGGTCAACTACTACTGGGAGAGGTCTTTGTGCCACCTCAGTTATCCTACATCAAATAACCAGTATATTAAATGAGTGTTATTGTATAGTGGGGGCGCGTTATCCAGACACCCAACCCCTTTCCCAAAGCCACCCAAAAACGAGCTGAGGGTAGAATCACCGCTCAGACAGTTGGTCTAAAGGTGGCTTCTTAAAATGGGTATTTAATGACTTGAGGCCAGTTCAAACATCCACCTTTAGTCTAGTCTAGTTCCCAGGTCTGCCACCATAGGCTCATAATTCCCTAATTCCCTCGGAGCTAAGGGGGGAGAGAGAAGGGGCGGGGGAGAGGAGAAAGAGAGGGGGGGGAGCGGGAGTGTGAGACTGTACTTGAGAGTTTATCTGTGAGTCCGTTCAGCGCCTGGGGCTGTATTCGTCTGTGTGTGTGTGTGTGTGTGTGTGTGTGTGTGTGTGTGTGTGTGTGTGTGTGTGTGTGTGTGTGTGTGTGTGTGTGTGTGTGTGTGTGTGTGTGTGTGTGTGTGTGTGTGTGTGTGTGTGTGTGTGTGTGTGTGTGCGTGTGTGCGTGTGCATGTGCGTGTGTGTGTGTGTGTGTGCGTGTGCGTGCGTGGGTGGGTGTGCCGTTCACGCATACGTGCTTGTGTCTAGCCTCCACACCGACCTGTCCGTTGAGGGCCTTGCGCTGTGCGGCCGGTGTGTTGGCATAGGAGCTGATGGAGGAGCTGGTGTTGATGTCATCTGTGTCGACGGTGTCACTGACGCCACTGCTCACTGAGCTGCTGTCATCCCAGCTGGGAGAGAAAGGAGAAAAAGATAGGTTGAATTAAACAGCACCATTTTAACCAGGGTAAAGAGAGGAGAGGTGACATGCCAGCCACGACAAAGGGGAAGAGCGGCAAGGGCATACCCAAAAGGGATTCGTTTTAAAAAAGGAAAACGGTACAAAATGTGCCTTTAATAAACAGATACCTCATTTGTAAACGGAGTTGAACAATGGTTCAGTGTGTGGTTGAATGGGCGCAACCGAAGAGGACTCTCCAATTAAATCAGTGTTACAGTTTCTACTTCAGAGCCTTTGTCTTATTTCCAGCCGAGGAATCGGCCGAATAGTGTGAATATTTCACATTTCATTACCATTCCTCTATGAAGCGACACATACGCTCGACCAGGGCTCTCCAACCCACTTCCCGGAGAGCTACAGTCCTGTACCTTTTCCCTCCAACCCTAATCTAGCACGCTTGCTTCTGATAATCATCTGGTCGATAAGCTGAATCGGGTTAGATACTGGGGTTGGCGCCAAAACCTACAGGAGGGTAGCTCTCCGAGGAACAGGGTTGGAGAGCGCTGCTCGAGACGGACGACGGCAATGTATCGCTCACTCTGGCTCGGAATAGGAATCCCCTGACAGTGTAGACGCCCTACTAGCCTGGCTAAAGCTCCGTGACCGTACAAGCTGGTGAACCCACGGAGACGGGAGGGATATTTTATGTGTGAGTGTAATTCCCGGGTGATAACACACAGTCGCTCTCTGCACCAGGGAGAAAAGCCCTGCTCAGAGGCAGGGTGAATGTACGACTCGGCTCACAGTCGGGCAGCAGCATAGAGCCCCGAGCTGCCTGGAAATCTCAGTCTCACACACACTGACTGGAGGCTGTCCGTCAAAACAACTAACCTTGAACAGGAGACTGACCTAAAACAGGAAGGTTCTACAACACACACACACTAGTCTTTAACCCCACTTTGAACAATTATACAGGCTGTGTTTGTCTATCCCCAACCCTGAAGCGGGGTAGGGGACGGGGGACGGGGGTCGCCCGGGAGACTAGAGTGTGTGTGTGTGTGTGGGGGGGTGTGGTCGCCCCTGGAGACTAGAGTATGTGTGTGGGGGGCAGCAAGAGAGACTAGAGTGATCTCTAGGGAGACTATGGATGAGACAGGACCACAGGGTGGGAGAAAGAGTTAAAAGCTGCCTTGACAACTATTCAAGACCACGCACAAGCGCGCGTGCCCCCACACACACACACACACACACACACACACACACACACACACACACACACACACACACACACACACACACACACACACACACACACACACACACACACACACACACACACACAGCTGCTATTGTCTCCTGGTCTTTGGATTAGTGTCATCCAGGGACAGATCCGTCACCTCTAATGCGACAGACACACGCAGCCCTGTCGCTACAGACGCACACACTGAAACACATCAGCGTGTCCTCACTGACTTTGGCTTAAGCCCCAGGAAGCATCTGTCCCTCATCTGCAGACAGGATGATGTCATAAATCATACTTCAAACACACACACACACACACACACACACACACACACACACACACACACACACACACACACACACACACACACACACACACGGCCCTTTACAACATACTGGGGGATCTTACATTAACAAACTATCATCATGCAGATCTGATATCTATCCCAAGCACTGCAGTCTGTAGCTTAAGTGACGAGGCTCGGACGCTTTGAAGTTGCCTTAAACCCACAGTATGTCTGTTCTGGACAGGACTGCAGACAGAGCGAACTGGTGAGAGATTTAGACTGACCACAGCCGTCTAAACATGTTCACACAGCCATATGGGGGATAGTCCCCCCCCCCCCCCACACACACACAGAGAGACGGAGAGACAGAGAGAGAAATATCACAGACCAACTGAGAATCTAAGGTTCTTGTCCATATTTAAAATCTAGTATCCTTCTGAAGATGTAGATTAGCCCATTTTCAAAAGGAAAAATAGCCATCACACACACTCTCTTACCTGGCCAGAGTTCCTGGGAGGCGGTGGGAACCTGGAGGGTGGGGGAGAATGCCGAGTTGGACAGAGAGCTTCATGAGTCCATACCGCTGAGCTAGCCAACCTCTCTTTCTGCTTCTCTCACTCTATCCCTCTCCTTCTGCCTCCGCCAGTCTCCCTCTCTCTCTTTCTGCTTCTCTCACTCTATCCCTCTCCTTCTGCCTCCGCCAGTCTCCCTCTCTCTCTTTCTGCTTCTCTCACTCTATCCCTCTCCTTCTGCCTCCGCCAGTCTCCCTCTCTCTCTTTCTGCTTCTCTCACTCTATCCCTCTCCTTCTGCCTCTCCCTCTGCTAGTCTCCCTCTCTCTCTTTCTGCTTCTCTCACTCTATCCCTCTCCTTCTGCCTCCGCCAGTCTCCCTCTCTCTCTTTCTGCTTCTCTCACTCTATCCCTCTCCTTCTGCCTCTCCCTCTGCTAGTCTCCCTCTCTCTCTTTCTGCTTCTCTCACTCTATCCCTCTCCTTCTGCCTCCGCCAGTCTCCCTCTCTCTCTTTCTGCTTCTCTCACTCTATCCCTCTCCTTCTGCCTCTCCCTCTGCTAGTCTCACTCTCTCTTTGTGTCTGCCTCCTCCCTCCCACTCCGCCTTTATCCCATGCTCACTCTGGCCCTTTCTGTGTTTCTGACTGTGTCTCCTGCACTCATCACCCCTCCCTCTTTTCTCTCTCCTGTTGCCTTATCTCCTCTTGCATATTCCCCAGTCTCTCTTTCTCCCTGGACTGAGTGAGGGAACCGTGAGAGAGAGTGTTCCCTCCTAGTGCATGTAACCTGACCTTACCCAAGCCCAGTTAACCAGCTCACTGCCGCAGCCGAACCAGTAACGTCACGGCAACAATGACAAACTCTCCCAAATGTTTGTGTCGTCGTTGTAATTAAATGTAACCTTTATTTAACTAGGCAAGTCGGTGAAGAACCAATTCTTAATTACAATGACGGCCTACCGCTAACAGTGGGTTAACCGTCTTGTTCAGGGGCAGAACGACAGATGTTTTACCATGTCGGCTCAGGGATTCGATCCTGCAACCTTTCAAATCCTACGGAACCAAAATAAGTCATCCTCAAAGGACCCAACAGCAGTATGAAGCTACAGTATGGATCACAGCCACACAGACAGATTCGACCACACGCCCATTCAAAACATCATTCCTTACTATCATCAACTAAGACGTTCCCAAATCCAACATTCCCGACTTCCCCATCCATGTCGTTGTGTGCGATCCCCGGAGTTCCCAGACAGATCCACCCTGACTAACTGCCAGCCCATTACTAATTACAGATCAGCCCAGCAAACATGGCCCGAACCCACAGCCTCCTACTGGCAGCACAACCTACCTATTAACTACCGCCCAGCCATTTAGAGCCAATCAGAAAGGACGGCGACACTAACCACAGCCCCCCCCCCACCCACCCAATTGAACTTAGGAAAGAGGAGCAGTCCCAAGCACGGAAACGCTAACAGCGAAACGCCAGAAAGTTAAGTTGTGTGTGTAATTCCACAATCAATTTACTTTTGCGTCGATTTCTGAGCAGGGAAATCTCTCTTCGTCAGACGGAGACCTTCACAGCTGTGTGGTGGCTTGCGGAAATGGAGTTAAATGGATTCATTTGAGCATTGGCCTTTAGGATGAGGTCAGGTGTACAGACAGACCATTCTCTTTTTAAAAGTGTATGGTGAAAATAAAATGTTAAACAACAACAACACACTGCCTTTGTAAGCATCAGGCATGGTGGTGATGATGAAAGGCGGGGGGAGCGAATCCTGGGAGACTGCAGCGCTCACATTCACAAGTCCCTCGGCAAATTTAACTTGAAAGATTAGAAAAGCTACGTAACAGAAGGAGCGCGAGATGGAGGGAAACAGTAGGAGGGAGAGAGAGATATGGAGAGAGACAGTAGGTGGATGGAGAGAGATGGAGAGAGACAGTAGGAGGGAGAGAGAGATATGGAGAGAGACAGTAGGTGGATGGAGAGAGACAGTAGGAGAGAGAGAGGGAGATGGAGAGAAACAGTAGGTGGATGGAGAGAGATGGAGAGAGACAGTAGGAGGGAGAGAGAGATATGGAGAGAGACAGTAGGTGGATGGAGAGAGACAGTAGGAGAGAGAGAGGGAGATGGAGGGAAACAGTAGGTGGATGGAGAGAGATGGAGAGAGACAGTAGGAGGGAGAGAGAGAGAGAGAGTAGGAGAGAGAGACAGAGAGAGAGAGAGAGAGAGAGAGAGAGAGAGAGAGAGAGAGAGAGAGAGAGAGAGAGGAGAGATGGAGAGAGACAGTAGGAGAGATAGAGATATGGAGAGAGACAGTAGGTGGATGGAGAGAGATGGAGAGAGACAGTAGGAGGGAGAGAGAGAGAGAGAGTAGGAGAGAGAGACAGAGAGAGAGAGAGAGAGAGATGGAGAGAGACAGTAGGAGAGAGAGAGAGATGGAGAGAGACAGTAGGAGAGAGAGAGAGAGATGGAGAGAGACAGTATGAGAGAGAAAGAGATGGAGAGAGACAGTAGGTGGAGAGAGAGAGATGGAGAGAGACAGTAGGAGAGAGAGAGGGAGATGGAGAGAAACAGTAGGTGGATGGAGAGAGATGGAGAGAGACAGTAGGAGAGAGAGAGAGAGAGAGATGGAGAGAGACAGTAGGTGGAGAGAGAGAGAGAGATGGAGAGAGACAGTAGGTGGAGAGAGAGAGAGATGGAGAGAGACAGTAGGGGGGAGAGAGAGAGATGGAGAGAGACAGTAGGGGGGAGAGAGAGAGAGATGGAGAGAGACAGTAGGGGAGAGAGAGAGAGATGGAGAGAGACAGTAGGTGGAGAGAGTGAGATGGAGAGAGACAGTAGGTGGGAGAGAGTGAGATGAAGAGAGACAGTAGGGAGGAGAGAGAGATGGAGAGAGACAGTAGTTGGCGAGAGAGATGAAGAGAGACAGTAGGGAGGAGAGAGAGATGGAGAGAGACAGTAGGTGGCGAGAGAGAGAGACAGTAGGTGGAGAGAGAGAGAGACAGTAGGTGGAGAGAGAGAGATGGAGAGAGACAGTAGGTGGAGAGAGAGAGATGGAGAGAGACAGTAGGTG